>NC_081827.1:45090000-45715000 GCF_030867095.1 Alligator mississippiensis
AAGGAATTTGAGGCTGATATTGAGGGGCATGTTCAGGAGTTGGGGTTGAAGATCAGACGCATTTATGGATCAGAGGCTTTGGTTGGGTGAATTAAAAGAAATACTTAAGGCCCTATAAATATCCCTTACTACTTAGTTAATCAACTAATACAGAGGCTATTTGTGTCTATATAATGCGGATTTTACCAATATATTCTACTGGTAAAGTAATGTTACTGTAAATTTAGGTATACCAGCAATGCTGTATTTCTTCATTGGCATAATAAAACTATTCCTCATGAATAAAGCAAATTTTGCTGGTATATATATGTTTATGCCAGGAACTTTTTGCCTGCACAGCTGTTAGTCACAAATTGTACCGCAACAGAACTCTAACCTGCATAGCTGATGGATGTCTATAATGTAAATCTTGCCTAATATGTTGCAGCTTTTGTAGGCAGAAAGAAACTTCACCAGAGGGGAAAAGACAAGACACCACTTATGTCAAAAGGATTTGATTTAATTTTCATTTGAGACCATGTGAAACAGAATTTTAAAATAATCTTTCTCTTCACACCTGCTCCATGGGGAAGATTCCCACTCCATACCTAATACATGTAGGGGTCATTAAAAGAATAAACAAGCTAACATAAGGGGTTGGGGAAGAATTCCATTTGCACAGGAGCTGTGTAGATCTACTGTAAGCAGCCCTCTGTTGGCCTTCCACATAACTACCAGCACAGAGGACTTGTCTGTTATGCACAGAATAATTGGTTTTGGGCTGTAGAGTCTGCCATAAATTATAGCAGACCCAGTAGCCCCCTTAGCAGATCAGAGTGGGCTATACAATGATAACTTGCTCCTCTATTTTCCACAGACTGCAAACACAGCACAGAATTGGTCCTAATATTTATATTTTGTCCCTAGCTAGTAACGGATGCTATTGGACTGTCATGGTACAACTCAGGCTTCAGGAACAAAAGTCCTGCGTTATGGAATCTTCTGACAATATTGTACTTTTATTATTTCAGCGTAGAAGCTGCTGGTATTACAGTTATCAGTGAAATGGGTTTGGATCCTGGCCTTGATCATATGTTGGCAATGGAATGTATTGATAAGGCAAAAGAAGTAGGCGCTACGGTAAGGGTGACATGATACATGGGCACACTTTTGCCAAAATTGTTCTTATAAAACTGTGGTCCCTTCAGTATGAACTAGTACTTGCTGCTGTCATTGGTGACTGGCTTTTTTGGATGAGTCAGCTGCTAATGTCCACAGCTTGGATTGCCTGATGATGCTAAATGCCAGTACAAAATGCAGTGATACTCACCTTGGGATATACCTATGCAATGGAGTTACATGGGGTTACTTCCCTAGTTTTTAGAAAATCTTTGAAGTTATATTTTAAAACGTGGATGAACTGGTTGTAAGAATGCTAGCAAAGAAGTTGCATTTAGCCTGCATGAATTGGAGAATTCTGAAGTGATTGCACTTCCTAGCAGCATAGTGTACAACCACATGGCATAAGCTTTTACAATGGAACAGCTAATCTTTTGAAAAGCAACATGCTCTTTCCCACTGCAAGTGGGGAATGGAAGTGTATGGAGCACCTGCTGCTGGAAGGAAACATTTCTTAGGTAACAGTTACCAAAGGGGCAAAAATGTCAATTTTGTTTTTAGTGGTTGAGATGCTTCAATGCTCTCAAAGGGACTAAAGCACAAGAGCCATCATTGACTTAGAAAACATTTTGTTGCTATTGCAGAAGTCTTGCTGGAGTAGCCTAAGATTTGCTAAACATAAACTGTAAATATTCTTCATAATCCATCATTAGCTCCTGGCCCAATAGGCACATCAACAAATTCCTTACCTTTGATCTCTTTAAAATCTCCAAAACTTTCTGGTTGTCCCTTCTAGAAATCCTTTTTGCAGTCTGTTGGTCCATTTTAAATGCAAAGAGCCTATTCTTCTTGTTGTTTCCAGCATCTGTTGTTTCCAGCATCATGTCCAGGGTTACAACAGAATGGGGATCCTTATTTGTCTGCCTGGTTTCTGAGGCATTAGACATTAGGCTCAGCTCACATGAAGATATCCTTTTATAATAGAATTCTAGTTTTCATGGGTCAGCTCTGATAAATTAGCAAAACTCCATTGGCCGCTGTGTGTGTGTGTGTGTGTGTGTGTTTGTGTACGTACTTACATACGTACTTGTGAAACGTGCAAAACTGTCACCAGGGAAGGACAGTCCATATTCTCCCACACAGCCCTGCCATTCTGCCTCACCATTTCTGTGGGAAGTAATAGAGTATAGGTGGTGCATAGTTGCCATGCTCAGTTATTGGTTTATTGGCTGAGACTGCTGTGGAAGTGCCAAGAGTAGTGGTCTCCAGACAGTTTTGTTGCTAAGCCAATAAGTCCCATAACTAGGTGTGTTGAATAGCTGCTGGTGGCTGCTGTTCTATTTATGCTCCATCTGAAATGAATTTGCCTTGTTGCTGATTGGATTGTCTTTTCTGTGTTTGAGTTTGCTTTTTCCTTAAGTAGGTTTCTGGAAATGGTAGGCTAGTGTCAGGCACCACAAAGTGGCAGACTAGGCAAGCTTAAACAAGGCTGTACTGACATCAGGCTTAACTGGAAAACTGTTTCCTCAGCAAAGCTGACTGATGTCCCAAAACACTGGGAAATATTTGGCAGCATTACAACATGGATGATATTCTCTCAGTGGAAAACAAGCAATTAAGGATTCCACCTTGATGAGAGCTGAGGAATTGAATCCCTAACTGCCAAAGACTGACACTTCAAGCAAGTGAAGTCAGTGGGGAGCTGTCACATCTTACAGTATACTGGCTGAAGATCTTTTCCAAAGTCCCAGAAGTGACTGTCCAGTGAATAAATCCCATGTTGCTTTTTGAACATGTCGAAATCATGAATGCTATTTTGCATAAAATAATCTTAAATGTTTTCTATCTCATTCACACCTTCCTGGAAATATTGGCAAAAGAGATTTAATGTACAGACAATATTGAGCATCATGGAGCAGCTCAGTGGTGATTCTTTCTGGCAGCTGACTTCTTGTTGTTGTGCATCTTAAAGTGTTTTTTTTTTGTTGTTGCTGTCTTTTTTTTGCCCCAGACCAATGGAACTCCACTAATCAGTTACACTTATTTATAGGTTGTCTCCTACACTTCTTTCTGTGGTGGCCTGCCAGCTCCTGAATATTCTGACAACCCTCTGAGATACAAATTCAGCTGGAGTCCACAGGGTGTCTTGTTGAATACAGTTCAACCTGCTGTATATTTAAAAAATGGAGAGGTAAAGTAACTCTGGGAATTCTGTTTAAATATGAGGGGGAAGAGAAGTCTTGAACGAAAGAAGGAATTGGAATCTGTGAGATGTTGCATTATTTTTAAGTCCTTCTTCCAATTTTAAGTAGTTATCACTGTATCACTTGTTATCTTTGTGTTTGAACTTCAGACTGTGAACTGCTATGCCTTGTGGCTAGTATAAGGCAGTGCCATGCCTTTTGCCATGCTAGTGTGCTTTGTAGCTTGTGGCTACAAGCTAATATTTGTCACTTAGAGCAGTGGTCAGCAACTTTTTCAGGTTGCTGAACCAGAGTGACTCAGCTCGGATCAGAGAGGGGTGGGTAGGTACTAGGACTGGCCTGCAGATGCTGCTTCTGCCCATAGCAGCATGAAGAGGGAACCTGCAGCCAAAGCCTAGTGTCTGTGAGCCAGATCTGGCCTACAGGTCGCAGTTTGCTGACATGGATTTGGACGGAGTTGAAGACTGGTTCATTCCCATCCTTGCCGCATGTTTTTTGTGTCACTTATCTATTTGTGCCTGGTTCTTGTCTGCAGAACAGAGATGGCAATGTCTCTTGACTCCTAATATTTCTCTTGTCTATTTAGCTACAAACTCCTTGGTTGAGAACTGTCTCTGACTGTATTTTTTACCGTATCTAGCCCATTCCTGATCATGTTTGGGGGGCACTGTAGTTGCTACTGTAGTGCCAATAGTAAAAATAAATAGCAGTTCCTGTATGATGCTGTTGTAGAGCTGTCAGCACCTCATAGGATATAATCTGAACCCTGTTCTGCTGGTGGTATAGTCAGTGGTAAAATTCTGTATGAACATGTGTAGAAATTAGGGCTGTGCAAAATTTTGGCAGCTGTTTCATTTTGGAGGTGTTTTGGGCCATTTTGGCGTCTGAAAAACTAAATTCAAATCGAAACGGAAGGCTCTGAAACATCTCTAAAACGAAACGAGGCATCCAAAATGTTTTGGAAGATTTCGCAGCCAGGCTTGCAGGGAAACATCGGTACACTGCTTCCCTGCTGTGCAATTCGGCTCCACAGGAATCTGAGATCTGCGCCAGGGGCCTTCTTGACGCCACTGCATGCCCCATGCTTCCCTGGTGACGCAGGGCTGCACGGGACAGGCAGCAGTGGTGAGGAGACCCCCGGTGCAGATCTCTGCTCCCTGCAGAGCCAGGTCATGCAGCAGGGCAGTGCTGGTCCCTGCCACATGACCTGGCTCTGCAGGGAGCAGAGATCTGGGGCAGTGTGGGGTGGACAGTGGCAGCGAGGAGACTCCTGGCATGGATCTCTGCTCCCTGAGGAGCCAGGTAGCACGGCAGGGCAGTGCTAGTTCCTGCTGCATGACCTTGCTCTGCAAGGAGCAGAGATCTGGGGCAGCATGGGCCAGGCAACGGCGGTGAGGGAGATGCCTGGTGTGGATCTCTGCTCCCCATGGAGCAGAGTCATGCGGCAGGGATTAGCAGGCTTGCTCACTGCTCTGCACTGCTTCTGTGCCCTGTGACCCAGCGTGACAGGGATCAGAGATCTGCACAGGGGGGTCTCCTTGCTTGCACAGAGGGCAGTGACCCTCCCCCTTCACCAGACGAACCACCCACAGCCTCATCTTGCTCCCTGTTGGGGCCCTGCACCCCTGCCTGGCTGGGCAGTAGGGCTATGTGAAGCTTGCAGCCCGTTGGAAACAGATTCGTTGAAGCTGAATCTCTGAAACAGATTAGGCTGAAACAAAACAGGACAGTGATCTGAAACACCAAAACAAATCACTGTCCTTCGAAACAGATGAATCTGAAACCAAAACGAAACATAGCCATTTCGCACAGCCCTAGTAGAAATATAAATGGTGTTTTGCTATGGCCATTTTACAGGTGCAAGGAACAAAGGCACAGAGATTGCAACTTGCTGAAGGCCACATAACAAGTCAGTGTCAGAGCCAAGGTTACTGAGTTTTTGGTGTCTTGTCCTGTGCTTGATCTATTAAACCATCCTTGCTTGCCTTTATAAACTGCTCCATGGTTTGACTTTCAAAGTCTAGCGGTGCAGTTTTGTCTAACCACACTAGAATTTGGACAATTTTCCTTGGAACTGAAAACCTGTGTGGAAATCTTTCAAAATAGGCTGTTCTGTGACACGTTGAAGCTTTCATGTTCTAGTGACCCTGAAAAATCATGAGAGATTTGGGAGTGTGAATTGAATCTTTTTGTGAAAAAAGAAATCAGTACAAATTTCATCTGAAATTTTCCCTTAGTGGATATATAGTACCTTTTGTTTAATTTTGGGCTGGGTCATCCAGAGCTAGTAAAAATTATAGCATGGATGTCAAGGATTTGTTATGAGGTCCTTTGTGGGCTTTTTAGTAGATGCAGTGATTCCTACCCCCTGCCCTTAGTTCCATAGTTCTCTTTGCCTGTTTTGTGTGGGCTTCTTCCACTCAGGTATCTAAGACAACACACAATAAAACCCTGTGGCATTGCTACAGACTTCACTGCTACACGTTGCCTTTTAGAAGGAAATATTGTTCTCTTGCTCAGAAGCCACAAAAGGAATTTTTATTGATGCTGGTTAGCAAATCTGTGCATCAGGTGCTTGAAGAAAGCCAAGTTCAAGGTTTTAGACAGCAGAGATAATAGAGCTAGTCATCTTTTTTCTCTCATTCCTTCCCAGCAATACATTCTTTATATTTGCTTGCTTTTTAGTAGTGATTGAAGTTGTTTGTGGGAGGTAATTTTATACTCATGTAGTGGCACTTGATTATTATAATCTCCAAAAAAAAAATCTGCTTCCCATCCTGGCTTTACATCCAGAAACCAAAAAAAAAAAAAAAAAAGTAAGATGCAAACCTGCATGTAGCCAGATTCTCGTTTTACTTGTACTGGTACAAATTAGTGCAGTGGTTCCAGAATTACAGTGATATAAATTAAATCGGAATCTGACTCCTTGTTACTAAGCATAAAATAAATTATGGTCCTAAAGTACAGTGGGCATTCCAAGGAAAAACGTTCTTCTTGTTTATTCTTTGAATAAACAACCTAAATTATAGTGCATTTAGATTGATATTGTTTTTTTCACAACCTTTAGGTGATTAATATTCCAGCTGGAGGAGCTTTGCTGGATTCTGTTATTCCCATGGACTTTTTCCCAGGATTAAATTTGGAAGGTTTTCCCAACAGGGACAGTACAAAATATGCTGAACCATATGGTATTCAGTCAGCTCACACTTTATTGAGAGGCACCTTAAGATACAAGGTAAGATGTTTGGAAGTATGTGCTTAAAAAAAAAAAGAGGAGGAAAAAAACTAAGAACATATACAATTTGGACAGTTTTTAAGTAGTGCAAATCAAAGAAACACTTAAGTCAATTTGCCATTTTTCCATATCTGATGTTTTTACAAACAGTAGCTATGGTTGTTGAAATTACAATTCAAAATGTAACAATATATCTACTTTCATGTTTGCTTTACTTTTGTGGCTATGACAAAAATTGCCTATAACCAAGAAACAAGGAAAAGTTTCTCTATTTCCCATTTTCAGTCAGTTGGTGAATTTGCGTGAATTAGATACCAGCAAGGCTAGGAAAATGTTTTAAGAAACTGTCAGGGGTGGTTTATAGCTTTTTAAAAATAGAATAAGTGCCAGGTTAATAGAATTGTATATAAACATCTGATTTTAAAAATAAAAAAAAATTCAAATAACATTTTTTTTCAATGCAAAAAGTGTTTTTATAAAATTGAAGTTTCTGTAGGAGGCATTTAGTGAGGCTCTTGCCCCCTGTGGCATATGTGACTATGGCAGATTTCCCATGTGAGCTACATTAACCAGGGCTCTTTTTCTCTTTATTAATCTACTGGGAAGCCTAAAACTGTCCACCCTCAATGTCAAGTGACAAGTATTTTTAACCACACATTTGCTTATTTTAGGGATATTCTAAAGCTATGGGAGGCTTTGTAAAATTGGGATTAGTAAACTCAGATCCTTATCCTTTGGTGAGTGCAACTGCACCATCTATAACCTGGGTGAGTATAGGATTTTATTTAGTTGTATGTTTTCCTTTGTTTTTTTTTGTTATCAGGTGTGGGGTCTAAACCACACTGAGAATCCTGTGTTGCAGTTTACTCTCCCATGCTTTCTATCAGCAAGGAGGCTCATCTTAATGACCGGTATCTTTTCTCCCATAAATTTTCTACCGATTTGCTTTGACAAATGCCATCCAGGGGCAGATACTCCAGTGGTATAAATCAGCATAGTTCCATTGTTGACGTAACTGCTGATGATTCCACAGCAGGGTGGATTTGATTTAAATCAAATCAATTTAAGTCGTGATTTAAGTCACTGGTCAGGAGGCCTCGATTTAATCACTTTTTTCTACAAAAAGTGCATTATTGTTGTTTGATATAACCTTCATTAAAATATTCCCAAACGGGGTCTCTTTTATGGCCTTGCAAGCCTGCTGCCATGACAGGTTTTCTCTTTTACCATATCATTCCCTCACTAGATCTCAAATCAATGGAGATAAGTTTCTATACTCAGAAACTTATCCCTCAGGACTTCTGGAATAGTCTGCTCAAAATGTTTTTCTTTTGTTTTTACTGTTCCTCTCTCCTTACATTCATCTCCAGACTCCTCCCCCTTGCTCAGATCTACTCCACCCCCTAACAATCCTCTGTTCATTTAATTTCTTGAAACTTTGCACTTTTAGAGAGAGGTAAGGGCTTGAATCTGTGTATGCAAATTTGCAGAGAGTTAATAGGGCTGTGGGCAGGTAGTCAGGTTTGTTGTCTTTTATTTCCATATACTGCTTTTTATAAGGATGTTATCACTGGAGAGACAAATCCACAATTTGAGAAATGAAACTAAGCATTACAGAGATGCTTAATAGGATTGTCTAGATTGAGCACTGAGTCCCATTGGGTAGAGTGGTTTTCTTTAATTTTTACTAATCTATAGAGGAGGGTCTGGGAACCCTATAAGATTAGGCCCCTAATATAGACCGTTGCCTATTGTGAGCTATTTATAAAACTGTTCCAAAAAGGTTACATGAATATATTGTCTCAAATAGTATATCATTAGATATTATAGTCCCTACTCCATGATATCATCTTTGAGCTCTAATGTATCTTAAATTAAAACTATCTTTATATAGGTTTTCTTTTTTTAAAAGCATCTTAACAAAAAACAAAGAAAAAATATGGTAAAATAAAAAAAGTTGATTTTTATCCACCCTGTTCCACAGTACTGGTCCACAGCATGCCTGATTTTGTTCATTCAAGGATGTCTGCAAATGATGCTATGTGGGAAGGGTCAGGTAGAGATAGGGCAGCTGAGAGTGGGGAGACATGGAGCCAGGAGGAAAAGAATAAGCAAGCGGGCATGTAGCTCAGTTTGTTGGATGCTGCCCTGGATGGGAGGGGAACTGGCTTATAGTCTTGGCCCCAGTCTGCAGTGATACAAAAACTTCCTGTGCCGTATATCCATTTTGGTCATTGATCATTAAATGCAAGGTGCAAGGGATCAACTTCAAGAGACTGACATAGGCTAATACCTAACCTGTAACCTAATAGCTAGAACTCTTTGCTGAGAAGCAGGAGATTCAGGTTCAAACCCTTCTGACTGAGATGGGCCTAAAAGCCAGATTTCCTGCTCTCAGGGCATATGATGTAGCTCAGGGGTGGGCAAAATATGGCTTGCAGGGCTGGATCTGGCCTGCCAAGGGATTCTGTCCAGCCCACAGCAGATCCGTCACCCCACCTGGTCCAGGTGCAGAGGGTAGCCTGGGCTATGGCTTGTGAGGGTGGTCCCACTGTCCCCAGGTGTGTGGTAGGGCAGGGGTGGTGTGGCAGCAGGACTTAGTTTCCTCGGACAGATGGGATGGGGCTGCAGGCAGGCAGGGAACTGGGACGGGCAGGTGGGGCATTTCTTTTGTACAGTCTCCTGAGGCATTGGTTTTTTAACTGACTTTATAACAGCCAGACGTCACTTCGTGTATTTTTCTTTATAACTTCCACTGTTATGCTTCTGGAAGAGGGTGAAACCAGCAGTCTATCATTTAACAGCACAAAAGCCCATCAGCCTATGTATAACAATTACTGAGACATTTTTGGTAAATATTCTTATGAGACAATGAGTCTAAAATTAGAACTGTTAGTGTAATTAGCCCTTAGGCACCTGGTACGTAGCTCTACCTGTCTTCAAATGACCTTCTCTCAGCCTGTGGCATATTAATCTCACCAATGGATCACCTTTCTTCAAAATGAGATCTTAACCATTCTAAATCCAACTTTCACACCAGCCTTGAGGGCCTTAGGCTTCTCATTCACTTGCTGTTTGCCGCTGGCCACCAATCACCATAAAGCACTTTTGGATTTGATGTGTCCTTCCCTAGTGGCATTTGGGTAGATTTTTTTTGTTGCTGAAGCAGGCGGCAGGTCAAAAGGCCAGGAAGGAGGGTACTGATGAAAAAAATGCAAGTGTGTGTGTGTGTGTGTGTGTGTGCGTGCGTGCGCGCACGCATGCATACTCACGTGTGTGCATGGGCATGCATGTGCACATTTGTGCAAGTGCACCAATCAGGGAGGAGACCAGTTTACACTTGCTGCAATTAAGAGTTCTGGTCTAGCCCTGCTTCCCTCTGAGCACAGACAATCCTCTTCTCTCTCAAACCCTGGACATTAGCCAGTCCTCAGTGACCTGCACCCGTAGAATAACTAGCTGCTCAAGATTTAATCTTCAGAGAATGAGGGCAGGTCTTTAGGGTAGTAATTTGCTGTTTGAACTTCTTTTGTACCTAGAAAGGGTTGATGTGCCAGCTTCTTGGACTTAAACCATCTGTCAAATCCAGCAGTCTTAAAGAAGCCGTCTACAATAAGCTGGGAAAGGACAACAGTCAGCTGGAGGCAGTGGAATGGTAGGAGATTCCAGCAATGTTTGTTTTTTAAACAAAACATTTAAAACATCCAGAAAAAAAAGGCACAGAATGGGAATGGGGATATTTGCTAAATGTAACTATTTGGAGCTTTAAAAATTACTTGCTGGCTCTATTACTATAAATATATGTTTCGATTATTCAGATTAACAGCAGGCTTTGCCAAATATTTCACATGTGGAAGTGTTGCATAAAGAGAGACTTCAGCTAGCCTGAGCTGTCACTGTTAACATACTGGAGAATTATTGAGAGGTTTGAGTCTTTAGGTATCCAAAATATTGGGGAGCAGTGGATTCTTCGGAGTTCAGCTCAGTCTGCCATAAGAGCAGAACAATATGCCATGAAGAGCAGAGGCAAAGTTGTTATTTTGGGTCCTGTTAGCATTGTTATGATCCAATGGAGAAGACATTTCAGGTTCCAGATGCTGTTTTTCAAATGTACTGTTCTGTCAGTGAGAAAGTAAAATAAAAAGAACCTTGAAAAAAATGTTTTTTCAGACAGTAAAACTTTATGCTCTACTTTCTGTTTTTGGAACATTTGCGGAAGTACTGCACAGTCTTCACAGAGCTATACATGAAAGTATACTTTTTACCCTCAAAATATTATAACCAGTTGGATATTTTGTGGGTACATGTACACATGCATTTGCTCTGGGGTGGGCGTACGCTACAGTAAATTACTCTAGAGTTAAACCCACCCCGGGCAGGTGTCTACGTGTTCAGGGATGCAGGAGCAGATCTTGCTGCTCGGGGCAGCAGTCTGCTTCCGGCCCTGCACTGGCCCTCTGCAGCAGCCAGGGGGAGCTTTAGGCTCCCAGTCTGTTCCCAGCCCCTGCTCCAGGATTGTGATGGGGAGCTGCATCTGGGAACAGTCTCCCCAGCCTTTGGTCCGTGATCATGATTAGGGAGTGGGAGGTGTGAGCGCCCTGGTGTTGGGGCACAGGGACATTGTCCCCACCCAGGCTTCTGTGCCCTAGCAGCAGGTAGCTCCTGGGGGCAGGGAGCAATCTCTCGTCCCCTGTTGTCTGGAGCCGTCTACACGTGACCTGTGGCGCAGTAAGTAATCACAAGTAAATTTGCTACTTGTATTTAGAGGTAACAAATGTATGCACAGTTAGAGCAAATTACTGGACAGCAAGTGTCTGCGCATGTAGGCGGTGATGCCTGCTGCACAGTAATTTGCTCTGATCTTGTGTAAAGTGTCTTGTGTAGACGTGCCCTGTGTCTACAGACATACTGAATTAAACAGTAATAGAAATCAGTATATATTCAGATTCTTAATTTTTACACATTTATTATGCTAGAGCAGGGGTGTCAAAGATATGACCCATGGAGCCCTATTATCCAGCCCCTGGTGCTGCCCCTGGGCCCAGTGGACCCACACACAGAATGTGGCATCAGGGCCCAGGCCATGCATTGGACAGTGCCTGCTCTGGCTGGCTCAAAGCTTGCACTTCATACAGCTACCTGGGCATGTCACATGGAGGCTGCTCCAGGACATGTCACATGCAGTGCTTACACTGTGACCCATGCTGCCTGTGGTGGCACTATGTGGATGCTGCATGTGGGCTGCAGCCTGGACCAGTTCTGCAGGCCTGGTCATGGATGGGCTGGAGTAAGCACTGCAAGTGCAGGATCTGGCAAGGGCAGTGTGGAAGGGCTCTGTGGGGCTAGCCCCGCAACACCCATTTGGCCCACAGGGCCAGAAGAGTTTAACACCTCTGTGTTAGAGAATGCTGAATAATGCATGTTATTATATGCTGGATGACGATTAAGTATTTTACTTCTAGTTTGTGTCAAACTGTACTTGAATGAAATTCCAATTGAATTAAAGTGGTTTTTATAACACTTTAAAATAGTTTTTATCGTTAAATAATAAAAAAATCCTTTAAATGTGCTAGATAAATACACTTCTTTTTCTTACCAAAATATAGGGTTAATTTTAGTCTAACTGCTATATTAAACAATAGAAGTATTTATTGCAATTAGTAAATTGACAGTTTCTGATCACTCTAGACCAGTTTTCCAATTCATTTAGGCCCCTAAAAATGTAAATAGATGTTAGCTGGAATTTTAAGAAGTACCTCCTTGGTTAGGTTTCAATAAGATTTAAATGCTAGATGCTTTTAAAGATTTCACAAAGATATATTTGCATCTCTGAAGGCCTGATGCCTTTAAAAATCTGCCCATCTCCTTCAAGTTTTTACATTTAGTAATCCTCTCCTATTTCATTTTTTGTTCATAGATTGAAAAAGGAAAGCAAGCTGTTCTGTTTATGAAACTCCCTATCAGTTTCTTAACTTTGAATAAACTAGAAGAAAATTATCCTCTACACTACACAGCTGCACTGAAATGAAACGAGAGCCTTTCTGTACAACATAAAGTAAATGTACTTAAATTTGGAAAAATGTAAATAGCGCCATTTCTGCCACTGTAAATACTATAATAATATAGACGCTTAGTACAGCATATGACATTTTCATCTGTACATTTGAGTTGATCTCAAAGGATGAAAACATTTCTCCTGTCTCTATATATAATTAAAAACCCCCAGCAGGCTATCTCTTTAAAATTTCAGAAGGTTTCATTGATGCAGCATATTATTTTTAATAGGCTATAAGAAGTTTAAGCTTTAAACCAGATTGTCAGAAATTCAGATTTAATTTAAAGCAGATTGTTTTTTAAATAACGTATGAAATTTTAATTTTTAATTGCTTTTTTTATTCCTCCTTTTGAGCTTTTGAGCATATGATCACCATTCCACTGGATGCCCTATTGCTCTTCCTGAAAAAAGGTGTACAAAGGGCCTGATCTCTGAGGCTGTGGTAATAGAAGATGTAATTTTCAAAGGAAAGCAGTATTCATTCTTTTCTCTCTTCCTCCCACCAGGTTAGGATTACTTGGAGATGAGCCAGTTCCTATAGCTGACTCCATTGTAGGGGCACTTGCAAAGCACATGGAGAGGAAGTTGCCCTTTGGTATGTGAAAAATACTGTGTTATTTCAGGTTTGAATGGCATCTTTCTGCTTTTTCTTTTATTTCTTCTTTTGGTAGGAAAAGAGGAAAAAGTAAAGCAGGTACTGGCAAACACCTTAAAGCCATAAAGCATGGGCCGGCAACCCTGATAAGTCATGGACCTGAACACCCCAGCCCCAGTCTGGTGTGGGTCAGGGGGCTTTGGTGGCATGTCAGCAAGGGGGGGGGGAAGGGGGTTTGTCTGCACTCACACTGGAGCCAGATGCTGCTGCTTTTCCCAGCTCTGCTTCCTCCCCTCCCCACCGGCTCCCTGGCTGAGGCACAAGCACAGCTTCCAGCTGGTGGGGAGCTGAGCTGGTAGCTGGAAGATGGTCCACATTGCCCACCCTTGTGTCTTCTGGGAACAGAGGCATGTGGAGCTGAATAAGAAGTTCCCTGGTAAGCTAAGGCAAGGCAGTACAACAGTGATTTTTTTTTTTTTCAACTGTGGTGCCACCAAATTCAAGGAAGTTATGGAGAGAAGATTGGTCCACAGTGCCTCTCCACTGCTTGGCTGCAGTGTAGTTACAGATGGAAGCTGCCCAGCCCTGGCTCAGTTTCCAACCAGGTAGAAGCTAAGCCCGTGGTGTAGCTGGAGGGAGGGGCAGAGAGAAGTGACAGTAATGCAGATGCAGCTTCCAGATGCCAGGTCCCAGCACAGGGAGCAGAGGCAAAGCTTTCCAGGCTGAATCCATCCTGCAGGTTGTATGTTGCTACCTGTCTATCATAAAATAATGTTGCCTAAGCAGCAGTGACAACTACTCTGAGTTCACATCCCTCCTCAAAAGGAACCCAAATCATCATGTAACGGTACTGCAGGCAGCTGTGGAGATGTACTGTGGAGCTGTCACTAGGCAGATGGGTTTGAGACTCGTTTTCCTGCAGGCTGTATACGGTTGTATGGCTATTTCTCTTCTGCTGCATTTGTACAAATATTTCATAGCCTACTGCAGCCCAACAAGAAAATACAGGTTTTGAAGGATTTCATGCGAAGAGGAAGGAGGAGATGTTGCCCCGCGTTATTTTGGAAAATTTTGGACAGGTAATTAGGTGCCCCAGAACTTTGTTGATGCAGAGTTGGAGTGATCTGGTGGAGTCTTGTGCCTTTCCAGATGTGGAGAACACTTAAATAGCGTAAATAATGAAATAACAGAGCTAGCTTATGTAGCACTCTTGCAATGCAGCCTTAACCCCACTGTCTTGGAGGAGTCTTCCATCATGCGTGCTAACACTGTCCTCACAGATCTACCAGACACTTTATATCCTTCAGTGTTCATTGGGGCTGTGCGAAGCTTTGGGCGGTGATTTGATTTGGAGGAGATTTGGCCTGATTTGGTGACCGAATCTCCAAATCAGAATCAAATCGGGACCAATTAAAAGGTCTGAATCAATTCAAAGCTCTCTGAATCTTCATAAAAGATTCAGAGAGCTTCCCTGATTCAGACAGTCCCTGGTGGCTGCAGCAGGGAGCTGCAGCCAGACTCTGAGCCGGTAAGTAGTGGGTGTGTGAGGGGGGGCTGCAGGAGGGTGGAGGGGACCATGGGGGGAACCCTGCCAGCTCCCATCCCCTGCCTGCTCCCTCAGCCCCCCCCATGGCTGCCCCGCCTGCCCCAGCTCCTGGCCCTTTAAAGAAAACCCCTGATGCTCACCAGGTGCTGCTGGGCAGGGGATGATCCCTGCTGACCCCCACTGCCCCATGCCACGTGGTGGGTTTTCATAAGTCCCCTGACACCCCCCTGCACTGCCCCAGCCCCGCCATGGCTGCCCCGCCCAGTGTGGCTCTGGCCCTTTAAGGAAGAAGAAAAATTGAGAAAAGCGCTAGGACTCGCTGCTCCTACAGCGGCCTCGGGGGGGCTCGTGCAGAGCTCCCCACATGGCGGGGGGCAGTGGGGATCGCTGCCCACCAGGCAGGAATGGTGAGGCTGGGGTTTTTCTCATTTTTTTTCTTAAAGAGCCAGAGCTGTGGCCAGCAGGGCAGCTATGGTGGGGGCTGGGGAAGCGGGGTGGGGGTCGGGGCTTGTGAAGCGTGGGGCAGTGCGGGGGGCAGCAGGGATCGCCCTCCTGCTTGGCAGCACCCAGTGAGTTGGGGCTTTTTTTTTTCCAAGTGCCGGGAGCTGGGGTGGCTGGAGCAGCCATTGGTGGGCTGGGGGGATGGGTCTGGCTGATTTAGAGATTTGGCAGCAGATAAATCTCCAAATCAGATTTGGCTGAATCAATTCAGGACAGTGCTTCGAATCATGAAATTGAATCCCTGTCCCCTGAATCGGCCGAAGCGAATACTAGCTGCTTCGCACAGGCCTAGTGTTCATGTTCTTTTCCCAAAGACTAACATCTCACCTTCACTAAGGCAGAATTCAGGTTAAATGAGGGGGGTAGCAAGCAGTAGCTGTCTATTCCTGCCTCCACTCAAGCACTGAGCCTGTTTCACATAAATCACTGTACACGTGCAAAATATGACTGTCTCTTCACTCTGGTCCAGAGGATTCCTTGAGACATTGTTTTCATTTTGTCCCTGCTAAGCTCTAGAGACCACTATCACCTGTGTCTGCAGCTTAGCACCATTCACTTAAGAGATTCCAGGCCACCTCCGTATTCAGGTTCCTGAGCTCCTCAGTTTGGTTGATTTCATTGACTAGCACTTTTTTCTGTTAAATAAAGTTGCCCTTTGAAAGCAAAATTTTTGGACACCTATCCACAAGCGGAGACTAGATTAATTGAATCTGCTGGAGTGTGGTAATTGCTGCGCCCCTGCAGCCTTCTGCATCTTGTGTATCAGCATCCCCGCATTTAAAAATGGGGGCGGGGCACTTGAGCTAAAGCTCATTGAACAAGCTTTAGTTCAAGCACCCCCACTGCCATTTTTAAGAGCAGAGACATTGATATAGGTTATGCGGTGGTGCTTTAATTAGGGTGGCTTTAAGAGCTACTCTAATTAAAACGCTGCCCCCCCACCTCTGGAGCACATGTAAAAGTGCCCCTTAGTTCCAGCCTTGCTCTTATTTATTCTTCCATTTAGTTTAAATTGGATCAACTTGAGATCACTCAGTAGTGTTATTTTCTCTCCTAATGACCATTAATAGTCCTTTATACATTGTAGAATTAAGGTAGAAGAATTAGTAATTCTGTCATTGAAAGGTATATCTCCAAGAAAAGCCCTATAATTAGAAAGAACTTAGGTAGTTTAAAGGGTATTAAGACATGATTTAGTTTTATTTTTACTCCTCTCCGGGTCCCGCATTGTAGGTTTATCTATCCAGGTCAAACATCAATGCGTCTTGTGTAACTTCACCATTTATACTATTTTTTAGGATGGTATTTTCATGTTATAAAGGGTCTGACTTGTTGTGATTGTACTTTTACTTCTTTAATGACAGAATGTCTCCAGTGAAGTGAACCAGAGTAAGTGAAACAATAATTCTGCTCAACACTTCCATACTACAGAATTAATTTTATTTTAACTTGGTTTATTCTCTATTTGAAGTGTTCAGGACTAGACAATTAGCCATCTGCTGGGGTGGTTGTGATTAGTCAGAAATAAGAGAATAAAGCAGAACATTCCTGCACTTGCACTGTGAGCTGCTTGTCAGGAGGTAGGAGCAGAATTGATATTTTATGTATGCCTAATACACTAAGATCCTGATGTCAATATTGCAATAATACAAATAAAATTAGTAATGCTGGTCTGTCTTGCTGCTTTTAGGTGCTGGAGAGCGAGATATGATTGTTATGAGAAATGAAATAGGTCTTAGGCATCCATCTGGACATTTTGAAGACAAATTAATTGACCTGGTGGTATATGGTGATGACAAAGGATATTCTGCAATGGCTAAAACTGTGGGGTATCCCACTGCTATTGCTGCTAAAATGGTTCTGAATGGTAAGTACCTTCATTTCTGTTTGAATTAAATTATATATATCCAATTATTGTTTAAGTAATGACAGGTAAACCATTTTTCTAGGAAGTATACATGCTGTTTTGTAAAAACACCCTTTAGAAAAGTCTATAATAGAAGCATTTTGCATTTTGTCATACTGAATTTTTTTTTTACATCTAAGCTTTGCTACAGTAATTTTAGTGGCAGTTGTGAAGAGGTGCACCAATACATCGGTCCGATATCAGATTAGTACCAATATGAAGAAAATTGTCTATATTGGATATTGGCCCTATGGGGCCAATAATTTGGCTGATAAATGCCTGTACTGCGCGCAGCTGTAGTGCAGCACAGCGCAGAGCCGGTGGTGTGGAGAGCTGCCTTTAGCTGGTAAGTTGGAAGGGGGAGGGAGGGAAGAGGTGTGAGGGGGGAAGATCAACACCCCCGCTGGGAGGGAGGGAGGGAGGGAGGGAGGGGGCAGGAGGCCCCACCTCCACCCAAGCACAGGGAAAAGCTGTGGTGGCGCTGGGCTGGGAGTGGAGCTGCAGTAAAATCTGGGGTGGCTGCAGCCTCCTCCCAGCACCACTGGAGACCGCTCTGAGCCCACCCCCAGCAAAAAAGCCCTGTGCAGCACCAGCTCTGGCTCCATGTGCAGCTGCAGCCCACGCTGCAGATCCGGGGCACACGTCCCCCCCACCCTACTGGGGTGCAAGCAATGGCCGGAGCCGCCCCTACCCCATGTACCACACCACCACCGCCCCCCCCTCCGCCCCACCGGGCAGCACCTGCCTCTGCCCTGTCCCTCACCATGGGGGAGTTGATCTGTCCGCCCATGCCCCTTCCCTCCTTCCTTTCCTTCCACTACACCAGACTCACTACCTGGAGACAGCTGTATCAGATCGGTATCAGCTAATATGCCTCCTGAAATATTGGCTATCCATATCAGCCCCCAAAATCTCTATTGGCATATTGGCGCACCTCTAGTTGTGAATGATTATTACCTATAGAGAATCTTCTGTACAGGGGTCTCCAAGCACTGTTAAAATCTATAAATTGTGGATTACAAGTGAACTTCTATGTCATTTTAGCCCTCTCCTACTCCTATATTCTGTTGTCTAATTCTGTAAACCAAGAGAAATTCCAGTGATTGATTTAAAGAGGCCACAGGCTTTATTACTTACTTCAGTTTTATGTATTCAGAATTTAGTCTAGGAGAGTATTTTGTGGAAAGTTTAGATTTGTCCCCCAGAAATGTCTTCTGGAGTATTAATTAGTATTTAGAAATAAAATTGGATGATAGGGATTTAGGGTTAACATATTGGCAGGAGTGAACTGGGGTTGCCAATCTGTTATGGATAGTTTGTAAGGATGCTAAAAATTTCACTTATGTCTTCTGCAAATCCTTAGGAAAGGGAAGTGAAAAAGTAACTAGAGCTGGAGAACAGAGACTTCTTACAGCTTGTCTATGCTTGGAAGCTACTGTAAAATAAGCTCAAATGTGAATTTAAAGTTCCATAACTATTCCATAATAGTTCTCTGTCTGAACACCGATCCCTGCTTAAGAGTCTTGTGTTTGAACTTAGTCTGCTTTCTCACTTTGGGAAGTTGATTGTAAGGCTACAATAGATCTATTCTGTGAGAGGGGTTGTTTGCATCAAGCAGAAGTTCTAAATATCTACCATTGTCTTCAGTACTGAGAGTTCATTTTTTAAGGGAATCCTTGAATTCTGCTTGGATAAAGCAGACTATTTCTTGCTTCAACAGGGGTCACCATTTTCATTACACATTCATGTTTTCCCTATTCCATTATCTCTAGTTGCACAACTAAAACAGAATTCTAGCTATACAGTTTGTTTTTGGTTGACTTTTGTATCTGTCTTCCATCCTGCATGCTGAGCTTTCAGCTCACTTGTCAAATTCTAACTATTCTTAAAGATTGCTGATTATTTTGCTAGCACGGGGTGCTCAAACCCTGACCCATGGGCTAGATCTGGCCTACAGAGCCATGTAATCTGGCCCATGGGTCTTCCCATGGATCCAGAAATTTGCTGGGCTAGGTGGGGCAGGGGTGGTAGGACTTAATTGCCACTGCTCCCCTGCTGCCCAATTTCCAAGCCCTACAGGGCTAGATCAGTTCTGGCTGGGTCAGTCCCTGCACAGAAGAATCAGACCCCACTCCCACATGGCTGGATTGAGCCAGGGCCTGACACAAGTTCAATGAAGTGGCCTGGCCTCATGAAGCTGTGTTGGGCCCCACAGATGGGATCTGACCCATGGATGGACCTGGGACCACTCATCTTGGCCTGTGGGCTGAAAAGGTTGGGTACCACTGTTCTGAGAGGTCTTTGACATGCTAAATTAACTCCTACTGCTGCATTCAGAAAGAGATTCTACCTTGCAGTATTTCAATTAGTTAGATGCTCTACTACCCACCATCAGAATCAATTAAAATTCACATTTGGAATAATATTAACCAATTAGCCTTATATGTAGATAAGCACATTCTCTCTTCCAGTAGCCATATTTAATGAAAAAATGACTCATTGGTAAGTCGTTTAGACCTGTGGATATTTTGGGTCTCTGCTTTACTGGCTAAGCAGAAATCTAATCATCTGCCTTTTCACTTTTGTTTTAAAAGACTTCTACGTATTTTTGTTGAATCCATTCAAAATGTTTATGAAGGTACATATGACAAGTTCCTATTTCTGTCGGTCTTGACTTTTCTTCCACCTCTGCAGAGTATCAGTACTAATTAGTCAGCTGAGCTTGATACTTGTACATTTCTCTGTAATATTTTCTTTATTTATATTTCAGGTGAAATTGATGCCAAGGGCATGGTAATTCCATTAACGAAGAACATCTATGGACCAGTACTTGAGCGTATTAGATCAGAAGGCATTGTATATAGAACCCAAAGCGTTATCAGACAATAACTGAATATAACAGATTGACCTTGATTTTATTTTTGTAAAGGATTCAATTTGGCCTTCAGTTATGGGCCCATTAATGGTTGTGCCTACAGTCCAAGACACAAATGATGCCATTTATAAAACTACCTATCTGATTCTGTTGAGCACTTTCTAAGTAGTTAGATGCGTAAATTGTATCATTTTTTGCTTTTTGCCTATTAGGGCTAGTTAATGGTTTTTTTTTAAAAACAACACGCATCATAAACTGCCAAAAATCATTTGACATCAACATACATAACAAGGAACTATTATGCAGTATGATACTTACTAACATTGTATTGCCATTAAGCACTTTGCTAATTAATTAAATACCTGAGGAGGGTTTTGTGTTTTAACATAAAGCATATGCTTAGAACACGGGAGTTTTGTTACCAAAAGGACAGACCTCAATTGAAAGGAAAACATAGTGTGTATTGTCTTATAAGCCTATTCATAAGACAAGAAAAAGTCTAGTTAAGGAGTTCCAGTAAGTAATTTATTATGCTTAATCATTCTCCTCATCTAAATCATTTATATTTGTGTATCAAAGTAATAACCAGATGCAAACCTCCATATATTTAAATATACATCTTATTAAAAGAGAATGTTGATGTAAAGAAAATAGGCAACAATATTTTTGTACGTTTCAAGGCAGTATGATAGATGCACCATATTTTCCTGCATATAACATACCCTAAACTATAATACACACCATGTTTTTGAAAGGGAGAATGAATTAAAAAACAGCTCCAGAGTTATGGCTGTATGAACAGGGACATGTAATTTTCATCTGATTTACCCTCCTGTTCCTGCTTAGGCTGTGAAATAGGAGGAGAGAGATCAGGAGCAGCTGACAGACAGCAAAATTTCCCTAAGAAAGTTTAGCTTGATTAGTGGAACATCAAGACCATTAAAAAGGAGAGACATCATTAATACTTATGGAGTGGAGAACAGTAAGCCATTAAGTCAATTTACTCCTTCAACTGCCTGAACACTAATACCACAGCTGCTGCACTCTTGAGAAGCAGAGGTCTTCTCTCCTACACAGAAAAATTGGCTTCCCTGCTTAATACATGCACTCCAGTGTTAGGGGCTGATTTTGGTGGAGGTGCATATGTTGTATGTGAGAAATTATGTAATAGCTTTAGATGTATTAGTGCGCTTGTAAATCAATTCCTGTGTAATTTTGAAATGCCTTTATTTTAAGTTGAAAATGTTTTTGTATCTGCCAAATGTGTCTCTCTGGACCTGAAATCAGTGTAACAGTTAGTTGGGAAAGGTTTTTAACCCCTCCCAAACAAACAAACAAACAAACAAACAACCCAAACAAACAAAAAACCCAAACAAACCAACCAAAAACAGTGTTTCCACTTGCAGAATGGAAGGCTGTTCTGATATGTTGAAATACTAGCAAGTATATTTTGCTTTTTATTTTTAGAGCTCAGTGGCATTTAGTTCTACGTTTGGGGTTAGCGAGAGCATTTGGGATGTAAATATAAAGCTGCCAGAAATATCACTTGGAAAAGCTCCTGAGTGTGTTTACTATAGATTACTTTTTCCACTTCAGTGGGCCTGAAAGTTTAAAAATATACAGGCAGTGTGGTATAAGGACCTCAAGATACTGCAGGCCTAGAGGTTTAAATCCAGGACATACTGATTTGTTATTCTGGTCTTAGATTTATCTTCTCTTTCCTCTCATTGTCCCATCACTTAAAACCTTTTGAAAATATCCATCCAGGACATTAGTCAGGTAGTTCTCCCACTGGCCTCAGGAGCGAGGGACAGAAATTACACATAAACCAAGTAAGTAATTGAAAACCAGTTCAAATCTGTAACACAACAGAAGTTCAGTGCACATAACTGCTTTCAAAATGGCCAAAACTGTTTTAAGGTAAACCTGGAGGGATGTATCAGACTTAATTGATAAATAATTTATTCAACTTCTGTCCCAGATCCCCTCCAGATTCAAATCAACTCTCAGTCCCCCAGCATCCCAGGATATGTTGCACCTTTCCTGCAAACCTCCCTCTCTGGGTGGGTTGGTCCAAGCTGCCTGCTTCAGCCAAGCAGGGAGGCATGCTCTAGCACCCCCTGGGATCAGACCTATGCCATTGCAGGCATGTGGCTGCATTTCTGGAATCAAAACTAAATGAGTGTCTGTTCACATGCTTATTTGTTCAATCTACAGTTTATACCAAGGGTGGGCAATTATTTTGGGCAGAGGGCCACTTACTGAGTTTTGGCAAGCCATCGAGGGTCACATGATGGGCAGCCCAGGGCAGCTAAATATTAATTTACTAAATTTTTTAGGGACCCTGCAGGCTGGATAGAATGGCCTGGCGGGCTGCATCCGGCCCCTGGGCTGCATTTTGTGCCACCCCTGGTGTAGACTAACCTGCGAAGATTGAATTGATTCAGCCTCAGGCTTTTTGACTGTCTGTACTTAGCCAGGGGACCAGTGTCAGCCTGTGCAGCTGTCCAAACGCTGCCCTTTCCTCCCCTACTGTTGTCCATCAGTTCTGGAAAGCGGCTGGTTCCTCTGCCTTCTTACTCCCAATAGCACCCCCAAGGCTGAAAGATAATGCACTAATAGAATGGAACTGAATTTAGTGATAATCTAACTTATGAACAGGAGAGAAGGAATGGCTTCAATTTTTTCTTCTTATAAATACCTCTGCACTTTTTGAAATCTATATGTAAAAAAAATGTTGCTTTTGTTTGCTACACTGAAGTTTTTTAAAAGCAAATATACCACTTATGTTTTCTTCAGGAAGACTAAAGGCTTCCTTTTAAAGAAAGCACTGAAAATTGCATCCTGCAACAGCAGCTTGAAAAAATAAACCTGCAAAAAATGTATGTTGTGTGTCTTATTTCTATGTTAATGTGTTTTAAATGCAGGGGAATGGAAATGATTTATTTTCTTCTACACATTTTCTGAGGTTTACATTATTTTGGTGTACAAGATGAGTATTTCCACTTTGGAGCTTATTAGAGGCCAGCTGCTTCTGTTGTAACATTTTGCATACTCAATAAATATTTGAGTTTATATTTAGGGTTAGATTTACAAGGAGAACCTAGATGTCTAATTTCCCTTTAGGAATCTGGTAACTGGCATTCATAGAACCCTGCTCCTGTCCCTTTGGGCACCTAAGGCCCTTAGCACTTAAGGTGTCACTGTAATGTATGCACAGAAACACAACCACCTAAGAGCTAGACACCTAGCTCATACCTAAACTCCAATGGGATTCACAAGCTAGACGTTCTTCCAACAATTTAGCCTCTGGGCCCTTATCAAATAGATGAGTTCAGAGCATACCTTAACCCTACCTTCAAAAAGCAATGATAGTGAGGTGTCCCCACCCTTGTATCTAATTAAGCAATGGAGTGAGAGAGACTAGTTTCAGATCCTTTCTTTGTCTCATTAAGAGCAGGGAGTTGAAACTAGATCTTCCCATCTTCCAGGAGACTTGCTTCTCCACTGGTCTGTAGGATATTCAAGGTTGAGCCTATGTCTCTTTTGTTGCAGCTATTTGTATAATACAGATTTTATGTTATAACATACCTTGAAACCTGGCTTTTCCTGTGCAGTGTGCTAACAACCAGCTTCTAGAGATACTGTCACTTTTTTCCCTTCCTGACCCAATGACTACTTTATATATTAATGCTTAAAGATAAACATGTTATATTAACCTGATATTTTTTGCTTGGAAAGATAACTGTTTTTTAAAACAAGGGAAGTACAATAGGTCTGATCTACTTGGTAAAGCATTTTATGTGGTGCCAGGTAGGGAAATAATTAAACTAGGGAAGATTGGGGATTAATAGAAGTATAAGGTAGGTAAGGAATTGTTTAATGGAGAAACAATAGGGGGTGTACTGAAAGAAGGGAGGTTACTACTGGAGATTTTCAAGGGTCAGTTTTAGGAACTAATCTTATTGTATATTTTCATTAGTGACAGTGGCATTAAAAGGTAGGAATAACTAATGCAACTTGATTATGACAGAAATTGGGAGGTAGAATCAATATGAAAGAGGACTGGAGTGTTATACAGGAATAATTTGATGATGTCAAGGACTGAATAGAAATGGATGAAAATAGTACAACAGGCAGTCGTGCATGCTAATAAGAATTTTTTTGCTGTAACCTGGGGCTTGTCACTTGGAAACAACAGAAGAGGAGAAAGTCCTAAGTGTCTAGCTATGACCCATGAATGTAATGTAGCCATGAAAAAGGCAAACGTGACCCTAGAATGCATCAAGCAAGGTGTACAGAGAAGTATTGATATACACCAGTATAAAGCACTGGTGAGCCCTCTGGAGTCTAGTTATCCATGTTTTAGAAAGACAAGCTGGAACTGGGCTTGCTAGCAGGGTCATAGCCTGTGGTTAAAAGAGATTGAAAACTTGATTTGCCTAGTCTGGGTAAAAGGAATGTGACTACTGCCTGTGACTAGGATGGAAATAATGAAAGCTGGTGTTCCCCATGATTTCACATGTAACCACTGAAAAAAAGCTTACTAACAATAAAACGCTAGTTCCCTGTTTTGGCCTGGCCTCAGCTTGCCAAGCAAGTGAAAGGGGGTAAGCCCTTTGCCATTGATTGGCAGAGAGGGCTGCTCTTCATGTGGCCCTGCCCCTCACCAAGGGGTAGGGCTGCAGAAAAGGTAGTGCTCTTGGCCAATCAGTGTCGGAGGGAAGAGTGGGAAGTTACAATAAGGTGCTTGTTGGGCAGACAGCAAAGAAGGGACTGGGGCTGCTCTACCCCAAGGGGTGGGTCCCTTGCAGCATGCCTGCCATCCACCCCAAGGCATGTGTCCACCTGCTGTCAGCAATGAGCCAGGCTGGGGCTCTGCAGACTTTGGTGCAGTGGCTTGCAGCCTCCCAGCTGCCTGCCACAGCTGGCCCAGCAATGAGCCAGCCATGGAGCCCAGGCTGCTTGCAGAAGGTGACACGGAGGCTGCAAGCAGTTGCACAGAGGTCTGCAGAGCCTCAGCCTGACTTGTTGCTGGCTGTGGGTGCAAGTGCACTCCTGGGTGGGTTGTGGGGAAAAGGCTAGGGCTGCACTGCCCCAACAAAGAATGGGCCCCTTGCAGTTCCCCCGCTGTCTGCCCTTGGCCCACCAACATCTTACAAGTTGAGGTTGGAGTGCTTTTGGCACTGCCCCAAAACACTGCCAATCCCTACTTTAGGGGCTGTCCTTATTACAGTACTATTTTATGCAGGAGAAGCCATGTGAAAGACATGACCCAGACTTCCTAACAGGGAGCAGGGTGTGCCAGTGCTGCCCAAAGGGGAAGTGGGGGGAGGGGGTGCTATCTTCTGAGGCAGCAAACCTCAAAAACCTGTGACTTCCCTTTCAGAGAAAAAGAAATTCCACACATAGACACCTCTCAGCACTGCCCAGTCTCTGCTGCTTTAGCTTACCTTGCCTTAGGGGGACCAACTTATTCTTTTTAGTCTCCAATCTCTCCTGAAATCCCCTATTACACCTCACCACATCCAGCCTACCCAGCAGGGTGGCATAGGAACACTAAGGATAGGTGCTACTAAGGATTGTTTTCAGATCCCGCTGTGCACTGTAAGCCAGTCCCCTCCCACTTGCATTGAGGTAGGCCAGAACCTGCCTGTGTTCTGAAATACAATCCATGTACCATGACTCTACACATACACCCAGTTGTATGGTTCATTAAAGAAACACTGAGTAGAAGGCATAGGTTGTGGGAGTGGGGGTGGCAGACCTAAGTTCCCCTCTTTTCCAGGGCAGTGGCAGTCACTCTGAGCTACAAATTAAGACTCCTTCCTTCAAGGTGGCCTCCCCCCATGGTTTTTTTCCCTCTTGGTTATCCAGTGTGCCAGCTTCAAAAAGAGGAGCACAAAAGGTAGTCCTAACTTAGGGGGCTAAGGACACTGAACATAAGGAAGATGAGTTCAAGCCCCTTAAGGCTGATGGGGGCACCTAGCACTCAGGTTGCCCATGTCATGGTCAAGTGCTTTGCTTGATTCTCCCATCCATGCAGATAGCTATCTATTGGCTTGCATCAGATGTCCTACTGAGACATGCATGCATTATGCTGCCAGCAGGAAGTAGTATTCTAAGCAGAGGGAAGCACCTTACTACAGGCTAAACATCTCCACTGGAATAAAAGGAGAGCCAAATGCTTCTTCTGTAACCCAGGATCCAGAGTGCAACACACTGAAATGAATAGGAGAGTTATATGGCACAGTTACAGGGTGGTTGACTGGCTCGCCACTGAAAGTACAATGGAATTGTACATACGTACAGGCAAGGGGCATGGCACTCTGATCCTGGTTGTGTCAGGGCTTTGCTAGCATCTACACACCGCCCAGCTACTGAGTGAAATACAAGTATGCCATTATGGGGTAAAGTCTCCTCCATATCACTACACAGTCTTAGCTCTGCCTCTCTGGAGCTGGCAGGCAACTTGAGGATACACTCCTTTTCTCAGGCCCCCTCATTTTTTTTCACGTCTCCCCCACCCCTGCTACAACAACTACCATCAACACCCACTTTACACTTCTCGCTGTACTTACATGGGGCTCCTTGCACTCTGTTGCAGTTGCCTTGGCCACACACACAATGGCAGTGGGTTAACTGAATTGGTACAGATAGAGCAGTATATTCCTCACTGCTACCTCCCTCCCCACCCCAAGCTGGGAGTTAAGGTAACAGATTTCCATACGAGGAGGACAAGCTATGCTGTTACAACTGTGACCACACTAGAGCTTGTACCAGTACCACTATTTTAGTATGAAAAATGGCATCCACTTAATTGAAATCATTATACTGGTACAAAAAACCCCTCTGTGGAGAGCAGGGTTCAGGGAGAGCAGAGTAATGCACACTCTCTTAGTGTGGAGGCTCAGCGGTTTTGTTTTTTCTTTCTTAAAAACTTAATTAATTTCCCTGCTATGACTCCTCTTTCCACTCCAGTGATCTTAGGCATGGATATGATACTGTGATCAACTCAGGAACACCCCCTCCCCCCCGGTGTCAAAGGGCCAGTCATGGATATGGAGTGACCGAGGTGTGGAATGCATGTGCTAGTCCAGAAAAGGATTTGGACATCTCACCACTTTTGGGGGGCCTCTAGCTCTCTAATGGAAATCATAACAAGCATTCAGGGCAGGCCTCAGGGCTCCCTATTTATTACATGGGACCAGTTAGACACAGAAGCTACAAGCTAGCACAATAAACAGGTGGTCCCACTGACTAGGATGCAAGATCTGGAGCAGGGATTCCTATGCGTACAATACAAGCCCAAACCTGTAGCCACCTGTCTCCAAAAGAAACAGTCACAGACCCCACTCCAACCTGCTACAATACTAACCCCAAGACAAGACCAGAAGACTGCTTCTGGTTGTCACTTATCTCCCAGCTTGACACCACTACCTCCAATCCCGTCCTGGAAAATGACGACCATCTCAAGGTGGCCATGGGGGGGAAAAACTTGTCCTGGCTTGCAGTCAGCCCCCACAACCTCAAACGTTATCTCTCAAGCAGCAGGCTACCTAACTCTTATTCTCACTGAAGCATCAGGACTTGCAACAGACCCAAAGCTGTGCCCCCTTAGCAATACCTCACAGACCACGTCATCACTGGTTCAAATAACATAGACTATAACATCCCGGGTTCATTCACTGGCTCCTCTACTATCTTCTTCACCATCACCTGCAGTGTCCCTCTGCTGTCTCCTTTGGACAGAGTGGGCAATCCCTATGTGAGCGGGACATTGATGAGGGGAAAGCAATCTGACATCAAGTCCAAAAATGTGCACAAACCTGTGACAGAACACTAACCTTTCTAGCTTCACAGGACCTGTTCTTATACAGTGAAAGAGTCAACATGCATGTGAAACTGAGGAAAAAGAAATCATCCTTAGACTGGATTGTATTAAGTATGGTCTAAACAGGGGCTATGGATTATTGGTCCATTACCTGGGTTAGTTGTTTTGATCCCTGTGCTTCTCTCAGCATTGCCACCCCTTCCACCTTTTCTGTTCAAATACTCTATTTGATAGCCCGCCCTCTACATAACTTTTCATAGCATCTGATGAAGTGAGTTCTTGCTCATGAAAGCTTATGCATCTCTGCCTTGGTTAATCTCTAGTTTATACAAAGTGCATCTCTACCTTCCTTCTGACTGATCAGAAAGTCAGCTAACCTAGCTGTTAGAAAAAACTGAGAAGAGGCATTAGTAGACTTAGTTGCCTTCCTTTGGGTTACAGAGAAGTGCCTCCCTCCATTAGGGGTGTGCAGAACACTAAACCTTCTCCTGGAGCTGGGCAGCTAGAGCTAGATCTAATAAAGGACTTGTAGGTGCCTAAAGCAGAATTTAGATGGCAAGGTGGCAAAAACTTCCATTCAGCTGCTGCCTAAACTGCCATGGTGCTGCTCTGTTTGACTTTAAAGTTTTCCAGGTGGGTGGAGTTCTGCTTCTAGGAATGTCCAAGACTGTCCCAATTCCAGTAACTTGGTGCCTATTAAGGGTGCAGGCCAGACTGATTATTCTGGTACCTAAATATCCAATGTGTCCAAGTTTCAAACAGTGGCCCAGATTGGGCCTGCTGTAGCCAATTCAGTAGTTCATTTGGCTTCTCTGTTTTGGACTGCAAAGTAGTGCTCTAGATCAGTGCTTCTCAAAGTGGTGGTCCGTGGACCCAGTCGCCGGTCCACAGGGAGTTGCCAGGAAAGAAAGAAATATATTTTCAGAAGCATAACATTGATATGTCATAGTGCCACAGTTCTTACGTTCCAACACTCCAGGTGACATCACATCATGCGAGGTGAGGAAAGAGAAAGAAACAGCCAGTCACGCATTTGTGTAGCGCTCTTACACACAGTTGCTGCCACTGGCTGAACTGGGCACTGGTCCCTGGCCCACTGGAAAAAAAATTGCCTGTCTGCCACATCAGATAGTTTGAGAAGCACTGCTCTAGATGCATCCATTTGGTACTCTAAGTCTGTGGCCCCTGGAAGATTTTACACTTATGATGTATGTTGATTATGCCAAAAAGAATAAAACTGCCATGTGTTCAGGCAATTAGTGGCATAACAAAACAATCTGTAGAACATTTTTGTGACTGGTTTCCATCTCACCTTAAATTGAGTATGTATCAAGGAAAAGCCTTACAATGAATCCCAATGCAGGTTGCATCATGGGTCTTTAAGTTTGCCAGCTACTTTGGGGTGGTGTGGGGACAGTCCTGACCCCCAGGTGCACATGCCCTAGGTAGCTGGAGACAAGAGACAAGGGAGTTCTAGTTGCAGTGGTGCCTTCAGTACCAGAGTGCAGGGAGACCTTCCTGACAGCTGCATGGTTCATCTCTGCATGGAGATAAACCACATGGTTTTCAGAGTGTCAGACAGGGCTGCACCACTGATGGGCTCTTCACATGTTGGCAAAGTTGAAAGGATAACACATGAAGCACGGCTTCACAGACTGCTACTGCCTGGGGCACCCTTGGAACATCTGGCAGGTGGGGAGCCCAGCATTAGGGACAAAATCCCAGATGTTGGGCTCTCCACTCACCCATCACACCAACCTCCCATTCTGATTCTCCTCTCTACCTCCGGCTCCTTTCTTTCTCTCCCAATTCTTGATCCTTCTAAGCTGCTTGCCTCCTTCTCAGTCTCCCTGCTCTCAGTTCCTACACCCAGTACCATTGCAGCTCCTCTGACTTCTGACTGAGAAACGGTAGGAAAGTCCATTTCCATCTGGGATGCTTCAGGATAGACTGCATGTGATACAGATAGAACTGTCAGGCACTTATGCTGTCCTATGATAATAAATCTCTTCTGCCATGTGCCATGCCAAATTTGGGGGACTTCGTATAGGGATGGTATAAAGCATATCCCTGGCATTACAGTAAACCCTGCTTCATTCTCCTCACCAAAATCAAGCCGTAGCTCTAAAGCCTGGGGACACAGGATTTCATAAAAGTGTTATGACATTCCCACCTGGAATAGAAAGTTTCAGCCCAAATGATTAAAGTTTGGCAAAGTTGTTTAATTGCCAAAACCACTACTTATATTCTAGGGGGCAGATGAGCAGATCATAAGTTATTGTACCTTTAAAGCAGTTGCAGGGGATGCACAAACTACGTCTGTAAAGCTTTTACTCAGATGTTAAAAATACAACAACAGATGCTTTATTTTCAAGGACTGCGTGCTGGTGGATGATGAACAGTATTGGGAGGGGTATGGGGTAGAGGGTGTTTGCTTTTTAATTGTCTCTTAGCAGAGGGGACATTAATCACTTCTTGACATACATAGCTTTGTTATAACTTTTTAAAAAGCCTTAAATTGACATTGTTTGTTATGACTTATTTGGAGATTTGCAGTATATTAACATATTTTCCACACTTGACCCAGTTTGCAAAGAAGACAATATATGTCTTTTGAGTCTGTAGCTTGGATTACAAGAAAAAATATAATTAGAATATGGCATTTGTCTGAGAATTACTTGCCAGCTCTATTTAGGAACTGAAACACATTTATTAAAATCAGTAATCCATCACAAGTTGAAGCTTATAGAAGATTTCTTATGATTCTTAATTTTTTTCTAGATCCAATATGTGTTAGTAAAGAGATTATTCTAAGGACTTATGCTTGAAATAACTTGTCAGCATGCTAAGATGATGAATGTGATTACAAAAATCGATAGAAGAAATCTTGGCACAACACTTGATTCCTTGGATTATATTTTAAAAGGTCTGTCAATCAGTTTAGTTTAAAAGGAACAGTTATTTCAAGGGGTTGGGGGTGGCAAAGGAACATTTCTTTCTGCTTTTACATAAGCACTATAGTAGAACATATTGGGCTGTAAAAAAATGTTGGGTTTGTATGGAGGTATTTTAAAAGTGAGATCAGTACTTATACATGTCACAGGAAAAAAAGCAACAACATGAACTTGTGTAAGGCTATGAGGCATTTTTCTAGAGCAGAAGCTGGAGAAGTAGCAGACAAAAGCATTGAGATTACTTATACTCTTGCTGTGTGCCAATATTATAGTGAAGAGAGGGAATATAAAGTAAGAGGATTAGGAAATGGGGTTAGGAAGCAGCCATAAGATCAAAATTAACCTCCCTGGCACTTGCACCCCAAGGGATTAAGAAAAGAAAAATTATTTTGTCTGTGTATATTCCATGTTTCTGGAACAGAAGATGAGGGAATTATCCAACATGCAGTCCATATCTGTGCTGTTGAACCAGTTGTGCAAAGTTGGAAGTTTCTGTCACTGGAAGTCACTGCCTTGGCAAGGAATAGTAAGCAGATGCCCACACCACTTGGATGATTATGTCTTCTATTTAAGAATGAACATAGTACTGTTTTTCAATTGCAACTCAATACCTAAAGGTTTCAGAGATCCAATGTATGTAGGCTTGCTATCATAAATAAAATATATTTGGTAGAAATCAGCAGGTACTGCACATATGTAACTTTTTCTTATAATCTAATTACAAAATATACCATTTAAACCATGAGTACTTGTACAAATATAGGATTTGAAACAAAATTGAAACTCACAGTAATTCAGGGTGATTAAAACTACACATAGGTAATTTTCATTGCATACTCACATGTAATGAATCTCACAGTGCTATGCTTCCTACCTAGAAATAGCAAACGTACAAATATGACAAGTAAGAGAAAAAGAGAACTGTATAAGCTTAGTGGGGAATAAATTTGATTCACAAAAAGAGCTGTGCTGTTGCCTTATGAATTATTCATGCAAGTGGCTGACCCTTTGAATTAAGGAGGCACATGCATAGCTCTAGAAGGAGAAGAGGTCAAGTGGAAAAGGGGATTTAACAGAATGAACACACTGGCACAATTTTAGAAGACAAACTTTGCATTGGCTTAGTTTGACTGATTCAGGTTAGTTCACCCATACTTGAAATTTCACTTGTAGGGGACAAAAATAGACAGAAACATGAATAAATCTGCCGCACTTTTAGCAATCCATGTGCTATTCCGTCTCTTGAGAAAGGCTGTCAGTTTGACTGTGCCTTAGCCCAGACTGAACGGTAGGTGCTTCATTCCTTTACATTTTAGATCTTCCTAAATCTAGATTAGGTTGGCTTTATCTTTTCATATACTACCTTTTTATACACTACTTAACATTCTGCCTCTTCTCCTAGAGAAATCCTGCACTGCTGGGTGGAGCTGACTGAATAACAGGAGGCGCATCTACATGAGATATTTACTGTGCAGCTGCCTAATTAGGTCTGTAGTAAAGTCTCAGCGTCTATGCATGTGGCCCTATTAGGCTGCAGGAAACTAATTAACTCCACTGCAGGTTAGTACTTGTAAACACAAGTACTACATATGGCAGCGTTCTTTAGTGTTCAGCAACACACATGCTGATGCTGACAGGGCTGGCTGGGGCATGAGGGTGCTTCAGTGCAGGGGTTGCCTGAAGGCTAGCCCCACCCTGGAGCACCCTTGTTCCTCAGCCAGCCCCTCTGCAGTAAGTTAAGCAGAGCTGGAGTGGCCCCAGACTTGCGGGCTGACCCTCTGGACCCCCTGCCAGCTGGGACTGCTCTGACTTGGATCAACATGCTGCCATCCCAGGGGTAAATGTGGTGCCCAGGAGCAATGAACTCTGGCTCATATTGTGCCGGAGTTTATTGTGTTGCATTAATTTCACGTGTAGACATGCCCAGTGACTTTTAAAATGAAACGCTTCTCTTTGCTGCAGCAAAGAGGTAATGTTTAGATCCAAGATTGGCCAGTAAATCTGGAAGATGGAGACAAAGTCCAGTAAAGCATTTTCTTCTGAAGTTATACAGCCCGTCAATTTGTTGGCACCTTTATCTCTCTGGGCTCTAAATGCTGAATTTGCTGTGACATTAGAAATTCTCTTTATTACCTATCTGTTGCCAGGCACTCTTCACATCAGGTATAGAAAAGCCTCTTGCAATGATTCAAGTAGCTCTAAGCCCAAGCAGATTTTTCTTCACTTGTCTTTAGTTTTCTACTGGAATTAAATCCTTTCCCCTATAGTTGCCATGGCATGGATTGAACTGTGTTTTTTTCCTAAAATTTAAAACTAACTGTACCAAAGTGAGAAGGTTATCATTACACTTTCCTCACTAAAACTAGATCTACTTCAGCATCTTTCATTTTTACTGGATACTGTGAGACTAATTTCAATCTAGACTTACAGTACAAATTAAAAGGCTCCTAGATGCTTAAAGATAGTTAAAGGCCACACTGACATTACTTCCTGCTTAGCTAACACTTACTGGTTTTAGATCTTGAGAGACAGCAAAGAATTGAGTAGCTGAGAGCACAGGCACAAGTAGATGGGACAAAAACCATCACGGATAGGGGGAAGTAACTAGGGACCTTGAATCTTTCTACTATTCATAACCACAGGAGAATCTTACAGCAGCCATCAGCTGAGAGTAAATTAGTAAAACAAGAAGAGTAAAACAGGAAGCTGATCTGCTTCTATAAAAGTGGAAGACTAGAGAAGAGGGCAAGTGGCAGAATTTATAAAATCTTGGGTATTAACAATGCACAGTGTTTACTGTATGCTGCAGCGTTCTAAGTACAGATTGGAATATTTATATTTATTTTTGCAATGCCGTAGGTAAAAACAATTTAAACAATGCCAAGTACAGATGTTATTCTCATAAAAACGTCTCATTTCAAAACAAATGTTTTTCTATTCCCCACAAAAAGTTAAAATTACATGCAGATATATGAAGATTAACCACTTAAGATGCACAATTATATATCAGAAGACTTTTGTTAAAATAAAAACATATATTGAACTACATCATTATAACAATGCAATTACACAGAACTAGAAAACTGACTCAGTAGTAAAATATAAAAATCTACAATTATAAATATAAATTTGGTCCATGGAATCACTATAGAAGTATTTACAGTAAGTATCAGTTTACTAGTCTAAGTGTTTACTGAAGTCTTAAAATGCTGAATATTATAGAGAACATAATTTTATTTACATTCTACTATATTAAAAGTTATATTTCTAGCAAATGCAAGGATTGCTATAAATACAGCAAGTAAATCAGATACTAAAAACATGACCTTTATTTGTAGTTGAGAACTCTCTAACATCTATAAATATGATATTTTTTAAGTTAAAAGTAAAGCCAGACAAATTGGAAACTAATACTGAAAAAAACATACCACAAGTCAATTCTTAGAAACACTGTAAAATTCAATCAAGTTAGTCCGGACGTAACAAACGTGTTACAAGAAATCTTCCAAAAAAAGGCACACATTGTTAATGGTGTAAGTTCGGCAGTAAAGTCATATGCAACAAAAATAAAGGTTGCTTGAACAAGGGAAATGAACAGATTATATAATAATTGGGCAGCCCCCTCCCCCGTGTAATATAAAAAAGAAAACAACAATGCTATACTTCAGGTGGTGTGTGTGCGCATGTGCGTGTGTACATATGTATGTATGTGCATGCATGTGTGTGTTTTGAGTTAGTTAAACCAAAGATTCTAAGCTTTCAGCTGCATTTCCATCAGGTAAAGCTGTGCCATTACTGTCCATAGAAGCGGAAGGATTTTCTTCTTGCCTTGTGCTAACAAGACTGAGGATAGCTTTATACAGAAACTGGTACTGCTCCTACAGAAAAAAGAGGGTATGTTCAATGTATTGTTCTAAATAATAATGCTAGATCATCTTGCAATACTGTTACACCAAATTAATTTGAAGTGACATATCAGCTGCTATGGTATACCTGTCCCTGCAGTTTACAAAGTCACTCATTGGCTGATGTATTAATTCTGTGACAAATAGCCCCACCTGGCTAGAGTAGACCTCATTATCAATGGATGCTGTGCATGTGCTTCAAGTGAGAAAAAAAATCCCTGTACATTTGTTTTTTTAATGTATGGGGTGAAATCCTAGCCTCCATGTAACTAATGACAATGTTTCCAATTACTTAAATTGTACCAAAAGTTCACTCTGATAACGAGTGTTCTCTTTGTCACACCACCGACTCTGGAGTAAAGTCAGTAGCGTAACAATGGATGAGGTCAATGGGGCACAAGACTCAGGTGTTAAGAAGAGGAGGCACTAGAAGGGAGGTGGAGTAGGGGGATGACACTTCACCCTCCTACCCCTCATCCCTCTGTCACCCTGAACCTTCTCTACTCTGGCATCTGCAAGGACAGAGAAATGGCAGCAGGACTTGGTGGAAGAGTGGCTGGAGGTTTTCTGCTGGGGGTGAGGGAAGATGCCTTTCCTTTTATTGCCACCAAAAGCCAGTGTTTTTTTTGGCTGCTTGATATACACATCAATGGCAAAAATGGGGGTAATATCTCCTCCTCCCCTCCAGTCACTGCTCCGCTGCATGTTTCTGCTGCTGCCAGACCTGGAGCCAGGAAAGAGTTCGGTTGAACACTGAAAAAATGAACACACTAAAGCTGCACTTGTATTGTCCCAACATCACACTATGCTAAAGTTACCACATACAGAGAGAAAAATATGCAGAGATTTTGCTCATTTACTTACTATATCTGTGAAAACTCCAGGCCTCATCAAATTAATCATCTTTGCTACCTGATAGACATCCACAGAGCTTTCATTTTCCAGTTGATGCATGAGTGTTGTTAGTGCACAGAAGGTCCCTGCTGTCACCCCGCCGTGCCTTTGGAAAGTAAAAAATTAAAAAAAATATTTGGGTTTACTGAGGTAGCTTGTCACAGGAATATGCAGAAGCCCCCTAAATCCCTACAGTGTCTTTCTGTGCTGTGCCTTAGGCCCCTTCTACACAAGAAAATAAAGGAGCAATGAGATCTAATTTGAGATTCACAAAATTGCACTTCCTGCCATGCCACACCTGCAAGGCAGAAGGCACGATTGCAGGATTATGCATAAAATTCCATTGGTGCAGTGGGAACCCAATCCTAGGATCCTCCTGCACTGGCAAGTTCCTGCAAGGGGAGCCTATACACCCCAGTTGAGGGGCTCCAAGCCATGGTGGCGCCCCATGCATCCTTGAGGCTAGAGGACTGCCTGTGCAGTGATCTCCCTGCTCCAAGGGAAACCGGTGGGGCAGGGAAACCCACAGAACTGGAGGATCACAGCAGGGTCCCGGTAGGTACATATATTGTAAATATATCAATAAAGCATTGTGTTCAACTGATACCTGTATATATATTAGTGGCTTTTTATTTTAATTGCAGATTTTGGGGGTTTTAATTAGAGAATGTGTGTGTGTGTCTATCTCAGAGAGTTTGCAATTTTTAAACAGAAAACAAGATCTCTGTCAACATGCACTCCTGAGCCAGTCCTGACTCCCCAGGATCCAGAGGTTTCTTGAATTCCTGAGACCCTGGAATTGTGATGCGATCCTCAGGACTCAGGAAACCCTCGGACCTTGGGAATCACAGCTGGAGTGCTCCCTAGGGCTCAGGCATGCGGGAACCCCCTGGGCCCTGGGGATCACAGCTGCCATGATTCTTAGGGCCTGGGGGTTTTAAGCTGGGCATGGTGCAAACCTGCAGCTGGGAGCCCTGACATCTGATGCAGCTCCCAGCTGCAGGGGAGACCCTGTTACACATGCAAATTAAAGCTCAATAGCAACTAGCTATAAAGTTAGTACACATTTTCAAGGTCTAACTTTATAACTGGTTGGAGCTTTTTATTGTGTGATAGCTACTTTGCATGTGTAGCTGATCTCCAGTTAACTAGTTAATTGATTTCTTGTATTTTTAATTGTACAATACCTGTAATGTATAAAGCGGGCCTCAGAAGTGCAGCACAGAAGGAGATAGTGACTATGATGTCTTTAAATTAGCTTTGCACCCTTCTAATTTTGGGCCACTCCAATGCTCCCACCATAACTTAAAGAGCCCTGCTGACTCCTCTGAAAGCCTGATGGCTGTTTTCCACAATGCCTGAAGAGAGGGAACCATTCCACAGTTGGAACAAGGGCCTTTAGGTCCTCCTGACACTGCTACCACTTTTCTCCATAGTTAAGGAGACAAAGCAGGTGAGAAGTCATATCGAAATAGTATATTTACTTCTATCTATAATTAAAAAATGAAATAAAATAATTTAAGCTTGACTGCATGAGGTTATGAAAAACTAAGAACCAAAAAAGGCTATTCTTGATGTCTAGTTCAGTGTTTCTCTTGCTGAAGCAATTCAGGTGAAACAAAAACCTACACAATAGTTCTGCTGTTTGTGTTATCTATTTCATGTAGAAGCTCTGGGTTTGGTTTCAATGCCTCAGTCTCATGAAAGGCAAGCATGGATGTGAAGGGGGAATGCCAACATATTCAGTATCCAAAGAAAATTGAGAGTTATAGATCTTACTCATCATGCACAATCATGGGCCCATCTCTGTTAGAAGTTTCTTCTTTGATGATACTTATAAGTTCAAATGTTTTGCTAATTGGACTGTCTGGATTTGGCCATCTGGGACACTGAAAATGCCTCACTTCAAGAACATAGTCATCCTGAAAATAAAAATTGGAACGCATCAAGAACTTCAAAGAATAGACTGTCTTTATACTAGTGTCTTGGGAGAACAGTGTACATTGCCTATAGTCAATTTCACAAAAACCCCTCATCTTTTAAATTTTTCTTTTCTTTGAATTAACAAGGAACTGTTTCTTTCTATGAGCTAGTAGACACTTCAAAATAAGATAGCAAAAAGATTATTTGTTTTTCAAGTGTTGTATATTGAGTCCTAAATTATAGCCTAAGGGCTGCATCAGTTTACTGCGTCAGTTTGCAGTTCTCCAGTATCCCATGGGACACTGCTCTCAGGTGGACTAGCTATCATCCAGCTGGGAACAGCAGGCTAGAGATGGGTATGGGGTGAGTGGCAAGAGAAGGAAAAGGGGTGAAGTGGGGTATGGAATCCAGGGGGAAGGGGGCAGGATTGGATGGGGGGAAGAGGAGGAGTAGGGGGAAGATGCAGTGGGTGTGGGGGAAGCTGCCAGGCTGCTGCCTCCCAATTCTACCCCCCAAACTGGTTTTTCTACCCTCAAATCACTTCCCTGACACCCAAACTTCTCCACGGCCCCCACTGCACCTCCATCCCAAGATCACTGCTCTGCCTTCCCCAATCAGACTGAAAGCGTACGGTGCAGGGACCCCAGGAGGAGGCAAGGTGGGGAAACCCGCCCATGAGCAAAAGTCCCTGCACACTGCACTGCCCCAGTGCACCCAGGTCCAGCCCTTGCCAGGTCCTGAAACTGAAAGGGAAACAGAAGGAGGGGAAGTGGGGTGCAAAGAGACGCCAGGCAGCTGCAGGGTCCATTGGGGCTGGATCCAGGTACAGGGATGGCATGGGCTGCAGGAAGCAGGCAAGGAGGGAGGGACCGCTCCCTGCAGCTGCCACCACTACTCTTGGTCTGACTGGGGGAGGCAGGGCAGTGATCTGGAGTGGGGCTGCAATCCAGGGATGAAGGGGCTGATTGCAGGAGGTGGGCGGAGGGCGTGATCCAAGCAGCATGCGGGGGGGGGGGGGGGGGGAGGGCTAGAGAGTGGCTCTCTACTGTGGCTAGAGAGTCAGCAAACAGAGCAAGCATGGATCACACTTGCAGCCTCTAGGCATACCCCTGTTCTTCAGTCCTCTATCAGCAGTTGTGTGGTATATATTGGAGAGGGTATTAACCCTGAAAATGTGATTGATCACTAGCACTAGTTAACCTTAACATGGACTAACACTCCTTAGAATTGGCACTTGCTAACCATAATTTGCTCTCTCACCCCTAGCATATTCTTTTTAAATACTAAAACTTTTAATGCTTAACATAAACTAAGTTTAACAAATCAAACTCTAAGTGTACAACTTTAATTATATTACCTGTGTAGCTTCTAAAATAAAATCTTGGATTATGAGTTTTTCCTCATTAGACAGACACTTGTGTTCTTCAGCAATCATAGTCACTTTAAAGCTCTCACAGTTTATAGGCTCATCTTTGTTTGGCCAGTAAACAAATTCATCTTCAGCCTAAAAAAATAGCCACAAAGTTAGCTAATTAGCATACAGTGGTACTCCACTGTGCTGCGTGCAGGGTGTGTGGTACTGAGTCCAGGCCATGAACCACATGCAGTGTGAGGGGCTGGGGTTGGCATGTGGTGTTGGTCCAGTAACCCATGGATTACACAGATCCACAAAGTCTCCTTGAATAAGGACCTCAGGATTTGACCCACAATTAATTATAGTATTTGATTTCTTGTATCTTTAATTAATTAATTTTTTTAGCATCCTTTTAAAATTGTCTTCATAGCCATGTTTCCCATGAGAATAGTACTATAAACAAGATGGATCAAACAACAGCAATTAGTCATAAATCTTACCATGTTCTGACTATCAGGAAGCATGACTATTAGCTGGGCATTATGGTCCCATATCATTCTCCAGAAATCCTTGATGGTATGTAACAAGGGATGCTGGGTGATAATGAATTCATTACTTTGATAATAACCCTGCAAAACAAAACAAGACAGACAAAAATCAGATTCAGAACTGATGTCCAATACTATATATGCAGAGGAAAATTTTTTCATACAAAGACTGATGTTTAAATAAAATAGGAGTTATTTTGGCTTTTCCTTCACGTGGATGTCAGTCAGAGAAGTCAATCCATGTCAAATGGAAATGGACAAAAGCACAAAAAAACCCAAACAAACAAACAAACAAAAAAATTCAAGCTTCCAAAAAGGAAAAAAAACAACAATTGTAAGCAATGGGGAATTAAAGGAAACTGCCACCTCTAGATGAAAATCCATATAGCTCAGTCATGTGCAGATTGCTCTTCACCGTGCAGGCTCCAGAAGTGTTGGTGTCATGCAGGAAAAAAGAGTTCCTGGCAGTTCCATGAAGTTCTCTGATACTTCCCTAATTTATGAAAGGCATCCCCTATGAGTGCCAGTCATTGAGAGTGGCATATCCTTCTGTCTGTCTCTCTCATACCTGGAGAAATGTCATACATAAACAGAACTGCAGGCTATAAACAATATTTCTCCTTCAAGGATTGACTTCTCCCAGCTAAAAAGACACTGCTCCTGTAAATCTTATATACACAGCCAATACTGCAATATTGTAGCCATGATGATCCAGGAAATATGAGAAAAGCACGGTTCATTTGGTAATATTTTGTAATGGTGTAATTTCATGGTTGGGAGAGACGTTAGACAGGCTTTCAAGCACAAAATGCCCTCCCCTTCGGTCTGGTACAGAAGCTGCTACAGCCTAAGCTAAATGCCAGTGGATGCATCGACATGAGATGTTTACTTCAGAGCCACCTAATTAGCTCTGCAATAGTCTCAACATCTGCATGTGTGGCCCTATTAGGCCACAGGGAAATAATTAACTCTGCTGCAGGTTAGTACTTGTAAATACAAGTACTATCCTGAGGCTGCATTCTTTAGTGAGCAGCAACCCACGTGCAGATGCTGATGGGACTGGCTGGAGCACTCTTGTTCCCCAGCCAACCCCTCTACAGCATGTTGAGCCAGGTCAGAGTAGCCCCAGGCTGGCAGGCTGACCCCTCAGAGCTCCCTGCCAGCCAGGGCTGCTCTGACTTGGCTTAACATGCTGCAGTCTTGGGTGCATGTGCAAACAGTGTCCCAGAGGAATAAACTGCCACGTGATATGTGCCTGAGTTTATTGCTCTGTGGTAAGACCACTCAAAAGAGAAGAAGACCATTATCACATATGGAGAACAGTGAGATTAGAAAAGGGAGAAGGTAGGTTGTAATCAGCCATAAAACTCTTCTCTGTGTTAAAGTCATGATGTTTGTTGTCCAATGAAGTTGTAATTTTTGTTGCAAGCCCATATTCTAAAGTCATTGTGTGGTTTCCCTTGAGTACACGGACTTTGAGGTCAGAGATGGAGTGGTTGTTCAGTAGAGTGTTCTCACCCTGGTGAGTGGGTGTTTCTGTTGTGTTATCATTTTTCTGTGAGAGTTCATTCTGGAGCATTGTAGATGTATAGTTCACCCACGCAGTGAAACACAGGACATTTCTTGTATTGGATTAGGTACGTCATGTTTTGTGATGAGCATGTGCAACAAAAATAATTATTCTCCCTGACACTTATCTTAGGCTGTACCTACTTTTTTCGTAAACTTGAGGAAGGGCATTTGTGCCCGAAACCCTGATCTGTTCTCTCTCCCAAATATACAGTTGGTTCAATAATAGGTTTTACCAAACAAACCTAGCTTCTTGCATTACAACTAAGGCTTTCTGTTCTTCTTACTCCCCATTCACTATGCTCAGTGCCAGAGTAGAGCCCAAGAACAGAGGGACTACAAAGGGGAACAAAACGACAGAACACGAGAAACAGAAAGAGGGAGATGGCACACTGCATGCCCTGTGTATCACTCAGAGAGCTATGACTCCCCTCCACCAACACACATACCTCATCTGTGTTACAATTAGGGCCTTGTAGCACAATAATTTTAGGTGGCTCCCAGCACTCTTAACTTCTGGATTGTCTATACATTAACACCTGAAACTAGTTTTAAGTACACCACTCCAGGGCAGGTTTCTCTCTGATCTGTGTGACCCAGCTCATGTTCCATTAATGCATGCCCACTCCCCACAGATGAGTTGCCCATATTGCAGTTCTCCAGCATGCCAGGATGCAGAGTCCCCTCTCCCACCTGCCTGTTCCGTGTGGACAAATTTTCTACTCCATGAACTCTACTGCTCAGGGTGTGGTTCTGGCACCAAGCCAACTCCTCCTCTCACCCCCAGTGGTGCAAACATCTCACCCCCCAGGGTGCAACCCTAGGCAGACAGCCTGCAGAACACATGTCAGCTACCCAGATCACAGGGTACAGACAGGTCCAGAGTGGGTGGTGGGAGCAACAAGGTAGGGAGCTAAATCAGGTTCCCAGAAGCTGGGGCTTCCTTCATGGGGCAAGGGCAGTTGCTCCCCAAAAGTGCCTTCCCTCACTGCTCCCATATCCCAGCCACCCCAAAAGCATGAACAGCATCCCCACACCCCAATCCCAATTTATTAAAACATGAAACTTTCTTTAATTTAATTTTTTAATTTTTTTTAAATTCTTTTTATTTTATCTTTCACTGGCTGACTTCCATCATTTCAACACCCTTCCCCTACCCCCATTTCCTTTCCACCTCCCATTTCATTACCCACCCTATCCCATTAACTCTCTGCCTCCCAGATTCATGCCCCCCTCTCCTCAATCCATGTCTCATACCCCCACCTAGAGCAGCGACAGAAGCCTGTCCTGGCTCACCAACCCTGTGGTGGTAACTCACAGCTATAGGTCCTAGTCAGGCCCCTGCTCGCCAGCCTTCTAGTGGCAAGTCACAGCTGTGCAGGTGGGGAACAGTCAGAGACAGTTTTTAATAGGGATGTACTGATAGAGATTTTGGGGGCCGTAACTAATAGCCGATATTTAAAGGAGGCATATCAGCTGATACGGATCTGATATCTGATACAGCTGCCTTTAAGTGGTAAGTCTGTTGCGGTGGAAGGGGAGGGGAGAGGGAAGGGGTGTGGGGTGGCAGATCAATGCCCCCTATAGTGAGGGAGGGAGGGGGCAGGGGCAGGTACTGTGCAGGTGGGTGGGGGCACGGGATGGAGACACAGCTTGTGGGACGGGGGGGCAGCTCCTGCTGCTGCTTGCACCCGGGGGGGGGGGGGGGGGGGGGGACAGCCAGCTGGTGCCTGCTCCAAGGCTCTAATGGAGGGGCTAGGCTTGGAATGGGTACTGGGAGGGGGCTGCAGCCACTTCAAATTTCGCCACAGCTCCTCTCCTAGCACCACCATTGCCACCAGGCGCCCGGTGCAGTCTCGGCTGTTCCCAGCACATGGACGGAGGCAAGACATGGAGCCACCTGGTGGCTCAGGGCTGCCCCCCCCCCCCCCATGCCCCTTCCCTCCCCTCTCCCCTTCTGATTTACCAGCTGGAGGTAGCTCTTCACACTGCCAGCTCTGCTCCTTGCTGTGCTGCAACTGCACATAACACAGGCATTTATCGGCCAAATTATTGGCCCCCAGCGGGCTGATATCTGATACAGCAAATTTTCTTTATATCGGTACCTATCCGATATCAGAGTGATGTATCGGTGCACCTCTAGTTTTTAGCCTTAAGGTGTGACTGCTCCAAACTCGAGCTGGCCCTAACACAGATCAATCTTTGAGCAGTTCAAAGTGCAATGTGTAACAAGGCCCTGATATACTCTACCCTTAAAAACTTGTTAGCTTTAACTAGTTTTAGGAACTCCCCTGTAATGTTTGTTCACTGATGTTGCATTATCGTATTATTATTACTGATACACACGCGCGCACACACACAGATATAGATATAAAAATTAGGACACTGCCACTAATGCAAATACCTGTGAACTCCAAAAAGAAGGTAAGTTTTCAGTAGCACCATGATTTGACTCACCATAATATATGAAGCATTGATGTAATCTGTACCTTCACCGGACAATGAAGAGATACCAACTCTAGATCGTTCCACTGTAAAAGAAAGTTGTGAACTAGTCTATATGGCTCATTTATTATAGCAATGCTAATAAAATAACGATCCAAGAATCAGGATAAAATGTCACAGAACTGTAGCTGCTGTTTTCCTCAGTGTAACAACTTGCATTTCTTCACTAAAAGCATATTACAGAATTGATGTACACTCTTGCCCCACTCCAGTGCAATTATCTGCAGATTTTGCTAAGGAAAGATGCCATTTGACATTTAATCCATTTAAAACCATTGTCATCAAAAGAAACCAATGCAAATAAGCCTACCAGGAATGATTGAAGAAGTTCTGTTTTTTTCTCTGTTACACTGTTTCAGTGCAGTAGAATAATCGCACTGCTGTATATTAGACTGGCTCAGTAGCTGAAACAATGAGATAAAAGAATCATGTTGTTATACAATGGAGAAAATAAAGGGGACACTGTGTTAGTTGGTTGCATTAAGAAGAGGTTGCATACTTCACTGCAGCTGTAGAACTCAGGACTAGATTTACAAAAAGATGCAATGCAGTATCTAACCTCTAGGCATTTTGCCTAGGGGATTCCATACCCCCATGTCAGGTGCTTAAGGGTTAGTTCACTAAAGGACTTCAACAAACCGTTCTATCAGAAAAAATATTTTAATCTCCAGGCAATTAGATATTCTGGAATAAGAGGTTAATCTCAGTCCCTCCTGTTGAAGGTATTTTACTTTACATATATATTTTATACATCTATTGATCTAGAAGTGAAGGAGGTATAGAGAATGTGTCAGTGGGAGAATAGCAACTCAAAGTCAGTGGTCTAAACCATTATTCAGTGTGTGGAGATATGGGTTCAGTGACCTGCCCTAATGAATATTTTAATTTATGTTGAGTATTTATTGTAGTACAGACTGAAGCCAGGTCTCCCTTTTCCCAGATTAGTGGTCTCTTAAAGAGTTTCTCATTGGCAGTGACCATGATGTGACACTGCAGGAAGAGGCACCTGAGGAATAAGTGTGAGACATCAGAGATAATTTACTCAGGCATCATCTCTCCTTCCAGTAACCCAGCCTTCAATTCTAACCCTTTTATTTGCCTTAACTGTTTCCGCCATTTTGAAATGATGGTCATAGAGAGATTCCTGTTTATATCATTGAAAGCAGTTTTGCCTGGGCAAAAACAAATGGTCATGCCTGAACCAAGAATAAGATGAAGCTGCTGTGCAAGCCTCCAGTCTTACTCATACTCAGCCAATACAGTTCCCATTCTGAAATGGGCTCTGCTATTCTAGACATGAACTCTGTGAAGCCTTAGGGTGTATGAAATCCTTTTTAACCTGCAGCTTCATCTGCTGACTTATTTAAACATTTGGCATAGACAAATGAACTGGAGGAAGTGATTGATGACTGGCTGAGTTATAGTCCTCTCCCTGCAACACCAAATAAACACTATGGGGAAAAAAAGGCTTTTCCAGAGTTTCATTTTTCTGATTTCCACAAAATTAATGTTTTTTTCCCCCATTGATATATGGAAAATCCCTGCTGGTTTGGAACTGACCAGATGTGGTCTTATTGCTTTATGGACAGAAACACAGATACATTCCATGAAGTTCTGTTAGGCTGTACTTTCCTCAGCCAAAAATCAGGTGACAGCAATGTTGGAATTATAGCAAGATATTCACATTGTTAATATTAACACAGGAATTATTTTGGGATCCTGTATGTCATTTACATTTTCTCTCCAGCTACGCAGGGCAAGTGGCAACTCCCCCATGCTCCTTCTAGCCAAGAGAGAGATCATCTATGAATTACTTTTATGAGTTTAATTCATGTTCTGTAGTTAATTATAACTGCTGCAATTTATTCAGAGAGCTCCAATAGTTACAGGGAAAGAGAATATAAATCTACTATTCCAAGGAGGTGTTATTTACATTGACCATTCCTTTAGTGTATCAAAGTGTTTAGAGGCAAAGGTCTTATGAAGCCAGGTTGAAATCAGAGTGAAAATTGTATTGTACCATACAAACTAACAATCATTAAACTGGGATTTATTGCCTAGAATTCAAATTAATCTGTAAAGGCAAATTTCATACTTAATGAGTCAGGTTCACCCGAGCTAGCAAACTGCACCTTCCCCAATGGCATGATTGAAAAAGTGCATTCCTTGTCTCCTCTTAAGTCACTCTTATCACCTTTGTGGACCCTTTAACTAGAACACTATAGTATGTCTGGCCCAACATCTACCTTTTATTTTCATAAAATATGCGTTTATGTTCATAATAAGGTTATCTCACATCCTGCATCTATTTGCTATACTGCTATGGAGCTAGTTTCAGTAGTTAGAAATAAAGAAAACGTTCAATCAGTATCACCTCTATTCTTGGACTTTTCAATTCCATTGTTTACTATAATGGTTAGAGGTATGAAAATTAGATTGCCATAAAACTTTCAGTTTTGATAACCAAAAGAACTCACCTTGAACTGTTTCTCTAATCTTGTCTTTCCTGTTGGTCCAGGTATTAAGAGAGTATTAACATAGGCATGAATGTGACTCTCGAGGACTTCTGTTTCTTTACTAAGTATGGCTTCAACCAACGCATCATGGATAAAGATGTATTGTTCCTAGGAAATAGCAACAAATATTCTAGCTCTAATAGCTGTCAGTAATGCTCATGGACACCACCTCTCACCAATGTGTCACTGTTGGCTGAAGACAATATTTCTAAAGGATTGTGAATCTTACTTCTATAATTTAGGATGTTGAAAGTTTATACAATTACATATTTACTTGAATATAAGATGCCCCTGAATAAAAGACCCCCTGCCGCAATAGAGTCTATATATGGAGGATTTATAAATGTTATAATTTTCCAGGTATAGAATCTAATTATTGGAGGTTTGTCTTGAATCTGTTCCCTTCGCATTGCAATAGCAGTACAGATAAATCTGGGGGGGGGGGGGGGGTCAGGTAGCCGCTTTGCCCTCTGGCCCCTGCAACTTCTTCCCCCTGAAGCCCCTTCCCCCCTTCCTTACTTTCATACCCTAGTCTTCCTGAGCACGTGGAAGGGGCAAATTTGAAAAAAAACAAACTGATCTTGAAATAGTAATTCACATACAGACAAATTACTACAGATATACTACAGCTATACCTTTATCAATCTGCCTTGTGACCACTGTGGTTCACTTGACAGTCCAAAACACACCTTTACAGTTGCACCATTCTCATTCCAATTACAAATCTGCACTGTACATGCCTGTTTGCCTGTCACTATTACCTTCAGCTCTCACAATTACATAGGGGACCACCTCAGTGTCCTCTCCCCTACTACCTCTCCCCAATCCCCGCCCAACTCCTCCACCTGTTTCTCAGTCTTTTAACTCATCATTGATTCATCATCAATTTATGCATAATATTAGTCCAAAGGCAAAAGGCTCATGATTTACCACATAGTTCATTGGGTTGGGCCCCACCAGAGTTAACAGCATTTCAAGCCATGGTGACCACACAGCTCAGCACTGCTCAGTATGTGTGTGTACTCCAGATATCTCCCACAAAGGATCCATGTGCTAATCAGACCCCCACTCACAACTGGAACCCCATGTTCTTGTCATGAGTCCTCCAAAAATTGATATGCATATGAGGTATAGGGCAACCTGGTCCAGCTCCACCTCATGGAGGATGGGACCACACCAATTAACCAAACAGAGAGGGGTCCACAGAGGGACACTGGGTGAACAGCATGAGGCCCTGTTTGATGATCATCATCAAACATTTAAGGCTGGTGAAGAAACAGGAATCATTGGAAATGGGAAAGAAAGGTACAGCTCAGCTGTGGGAGTGAAGTTGAAATGTATACCATGTCCTGGCCATGGGTGATTGGTGCCTCCTGAGTCGGGGGTGCGGTGGGGGGAGGGCACTTGCCCCCCAGTGGCCAGTCAGTGACCGGGGGGAGAGGGGTTCCCCCCACGGCCGATCACACTGACTTGGAAGTGGCAGCTGAAAAATTGCAACTCTCCTGGTAGAAACCATGAGTGTATGGGCAATTACAGTTTCTCCCAGGAGAGTGAATGTCTATACACTTTCCTGTTGCTTGACACCTGTAGTGATCAGGAGGAACTGAGGAGAGGGAAAATGAACCCAATATCTTCCTGAGACTCTGGTCACCCTGGTCTGAGGAGGACACAGGGAACAGCTTCCAGTCCCAGGAGAAGTTGAGTGATGGGGAAAGGCTCCCATGCTTTTCACAGACCAGAGTAGCCCTGGTCTGGAGAAGGCATGGGAGACAGCAGCTCCTGCCTCTCCTGTGGGAAGGGAAGAACACTGGGACTAGGGTCCTCAGTCTGAGCAACAGGCAGAGGGTTGGCCCTCCTGCTCCAGTTCCTGTGGAAATAGTAGGAGTGGAACAGGTGCTGCTCCCCACTCTTCACCAAAATTGTGATCACCTGGTCTTTGGAAAGCAGGAAGAGTAGAAGAGAGGGGCTGGTTGTAGGCTGAATGCCTGTACTGCTCCCTCTCCCATTAATATTTCTAATGGTAGAAAATTTAAACCACTAGAAATGAATATCTGTTTGCGGCCTGTCATAGAAGCTGGAATTAATTCACATGATGCATCTCTCTTCTTACCTCAGTCTGCACCAAGTAGTTCCTTTGTGTACGTATGTGTTTCAAGAATCCAAATATATTGACTGTTCCTTCATGCTGAATTTGGTGCAACATGCTGTCTAGTACTATGTATGTGCCTGTTCTCCCAACACCAGCACTGTAAAACAAAAGAAATGCACTTGAGCCTGAAGCTCAAGAAAAGAACTAGTCTGAGGTGAATTACCGTATTACTCTCTATAAACCAGTTTGTCAATAAACAGAGAAAAGCTTTCTTGTCATATTCGAGCTCTTCAACACCTGCACATATCATATATATGACAATAAGGGAAGGCAGGAAAATGACAAAGAATCCCTCCCCTTCCTCCCCAATCTTATTTTTAAAGGTGCAGATCTAATTCTCAATTCCTCCAATTATTGTCTCAACTTCCCTATTGAAATAAGAACAGTGGTTTCCTGGTGGTCTGCGGTTTTCAGGATTCTGATAGTCTTTGGGATACTTTGCAATGGGCACTGGTAGCATGTCACAGAAAGTGTGGAATGGCATATGCCATCGCTTTAGGTCTTTGATGTTTACAGAATCTATTCTGTGCCATGTCATTTCAAAGGAGAGGCTGCGTTTACCTCACTTTGAACATTCAGGTGCTGTCTAGGGAGCTTTCAAAGGATGGTCCTAGGAAGAATCAGAGCTACTAAAAGAATGCTAGAAAATGAAAACTGTACTCCTTTAGCTAAGGAGGGAGAAGCAAAGCATGAGGCTAAAAGAACAAGAAGAATGGGATTTAACTTTTTTCTTTTCAACCTTTTAACTCAATTTGTTCAATAGTCAAGTTGAAAAAAATGACCGTTTATGTGAAAAGGCAATTGGTGTGCAAGTACTTTAGGACTCAGTATAGTTCCATACTCATATGTTAATGACAAAATTATATTTATATAAATGTATAGATTTATAAAGTCAATGTATTCCTTTCTTCAAATTGACAATCCAATTTCACTGAATGATAATTGCAACTCTGTATAATGGCTAGATACAAATTACTCTTGTAAGCACCTCTGTGGGACTTTAAACACCTAACTCACATTCCAGACTGTCCCTGTCCCAGTGGCCACAAAATTGCTTAGGTACTTTTATAATCAGTGGTGGAGATATGTGTAACAAAAAAACTTGAGGCTTCCATTTTGTCCCGAAAGGTTTCAGATTAAGCTTGTGCAGATACTCAGAAGCCATCAGTATTTGTGCTGCAAGATGTCTAACAGCTGGCTAAGACCCTGATCTCATAGGCAAGATAAGCACACTTTAGACTTGACTGACATGAGCAGAACTGAGTCACTACAATGCACAGCTCACCACATTCATTCTTGAAAATGGGGGTGTGGTGATGGTACCACCTACCTTTCACTCAATATCCTAAAGGTAAAAGTATTTGCACAGGAAGCAAGACATCTAAGTGCTTGACTCTCCCCTCTGCCCATGGGGACTCAAACCTACATCTCTCATTTCCCAGAGCATGCCATAACAACTGGAATACAGACTAATTTGGATGAAATGTCCCTCTCCCTCCTGCTGAATTTGGGCTATTGGGCACAAGTCATGGGGCCAGAAGGAAATCAAACAAGAAAAAGTGCAAGCCTAGTGACAAGGGCACTCCATTACAAGATGGAAATAAATGGTCGTTTCTAACTGCCAGGGTTATTTCTATTTTTAGCCAGTGATTGTCCACTGTAAAATACATAAGCTGAAAACAAGAGTTGTTTTCAGTCCATACAAGGTTGCTTGCCCATCCAGGGGTATACCCTCACCACTGGACTCTGGGTCAGTCTCCCCCTTACTTGCTCTCCTTCTGGCCCCAGGAATATTGCCAGCTATACTACTTTGTGATCCAGCTTCAACAGGAGAGGAAGAAGTCTGTCTCCCACCTAGACTACCTCCTAGCCTAGTGGTTAGGGCACTCATCTGATACAGAAGAATCTCCCTGTAGACTGAGAAGATCCTATAACCCAGAGCTCCCACTTCCTGGACATATTTCAATCACCAGGCTATTTTACAAAAGGTACACACCACCCCTCTCCCTTGAGGTTCTTCCATTTGTAGTGAACTTAGAGATGTGGATATTAAGATGATAGAGGCATCTAATGTACAGCCTGAGTCAGATGGTCAGGTTCCAAATAGAAGCTAGAGTTCAGAACCTGTTCAGCAGACTGTCCTACAGAGGCAACTAACTGTCTGCACTGAGTATACAGGGATCCTAGGAGCCAAACCCTGTCAATTAGCATCTCTGTCATCGGGCAAGACTTCTTTATTTCAGTGCCTAAATAGAAGTACTTATGAGAATGGTTTGGACCTGACCCCAGTGCAAAATTTAGCAAGAACACAAAAATGTAACACCGAATGTGTCCATGTTAACAGCACATTATTAAGACATATTATATTAAAAATACTGCCCAGCACAATCTTTACTTATACAATTACAAAAGTGGATCAACAAAACCATTAAAGAAAGAACATAAGGAAGTAAAATGTCATTGTTAAGAATATTTTCTCTGTGTAACCTGAAAAGGGAATCAAAACAACTAGCTTACAAAACTATCTGCATGTGACTCAGTGAAGAAGTCTGACTGAAACCATACAACTTACCATTGCTAAAAAAATGACAATATATTATGTTGAAGATCTCTGCCTTCTTTGGACATAGACTTCAACCCACATTCTTGGAAGCTCTGCTTTTGGACTTCACAGAGCAGAGATATCATCATAACAAAGAAACATGGTAATTTGATTTTCCCAGGAGGAAAATAAGTTTCAGAAAAATTAGATCATCCCAGAAAAAATATCTTTGTTTGCAGCATTTCTGAAGCAACTTTACCTGTGGGCTTCATCAGAATCAGCTCCAGAAGGACAGAGTTCATGAGGAGGTTCCCTTTTCAATTGTTCCATCAAAGTTGACGTACTATAGTGGAAAATCAGAACCTGCTTATATATTTTACAATGACCTGGTCTCCACTGGTATTGTGAAGTAATCCCAGGGCCTACAAGCAACTTTCAACCAATTTTCCCTACCAGCTTCAGTCTTAGTGAGCATTAGGAGCACACCTGCCTGCAACTGGAAGCATATGCAGAGCTCCTACAGTCCCCCAGAATTCTCCTCCATTGCAAGCCAGTGACAGAGCGTAGAGCAATATTAAGAACAAGAGTTGTAGCTTGGCAGGAAATATATTTGTTCTTTTGTAGTACAGTCTCTTTCTATAATTGTTTGGTATCCCTGCACCAAACAGCTGAAAAAAACAATGGGCTGAAAACACTGAAGATACATATCTTTGTAGAAGTAAACAATTAAAACTATATACCTGTCAGGTAAGTCCTTAGCTACCAAAAAAGCAATATATAAATGCATAAAAATTAAATAAAAATACATTTTGCAAAAAAATGAATGTTGCACAGAGCAGCATCCCCTTGTTTACAGTCACTGGGAGATTCAGGTATATCTACAACGATTTTTATGGTCAGCACCAATTGCCTTCAATCACTTTGAGCCATGTGATCTCATCCTTCCTCTCCATATCTATGGGCCCTGACACATTCAAATTAAAGCAGGATGGAAACCAGCTTTAAAGTTGTTACACATTTTCAAGCACATACTTTATAGCTGGATGACTCTTTTTTATAGCGGAATGGACAACCTTATGGCATGATAATTACTTTGTGGCAGGTCTAACTTCATTGCACAATTACCCAGGTAATTGCATAATCATTACTTTGCACATGTGGCCAGTCTAAGTTTGATTAACTAGTTCATTGTGTAGTAATTACTCTGCACATGTAGCCCGTCTAAACTTTTTACACAATTAACCAGTTAAATGAGTAATACATATAATGTGTGGCAGGGCCTCATATCCTACATTCTACCATTGTGCTTCTTATTTGAGAAGTGGAGCCCTTCTAGGAATCAATTTGTGAACTATTCATATTTTTTCCAAGACACATCTTTACTCTTAGAGAAAGGAAGTGCAGTGCAGCGCAAGAGTCAGAAGTCGAGACTAGAGAATTGTGAGATTGATACTGACAGACTTTCAAAGTCTGTCATGCTCAAATTGCAGAAAGGAGACTAGAAGGCAAGAGGAGACAGGTTTAACTTTAAACAGCAAGCTCAGCAGACCTTCCATGGTCAAGCTAGATGGCTTTTAGGGGTTGAGTTAAGACTAGTACAAACTGTTGGGGCACCTATACATGAAAGGCGAGGCTGCTCCAATGCGCTGTAATTACAATGCATCAGAGCGGACTCAATTAATTGAGTCTGCTGGAGTGTGGTAATTACCGTGCTCCAGCAGCCTCCAGTGTCTTGTGTATTAGTGTCCCCATGCTGCAAAATGATGGTGGGGGCGCTTTAACTAAAGCTTGTTGTTTTCAGCATGGGGACACTGATACGCAAGATGCTCTGGGTGCTTTAATTCAAGTGGCTCTCAGAGTTGCTCTAACTAAAGTGACCTCCCCCTCCCCAACTCCTGGAACACATATGTAAACCCCCTTGGTGGCTGTAGGGACCTTAAGGATGATACTATTAATGTAGACATACCCTCAAAGAACTTGCACAGCTGAGTACTCAGCTTTATAATAGCTAGAACTACTACTACAGGATTTCATCTTCCTTCTTCAGAAGTTATTTAATATTAATTGTAAAATGTGTTTAATATCCCAGTCAGAAATCCATTTTTTTTCCCAAATAAGATACAACTTAAAGTGAATTTTACTGAAGTAAAAAAATCACACCTGCAATGAACCACAACAGGCCCAACAGCATGGCGCTTAGCATATGATGCCTTCCGTACAAAAGTGAGCACAGGCAGAGTATACTCTGGAACACCCATATCAGGCCACTGGGTATAATGGTACTGTGTTACTACACGCCCACTGGACCTTCCTTTCTGGGAACCCTGAAACAGAAAATAAATATATATACATATATATAAAGAGATGAAGCAAGAGGAAGGTCATTTGTTTCCTGTTTTATTTGTGTAGTTTAATGCTTTATGTTGTGCTTGAATTACCTTAGTCCCTATTCAGTAAAATCTATAGCAAGCTTCTCAAATACTAACAGAAGCATGTAGTTAGAGATATGCTATAATGGCCATCCTGTGTCTTCCCTCCAAAGGAACACTATGGGCCAATTGGTTTCAACTGATACTACTAAGTACTGAATGAAGTCCTAGATGGGGCTAGGAGTCTAGGGGGAAATCACAATCTAAATCCAGCATGCAAAGGGAAAGATAATGTTTCTGTCAGCAATGAATGGTAAAATGACCCAGCTCTAGTCATTCAGCACCAGATGGTTGAAGGATTAAAGAGCTATTCAGAGCTCAAGCTTCATTTTTTTTTTTTTTTTTTTTTTTTAGAAGTGACAGCAGGGCTGTTTTTTACTACGTTCCTTGCTGCCATTTCTAATACATACAAGATATCTTACTCTCCTATTCCTTTCGCAATTGCATATACATTTACACTTGTGTAAACCAGAGAATCAACAGCAGGTTGCCTTTGATGTCAGTAAAATGAGACTGTGACCACCTTCATTAGCATTACTCCCAATCTGAGTAAGAGGAGAATCTAGTCTGATATTTTCACGATCTTCTCAGATAACTCATGATAGCTGGAATATTTGCACTGGTATCATCAGCATTGCACTGATGTAAATAAGTAGCTGACAGACAATACAATCTCCTAAATAGAACTTTGTCCAATTCAGTGGAGAATTATCCCCAAGACAATCTTGGACAAAATTATATTTGGATAAAGTTACACCTTAAATTGCTTTGTCTGTGCCCATGCTAGCAAGTTATTGCTTGCTCCTCTTCTGCCTAGTGGCAAATCACAGTAAGAACCACCTAATGTACAAGCTACTCCAAGATGTCTGCACTGATTATTCTGGTGCAGTTTTCAGCACAAAACTGGTGTAAATTACATAAGATACATGACTGTCTGTTCATGCTTGTACTTGTTAAGAAAGAGAACATATATTGTCAATAGCAATTACCATTAATATTCTAACTGGGCATTAGATAGGGAACATGTGGCTCTTCTGAAGTTGAAGAAAGTTTTGTCTGTCTATGACCTTAAGGTTATGACCCTATCAGTGTAGGCTAATCCTTTCAGTCTTGGCACAGTTGACTACTCAACCTTTTAATAGCTAGATCTAGCTGAAAATCTGAAGGATTCAACTGTTAATATGTAACATCAAGCAGTTAATATATATTTTGAAGTTGTGAATGTTATAAAAATGCCTGTGTACAGACAGTGCTCTGAAATGTCACCAACCTTTTTGACCTTGGTGTTTCTAATAGTAAAATTCCTCACAGTGTAATAGGCAAGTATATGAACGCTCTTCTGAGTGACCAAAAAATTCCCATATTCTTCACTACCATCAGCAGGCCAGTACTGGTCACACTTCCTCTGTTATAAAGAACAAAAACATGGTTTGAAAATGTATCAATAAAATGAACTAATTTGAGGGTACAAAATCCCATAGAAGTCGATGGGAATTCCATATGCACCAAGTTTAGCATAGTTGATCATTAGTTCAACAAGTTTCTAAGTGTATTTATGTATTAGCACAGATATGTTATGTAAAAGAACATTTTCATTCAGGATATGCTGAAGAGAAGTGACACTTAGAATAAGTCCTCAGAGCTTTAAGCAAATTTTAAAAATGTAATGCTTTTTATCCTTTCACATCACAAAAAGAAATTCCATTCAGTATTGAAGCAATATGAACAATTCTTAAACTGGAACTTGTGCGTTATGTCCCCAGCTGAGCCCAGCTCCATGCACAGCCACTCCTGCAGTGCGGAGCAGGGTCAGGTCAGAAGCAGGTCTGGCCTCCCTACTGTGCCTGTGTTGACCAGGGACAGTGGTGGAGGCAGGGGGTGGGTTCCTTCTTCCAGCACCTGTTCCTGGCCAGCAGGGGACACCTGGGGGCTGGGGTAGGGCAGGGAGCAGGTGCTGGAAGGAGGAACCTGTGTGCTGCCACTCTTGTCCCAACTGAACCCAGCACCCCATGCAGCTTCTTCCTGCAGTCCCCAGCAGGAGCAGGGCAGGAGCGGCTCTAGGGTTTCACCCATATTTGGGTCAGCTGGAGACAACAGGAGCGACAGCAGCCACCCGTTCTTCCCCACTTCAAGCACCTGATTCTAGCTTGATCCATGCCTTTCCCCCATGGTCTGGGAGGCAGTATGCCAAATACCCTCTGGTAAATCTTGGATCTACCCATACTGTGAAGTCCCCATTTTTAAAAATGTCAGGACAAACATTTATGGTGGGAAAAATGTTTTACAAAACATAAGTTATTTCATGCTTGCTTTTGAGATGAAAACCTGCATTCTCTCAGTGCTTAAAATAGCAAAGACTTTTGCTTAGATGCAGATTTGTGCACATTTTAATCTAAATGTCAGTCTTCATACACTAACTTCTTGATACCATAGTTTTATGAATAATAAGATGAATTCTGGACAATTATAACAAAATTATGTGATATTAAAAATGAAATGGAAGAAGCCATGGATAAATGTATAAATAGCGACACTAATTTGGAAAGTACTGTAAATAGTTATCTGGGAATGTTTTAGTAATTCCTTACCAAACTCAGAAAGAAAAAACTGTTTACAAAGCACATTAAGAGGAAAAGACAATAACTTCTTTTATAACTATTTAACTCTAAAGACTCTCTTTCACAATCGTGTACGTTAAAAAGGTTATTTTAAGAACTGAAGGATTTTGATACAGGAATGAAAAACGTTTGGGTCAACCTTCTCAATTCCCAGCCCAAGGTCCTGCATTCAAGACCGTGGCTGCCTTGGCCCACTCTTGGCCACACATCCATTTTTTTTTTTTAAGGGTTACAGTAGATGACCTTAAGAGGTCCCTTTCAGCAATACTTTTCTTAAACTTTGATGGTACTAAAAAGTTATGACAGAAAATGAAGTAAAAGCCATTAGCATAGAGATGTTCTAGCAGTTTCCTGCCAAAAAGACAAAAGTTTAATTATAACACTAAAAAAACTTACATCTCTGCTTCATAGTCAAAAGCAGGTTGCACATTCTCATTCACTAAAAATGCTACCAAGACCTTACTACCAAGACCTTTCCATGAAGGTATTGAACTAATGAAAGGTGGCAATGGACAATATTCGACTCCAGCACAGCTCCAGAAAAGAGTTCCTACTTACACCTTCAGGGAGACTATAGAAAAGAACATACATTTCTCTGAACTGAGACATTCCTTCGTCCTTATATTCTGTGAAATTTATTCATTTTGTACAGTGGTAAGACAACATAAGTAAGGTCTGGTAAATAGAAATGGTGGGATTTAATTGACATGAAAGATTCTTGATATTAATTAAACTGGATTTTTCAAGATTGTTCCTGAATGGTTTTTTAAAAAGTAACTGAATCTAGATACTTCCCTTGGGTCCACAGGACTTAGTAAAAAAAAAAAAATCACTCAATGTTATCTTTTTATAAATTATTTCAGTTGTTATCCACGATAAAATAAACAGGATTTGCCATCTGTTAAACAAAATTCCCTGTCCCTATAGACTGTTTAGTTATCTAGGATAGGAAAAAAAAGGACACACTACTGATACTGGGATCAATATCATTTTAGTATAATATTATCTTATATAGGACAAAGTGTCTCCAGAGAGACCAGTCTACCCTTAAGATGTAAACCATGTTAAAACTCTCTACAGAGAACTATACAGAAGAGACTGTATCTGAGGCCCATGGCAGACATTTAACTTAAGACATGATCAACCAGTTAATAGCATCCTACAGTGTAACCTGGTTCAGACGATTAATGGTGCAATAAAACAAGAAACTTGCCACAAAGTTATTACATGTATTTTGATCATTAGTTGATCATTATCCCAGGCTTTTCCTGCACTAACAAGTACGGTATGATTTGGATCTGATCTCTGATCCCAAAATCATGCCTTGTCATGCACGCAGGCGACTGTTAGGATTAGATCCCATCACACCTTTAAATTAACTTCTGTCAGCGGCCTGAAACACTCATTGTTTGCTGCTTGTGTTCTGTTTTCTCAATTTGTTAATTTTTTTCTTTAATAATAAAATAGTGATAAGATACTCATAGGCAGAGGGAGCAAAAATTATTTGGGGGGGCTGAGCGTGTGCACACATGCACGCACACACCCTCCCAGCAGGTAAGTCTGTGGGGGAAGGGGCAGGGCAGGATGGGAAAGGGCCATGGGGGGTGCAGATCAGGGCCCCAGCAGTGAGGGAGGGAGCGGGGCACAGGCAGGACCCACTCACTCCGTCCCCTGCTCCTGCCTGTGCTCCACTCCCTCCCTCACCGCTGGGGCCATGATCTGCACCCTCCCATGGCAGTGAGGGAGGGAGCAGGGCTGAAGCAGGGGCAGACCCTGCACAGCCAGGGCAGGATGTGGGACAGAGCCATGAGTGGCTTGTCGGGGGGGGGTGACCAAGATCTGCATGTGGGTTGAAGGTGGGCTGCGGGCTGCAGCCAGGCTCTTCCTGGCGGGGGGTTGGGCCAGGCTGCGCTTGGGGTGGATAGTGGTGCATTGGGAGGGGGAGTTGGGGGGCTATGACAAATTTTGAGGTGGCTGCAGCCCCCCTTTAACCCACCCTCCCAGTGCTGTCGCTACCTACCTTGAGTGCAGCCCGGCGTACCCCCCACCACCAGGAAGAGCCTGGCACAGCCCCAGCCCTGGCCTGCAGCAGCAGCCCACCCTCATCCCATGCAGATCTGGGGGCACATGCCCCCCATGCCTCCCGGGGTGCATGTAGCAGCAGGACCCATGCTCCCCAGATTAGCTGTTTGTGGCTCAGTCCTGTGCCCTGCCCCAGTTGTGCAGAGCCTGCCCCAGTCCCACTCCCTCCCTCACAGCTGCACGTGCACCCCTCCACACCCCTGCTGCAGCTTCCAGAAACTTGCAGCCAGGCTGCCTTGTGCTCTTACCACTGCCCTGCATTTGGGGGTGCTAAGCCCTGCTAGCCCCCCCTTGAGCTATGTAGATACTAATTTTGATTATTTTGCTTCTCTCTAATCATGATTTAATCTAAGGCTTGGCAGAAGCTACATGTGACTAAAACCATGTTAGCTGCATCCCTGTAACAACACTGAGAGAGATAACCATTACAATTTGGCACATCATCAGGCTTGTCTAGTCAAGAATTATTGAATATTATGTATTTAGTATTTAATATATCTAATCTTTAATATTTTTATTTTGTATTAACATTTAAGACACTTTTATGCATCACACTGGGCCCAATTATATGGTTTATTTATTATGTAAGTTATGTAAGCACTTTAGCAACACCTCATAGTCAACCATATCAAAAGCTGCTGAAAGATCTACTAAGATCAACAGGGCACAGTTTCCCCTGAATAGCTCTAAGCAAAAACTGCTGACCAAGGCCACAGATACAGTCTCCATGCAATATTCTGGAAGAAAGCCAGACTGACAAATGTCCAGGAATCCATTCAATAACCTGTGCCAAAAAAAAGGTGTGGGGGCTGGGTGGAGGTGGAAACAGGGTAATACCTGGCTGGGGAGTCAACATTAAAAGTTGGTTTCTAGAACAGACTCTGGCCAATTGCAGATTTAAGAATGTCTGGTACTCTGCCCTCTCAGGGGGAAGTACTGACATCTCTCTACCAGCTGTGGTCCTAGTCCCCCTAGCCAGTCTACTAAGATCTGCGAAATCCCCCTGGGAGGATGGAGATCTGCACCTTTAGAGGGCCTCATCCTGAATAAGGTCTAAGACGACTGCCTTTTTTTTTTTTTTTTTTTTTATCACTGATCTTGCATTAATCAGCAGATTAGTGTCTTCACTTGCTATGACCCTTACAGCAACAGAATTGGAAAAAGACAGGGGAACAGGCACCTAAAAGAGAAATCTTAGTATGTGTCATCAGTAAAAAACAGGTAGTATAAAGGTTTTCATACCCTTCCTTTCTCAACAAGGTTAGTTATCATCACAATGACTTCCACATTGTGCTCCCATATCATTCTCCAGAAATCTTCTGCTGTTGATTTTAATGGTCCTTGAGCTGCAATATAAGCTTTTGGCTTGTTGTAACCCTAAATTAAAATAAAATAAATGTCACTTGTTAGTTTACAGTGGGTGCATCTACACAAGACACTTAACTTCGCATTAGCATAGTTTACTATGAAATAAGTATGTGCGCCTACACATGTACATGCTAACTTTGTAGTAAACCTCCCTAATACCAAATAAATTTGCTACCTGCAAATGCAAGTAGCAAATTTACTTGGCATTAGTAATGGCACTGTAGCACTCATGTAGATACCTGACTGGGAACAAAATCAGATCCCGGTCAGCGATTCACCAGTGGCAGAAAATGATTTCCTGTCCCCAGGAGCTGCCTGCTGCCGGGGTGGGCTTCATCACAGGAGCCCGGGTGGGGACTATGTCCCCCTGCCCTGGCAGCAGGGAGCTCCAAGCCCTCTGTTCTGAGATCGCAATCACGGAGTAGGGCTGGGAGATCATTATCGGCCAGCCCAAGCACCACAGTCATGGAGCTCAGGTTAGGACATAAGGGTCTCCAAGAGTAAGCCCTGTGCCCACAGAGCTCAAGATGGGACCTACCCCTGACCAAGACAGTTCCCAGACAGCCCTAGGGTGTACAGGGAAGCATGTGCAGCCTGGTGGTGGCTGAGGACTATTCTGTTTCCGGTAGTCCCCAGCCAGCTTCAAGCTGCACATGCGGACTTCCTCGTGCAGCCTGGGGCTTGCTAGGAACTGTCCCTGTCAGGGGCAGGTCCCAGCCCTGTGCCCCAATTGGGTGATGACAGCACGGGGCTTGGAAAGAGCTGCAGGGGTGGGGTAGGTCCCAGCCCCCTGTCCCAATCTGCTTGCACTATCCCCTGACTCCTGTCTCCTGGCCCAGTGCTCCCTGCCTGGCCCTGGGCTAACACCCAGGGGGAGCCTAGAACTCCCCCTGGTGGCAACAAGGGCCAATTGCAGGTCTGCAGGGAACTGGGTGCAAATTTTCTCCTTAATCCTCACATATGTAGACATGCCCAGTTTATATGAAAAAAGGTGCTAGGGAGAGAACATGATATTTTAGACATGTATTACTATGAAAATTCTCATGCATTTTTACATACTTTTGCAGTGATAAGCATACCATTCAGATAAAACCTGTGGTAGATGCAATGTGGATGGAATTACTATGTCAGTGTGCAACATCCCAACAAAAGGAATAGAATCTGAATACATATTAAACTACTCTCTGTTCTGGCAGAATACTGACATGACAGACTTTTAGAAAACATCTTCTATGATATTAATGTGTGAAATAAAACAGTATCATTCATATGGATGATGGGGTTACTAAAATTAAATAAATGATGCTTCCCCAAGGCTGACCTGAATGGCAGATACATCTCATGAGATTATACCAGACAGAAGAATTAAATAACATACTAATTTTTGCAAATTCTTGAAAATACTCCACTCCATTCAGAGTGGAGATACTTTATACAACTTTATAAGACATAAAATCCCCCACTATTCTGAAGACTCTACAATAGCTACATGCAAGAAGATGGGTTCAAGATGGAATTAGAGATTTATCTGCATATCATCTTTTGTGGGCTTAGAGTTAAATCCTTAAAGATCCATTTAAAGGCCTTTTATTTACAAATATTTAAGAATTCATGTATTCTATGAAACCTGAATGGTCCAGCACCTCAGCCATCTCAGAAATATATGGACAGAATGATAAATAAATACACTTACATCAACATAGTTGGCATTAATGTAATCAGTTAGTTTTCCATCCTTTTCTGCAAGCTGTGCTAACTTAACTCTAGTGTGATCATCTGCAGTGAAACCAAAAGATAAAATAAGCACAGCATTTAAAAAAGCACAGTTCTTTTCCTGCAAGAAACTTTTCAAAGTTAAATAAGGTAACTGAATATTAGCATATTTATATGGGTAGTACAGTGATGACTACAGAGAATCAGATTGAAAATTTCAGTTTGGAAAAATATAAGCTAATACACAGCAGGAGCTGGATTTCAAAAATAGTAAGAAGCCTATTTAAGGGATGAGGAAAAGATGATCACCGTGTCAGTTACATATGTGCAATTCCATTTTTAAGTGAATGGAAAATGTGTACGTACAACTGATAGAAAGATAAGGTTCCTATGAAAAATATCATTACCCCGCCATGGATGATGTAAATATGATTGTCACGGCAGAGTCCTCTAGGAGGGCCGTGATCTCCTTGAGGTCCCTCGCTCCGTGTCAGGCCGGCCCAAGGTACCCTCTAGTTCTCGCCCGCCACGTCTTGCTGGAATATGATTGGGAGGCTGCCTATGACTCCCTGGGCACGGCTACTCGGGACCTCTGTCCCCGCGGTTCTCCCGGACCCCCTGGGGGTCTCCCGATACGGTGGGTGTTCCCCGGACACCCTAGCCTTATGGGCTATGCGTGGCTCCTACCAGCCCCTAATACCACGCCCCAAGCCTCGCAGATATAATGGACGTTGTTAGGTCTGCACGCCCGCTTCCCGGGCCTCCTCTATAGTGTAGCCCACTAAGGGCTCTCTCTCGTGCCCCGCCTCTCACTGGGCCTCCTCTGATGGTGCGGTCACGCTCAGGGACTCTCTAGCGGGCCTCGGCCCTTCCCTGGCCAACCGCACGGATACCCTCTCTGACCCCGGCTCCCCGCGCTGCTACTCCCTGTCTTCTCGGGGCAACCGCAGCGCCCTGCCTCGGTCTGAGGGGTGTTGCCGCACTAGCCCGCGGCCGGGCTCGCTATGCCCGTCTCGGGCTCCTCGATATGGCCCCGCTCTAGGGCTCCTCAGTATCGCCCCTCTCTAGGGCTCCTCAGTATGGCGCTCCCCCTCTTTGGGGCTCGCCGTGCCCACACGGGGCTTCTCAATAATACAATGTGGCACTCCCCCTCTTTGGGGCTCGCCGTGCCCACCCTGGGCTTCTCAATGAAATCGCCCCTCGCTCTGGGGCTGGGGTCTATGTACCCCGCATGCGCTCTGGGGTCTATGTCCCCCGTCTGCAACCTACTGGTTGCACCCGCGACCCACTGGCCGCGCTCCTCGCCGCCAGTTGCTCCTGCACTGGCGTGCGAGCTGCGCCTTCACTGGCGCTGTGCAAATAATGCGCCTTCTTCGTGCTAGACTGCACCCTCACTGGCGCTGGGGCACCCCACACTCTCTGGGGCCCCTATGAGGACACTACGCCCCCTTATGAGGCCTCCTCCAACCCCTACAGCCTCACCCAAACCTCCGGGTGTAATAACAAAGTCAAACAAACTCAAGCCTCCTGGCTGTAACACAAACCCGAAGCCCTATGGCCATAACAACATTGCTCCACATGACCATGGTACTTGTTGCTAGGCTCCTTTCCACATCCTCACTCCCAGAGCTCCTGCCTCCCAGGCTGCCGGCAGAGAACTGCCAGCCTGGCTTCAGCCCTGGGCTTTATAAGGGCCAGGCCCTGCCCCCTACAGGCAGCTGGCTCCCCTTAGTTGCTCCGGCAACCCGCAGCTGTGCTCAATTGGCTCTGCCAGGGCTCTCTCCCTGGCAGTTTCTCCTCTCTAGGAGCAGGCACTAAGGTGCCCTGCGACAATGATAATGAATAAAGACCTTGCCATGAATTTGTAGTGAGATACAAAAGCAGTAGCAAATAATAATAACAGCAGCAGTGGCAGTTTGGGCAGGTTAAATAGATCACTCTTCATTAGAGGCCGTAAACAAAGTTTTTAGGTCAGATGTGACTCAGTTAACAATAACCTTTGTGGGCATAAACTGGGGTTCTATAGCAAGTCTCTGGGGTAACTGGCTGCACTGAGTGGCCACAACCTGTCCTGCATTTGGGACATATAGGCAGCCAATATCCTCAAAACATGAACTGCTCTGGAAAGTTTTAGTGCTATGCATGATCTCTAAAAACCTTCCAGAAAATGACCAAAACCACATTGGTAGTACTCCTATAAAGTATCAGATGCAAATTGCTAACTGCCTTTCCATCATGGTGAAATCCCAGTGGAATATAGCGAGCATCCTTGGTATTGAAGATATAATTTTCACGTTCATTTCCCAGATGTGCTGAATTTGTCCTTTTATCAATAAAGTTCTGTGACAACCACTCCGATAATACTTATGTAATTCTGCAATAGGCAACCATTTCCTAGGGTGATATCTTTTATCAGACCAACTATGTAGTTGGGATCAAGTTAGGCAAGCTTTCAAATGCAGGACATTCCTCATTTGTTACCAGAAATTATTGATAAAATGCAGACAGTTCAGAACAAAATAAGCCACATAAATGATCAGGAAGCTAGAGGCACTGACTTCAAAAAAAGATTGAGAAAGAGAAATAAAGACACTTTAGCTAAAAATTACTGGGATGGTGGAGAGAGGAAAAGCAATTGAAACATTTGTTCTAGGTAATGAAACTGATTTATTACTGAAGTTGATTTATTAATGAGACTGGGCACAATACAACCTGAAAACTGTGGACCTATACTTATATATGTTCAGCAAATACAGATCCTGGAATTCTGCAGCCTCCCAAAGAGGATAAATCATCCTTATTCCAGCTCAAAGATGGATTAACTTTGGTAATCAAAACAGAGCTTCCTTGGCATTATAATGAAGTCTGCCATCCTTTTTTGGCTTGTCACAAAAGCCTAAATAGGCCTCAATAGCAAATGCTATTTAGTTATGGAAGCAGAATTTCAGAGAAATAACTTAACAAGATATGAAAAGCTATTTTGCTTCTCACAGAACATTTTGCCTTAATAGGAGCCCTATTTTTCAGATCAACATGAATATTTTCCTGTGATAACACATAACTCTACAATTTTCCACATTGACCTCTAAGATACAACACCAAGTGTATGTGTTTACTTACAGGCAACAATATTTATGTATCGATTCTTATTCTTGTTGTCTGGGTGATTAGAGCTGTCTGATGTAATGCCTAGATCTATGGTACAGCTCTGGATTTCCTGAAAAGAAAATGTGCATGTGCTATTTGAATAAATAATAGCTCAGAAATAAAGTCTTACAATAGGAGTTAAAATAAAAAAACCCCACAACCGTATACCAAATTATATTACCAACTACTACTTTTCTAAAAAAGTGTAGTGAAATAATTTCTTACCTGGTAAAACTCTTTCAGTGTCTAATGAGGGAATGAATGCAAAAAAAGTAAAAAAAAATCAAATTCCACAGCACACAACAAATGGATAAAAGTGCTTATACACATTACAATTATAATGGAAAACAATTATGGTCATGCAATACATATGTTTACAATACTGCAATAAAGCTGAATATTTTTGACGTAATACATGCAAGGAAAAGAAATGAACAATTCTGAATAATAGTTTTCATGATAACGACTGACTTAACTTCGGCCATAGGCCTGAGAGCACTTACGCACATTAGTAATCTCTTCATGTTCAATAAATATTTGTAGGTTCATAAAGGTTCACAGGATCAAGTCATTAGTTCTTGGTCCATATAACTGGGTTAAATTTTTATTTCTTTCTTATCAAAATAAGAAATAAATGATACACGAGAATTCTCATGCTTTTATTGAAGTAAATTTTAAAACTTCCATTGGAGAAGGACTGTATGCACTTTGTATATGTTCATGTGATAATATTCTGGTATATTAAGGTCTGATACTGTAACCCTTATTCACAGAAGCTGTTGTACTACATTCAGTGCATTAATAAGGACTGCTTAATGGTTCCACAATCAAGGGCAAAAGCCATAAGATTGTACAAAATCTTGACAGTATTAACTCAATTTTTATTTGATGGAGTCCTTAATTTCAAGAGAAAGCTCAAGCTCCTCTAAAATTGCACACTGTTAAGCAGGAACTATATTTCTGTGGTCTAAACAAATGATAATTATGTTTCTTGGACTGTTCAGGGACTTATCCTAGAGCCAAAATATCTTCCTTTCCAGTTTTTTAAGATAAAAAAAAAGAATACAAGGAAAGGTTGCTAGTCACAGTTAAAGGTTATTAACCTGCTAAATTAGGTTTTGAAATATAATTTGTTTTATAATAATAGAAGTAAAACTATTGGAATAATAGTTCTGACAGCTCTGCAAAGACTACAACTTCAGTTCAGTCTTGCATGTTTTGTAAATACTACAGGGGTAGAGAGAAAACTGACGGCAGCTATTCTGGGGCAGTTTACAGACCAAGCAAGGACTTTAGGTGACGGATAGGGAGCTTGGGTTCCCCCTGTTAGGCACAACGACACCATGAATAAAATTGATTTTGAACAATATATTTTGAATAATGTGCAGTCTGTACCACAATGGGAAATTGAGAGTAAAGGGTATGCTTTGTACACTGGATTTCTATTTATGGTGGGATACTGGTGTATTTGGCTGAGAATTAATGGGAGAATGTCTGTAGGCCATATAGGTTGAGTTTTAAGATTTCTGTCCATGAAGGAAACGTTTAAGAGTAGGGTAGGTGAACGTAGAAGAATTTCTGGCCTAAATTGAGAATGGACTGAGAAACAAAATGAAACAATCTGGACAAGTTTCCTCAATTCTAGGGTTGTTTTTTGTTTTGTTTTTTTAAATTGCAACTATAAAATGTTGAGTGTTTAAAATTAATAAAAATGATTTAATTACCAATCTTAAATATGTCTCCGCAATTTATTTATTTTGGAGTGCATCTAGAAGATTTAACAATAAATCTCTGAATATAAAAATAGAACTGTTGATTCTTATTTTATAAATTAGCTTGACAAATATGTTAATAAATTATGCAAACACATTGCATGATAAAATAAAAATGTTTATCAAAAGCCTTTTAATGATCTACATATAAGTATTTTAATTTACACTGAAATTCACTAGTTACAAAGGGCAAAATGAATTAATTGTAGGATGAAATCAATTGTGCCAATTCTGAGAAACACATAATATTATACAATAATATAATAAGTCTAAGATTCTTACTCTCATATATGTATTATTTCACTTGGTAATCAGAACTCTAGGAAGATATAGCAATTTACAATTTTTTTGTATAAAAGTTTTGAATAAGCCTGGCAAGTATCTGCAAGTTTAACTGGTTTTATTATTGAAAAACATTTAAAAAAAATGTATATCTGACAAATTCCAGTGTGTAATTTTACTATTCTATTTGGATAGTCTTTCAGTAGTAGCTCAGCTGAGCCAGAATTCTTATTTGGACCCCAATGCTGCTAACAGTAAGTGCTTAGCTGTATGTATATTAGTAATCTTATCAGGTTCAAGGTACTCACATCCACAAGCATTTTTAGTACTGGTTCCGCAATGAGGATAGAGTATTTAATTCTTTGCTTTCAAATACATTATGTTCTGACATTATTTGTAGCTTTATTAAAAAAAAAAAGATATTATAGAACCATACCTCAAATTCTTCAGTAAAACCATTACTTGCATGTAAATCTGCAACGTGTTTTGGAAAATGTTTTATTGGAATTGCTCCGACATCATCTTAGTGGTAAGAAAAAACAAACAAAACAATTTGGTGAGGTATAAAAAGATGGAGCAATACAAAAAGTGTGTCATATTTAAGCATATTTATATAACATTCCACAATAAAACATGTGCAGGAACTTTTGAGATTTGTAATTCTTTTAAAATCATAATGGCCTTTTAACACTATTTAAATTATGCTTAATGATGCATATTTAAAAGTCTATTGTGAAATGAGGCATGTAGGGGATCCATTCTCTCCCTCCACCTTTGACAGGACTCCATTTCTGCCTCACCTCTGCCTAGCCATCATATGTTCCCAATTAAGGAACAGATCTGGCAAGATGTTGAATGTACCCTGTGAACTGAAGAACATTATGAACTCCCACCAAAACCAAAGTGAATGGAGAATTTTAGCAACTTGCTGGAGCGTGTTCGAAATGAGGAAGGAGTAGAGCTTGAGCTCTTTGGTAATTCTGGCAAAGACCAAAAAAAGGGAGATTAGGTACCACAGCCAAAATACTTTGAGTTGCCTGGTACTATGTTGGGTGTGTGGGGCCCTATTAAACAACACAGTCTAGTCCAGGGGTGGGCAATTATTTTGCACGGAGGGCCGCTTACTGAGTTATGGCAAGCCATCGAGGGCTGCATGATAGGCAGCCAGGGGCAGATAAATATTAATTTTCTAAATTTTTTAGGGGGCCTGTGGGCCAGATAGAATAGCCTGGTGGGCCGCATCTGGCCCCCAGGCCGCATTTTGCCCAACCCTGGTCTAGTCATATGGGCTCAATGCTGGGAAAGTAATTTAAGTTCATGCAATATCATGGCTTTAAGTGATGCATGTGTCTGCTCCAAAGTCAAAGAAAGATAAAAACTTTTCTATCTCGTTCACTTCTGGAATGAGTTATTCTTGAAATAATTTTCTCTCTATTTGTTGTACATATACTAGTTTCTGTGGCTGTAATAATTTTTGTGCCTGATCCTGAGAAATGTTAAGCATCTGTAAACTCTCAGAATTGGGCTGGATAATTCAATTCTTAACTCCAGATATTTTCTCAAAGGCACTTCTCATCAAATCAACATTAACAGGAATTACACACATAAGGAAAGACTTTTTGGATAGCAAAATTAAAATATTTACACTCTTTTGATTCTCTTAATACAGAAATGTGAAGAATCGATAGTGAAATTTCAGGTTGATGTTTATATTTCAGGACATCTTTCTATTATACATAAATATAGAAAATACTTGTGTACAGAATATTCATTAAGGATCATATAAAAAACCTTTGGGCCTTTTAGTTTGTAGATCTCCAAGAATTCTTATGCTATGCAAACAAAGTCATCTGTTCTGTTAATTAGTTGTTAAAAGGCCATACATATTATCTTAAGTAGTTTTGGCTCTAGAGAAGAAAGATTTTTTTTCCCCTTTTCAGGGATTAAACATTATTATTTCACAATGTTGAATTTCATAACTGTTTTATATGACAAGGAAACATCAGAAGCGTTGAACAAGGAACAGTTATTTACATCAACAGATGTTCATCATTTAACCACCTAATATTTTTAGGCTTCAGTTACCCAGAATTTGTTGATTTGTATTGAGATCCATCTGTTCTCTCTTTTACACGAATGGACATGAATACTAAAATTGAATTAGCCAGTCAAACCTAAGAAAAACAGCACAAATGTGTAATGCCACCTTCACACCTAGGAGAAGGATCCTAGCATGAAATATGTCATTTAATGAACTAAGATCATAGAAACAAGCACTATAATCCACACCAAAATATATAAAATGGCTTAAGCGTCCTTCCTGTTGGGTCTGATTCTTACTCATGAACAAAATCAGCAAAATTCCAATTGACTTTAATCAGTACAGGATCAAGTCCTGTTCTAAAATGTTGTAAGTTTATAACCATTACCAGGGAGTATGCAGAAGAAAAAGAGTTTGATTTGAAATGGTAACAAGATGTTTAAATGCTATACAAATCTCTTCTATCTGGTATATAAACAAATATATTAAGCACTTCCTGAGTACTACAACCTCTTGATCTTAGAGAAAATAATTCTGGGAAGCAGCTTAGGCCCTTTTCCTCTGCAGCAAATTCTCCACCCCCCCGGGTTGATTTAAATGTATGTGAACAATAATATGTCTGTGGTGGGAACATCTGTGGTGGGAAGGGAAGCAGGTAAAACTGGGAGGGGCCTTGGACACTCAAAGATTATAGGGGTTTTTTTTTTAAATGAACAATACAAAGTTATACTGGAACTATGGAAGTATATCAATGGCTGACAGATGCCATAGGCATTGTCTAAAGGGTGGAATTGGTTTTAGCTCCACCCTAACAATCCAGCATTGCTTACTTAGGCACAAGCCACTGACTCATTGAGTCATGCTACAGATCTCTAGTGCTTATCCCAGACATTTCTGGTACCAATGAAAATTTACAGAAGAAATAAAGAATATCAATAAAGATCTACTGAGTGTATTTCCATTTATAGTTATAATTGCAATAATAGCTACCATTGCAGACTTCCTTTTTTGTTCTATGCACTAGGCTATTCGACTAAAGGTGGACACTGCCAGAATTGTCATTTTTTGTGATGCAGTGCTTTTGATGCAAGTTGGGCATGATTATACTGAGTGTACTGAATAATTTTTGCACATGTGCAAAAGTTCCATGTATGCAGCTAAGGAATTTGGGGCTGATTTGTGGCTTCAAAGACTGTTCTTTGAAATTTAGAATCTTAAATTTTGCCTAAGTTCAATGAACAAACTGGACCGACCTTGTTTACAATGGCAGTACTTGTGAAATAAGGTATTATATCTTTTTCTGTAAATGTGGAAGAGTTTTTAGCTTACAGATTTCTGATGAAGGCTTTATTCATTTTAATTCAAGGTAATATGCTGGATCCTGTATGCCATGACCACATGTTGCAGAATTTGCTGCCTTATACAGAGCCATAAGCTTCCCTTGCCAGGTAGTATAAACTCCTTTCTCATTTATGGGTACAATGAGGAGGGACTTCACCTGGGAGGGGTATGACTTGCACAGTTAGAGTCAGCTGCATCTAAACACATGTACAGGCATTATATTTCCACTGGAAAAATTGTTGCTTTCCTGGCAGAAACTTCCAGTGTACAGGCTTTCATTCAATTTCTTGCAGAGGAAACATGCCCTATGCATTAGAAAGGTCTTCCACTTAGTCACTTGGAAGGTCTCTCATGTGAGATCTTCTGGTAAAATGAACACCTGTATGCTTAACTCCTCCATAATTGGGTCTTTCTTGGTTTGGGGAAGATTCAGAGAGCAGCAGCAGCTGTATTCTCCTGAGCACAGAAGTCCAGCTGCAGCTTTCCCTGTACCCTCCCCAGACCAGAAGGACCCCAGACTGGGAAAGATGCAGGGGCATTTCCCCACAGCTGCACTCCCATCCTCAGAAGAAGGTCAGCTATCACTACTCTCCCCATATGGAGAAGATAGTGGAAGCAAAGAGGCATCTACAGACTAGAATAAATGTATGCTCCCTCTCTTGGGAAGATTTTTACCACTGCTAATTTCCCAGGAATTTGGGACATTTGCAGTGGTAGAAATAAATGCCTGTCCATGGCCTACCTCTCCTCTCTCCCCTAGCAACAAAAAGCTACTGCTGTCAGTACCCCTTATGTAAAGAAAGAATACTCCCCTCTCTTACTAGGGAAGAACGAGGGAGGGAAAGGATACTGTTCTCTCTTGGTGTCTGTTGGGAGAATGTAACTCAAATAAATGTAGTAGGGATAAAAATAGAATTTAATACCACTTTGCATTTAGATTGTTTAAAATACCTTTTATCTGAAGATAAGCGAGACAGAAAAACAGACAACTCTGGTAAACATTGCGACTGAGGATTGAACCAAGACTTTGGCTCCCCAACAGATGGCAGACTTATTGAAAGGAGGAAGATGTAACTATATATACTTCTGTGCATCACCCTACTCCACTGGGAGTTGTAAGCTGTATATTCAGGGCAGTGCAGGTTGTAGGGAGAGGCTTACTAGAAGGTGTAAAGATACACTAATTCAGAAAACTCCTGAGGCAGCCTCTGGCTGTAAGTTAGAAGTGCTTCACTCAGATACAACATCCTGAAGAGGAGTAGCAGTACTACAGTCTGCCTTTTTTATGGATAAAGCCTCTTTACAAGCACAGATGACTCCACTGAATGGAAATGGGTGCAATGCCAAATTCATATATGCCTTAAAAGTGAATTAAACAATGGCTTATGTCTCAGACCATACACAAGGAATTCTTATTTATCATCAGGGATCCTGGTTTTCCCTGCTAAAAAAATGCAAATTTTCTGAGGTGCCCCTCACTCTCACCCACACCTCCTGCTCCCCCAGCCCTGCTGGAGGGGGCTCCCACCTGGCAGGGCTATGGGCCAGTGTCATACTGGAACAAGGCAGTCCACTGCCCCCTGCCCCTGGCTGCTACAGTGGAGCAGAGCCTGGCTTCTCCCCACTTCTACTTGCTCAGATGGAGTGGGAGGGCTGCTCCCTGCCATGGTGTGCACTCCTGAGGGCCCCCCACATGTGCCCACACTCGTGTCCCCCAGATGTGTGTGGGGCAGAGGCTGCGTGCTGCTTGCTGTGGGCTCCCACCCTGCTGCCCTCCCCTGGCACTTTTCCAGCCTGGCGGATGTGACTCCAGGCTGCAAAGAACAGCGGAGCTGCGTGGGAAGCTGCCTGCTGCTGTAAGCTCTGCGCTGCCCCAGTGAGGTGTCCCCCGCCTGTGTGGCTGCCATGGGGGCAGCAGCACAGGGTTGTGTGCAGGGGATGCAGGCAGTGTGGTGCTCACAGTGGCAGGCAGCTGATGTTCCCTGCAGCACTGGGCTGCACACGCCCCAGGGGACGTGGGTCCTCCCTGCCCCACCAGGAGAGCACACAGCAGCGGGGAGCAGTGTCATCCCCCCTCGAGCCCATGGCAGGCAGCCTGCCCTGCCCACAGATCTGGAAGGGGAGCAGGTACCCCCTGCGCCCTGGGAATGCATGTTGCAGTGGGGAGCTGGCCCCACCCTCCCCAGACGAGCCCTTTGCAGCCCTGTCCTGCTTCCTGCTGGGGCCCTGCAGCCACGCATTGCATCCCTGGGCCACAAGCCTCAGGCACTGCCCACCTGGCCAGTAGCCCCAGCCCCAGCTTTGTTCAACTCCCTCCCTTCCTCCCTATGCGGGCCTCAATCCCCACCATTTACCTGTGGGAGCTGCTCTCCAGGCTGCCTGAGGCCATGTGCTACTTCCCTGACCGTGCTCTTCCCACTGTCTGCCAGGCTACTGCAGGCTGGAGCGCTGCCAGCCTGCAGGGAGCTCATTGCAAAACTGAAAATCTGTGGATTTCTCTGGTAAAATGAGAAATCTGCCTTTGCCTCCAGTAAAAGGTAAAATCCGTGGTTTACTCCATTTTTCTGTGAGAAATGGAAAACCTGGTTCTCTGTTTATCATATTGACCCATGTACCAAACACTCCTATTTAATAAAAGAAACTTCAATATTTGTCAGAGTTCTTTAACAGCTACCAATAATTCCCCAAACACTTCAAAATAAATTACCTGAGACTGGAAAGACTGGTGCAGGAGGAGTCGATATCACTCTAGGTGATGTGTTATCTTCTAAATAAAAGTGAGCGGTCTGGAAGCATTTCCTTAAAAAGCAGAATAGAACAAAACAAAACAAAACACAAAAAAACCCCATAGGAATAAATACAAGAAACAAATTTTTCTCTGAGATATCCTAGAATTTGGACAATATTAACTAAAAAATCAACTTTCTGAGATGTATTCTGAGGAATATCAAACACATTTACTATCATATAAATATTCATTAGAAATACAACCACATTGCAGTGATAAGCAACAATATGCCTATAATCTAGGACCCCACAGCAGTCAAGATTAACTCAGCAGAGTAAACATTTTCTTTTACCTGTACCAAATGCAGAAGAAAGAGCAGACATCAAACATGGTGAAAGTTGAGGGAACAAGACTGCACCTGGAGCTATTGTAGGTGATGCACAGCATTTTCAAGGGAAATGAAACTCCATTGTCCTAATCATTCATCCAAATTCACATGGTTAACTACTGTTCTTTTTCGTATTCTATGGACTGTGATATTCTGGAACTGGAATCATGTTCAAAAACACTTCTGATAGTACAGGGAAAGATTTTTCTTAAAGCAGATACTGAAAAGCAGTAAAAGGCAACATGCTGTGTAAAAGACAAAATGATACTCCTTAGGAGAAAAAAGTTCCTTCATAATGTAGCCATGGCACAGAGGAGTCTCTTAACCGAGGAGGTTATGATGATGCAGATAACTGAAAGCAAGGGAGTTTATGATTCCAGCAGATGCTAACCCTGTTGCAGAGAGGTTTAAGGATGAATACAAATGGAATCAACCTTAACTATGACCCATGCTGTTACTTGCATCTATTCCACACTCCAGATGTGAAGATAATAAGAGTAGCATCTGGTGAGAGCACACTGCAAGCTATTCAAGAGACCAAATAACCAACTGCTGCTTTAAGAATTGCACATTGTCCTTAATTAAAAAAATCTCCAGATAATTAAACCTGCTAATAACAGTCTTTGCTGTGGGTCATTTAATCTATTTGAAATATTATTCACAACTGGCTAAATTTAGAAAGAGATACCTGTATCAGAGAAAATACTAATTTCATTTTATATTTATGTGCTTCCCTTCACTGAAAGCTATTGGCTAAAATGGTTCTATGGTCTTTTGCCATTTTCGTGGCTATTATCTTCCTAAATTCTTCTTCTGTATAGTTTCTCTGAATTAATAACACTTGCAGAGAATAAATGCACCTTATAATTAATCTATGTGATGTTATAATCAAATAGTCATATCAAGCTTTTCTATTTTGAAACAAGAGCGCTCAGTTTTCCTGGATTCAGTCACTTCCAATCCTATCCAATATTATAAAACACCACCAGAATAATGTTTTCAGGAGAGAAAGATATGGATTTCTGCAGAACAAATAAGTTAGGATGAAGACAGCAGATTCTCCTCCTAGGTTATGTGAAAGTTATGAGGAAAAATGCCACTTCCTCACCATTCAACACATCTATCATCTTTCCTCATTCCATTTATTGTACCACAATTAGCTATTTGCCTCATTTATCACCCTCCATTGTTTCATTTCCAAAACCCCTCCATAAATTCCCTATCCCATTATCTCAGTAACTTCAAACATGTTAATTTTACTATTAAGGTTTCACTTTCTGTGATTCTCTACCTACATTTTGACTTGCCTTCTTATACACTGCTTTGTGCACATCCTTTCACAGCATCTGATGAAGTGTGCCTTAGCTCATGAAAACTTGTGCTCTATATAATCGACTTTGGTTAGTCTATGAGGTGCAAATCTACCCAGCCTTCTACTTGACTTTAGATTAATACAGCTAACTACATCCCTTTCTGTTCTACTGCAGCCAACATTTTTGTGAATGTATTTATTCTAATTTCAACAAAATTCTTCCATAGCTCCTGATGCTTTATATTTTCCCTCATTTTCGGACTATTCTTTTTTGCTAGTTTCATGATGATCTTTATTTGTGAAATAGCCTCCCTGCTCCACTATGACAACAGCCTAAGTAGATCACCAAGAACTCTTCGTGCTGAATCAACTTATATAGGACCCTATCTGTAATGACAAACTGAAGAACATACAACTCTGCAGAATAAAAGACAGCTAATATGAATATTAGCATTCTCTTGAACACCATGAACATGGATCACAGGAGTTTAAATAAAAATTTATTTGAACTAAGAATTTCTTGAAGACATATTTTCAAAAGCCTTGGTTTTCAAACCTAAGAGTCTAGGGGGTCTTCACTTTATTATACTTTATTTTGATTCCAAATAAAAAAAAAAACATACTTAGATCCTGATACTTACAGAAACAAATATAAATCTCAGTTCCCCTTCTAACCAGTAAATGGTTTTTAATCAAATGCTAGTACCCTCACAATGGCTATAATGAAATTCTTTATCCGTCTTGTAATACTGGACAATCTGAGACCAAGGTTGAGATGGCTTTGATCTAAATCACCAACTCTAAGTATATTTGGAGAGTATGAGAACCAATGCAATTATAGCAGTCTCTTGGGTAGATGGGTCCTAAGCGCCAGGTTGGTGTTCAGTGTATTCTGCAAAATAAAACTTGACTAAAATGGCTCAAGTAGGACTTCCAAAAATCAAAGTCATTAGCCACTCCTTAAAATTATATTCCAAATTTTTAGGGCACTGTGTATTTAAATGGGGCATACTTTTTTTTTAATGTGTGTGTGTATATATATATATATATATATATATATATATATATATATATATATATATATAAATGATGATGCAGTGATGATTACAAATGTTCTGATTTCATAGTGTCTACACAGCAGCTTTACAAGGCTTTATTCAATCTTTACACAAAGGGACTTGAATTAAAAAACACTTTATTTGTGTAATGATTGTGTAATATTCAAAAGAGTTCTTAAAAACACCCTAGTAAAGTACTACTGTATACGTTAATTATTCCTACAATGACTATTATATTTTATTTCTTTTAACAAGTGGACTATAGCGTCAAGTAAATTATACCTTAACACATCCGGGAGATAATTCTAAGCATCTTACTTGAACTAGAATAAGAATCATCATAAGTATTCCATCTGCTCGGCATCAGCAGTGAAATCCTTCATGACTAAGCTAAGTGTTAATAACAACGCCTCTTGCTAATTATCACTCATTTTTAATGAAAAAAGCGATGAGTGTTTTAAACTTGCAGACAAAGGTTCCATCAATCAACAATAACCTGATTATTAAATTTACACCTTTTCATCACAGTATTTAGATCCCCAACCTAAAACTGTGTAATTCATAACTACTTCTTAGAGCACTCAAAACCTGAGACAGTATAAAAATGTTGCATTAATTAAAGAGGCTATAACCATAGTGCAGGATAAGCAGCACTATGTTATACTGTCATCAAGAAAACTAGAGCTGAGTGAAGGTTTCAGTCTGAACAGTTTAGGGCAAGATTGTGATTTGGACTAGGCAGCAGTATAAAGGCCTTAGAGCGAGTATTTCCTAGACCTCGGTAAGGCACAGAGTGAGGTTTCCTAGACCTTGAACCTGAGCATGCAGGAATAAGCAGATGCTGCATGGAAGTAGACAGAGCCTGGCCTCTAACCCTGAATATGCTGTACATAGTGCAGCTCAGCTGGTGTAAGTGGTGGTGTACCTTGTTCCATCAACAGACCAACTGCAAATTGCTAATCCCAACTCAAAGCAAGTGAGCATCAAGTAGGGAACATGCCTCAAGCTTTACACATCCATACACAGGGCTATGTCTGTTGGTATAATCTAGCCCTTTAGTCCAATAATGTCATGTCCTCTCCTGTCCAAGGAATATTTGGTAGTAGATTGGTATTTTCCCCAGAATTATTCATTGTTCTGTATTATTTGTCAGAATTTATTTTTCATATTTTATGTATTCTTTGATTTGTTATCTGACATTCTTTATTTCCAATTAGGACAGTGTGACTGAATTGTGCTTATTTAAACTGTACAGTTAAATTTCTGTTCCCTGAACAGGTATGTGTGGTTCTTACAAAGTTAAATGCATTTCCAGTACATCTGAGCATGCAAACTGAAATCTCATCAGTAAGGGCTTTCATTTCTGTTTCAAATTATCTGATAACGTTTTCAAGGAATAGGTTTCAACCTCACATAGGGTAATAAGCAATCTTTAACTGGCTACGTTGCAGAAGTACAGGGAAGATAAGGAAGTATAAAATATAAGTAAAATTTCTGGGAGCTGTACCCCATTATATTGGTCACCCCTCACCCATCAACTTAATGCAACTCATGGGAGACTTGATGACAGCTTGATAAACTACAGCATCTGTACAGGAAATGTAAATGGACAATACAGCTCTATTAATGCTATGCTTCATTTTCTCTATATCATTATAAGTGCTGTTTCTTTACATCAGTGTGCCACTATGCTATTCTTACTTTTTAACTATAACTGCAGAACCCCTATTAGCCTTTTAATCACTGTTCATACCCCTATTACTTTTGCCATTATCCTCCTCAGATAATTGGATAACTTCTCTGAAATATTTCCTCCAACCTGACGTTTTCTTCCTCCTAGCAAGTTAATGTTCATTGTTCAAATCTGTTAAAACAGCTTCTATAAGAGTACATATAATCTTTCCAATCCATTAGCTGCCAGGTTGGTTTTTTTCATAGTGATAACCAAGGTAGAAAAGACTAAGCCATCAAGAATGGATTTTTGTCCCATAGCATCAAACAAGAAATCAGCACAGTTAGTAGATCCAAGAATTTCTGATGAAGTTCTATTGTGAAGACTGAATTCCTGCGTCTCCTTTTCTATTTCTAACAAGAAAATCCTCCCAAATGTTGGGAAACCATACATATCCAGGGAGACTAGGCTCTGAACTTAGTAAAAGGTCCTCTCTGCCTACCTATTTAACTGTGGGTGCATCTACATGTGCAATTAATGCACCCTAAAGTTACTGTGCATTAAAATAAGGCATAGTAAATTGTGCCTGGGAATGTGCCCGCATTGGGGGCAAAATTGCTCCCTATGGAAGCAGTTGAGTCCAGAGCTGCTTCCACCCCCCTGTCCTGCTCTGCCCCTGTGCAACAACCAGGGGGAGCTCCAGGCTCCCTTGGTACCAGCAGGGGCACAGGGGTCAGGCTTGGGCTCAAGGGAGCTGGGGTAGCTGTCCCAGAGTGGGGGACAGTTCCCAGCTGTGTGGAGCTCAGGATCACAGCCTGGCTTGGCAGTGCCGGCTTGGGGTGATGTCCCATGGCCGAGCAGCAGCAACACCCTGAGCTTTCCCCTCACTTTGCTTGCTGAGGGAATGGGGAAGCTCTCTCCCTGCAGCACTGGGCCAGGGACAGAGAGCTTTTTTGTCCCCTCACCTCAGCCCCCCATGCTTGGGGGGAGCTGAGCAGTGCTGGGACCAGGGGAAGCCACCCTCCCTCCCCACCCTGGCACTGCTTACCCCCTTGTGGCTCCCCTCAGTCCCAGTACTGCTCAGCTTCTGGCTCCCCCCAGGCACAGGCAGGGAATGGGAGTGGACTGGTATGTGGACTGCATGAGCAGCAGCAGAACTGAGGAGATGGGGAAGTTCTCTTTCCCTGGCCTGGCACTGTGGGAACAGAGAGCTCCCCTGCCCTGGCGCTGCTCAGCTCCCGGCTCCTGGAGAACTGCAAATTGCTCCCAGTCAGCATCAACATGTGTGCTACTGTGCAGTAGCTAATGCACGATTAATCTAGTACCTGTATTTCTTGGTACTAGCAAACCGCTCATTAGCCTAATTTACTGTGCAACAAGTCCCACACACGTGTAGACAGTGATGCTTTACTGTGCATTAGTCTAATGGGGGCTGGACTTGATGATCTTTGAGGTCCCTTCCCTAACATCTATGAAATCTATGAAATCTCATGTAGACACACCCTGTAAACTTTAAACAGAACAAAAAGGAACATTATATTGTCTTGAGAACCATTGCTTGAGTTACAAGAGGCTTTTAACCACTAACTTAAAGCAGTTTAAAGCTATACATTTTAATTTAATGAGTGCAGACTGATCGTGATAAATGTTCTCTAAAAAATATCAAAATTAAGAGTTGCCATTCCTATAAGTCAAATGAGCATTTCACTACTAAAAGAGCAAAAATCCATTCCATATGACATGAGTTTTGGTAGAATTTTCTCTGAGGCCATAATTTTGTATTAAGCGCAGAGCTATAAGGGAAAGTTATACTGCCAGTTTTCCTTGGCAGAAATTTCTATTTACTTTTGCAAATAATTTGAGGAGAGAACAATACAATTTTCCTTAAAATCTCCAACCTGTCACTTTTGCTTCAGGGGGAAAATAGTAATGCTAGGCACTTATATTGATTATCTTGCACTTAGCATAACACTTGAGTTTGAAGATGAATCAAAAAACAATCTCACTCTATAAAGCAGTGGTGGCCATACCACCATCATTTTTCTGACACTTGCTGACAACAGACATATGGAGGTAAACTTCTTGCAAATCGAAAACATTCGGTACATATTTGGTAAGACTGGTCCACCAAATGTAAACTTATAAAAAGAAAATACTTTAAAAATAAGACTCTAACTGGTAATAACTAACAACTTAAAACCAATTAAAACAGAACAAGAGAGAAGCTCAGGTCACGACAGTTTCTAAAGTTTTTTTTCCTATAGAATATTTTACAAGTACAAAGAAAGTGAAATTACAAGAAAAATTTTTCCAAAAGAACTGTAGATAGTCACAGCCAGCATCTTTGAAAAATCAGGCTACAGAGGCCTACAGTAAATAATATTTAGATTTCATTCCTCCAAGAAGCTGAGAAAATATACTACTGGCTTTATCATAATGTCAATGACATTTTCTCTTGAAGATTAACAAAAAGGAGCCCCATATTTTATTCTGTAGTACATGAGAAATACAGAAAAGATTAAATTCAAAATCTAGAAAATATTATCACTAATGGGATCTTTGTTTTATTTTGAAAGATCTAAGTTATGGAACTGGTCATTCTCAGAGAAAGATTACCAAATGAGCACAATGTTATTTGACAAGGACAAGCTTATAACATGTGTAGGATTACTAAAACTACACCATGCAATCCAGATCTTAAAGTATATGTCACTGTTGTCTTTGTAAATACAAAAGATTTTAGATACCATTTAACACTGAAGTTAAAACCTTTTGGAATGTTGGACAATGTGAAACTTCAGAGAAGCTTGTCAGCAAAATGGAAGAGATTAACCAGAAAGTGCTATGGTAACATTCATAATGATCTAACTCTTCTGAAGGATAAGTACTTTCTTTATAAGGAAAATGAATCTTCTTTTTTAAATTCAAACAGTGTGCTAATATTGACAAAAACTTCCAGTGGTTAGAGTGGTAACCTGAGAAAAGGTTCAATTTTCTCCTTTACAACAGACTTCCTGACACTTAAGGACACATCCAAATCATTCTCATAAGTGTTTAAATGGAATTTAGGATTTATACACCTAAGTCACAAAAGGAATCGCGATCAACCCTGTTTTGGTGGCCACAATACTTCTTAGGTACCTAGAACCATAAAAGGCCGTAATTCTTGAGTGAAAATTCCTTTGGTCAGAAGCAATTTGAATCCACCACTTAGACTACTATTCCATCCTACACACTTTGCAATCCATATTGCTGCCAGAAAGAATTTAGTATCTGTTTAAGTTCCCAGAGCAGGACATACCTAACTTCTGACAAACACCAGTGGCACCGACTTCAGTACAAACTACAGAGTCATTGGCTACCTCAAACATGACTTGCGGTAGTGGAGGTACCCACCTTTTGCACCATAGCCCAGTGGTTAGCAATTTCACTTAGGATGTAGGAAACTTGGGTTCCAGAGTCAATGACATTTTCCCATTTCTCAGGAGTCCTGTTCCCGCTACATTTTGATTTAGGCTAGATGGGGGCATTTTACACCTCTCCCTGTTGAAGCTGGGTTACTGGACAATCAAGAATGCAAGAGTCATGAGGCCAGAAGGAAGGCAAACAAGAAGAGGCTTGATTGACCTAAGAGTGAGGGCACTGCCCTAGGAGGGGGAGTCCTGGGTTCAAGTTCTGCCCACAGTGTTAGTTGTATTACTTAACCAACTATAACTAATGTCAAATCCAAAAACATGCCCCCCAAAATGGACAAGGACCCAGGAGTACATCCTTCTATCTAGGCTACTAACTTTTTTACCCCTCTTATTGTCTTTCTGGCCTCATAAAACTTGTACATTTGGCTGTCTAGTGTCCAGGTTTCAGCAGGAGGGATGGAGATAACTTCTGCCAGATTATCCTGGAGCCTGGGGATTATGGTATTCTCATGGGAACTGGGACATGTGAGTTTGAGTTCCCTCATGCTGAGAATGGCCAATAACCTAAATTTCCCATTTCTTAAGTAAAAGCTCTAGCCACTAAGCTATTATTTAAAAGGTGGGCCCTGGCACCAGCACCACCAATATCAAGCATGTTTAGAATGGCTTTGCATGCCGTGCTTGGAACTGAACTGAATGCCACTGCTATAGTATACATTACATACCTCTCCTTCTGAGTGCTCTGGATCACAAGATAATGGAAGTGCTTAATCTGCAGACCTAAGTTCCAAGGAAGGTGGAAATTCAGTCTCACCTTAAAGCCTATTACTTTTACTAGCTAACTGTAGGCACCACCCTGCTCAGCATGTAAGCATGCTGGTTTCCCAGTAGAGGTACCCAATTCGATCCATGATCTCCATAGGGACCCTAAGCGCCTAATTTGATTTGGATTGCTCTCTCAAGGGAAGACATCTCACTGGAGGTAACTATGAGAAAACTATTCAGATTTAGCCCTCAATTTCCTTCCCAGTTCTCCATCTGTAAAACAGGAATTTAGTACTTCCTTACCTCCAGGAATGCATGAATTTTGTGAAAAATATTAACACTGTACAAGGATTTCTGATCAGCTTAGTTGGGGGGCGGGGGGGGGTGGCCCTTTTAAAAAAACCCTGAATTTCTGATTAAAATGTTTGTGGAAATTTTGAACACCTGCTTGTAGGTTTTTTGTTTTTGTTTTTTGACCAGTTCTACTCTTGTGTCTTCCTCTTTGTTTGGAATGTGCCTAATGTCTTCCTACTATTGGCTGCAACTTATCACAGTGCCAGATCCGTGGATGTGGGACCAGATCACTGGTAACCACAGGAGATTCTAGGGGATGAAATTTCTGCAATGGAATTCTTTCCCACCTGTTTGGTTGAGCTCTTGCAGTTCTAAGGTAGCATCTTTGAACCGAAAAGATTATCAATGGTCTGTATGGATCTTGAAGGATTCATGAGAGGCCAAGACAATTCTGATGCAGAAACTGGTTTTAGCCCCATTAGATCTTGTGTGGCTCCACTGGAGCCATGCTATAACTCATTTCCACTAGAGCCAGCTATAACTCCATAGGCATAATCCTCCTTTTCTATTGAATTCAGCTAGACAGTATATGCAATACAGATTCAATGTTTATGGCGTATCTGTTAGTTTTCTATCTTATATAGAAACGAAGAGGTCAGCACAGAGTGTCACCTCTATGCTTGGTTCTTTGTTCATGTACATGAAAGAGAGACAGTCAAGACAGAAACAGAGAGAGAGAAACCAGAGGAGAAATCTTGTCTGTTGTCATCTGTTGTATTGTTGGTGCAATTTAGTTTCTGGTAGCAAGTTGAGGGGAAGAGGAGTCTTGGGCTGGGAACTGTTTTGTACATCACTTCAGTTACAGAAGGGGTCCAAAACCAGATTTTAAAACATGCAAAAATACATGCAAGAATCATAGTTCACATTTCTAGAAAGACCATTAGTTTAAATATAGTATAGTGAGACTTACTGTCTATTCCTGCTGTCCTTTACAAAATTCCCACTGATGTCAAGGATTTCAGGTTCTAGTCTTTGGTTTGTAAATGATCCATTCTTTACTTTTACAGTTATGGTATATGTGGAAAGGAACTGTGGTGTTTATTTTATTCCTTGCTGCATTTTATTTCCAAATATAACTAATCACACAAATAATTGTTTATTAACATCTATTCATACAGAAATGAGATATTTCCATATGAAACAAAACATAATTATAGCTAAAGCAAAGACTTTAAGGCAAAGACTGTCTTTTTGTAACATACTTGTACAGTGCTTAGGACTGCGGGCTGAAGCATCTAGGTGCTCCTGCAATGCAAATAAATTATGAAGGTGACGATGATAACTATAGCAGCTGCTAGTATCAGGCTCCATTTTTATCTCTTGCAAATCTGCTCAGTAATGCCACTCACATTGTTCTAATCAGGATAAAATCTGGGCTTTGTAGAACTACAAAAATTAATTACTTACCTCCAATATATGAGAATACCCACAAGAATCACTAGACAGATAAAAGTCAGGGCTGATACGACCACAAGTGGTATAACTGTCTTCTTCTCTGATTCCAGACTCTCAGCTAGACCAATACGAGACTCATGGCTACTATTACTTGCCTCTGTAGTCAGAGAAAATTGAAATAATCCATGTTTAAACTTTGACAAAAGGCATGGTGTAACTGAATGTGTTTATAAGAGCCCTAGGTAATGTCACTTACCTAATTTTTAGTGTACTGCACAAAATATACATTTTTGCAAACCAGTTTAAAGGAAATAAGCAGACAGAAAGTAAAGCAAAGTATTAGAGCATCCCAGCAGTGTAGAACTACTTTTTAAAGAAATGCAACTTTTTGTTAACATAAAATTTAACTATGAAAGCTTTTCATTCTTAAATGTCTATAAGGGCAGGATCTAAATATATGATACTGAAATACATGAAGTGATATGTAATCTTACAATTTAATCTATGTAATGAAAACCATTGTTCCTTTGATCAATAAGAATCAAAGGTCAATTTCTTTAGCACAGTATAGAACTACATGACTGCACTCTTGCATCTGAAACTAATATTTTAATATTTTGCTTGGTTTGTAATTTTGGCCTTAACACACAGAAGAAATTCTACTTCCATTGAAGTCAATGACAAAATTCCCATCAACATCATTGGGACCAAAATTTCACCTCATGTTTGTTTTTTGTTTTTTTGAGGAGAATCAAATGATTAGAAAAACAGATACATTCTATAGAGCTCATATGGCTGTGTGGATGACTACTGGATGACTAAATGCACATGTCCAGAATTTGTGAAAACAGTCTTAAAATTCCACTAAAATAAAATGTTAGAGGCCTAACACTGCAACTTGGATGCTGCTCAATCTTTAAACTTGAAGTGGATGAACTTGATTGTGGATTTTAATGAGCAGTTGTTGGGAACAGAGCCCTATTCTTTCAATAAGAACTGCATGGACAGATCCCTGCATTGATACAGAGCCCTAAATCAGTGAAACTCTATATGAGAAGTGAAGTGTTCCTGCTTGCAATCAGATTCAGGACTGGGGCTTAAGGGACTAATTTTACATTTCTGCTCGGATAAAACTCCCATTAGAGAAGATCCTCAATACAAGTACCAAATTAAATCTGCAAAGGCACTACAAATTGATCTAATTGATCCTCTGCAGTTGTCAGCATTATCTATGTGATTGAAATGGTTTTATGACAAGACAATCAGCAGCCTACAATCAGTTTCAGTATTCTTGGGACCTAGGGCATGATGTAGAGAAAGACCTCTACCTAGCTTCCAATTTTGCAGGTACAGTTTTGTTCCTAATTTATAACATGTGAACATCTAATGAACTGACTGCTCCCATAATCCAGAAAGGCAAACAGCAAATAATATAATTTGTGGTCACAACTAATTGCAGGTACAAATTATACTCACAGCATTGGAGGCTATTTCTGAAAAGTGGACCTTAAATTTCTGGTGAATAAGCTAAAGGTTACACATACACATTTGTTGATTTCAATATACATACATATGCATATGAGATGAGAATATGATCCTTTGCACTGTCTACACTCATACAAGCTTGGAGATATTCACAGGGTAGAACATGGTCTTACACTTGTAAACAGTACCATGCTTAGTGTTTTACATTAGAATTACTTGCAAGGGGTGGGGGGCAAGAAGAATGCCTTCCTCCTGGCTTGAGGTAGTCTTTTGTCATTTTATTCATGTCTCCAAATGCCAAATCCTATAATAAACACTAAAAGAGCAGAAGCATATATAGTCTAGGTGTGTACTTCTCCCTATATCAATTGACAGTTTTGGATCCTTTAAATTATATACTAAATATTACATATATCGTATAAATACATATATCATTTATACAATATAGAAAAATATATAATATATAAGCACACACCCACACAATATATACAATTATATGTAACATAATATATACTTGCATATATTATGTATAAACATGTTATATGTATAATGTACATATAAAATTATATATAACTATATATTATGTACAGTATTATGTACAATACACATTTTATATGATATATACATACATATATTATGTACAATCATATTTTATTGTATATATATATGATACATAAAATTATGCACAGCTAAAATAGAAATGAATTTCATATTTGAATCCACCACCACAGAAACAGAAATGTATCCATGGGTCAGGTTATGATTTAGAGATGCTTCCTCAATGCATCATTAAAAGAGAATCTTCTATATTCCACAGCGCTCATTAAGGTAGCTTAGGTTTCTTGCTCTTTGGTTTCTGGCAATTTTTGGCTCGTTCATTTTCTTTCCTCCACAAGAGGCTGAGTAAAATAAGTTTTGGGACTTTGTAAGTGAGATGAGATAAAATAAATGTCATCGTAATTAAACACTGGCTGCTCAAACACTAGTTTAAATAGATTATTTATGAAACAATAGCTTATGAAAATTAACTCTCATATTATTTGATCATTATCGTTTATAAATGTTTTAGCTAGGATCCAAATTTTAACTGGGAGTAAATGTCATATTTTAGCCAGCTCTGTGCTGGACTGACAAATTTTAAAGCTCTGCTGATGAGTAGAAGCAGCAACATACCTAGGGCAGGAGGACTGGGGGGAGGGGCAGTGAGGGGGTCAGAAAAAAATCCTGCAGCTGCCAAATTGGGCCAGTAGGACAGCAGCTGAAAATTACTGCTGCCCCAATGTGTTCATGCTGCCCAAGATGTGCTGTTACACCTCTTGAGTAGGGCACCACTGCTTAGGAGATCTCCATCCTCTTCCCTGCATTATATTTACAGGACTTTTGCAGAGCTATGACCAAGTAAGTGAAAGATCACAGCAGACACTGACAAAAGAAAACATGTTACCTTTGAATGAGTGGTATTTTAATACACCAGCCTGCACCTCCTTCTTCCCCTGATATCCATGCAAGAGTGTTCTTGTCACCACAGGAAACTTCTGAACTCCTTGACTAACCACTTCAGCTCCTTTTTGGAACTGTCATCCTGGGACTTGTTCTCCAGGCCAGGCAGCCTATTCATTCTCTATGTACTGGCTAATAGGCAGCCACAACAGAAGCTGATACTTTTATCCTAATTGGGTTGTTAGTGAAAAATTGCCTTTCCTGGAGCAGTTAAAAGGGTAAAAGGGTTTAATGACCATGCAGCTGCTATACAGAAACTCCAAGTATGTCTTGTTTCAGAATAGCCATGAAAATGGCCATATAGCTATAAAGTGTGGCCAAAATTCCAGTCAGCCTTTTTTTTTAATTTATACAAAATCTCAATAGTAAAAAGTTTAGTTAACTTTCAATAAATACTTCTCTGTTATAAATTGAACTGGAGATGTACCTATGCAAGTATGTATAATCATCATATATATTTGTTCAGTAGGAGGCCTCATGAGAAGTGCTCTGACTTGTTGAAAAAGAAAGTAATGCATGGTAAAGACATATCCATCAAAAATCAAAGCTATTCATTGTTAACTGAACAATAAAATAATTTAGGTTTAACTATAATAGTCTACAAATAATTTATGACAACCTTCATGTAACATTTGGGATGACGTTTGCTTAATTTTTTTTTGCTAGACATTAAGGAAACAAATGTATATATTTGTTTGATCTAATTTGCTTTAGGCAATATCAGAATAATTGATTAAATTCTGCATTGCTTGTGTGTGTAAATCTGCTGCTAACTTCAATGAGATTGATAAATTCTCAGTGCTATTTTGAACTGAATTATGCAGATCGTCAGTCTGTCACCATGGCATACTATAAAAATATGGCTTGTGAATAGCATGACCTCAGGACTGCAACTTTTAAATACATGACTAACTTTACTTGTTCCACTAGACTACTTCTGTGCATAAAGTTACTTGCAAAGTTATTCAGCTGGTTATTTACAGGATTAGACCTAAGATTTCTACATTCTTTATGGATGCCATTTCTTGACTGAAGTAGGAAACAGCATATTTAGTTGGATGATACTGCCCTCTACAGATACAGCAAACACACAACAACAGATGTTCAACATAAAATATTCGCTACATTATCAGAAGAAATTTGAATTTTTAAATGATGTACAACTATTGTTGGTTCTAATTTTACCCTTACATTTTCAACACAAATGGCAATAAGCAAAGAAAGTTTTTTGTTTGATTGATTTAAGCCTTTGACAATAAATGTATCTCATAGTAAACGATCAAGATATATATGTAGGGTCCAATTCTGTTACCCTTACTCATCTTTGCACTACAAATACTCCTGTTGTTTTTACTTAGGCTAAGCACAAAGCCAGATAATACTAGACATGAGCAAACATAGCAGGAACTGCCCATTAGTGATTTTAGAAATGAGTAGTTTTAGCATGAAACCTTGGTAGCTTTCTTGAATTTGAAAATGGGTGAAGAAATAATTAAGAAAATGATTTTTTTTACAAGTTAAGACGAATCAGACTGAAACATCTTTTTCATCTTGACTAATACAAAATAAAACATAAAGAAAAAATATATTACCAGAATAAAAGTGTTATAATGAGCTTTCCTAGAAAAGGATAGAGGGTCCAAGTCCTTCTTAAAACTTTATAAAGACAAATTCTGTCTTCAGAGTTGTGTGCCACTGACAATACACACATATCCAAAGGCAGAATTTGGATCTGAATACTTCAGGGTATTTCAGTTTTCATTTTGAGCCATTAGAAGCTGCATTGATAGGATAATCATTTCAACATTTATCCCCTGTTCCACAGTGTTTCCTTAATCAGGCCCATTGCCCTATTACATTCTCCTGTCACTGAAACATTCCTCCTGTTCTCATATTTTATACTAAAATAATTTTTCATTCTCTGTGGCAGAAAAAATTGTCACAGGTGCACACATTATGCATTACACTGATCCATAACTAACCTGCCTCAGAAACGTTGAATACTGGTGAGTGATCACTAGTTACAGATGGTGCTGATGACTGTGATGATCCAGGAGTTAGTTCTGAGTTACCTGCTTCAACTGCCCCTTCAGAGTCTCTCTCATTAAGGTCAGGAAAACTGAAATCTGTCGAAGTCTCATTATCATTAAGGCTATCTGAAGTACCTTGACCAGAACCACTCTCTTCATCACTTGTAAAAACAGCCCAAGATTTAGATTCGGATGTGTTTTGTAATGGGATACTAACAGTCTGGATATGATTTTCCAATACTGTTGGATCGTTGTGCTTCTTAGGTATCTCACTTGCTGTCAATGTCAGTATTGATGTATAATTATGCTTGTCCATGGCATGATTTATCTGACTGTCTGATGCAGCAGGTGTAATTTTCTTTTCTTCTTCATATTTCTCAGAATGTGAATTTATAATGTGGTTATTCTGCTCCTTTATATTGTTTACCTGTGTTTTCTGTTCATCTACTACCTTTTCCTGAATTTCTTTATGGGAAGTGCATGTGATACAATTACTTACAGGTAAGGCATAATCATATTCATCATAATCATCATCTACTACAGAAGACCACACATTAATATCAGAATTGGCACTGGGGGGCAGCCCTGAGGATGTTTTAGAGGGAACCTGCAACTTGGTTGGGGTTAAATGGCTCTCACTGCTGGGAGAAACAGATGTAACAGAAAAATACGCATTGGGTAAAGGAAGGGTGTGATGAACAGACACACGAGAATCAGAAACAACTGCAGGTACATGAACAGAACCATTAACAACAGTAGCACTTGAAAAACTGGTAGCCTCACTTCTTTGAGAAACACTTGAAGAAATGTGGCTGTTTACAGAAGTGGCTATACTTGGTAATGAGTCAACTGTTAGGAAAGGAGTAGTAACCAGTGCAGCATTTGCTACTTGTGGGGGAATGGCATTTGTGTTTTCTAAACTGGTTGACTGGAATGAAACACCACTACTATGCAATAAAGGAGGAACCAGCTGAATATCTTCACTGTTAAATAAATTGGATGAAACATGTTCCTCACTCACATAAGAAACAGTTAAACCTTGAAGTGATGCTGTGGGCTTACTAGAAGGGTGGGACAAATTATCAATTATTGACGGTGCAGATGTAGAATGCAACATGGTTTTATTTGTAGCAGAATCTGGTGCCATCGGATGCAATATTTGGTCAAATGTAGAATTAATTTTAAAAACCTGGGAGCTTTCAACCAATATTGGATCACTAGGCACAGTTGCAGCTGTTTTAAGCAGAGAGCCATCACCAGAAGACTGGAAGGAGTTTTGTAGAAATGCTTCATTATTTATTGCAGCTGAGGTCTCAAAAAGGTACCGTTGAGTTGAAGGAGACAACGTTTTGCTAGAAGCAGGGGCAGAGAGAGCTTGATCTGAGATTGCACTAAGCATAGGTTTAAGCAAAGTGTCATCAAAGGCTGTAGGTGCAACATGCAAAGGCTGAACAGAAGAGTGATTTTCTGAAAATTTACTAATATCATGATCAAAACTCTTAGTAGTGGGAAAAGCAAGAGAGACTGGAAGGATTCCCTTTGTGCTAGAAACAGGAAGTGGGATTTCTTGCAAAGATGTATTCTGATTAATTATATCTTTGTTAAAAACTGATATAGGAAGTTCATGCATCATTTTACTTTCAGCATGGGAAGCCATTTCACTGAAAGAGGAGGTAAACTGCAGTTCTTTTTCATCTCCATAACTTATGTCACTTTTATGAAGTGTCTTATTAATATCACTAAACACAGGTGTTGCATATGTAAATTCACCTATAGAATCAGATGAAGAAACTTTAAGTATGGCCAAAGCATCTGTATCAGGCAAAAGGGATTCACTACCAGAGTATGCTTCAGACCAATCCGTATCACTAGACAGAGAGCGTGTAGGCTGTAGCAAAGTATCAGCTTGTGATATTACAGAAGAAGGCTTATGCACCAGTACATTGTTATAGCTGCTAAATAAGGGACCTTGATGAAATACGCCAACAGAATCATGCACCAATTCTGGAGAGTCATAAGAAACAGTAAAGGTTTGAAGGTAGCCCATATTACTAGACAAAGCATAAGCAAGTTCAGACATTGTAGACACTGCATGCATTTTTAAATCACTGCTGGATGGTTCAACTTGAGAAAATACGTGAGTTCTATTATGGCCAGATATCAATGTCTCTGAAGCAGCATGAGTGGTCTGATGTGACACCACATCAGAAAATTGAGAAAGGCTTGGCTGTATTAATGTATCACTCTCTGCCAATGTCAAAGAAGCATGCAGGGACAACTTATCACTTGCAACAGCTGGAGTACCTTGTGGAAACATTTGAGAAACTGTATACAGGTGGTGAAACATTCTACTACTGAAGGAAGCAGAGGAAAATGTAAGCAAAGGTACATCATCATAGGAAGACAGGGTGGGTTCAAATGACACATCAACACTGGGAAATACAGGTGTAGCATGCAAGGTCACATCACTACCTGGTGTAGCAGGGGCAGTGTTGAGCATCTGAGTGTCAAACAATAAAGGGGTGACTAGAGGAAACACTTCACTACTGTAGGAAGGTTGAAGAGGTATCTCACCATTATACACAGGTTGAGTTGTCTGAGAGAGTACCTCACTGGCAGCAGAAGCAGAACCATATTCTCCAGAGCTTGAAGAGACAGAATGAAGTGATAACTCAGTAGGGGAGAGAGCAAAAGTAGGATAATGTGGCAATTCTATATCCGCATCTGAAGTATCTTGTGACATGACTGGACCACTGGAATAGGGTACTGTAGCTGGCTTTAATCCCTCAATATAAGCATTGGTATAACTAGTTTGAAATAACTGCTTTCTATCCAATGGAACAACAGATCTATCTGTCAAATCTGTAGCATTATGAAACCACAACTTTCCATCAACAGAAGGTGTATTATCTGCAGATTCTTCAGCATCTGAGGGTGCTACAACTTCTGAAACACTCTGATTATAGCCTTGTGAATGAAAATCATGCATGCTTATATCTGGGCTTCCTGAGGGCAGGATGTCTTCCTGGGTTGTATCTTCAGTAACAAACTGCATAGAAGTAGTGGTAAGAATGGAGCTCCAAGAATCATCTGCATCTTGATCAGGCTTGAAAACTGGTGATAAAAAATCTCCCTCACTGTTACCAGCAGCAGACGTTGTTGGTTCAGTGCCAGAAGAAATATATACATACTCTTCCTCAATACCTTTGGTGGGGTCATTCACTTGAGGAGGCATTCTGGTAACAGTCTGAGTTTCCAAAGAAGTGTCTTTCTCTTCATCTGATGTTTCAGTAACAGGCTGGGAAGTGGGATAAAAAAATGCTTTGAAAATATCCTTTCCATGTGATTCTTTCTGTTTTAAGTATCTGTTTGTTTTTGCTTCATTGGATTTTGTCCCCATTTTCTCTTGACTGTAGCTAGATGTAGTCACCTGGAATTCTTTCTTCCTTATTTGGTTTATAGCACTATCAGTACTAGGAATCACTGTGATTTCTTCATCCATTTCTGCTTCCTTCTCATCATCTTCTTCCTATGGGTGGAAAAATTTCAATGTAGTCAAAATCCACAAAGAACATTTATATAGATAAACAAGAAAACTCAGAACAAATAGTGTAATAATACTGTTTCCACAAATTAAAACAGAAGAAATTGCAGATAGTATTTGAAATGGCCAAGAGCACTTGCAGCCGCTCAAATAGAAGCAATGCAAATTTGAGCTGGGACTTTTTGCCTCAGCACATGTGCTCGGACATGAGCTTTGTTGTGGAGCAAATTGTGCCACTTGGGGCAAAATAACCCTGCCTGGCTCCTCCTGGATCTGAAGCCAGGGGGAGCTAGAGCCCAGGGCCAGCACCTGTGCTGGCCCCAGCAGTATAAAAAGCTTCCCTGTCCTGGCTCCTTCAGTACAAAAAGCTGCCCTGGCAAGCAGCTCAGGGCTACTCACTCTCAGGAGCTTTTGGGTCCCAGCCAACTGATATCTGGGGACCCCTTGTGCCAGCTAGACTGCTGCAGCAGCATCCCAAATCTATTAAAAAAAAATACCCCAAAATCCCTGTTCTTCCACAATTAAAACAAAAGACCACTCTACACATACACACACACACATCTATATATCTATCTATATCTGGATATAGATAGATATATAGATATCTATATCTTTATATCTATCTATCTATATATCTATAGGGAGAGATAGAGAGGGATTTATTAGTTGGGCAATGCTTTATTCATATATTTACAATGGTAAAGCAATTTAGAAGTCTACCAGTGTCTCTATCATCATGATAATAAATTCTAAATACCTATGTGTGTTGATGTGTGCTTTTGATTTTCTTTGCATATGATGGGTCTGTGATGGGGGGATGTGATGTTTGCAGAAAGGGGGTGGGAACGGGTGTGTGTGTGTGTGTGTGTGTGTGTGTGTGTGTGTGTGTGTGTGTGTGTGTGGAGGGATGTGGGTTGATGTGTGGGTAGGTATGGGGCGGCTCAGGAGAGCTTGGTCCCCTGGCCCACACAGGATACAGCCCCCCCACAGCACATGGAATGGACCCCCTTGCAGGGCAACAGCCCCCCCCTGCACAGGGTCCCAGGTACCCTGCAGGGCCATAGCCCCCCCCCAGGGTCCCGGGTACCCTGCAGGGCCACAGCCCTCTCTGCACAGGGCTCATAACTTACCTTCTGCAGCAGCAGTGGGAGTGGGGTGCTCTGAGCCTGCTGCTGCCAGCTCCCAGCTCTCAGGGACCATGTGCCAAGCCCAGCCGGGTCCTCCTGGCCCTGAGGCTGCTTGTGCTTCCAGGATGAGCCGGTCCCATGGCGGCAGGACCCAGCTGGGCTCAGGCAGCATGAGCAACCCCAGGGCCAGCAGGACCTGGCTGGGCTCGGTGTGCGGTTCCCACATGCCGCGCCAGGTCCCACCTCTGCCCTGCTGTGCCTGCAGGGAGGTGGCGCGTGGCAGGACCCAGCCCAGCCCCATGAGGCTTGCTAGTCCGGCTTTGCACCGGCGTGGGTCACATGGCTCTGGGAGGCACGGCTACTGCGCGTGCCTCCCAAAGCCGTGCGACCCACTCTGGTGCAAAGCCGGACTAATGAGCTACACCAGTCTGGGCCAGGTCCCTTAGTGCGCTGCCAGCTTCACTGTGGTTGCTTGGGCCACTCGCCCCCCGCATCCCCGGGGACATCCCCCCCCCGCCACTCCCAACATGCCCCAGACATCCCCCTGCCCCCTCAAGCCCCCCCACCCCCATAACACCCCCCCACCCCCATTCCCTAACTCACCTTGGACAGTGCTGGGGGCAGCAAGAGCACCAAAGAGATACTCTGGCCAAAACCAGAGCATCTCTTCTGGAGGACTGAGTTCCATGCTAGTGTCAGGCGCCTTGCTCTGCTGTTCTCCGGAGTGTTTTTTTTAACCCCTGGAAGGTCTAATTTTGTCCCCGCGCTGCAAATTTGCAGCACAAGGAACATTTTTTCATTCCCAAATGCACCTTTTGACCCATCTCAAAGGGGTTTGAGACAGGACAAGAGGCACATGTGTGCTCATATGGACGCGCCCTAAAGGTCAGCATGACCCTGAGACAGTTCAAACAGTTTCATAGTCAACATTAGCGATCTCACTAGCCAAAAGTTCTGTTATAGGTTTCCAAGCAATTATTTACTGAACAGTTGAAGCCACTTCTGAAAAAGATATACAGTAGGACTTTACATTGAGTTCTGAAAGTCAATGCTCTCAAGGTTGATGCCTGCATTTTTTATTCAGTCCTAACTCAGGTTAATTTTCAGCTGAAATTAACATTAAAATAAAATGTTCTTGGATATAGTATAAATTCCTAGATAAACAGGAATTCCTAGTTAAATGAATATAGGTAAGTAGATGAATTGGTTGGCTAGGTTGGAAAGATGAATGACTTGGTTGGGGTTACTAGATGAAGTAGACAAACTTTCCATTTATAGTTTTACAGAGAACTGGGCATTGGACACTTTGCATATATGGACCTATGACTGTCTGAAAGGGGAGTTTTCTCTAACACAGACCTAAAGAATCTGTATTGGAGAACAGGGCAATTCCATATTTAGAGGGAAGGAAGAAGCACTTCAGTTCAGAGGGATATTTTTAAGTGTAATTTTTTGAAGCTCCACAGGGTCCTAGAATGATTCCATCATTCCGGAAGCATCTGAGATAGTGGACAGAGTATATGTGAGTAGGTTAAAATATATAATAAATTCATTTTATCATGTGGATCTGTAATTATCACATTGATATGAAGTGTGCTCTGTAATATTTTCAAAACAAGCTTCTAAAAACTAATGTTGTAGCCATGATGGTCCAGAAATTACATGAGAGGCAAGAACTGTTTTGGGTGATTTCTTTTATTGGACCAACTATGTAGTTGGGCTAAAGTTAGATAAGTGTTCCAATGCAAAATACTGTTTGTCAAGTCTCCTGCTTCTTTAAAAACTAATGAATGAATGAATGAATGAAATAATTATACTACACGATACCTCATATTCTTCTGTTTCCTTTAAGTCAGGGAAGAGGTCAATATCTACAAAAAAAACAAATGTATTAAATTATACAACATTTTAATGCACAGATTTATTGATTTTGAAAGGAATAATTTCATTTTCAAAAGGTATAAATTTTCTAATTACAATAGACCAAAACTTCATACTCCATAGAAATTTCTAATGGAGCTAAATTCCAATAAGCCCATTAGTCTTAGGTCTAGGAATTTAGGGAATGCTATTCTGAGAAGCTACTAAGCTGCAAAAAAGAGTAACAAAAAAGGGAGCAGCAATCAGAAAGCATGCATTTAGTTTCAGCATTTTCTGACTGGCCCAGGATGGATGCTACAGCACATCTTGGCTGCATGTTGGCAAGAGACTGAGAATTAAATGATGTACCTGGGGCTAGCAGACAGACGAGGGGAAAAGGACACACACTACCAGCTGAGAAGTGCTTTGGTTCTCTAGTGCCATTGAAATTATACATATATTACTCTATAGTTGGTAGGCCAACATGAATATACCTGCTGAAGGAAAGGCTATAGACAGCCAGGTATTAGTACTACATCAGATGGCACCAAACAATTCCATGCCATCTTTTCTTGGCACAATATATGCAAATGAAAAAAGGATAAACAAAATGCATCTGTGTTGCAAGGTCATATGTGTAAGGTAGTATACAGCATAACCCACATCACTGTGGAGAAGGTAACTCATCTTGATGCACTTATGGGGGAAAAGTAAGACTGCCAGCTCATGTATCTCTTGTGCTCAGGACTGGATACTAGATTTGGAATCACTTTACAGCTAATAGCTTGGTAGTTAAGAATATTCAACTGGGAGCTGGAAGTGTCATCTTCAAACCCTTCCTCTGCCTCATTTGGAACAAGGACTTGAACCCAGGTCTTTCATATCCTAGGAGAATACTTTACTAGGCTAGTGTGTTCTAGGATGACTCTCTCTCATCCTGTTGAAGCTGCTCTGCTGTGTAGAAGTTATTAAATAAATGTTGATGCAACCATTTGAATGTGATACTCTCACACCCCATTGGACTATAGTTACTCTATATTTTTCACTTCCTCTTTTGCTTTTTGACCTTTCCTGACAGTGGTCATTAGATTTTTCAGAGCAATGCACAAGAAACCTTCCAATCATTTGGAAAAATCATTAGGTATCTTCCAAATATCAGGAAATACTTCTTATATTCAATGCCTTATTGAATCTCGCTGCGACTTTTGTCTCAACATCCTATTACAATTATTTCACAGGTTAAGTAACAATACATGCCAGTGGCTAGGTCTGACTGAATTAAGAAGTTCTAGTCTGAAAAAATATTCTAAACATAGTATCCTATTTGTTGTTTTGCACTGATTTCCATATTAAGCTTCTTGAGTATACAAGTGTACAGATTTCCCCTCCCCGCAACTGCTAGCTCTGTAAATTCAGCCTCGGATCTAAGAGTTAATTTGCATTATTTTCAGATTGTATTTAGTAATTTTCCTGAATGATATTAAGGTTGGTATCCCACAATATATGATTGTGTAATATACCTTTTGTTCATTACATTAACAGGCTAAAACAGGCATATTGCTAGATTGTATAATGTAAAAATTGAATGAATAATTCTGCATGAAATCATTTTATAATTAGCAACAATTTAATTAAATACTTGATAGATTATATTAACAAAACGTAGAAAAGTTATCTTACCTGTGTCTTTTAGAAGGCTAGAAGGAAAAGATGATGATGTTCCCTGGCTTCTCAATGGTTTACACTTACATTTGAAATAGCAATATGAAAATTCTTAATACTGTAAAATGTAATTACTTTTATGAAAAATACATAAGATTATTTTGCTACCGGAATTAATTTTGATTTGAACACATAAAACTAATGTTTTCTTTCTGATTTCAGGTCTATGTATGTTTCTAGAGTAACTACATTATCTTTTGAATATCTGGATGAAAAAACAAATATTGTGATTTTACAGTTACATTTTAATAGTATCTGTATGTTTTTTTCACTATGATGAAAACTGCAAGAGGTGTATGGGTGCTCTGGTTTCACCAAAGTAAAACTACAATTTCTTCCTTGTGTTTTAAATGGGAATTCTCTACAATACATATAATTAAAAAGATTCACTAAATCTCTGGGCACTGAAAACCTGTGTTTTTGTTTAGATAACAACAAAACAAATCTACTTGCCAGAACCACTTTAAATACTTCTTTATGCTGGTTTTGCTAATCTTACCTCTAAGTTCAATAGCGTACAATAAAACCTGCTTACTAAAACCCCTTTTGCCAAACCCAACAGTAGAAACCATTTTTTCATCATTATGATGCAACAAATTGACAACCCTATTACAGTGAACACCTTTTAATAAACTTTTATCCCGATTGTACAACTGTTTGTTGTAATGTGGTTGTATTGTATGAGTAATATGCTAATTTTCTCAAACACGGGAAAGTCTCTTACATAGTTTAATGAAATATCTATTTTTTCTATAACTACAAATTGGTTATTCAATAACTTACATTTTAAAGTGATAAGAATAAATACACTGATTAGAAAGTTTTTAGAAATACTTTCATATAACAGATGCAGAAATAATAGTACAAAGACTAAAGAAAACTTTTTATAACTAAGATTCTCTTACACTTCTAAGATATGAAAGAGGCACAAATGCAGCTTACAGCATCTAAATTATCAACCTGACCTTATTTTTCCCTGAGCAGCAGCTAAAATTTTACAAAAGGTTTCTTAATTCCTTCTGCACCTACATCTTAAGTGACTAGACTTGGATGAGTGTGTGTGACCAGAAGCAATCCAATATGACACTGAACTCTGCTGATCCAATTGCCTAGCCACCAATGAATCAAGCATGAGTGAGAGTATCCTATGGTCAAAGCTGGCTCACTAAGTATAAAGGATGCAAGGCCAAATGGAGTAGAGATAAGAGGAAGTGTGACTCTAGCCCAGTGAAGAGGGCATTCCTTTTTAAAGGGGATGTCCTAGGTTCTGCCTTCTGCAGCCAGGGTTATTTCTGTTTTTGTTTTTAGCAAATGACAATCTAACCTAAATACATAAACAATCCAGTGAGTGAGCCTAGTGATTATGGCACACGGGTGGGTTAGAGTAGGGACTTGGTTTCAGTCCCTACTGCCAGATTTGCTTATGCATTTTCCTTAAGAAGTAATTGGATTCAATGGATGCCTCCCTTCTGGAGCAGTACCTATGCAACTGACCTACAGGGACAACTACCTCTTGAGTGTTTTTTTTCTGGCCCCAAAGGCTCTTGTATTATTTTCCCAACCATGGCCCAGTTTCAAGAGGAAGGGTGGAAAATGGAAACAGAACATGGTTATTAGGGCACTCTCCTGGGAAGTAGGAAATGTAGTTCAATACCTCCGAGTAAGATGAACCTGAAAACGAAGTCTCCTCCTCAGTTGGCAAATATCTTAACCATAAGGCTATTAGGCAAAAGGCAGACATGACCACGATTTTACATTGAAGTCAATGCTGATTTTTTTCAGTTAGATGTACTGGTAAGATATCTTCTCTGTCAGCTAGATCCCAACAGGGCATATCTACTCTCATTGATTTAGATTGCACTGGATCCCAACACTATCCAAATGCTTAAAACTGCCCATACCTTTGTCCATCCAGAGGACAGAAGACCTAGGCATTAGGCCTGTGCAAAGCAGCTAGTATTTGCTTCAGATTTGGATTCAGCCGATTCGGGGGACAGTGATTCGATTTGGTGATCCGAATCACTGACCCAAATCAATTCGGGCAAATCTGATTCAGAGATTTGCCTGTCACTGAATCTCTGAATTGGCCCCATCCCCCACCAGCTCTCTCAGCCCTTTCAATGACTGCCCCACACAGCCCCAGCTCCCGGCTCTTTGAAGAAAAAAAAGCCTGGCACTCACCAGCTGCTGCCAGGCAGGGGGGTGATCCCTGCTGCCCCATGCTGTGTGGCAGGGCTCTGTCACAAGCCCCCATCTCCCGCCTACTCTCCCAGTCCCAGCTCTCAGTTCTTAAAAAATAAGCCCCCACTCACTGGCTGCTGCTAGGCAGGGGGGCAATCCCTACTGGCCCCCGCCATATGGGGGGCTCTGCCATAATCCCCCCAAACCCCACTCTCCCAGCCTCCGCTATGGCTGCCCCGCCCAGCCCCAGCTCCTGGCTCTTAAAAAATAAAAGCCCCAAACTCACCGGCTCCTGCCAGGCAGGAAGGCAATCACCGCTGCCCCCCACTGCCTCGTGCTGCATGGTGGGGGCTCTGCCATGAGCTCCCAGAAGCTCCAAGGCTGTTGCAGCATTCGGTGAGCTGGGGTTTTTTTTTTTTTTTTTTTTTAGAGAGTCAGGAGCTGCAGGTGGGCGGGGCAGCCATGGGGGGGGCTGGGAGAATGGGCGGGGGTCATGGGGCTGGTGACAGAGCCTCCCATGCAGCATGGGGCAGTGGAGATTGCCCCCTGCCCCTCCCCCCCAACCTGGCAGCAGCCAGTGAGTAGTGGCTTTTTTTTAAACAAATGGGAGCTGGGCTGGGCAGGGCTGGGACAGCAGGCGGGGGTCAGGGGGCACTCACAGGGGCTGGGGGAGCAGGTAGAGGATGGGGCCTGGCAAGGGTCAACCCCAAGGTCCCCTTCCCCCTTCTCCAACCTCCCCTCCACCACCCCTTACTTACCAGCATAGAGTCCGGGTCCAGCTCCCTGTCGGAGCCAGTGGGGACTGCCCGAATCGCTGAAGCTTTCTGAATCTTTTCTGGATTGATTTGGAGAGCTTTGAATTGATTTGGACCATTTAATTGGTCTCCTGATTTGATTTGGATTTGGAGATTCGGCCGTTGAATCAGGCCAAATCTTCTCCACATCGAATCAGCACCCGAAGCTTCACACAGCCCTACTAGGCATCATAGATGCAGAATAGGATTGCTTTCTTAAGCCTTGACATAAATCTGAGGTAAGCAGCCATCCAGTCTTAGTTGACTTAGGTGAAAATAAGATCTGGGTCTAAAATATTTTTTACCATTTAAACTTCTAAGTATGTTCTTAAACCAACCTATTCTATAATTTTAGGATATTTTTCACCCAATAAATTATCCTCAGTTGCAGGCCACAATACACAATAAATGATATTGTAAGAATACACGTAAACATGCTTTAAAACCTTTAAATGAACCACTTCTATTTTCCACATTATCAACAGAAACAGCATTATAAGCCACCCTTCCCCTTGGGGAAGCATTTAATATATACTTAATATCAGTTATAAAGAAGTTACAAAGAACTGCTGTCAGTATGAGATGCTGTATAAGGAACAAAAGTTTTAGTACTATATCTTACATTTTTTTATGATAAACTCCAGTTGACATGCTTATATAGAAAAGTGAGAAGGTGTGTGTTTAGGTTCACTTCCTGTGTCAGCTGAAGCATATACGCACCAATAAAGTATAGCAGAAGGTACTTCAAAGCTTTCATAATTATAAAAAATATTATCTTAAAGAGTTAATAAATGTATTTAGATTATCATTCAGGAGCCACTTCCAAGAGCAAATAATTGAAATTTCCTTAAAGATGGGTAGGGCAGTTAGCTACACAATTCTCATTAATTTAAAAAATAGTTGTGTGGTTATATCTTTTAGCTGGTTTTGAAAATTTATCCAATATATTTTTATTTGTATAGACAGAGCACTTCAAGATTCTTTAGTTCTAAACAATATTAAAAAACAAACAGTAAACAACTATAGGGTAAAATCTTGACTAGTCTCTTAAGGTCTGTACGCACTGCAGCAGCTGTGGTGCATTCCAGCCACAATGGTTTGAGCATGCCACATGCATGCCCTGCCCAACCAGGCCCATGGTCTATACAGAGAGGGCATGTCTACACAAGATGCTGACTGCACAGTAGCTGAATAATATCACAAAGCAGTGCATCACGTCATGGACAGTGTTAATATGCTACTGCACAGAATTATTAGGCTATTGTGCAGTAGTGTCACTTAAAAGACATTTGCCAGCACTACTGTGCAGTAACTCCAGTTACTGTGCATTTATTTAGTACTTGGTAATACAAATACTAAATAAATACACAGTAATGATTGTGTAGTAGCATCTCATGTAGACAAGCCCAAAAAGATGCTGGTGAGGCTGTTTTGAGGCTGAACCTGGTCTCAAACCCTCAGTCTCTGGTTTGCATTACAGCAGCCAATGGTAGCTGCCATAGTAGTCTTCTGGGTTTGAAGCTGTGTCTTTAAAGCTTGTGTGTTTTAACCTCTAAACACCCCATATAACAATGTGTTATCTTATGCTTAGATACAATTACTTTCACACAATCCACATAATAAACAGAAACTGAAAGAGCTTATATAGGGGTCCTAGGCATATTGTGCTAACTTCACTGACTTCCTTGGAATTACACAGATTCAGCTTTACATAGTCCATACTTTTACAAAAAGAATGAATATGATGATAAGCAGAGCTAAGGTATACTTGAACACCATGATGGCCTGTTCCTATGATTAAGGCTACGATTGTGTCTGGGTAACTTTTAGTACATTTTTCAGCAGCTTTCCAAGAAGAAAATTAATATTCATAGGAAAGTTACAGATCATACTTGCTCTGTGCCTACAACAATTAAACTGAATGAAGTCCTATAGTGGGAACACTACTTCCTTGGAATTGCATCAGGAGAGTCATGGATTTTATTTCATATTCGTTGTTGTTTCCATAGCTCCCATGACAAAATTATAGCTTTACTTATGATCAGTCCACATGAAAGGCCCAAGCTGATGGCCACAAAAGTAAAGGTTCTCTGTTGTGGTAGAAAATTACCAATGACTAACTTACAAGCAGAAGAGTTAAATCTGGCTTTGAAATCAACAAGAGAATTGTTAGCATTTTTGATCATCATGATTCAACATTAAGAAGCAAGGGAATTCCACCACCCTGTGTTTTGAAATCAAACTCCAAGTGCTCATATGTAAAAAAATTTCAAAATCAATTCAGATACATATTTTAAAATCATATTATCTTTTTAATTTTTTGCTTTACATTTTTATTAAGTATATTGACATTTGGAAGCAGAAGTATGCTGAAACCATAGATAAAAAGTTTCAAAGTGAAATAATTTCAAATATGATCTGAAATAATGTGCAACTGCTTCAAAATTTTTTTAGAACTAAAAAAGAACAATAAAAATTAACTGCACAGATGGTGTTATTTAAAGTTTAAAATGAATGGAGAATTACATACTCAGTGATAGAAAATGAGTGACAAAAAGTCTCATTAACTACATTTATGGTTAACACAAATGATTTTGAAATTTAATTTAATAGCATTTGGGTAGTTAAGCATTTCAACTGGTTTGCAGGCAAACTATTTCTCCTAATACATTTTATCAGAAAAAGAATTAGGTTCAAGAGAACACTTACCTGGACCATCTGGAGGTGTATCAACAATGACTTGGTCACTGTATTTTCCAAATAGACCATTAGAGCAAATAGCAACTATCTGAAGAACGTAACTTGTATTGGGCAGCAGATTATTTAGAATAGCTCCCTAAAAGAAAAGTAATGGTTAAGCATATAAATGGGAATTTCCAGCACATTAAAAAAAAGTTAGAACATCTTTTCCTAAAATTGTTGTTTTCTTCCATGAATCAATGAGAAACAGTTCCAGTATATTCTAATATGTGACACTTACATTTTGGTGAGAAAAACAGGCAAAAAAACCCTTTAAAACTAGATCGTGTTAAATGTCCTAATGGAGAATACTGAACAACTGGACAGAGCACATTTTTCCTTGCTGAATACTAGTTTTAGACTGCTATTTTTTGTTCAGTGTATGGCTCTTCAAAGGGAGTGATTTTTTATATTGGTAAAGCACCATCAAATTACAAATAAATCAATATTCATAGTAGTCTCTCTGGTATCATTGTTCACATTCTGAATCTTTATTATTTGCCTATGTATATTATTCTATACATTACTGATCAATGGGGTAGGCTCTTCACTGTATGGAGAAAGAACCACATGATTAGTAAGACCGGAGCCAGACAGCACAGCACTCTTTAGTTGGTATGACAGAGAAAAAGAACAGAAGTTTAAGGAAGCCATACTACCTCAGTGATGACAGCTCTCTCCCATACAGGTTTGTTTTTTTTAATTTGTCTCTGAGGCTCCATAACCAAAGAGAGAAGTGGAGCTTCTCTGAGCAGCACCCAAACAAATTAATTTTCATTGAATAAGCTCCGTGACATCATTTAATCACCCAGCATAATTCTTTGTGAATGCTTCACTACCTCCACTGTGTATGAAACTTGAAGAGGTTAGTTACCAAGTCTTGATATCCATCTGTCAGAAACTCATGCTTAGTCTGGTCTTCTCCATCTAATTGCTGATAAAAGACAGCAAATCTGTCAATCATAGTGTCATACACAACTCGAGGTCGATCCCAGGTAACAAGCAGGCTAGTATAGTTCTTTGGATCAGCTTGGACATTTTCTGGTTCTGAGCTGCAAACTTAAAATAATAACAATAGCGATAACAACAGCAACAACAGCAGCAATAGCAATAGCATCATTTTAATAAATAACATCACTAATTCCAAGTACTGAAGGGTTAATTCACATCCCACAGAAGTCAGTACAAGTCTTAGAATTGCAGAATCATAGAAAATTAGGGTTGGAAGGGACCTCAGGAGGTCATCTAGTCCAACCCCCTGCTCAAAGCAGGACAATCCGCAACTAGATCATCCCAGCCAGGGCTTTGTCAAGTTAGGCTTTAAAAACCTCCAAAGATGGAGAGTTCACCACCTCTCTAGGTAATCCACTCCAGTTCTTCACTACTTTCTGAGTATGAAAGTTTTTCCTAATAGCTAAACTAAAATCCCCTTGCTGCAACTTGAGACCACTGCTCCTTGTTCTGTCATCTGCCATCACTGAGAACAGTCTAGGCTCCATCTTCTTTGAAAACACCTTTTAGCTATTTAAAGGTTGCTATCAAATTCCACCTCAGTCTTTCCTAGATTAAATAAGCCCAGTTCCCTGACAAATCATGTGCCCCAGTCCCCAAACCATTTTGTTGCCCTCTGCTAGACTCTCTCCAGTTTGTCCATATCCTTTCTGTAGTTGGGGCCTCAAAACTGGACACAATATTCCAGATGTGGCCTCACCAGTGCCAAGTAGAGGGGAATAATTACTTTCCTCAATCTGCTGGCAACACTCCTACTAATACAGGTCAGTCTTCTTGGCAACAAGGGCACACTGTTGACCCATATTCAGCTTATTGTTCACTGTAACCCCAGATCCTTTTCTGCAGAGCTGCTGCTTAGCCAGTTGGCCCCAAACCTGAGCAGTGAATGGGATTCTTCTGTCCTAAGTGTAGAACTTTCCATGTATCCTTGTTGAACCTCATGAGATTTCTTTTGGCCCAATCCTCCAATTTGTCTAGGTCACTCTGGGTGCTTCTACATTAACACACTTTAGTTAATGCACATTAAATCTAGTATCTCAATTGTGAGGGTGACTATACACGTGCTCCGGGGTGGTGGTGGTGAGGGGGGTGGGATGGCCTTAATTGCAGCAGCTCTGAGAACCGCTCTAATTAAATCGCCTGCAGTGTCACATGCATTCAGTGTCCCGCACTTCAAAATGGTGGTGGGGGTGCTTTAACTAAAGCGTATAAAATGAGCTTTAGTTTTAAGTGCCTCCACCACCATTTTGAAATGTGGGGATGCTTAATATACGTGACACAGAGGCTGCTGGAGTACACCAATTAGCACGCTCCAGGAGACTTGCATTAACTGAGTCTGTTCCAACATGTGCCAATAAGAACACGTTGGAGCAGAGGTCCATCATGTGTATGGGTGCCCTGGGGTACTAGGAAAATGCGCATTAGTCTGTCTTAATATGCATTATCTAAAGAGAATGGTTTTTAAGTTACCCTTAATGCACATTAGTCTATTTCAATGCTTATTAACTAAATATCATGGTTTAGTGATGCTTTAATGTGCATTAAAATTGACTAATGCGCATCAAAGCACATGTATAGACATGCCCTCTGAATCCTAGCCCTACCCTCCAGGATATCTACTACTCCTCCCAGCTTGGTGTCTGTGGCATGGCACTGTTGGTGCCTGCCACTTTAAGGACTCAGCAGGTACTTGATTGCAGTGGCCATTTTAGATCTCTGGCCACCTACATAAACAGAACAGTCCACTGCTGGAGGGTCAGGCAGCAACATCGCCTGGCTACAAGGCTTTATGTATCACCCTGGAGGTAAGGGCAGGAGCTGTAGGGGCTGGCTTGGAGGCTCCTGGTCCTGAGCATGACCTAAAACTGTACCCTGCCAGGAGTGGGTGGCCTGGTGGGGCTCTCAGTGGCATGGGAGCCCTCAGGAAATACCAGGCCAGTTATCACCCCAGTGAAAGGCAGGTCGGGGCACCTTAATAACCCCAGCTCCCACAACCGGGTGAGTTACCCGCTAGTAGGGTCCAGAAGGTGAACCCAGGAGAGAGTGGGGCTATAGTTTTGGAAACCTGTCTTGAAATCCCCTAACTGGTGAATGCTGGGGCCAGGACCAGAAGGGTTGAAGGCCCAGGGGCCCACCACGAGGGACGCCCAAAGGTGAGGGCCTGGGGTTCCAACGGGCCTGAAGGCAGGGCCTGGGCCTGTGTAGCCAGAGGTCTCGGGGGATCACACCCGTAAGGGGGAACAGATCAGGGAGCTAGGCAGCCCGGAATGAAGGCAGAGTAGGCCGCCTGAGTGGAGGGATCTTGTAGGGGTCTGGACGGGAGGATTCTGGGGCCCAAAGTGGGGCCGGTGACATTAAGAACAGTGGATGCCATCTGCAAGGCTTGGGCTGCGGTGTAGGGGAGGAATGGAGCCGCCGATAGTGCCCCCTGACATTGAGGCAAGAAATGGGCAGCCTCCCATTTAATTAACAACTTAATTAAATGTTATCAAGGCATGGCAGGAGAGAAGGAGGGCGGTTGGCCCAGAACAGGTGGGTGGGGCATTGGTAGATTGGCCCCGAGAAGGCCCCCTGTTACAGTGTCATCCATGAACTTGCTGAGGGTGCACTCCATCCCATCTTCCAGAGCATTAATGAAGATACTGAACAAAACTGACCCCAGAACTGACCCCAGGGGCACTCCATGTGATACTGGCTGCCAATTAGACCTTGAACCATTTATCACTACCTGTTAAGCCTGACAATCTAGACAGCTTTCTATCCACCTTACAGTCCACTCATAGAACCCATGCTTCCTTAACTTGTTTGCAAGAATGCTATGGGAGATGGTATCAAAAGCCTTGATAAAATCAAAGTACATCACAATCACTGCTTTCCCCACAGCAACAGAACCAGTCATCTCATCATAGATGGCAATCAGGTTGGTCAAGCATGACCTGCCCTTTGTAAATCCATACTAACTGTTCTGAATCACCTTGTTCTTCTCCAAGTGCTTGGAAATGGATTCCTTGAGGACCTGTTCCATGATTTTTCCAGACTGAGCTGACACTGACTGGTCTGTAGTTCCCTGGATCCTACCTGTTCCCTTTCTTAAAGATGGTCACTATATTTGCCCTTTTCCAATTGTCCCAGACCTCCCCCAATTGCCATGACTTGTCAAAGACAATGGTCAGTGGCTCTACAATCACATCAGCCAACTGTCTCAGCACCCTTAGATGCATTGCATCCGGCCCCATGGACTTGTACATATCCAGCTTTTCTAAATAGTCCCTAACCTGTTCTTTCACCACTGAGAGCTGCTCACCTGCTCCTCAAATCGTGCTGCCTGGTGTAGTACTCTGGGAGCCTGTGAAGCCCAAGGTAAAAAAGGCATTAAGTAGTTCAGTCTTTTCCTTCTCATCTGTCACTAGGTTGCATCCCCCATTCAATAAGGGACCCACACTTTCCCTGACTTTCCTCTTGATCCTGACATAAATGTAGAAACCCTTCTTGTTACCCTTCAAGTCCCTTGCTACCTTCAACGCCAATTGTGCTTTGGTCTTCCTGAACTCATCCCTGTATGCCTGAGCAATATTCTTATACTCCTCCCAAGTTGTTGGTCCAAGTTTCCACTTCTTGTAAGCTTCCTTTGTGTTTCAGCTCACCGAAGAGTTCTGTGCCAACCAAGCTGGTCTCCTGCCATATTTACTATTCTTCCTGCACATCAGGATGGTTTGTTCCTTTGCCCTCAGTAGGGTTTCTTTAAAATATAACCAGCTCTCCTAGACTCCTTTCCCCATTAGACTGGCTTCCCAGAGGATCCTGCTGATCAGTTCCCTGAAGGAGTGAAAGTCTGCTTTTCTGCAGTTCAGGGTCCATACTCTGCTCTCCTTTTTTCTTTTTGTCAGGATCCTGAACTCAATCACCTAGTGGTAATTGATGCTCAAGTTGCCATCTGCTTCTATATCCCCCACCAATTATTCCATTTGTGAGCAGCAGGTGAAGAAGAGCATGGCCCCTAGTTAGTCTCTCCAGGAGTTTATACATGTGCTCTGGGAGTGTGTGGGTGTGGGGAGGGGGAATTGAAGTGTGTGGGTGTGGGGAGTGTGTGGGTGTGGGGAGGGGGAATTAAAGTGCCTCCCTCTAATTAAAGCACCTGGAATGTCTTGTGTATCAGTGTCCCTGCACTTCAAAATGGTAGTGGGGAAGCTTTAGCTAAAGCTTATCAAATGATCTTTAGCTAAAGTGCCCCTGCTGCCATTTTGAAGTGCGGGGACACTAATACACAAGATGCTGGAGGCTGCTGGAGTGCAGTAATTACTAGGGGTGTGAGAAGGGGGCCTTTTAGATTGGGATTTGGCCCAAATCAGGGACAGTGATTCGATTCATTGATTCGGATCACTGCCCCTCATTCGATTAGTCCAAATCCAAATCTGAAAATTCAATGCTGATTCAGAGAATCAGCAATTCGGACATAGACACAGCTTTAAAAGTTTTTTGTACATACCTTGAGATAGCAGGTGTGGCTTATGATCACTGCGATGCTGGGGTGCAGGTGCCCCTCCCAGACCCAGGAGACACCAGTCACTGAGCTGGGGTAGCACGGGGGGTGGGGGCCCAGCATGTTCCCTGATGGACCCAGAAGCGCTTCTGGTCCACTGCCGGGTCTGCTGCCGAGCATGCTGGGGAGCTCCCTGTGCTTCTGTGGGACGCTCCATGCAACCTAGCACTGTAACACTCACAAGCCCCTGCTACCTCGAGATATGTAGAAAAAACATTTAAAGCTGTGTCTATGCCCGTATCTCTGAATCTCTCTGGATCGATTTTGGAGGGTTCCCATTTGATTCAGAGAGATTAAAGGGTCCTCTGATTTGATTGGGATTCAGAGATTCAGCCACCAAATCGGGCCGAATCTCCACTGAATCAAATAAAGGACTAAAGCTTCGCACAGCCCTAGTAATTACCACACTCTAGCAGACTCAGTTAATTGAGTCTGCTCGTGTATAGGCGCTCTCCAACACTTGCACCAGGAGTAGTCACCTTATTCATTTTCATGGGAGCTCAGTGTAGCTCTAAAACTAGTAAAGTACTTAGTCTTCCAACTAAGTAAATGTGACCTAATGTTTCTCTTGAAAAGACAGTTTTCAGCTGCTTATTACTTCGTATGACTCTTGCCATTAGGATTGAATTTTTCATTGTTGGGTACCTGCCTTCAGTTTAAGAATTTTCTTTAAAATTTTAGTATGTAATGAAAGGCTGTGTTACTCATTCTATTATTTCACTTATTATATCATTTCTATTACCTCATTTCAGCTACCAAATGTTAAAAAAATTACTAATAGAAAGTTTTCAATTCATGCATAACTAATTGGCTGTGAAAAATGCAGATATTTCTTAACTTATTCAAATCTTGTTAAGATTTACCATTTGATACAAGGGATTAAGTTTATATCCCTTACTTAGAGAAACATATAGAAAATGTATATTTAAAGCCACATAGTCTATTTAAATGAAATTCAAGGATATAAGGAAAAATATTCTAAAACACTGTACTTTTTTTGCATATGACACCCCCCAAAATAAGATACATGCTTTGTTTTGGTATGAAAAACCTTCTTTTTTTTTTCCCCCAGAGTCATGGTCAAAAGTTGACTGCATGGGGAGAGTATAATTTTCATCTCACTTGCCCTCCCCTAGCTGGTCAGTTTGAAGGTAATGCCAATTTGGCAACAGCTACAAGACGACTAAAACTAGCTCTGATACTATAGAGTGGACTCTACCCCTGCTATATGCTGGCCAGAGAGATGGGAGTGAAGCATAGTCCCATTCCATTATATCCATGCTTCCATTCCAATGCAGAAATCAGCCTCTCTGATTAAGTCATACTCCCTAATTTTGGCGGGTAATTTTTGGGGGAAAAGGTGCATGTGGTATATGAATAAATAGGGTAAGTATATAGATCAGTAGTTCTCAGTTTAGAGCAATAGCTCAAAACCTGCTGTAGACCACTATGTTACTCTGCCATCAAACTTTTAATTGAAAAAGAGAGAAATGGTTAGGGTGATCCATGGATCAGCTGCTGACCACTTAGCACACCCTGCTCAGCCATGACTGGTTAGTTTTGAGAATCACTGACTTAAAAGGTTAAGAGAGAATCTCTTACAGTTTCTTAAAGATTATAATACAATTCAGAGCATACTTTGATATCAAACTTTTTGAGGACAAACCTGAAGTTTTCACAGGAATGAAAATCTAACTTTGATCTTTTAATTAACTTTGCAAACTGCCTTTTGAACACAAGAGGGCACTCAAAATTATGCACTGTCTTAGAAGATCAAATTTCTACTGTATAATGAATTGTTGGAAAATTACTAAATATTTTATTTACATAAACAAAACAAAGATGATGACTAAAATTGTATTCTTCTGAGTTCACAGTACATTGCAGAATGTTGTAAATTATTCTGAAATCTATCTTCATGTGAGTTCCCACATTTAAGATCTACTGTGATGTGATAATTTCTTTTGAGAGTCTATTACTTTGGTTATAATATAACATGTGTAATCTTAACCCACTGTTTACTCTCAAATGACTAATTCAATTCCTATTTTCAAATGTTATTATTCAGAAATGGGGACGTATCTGTTTAATTTTATAAGCCTGAAACTTTTCTTTCTTCACTGGGATGTTGTTTGGTGCATCTGTTCTTGTTTCTTGTCTGTGGGTTGACCCTTTTGGATAGAGTAGGGTATAAATCTAATAAGTAAATAATAATCACATTAAATTGTCTTTTCAAACCACTTTTAATTCTATTAAATGCATATTGTTGCTATTTTAGTACATGTCCACCAGATGGCAGAAGGATATCAATATGCTTTAACTACGCTCACTCATTTGCTCTGGTCATAGTAAACCACAAGGGAGAAAATGCAACCTCTGAGGTGTTTTTTTAACATGTTTCCTTGTCCCTTGTGTTTTCAAATAACTTTTAAAAAACTGTTTTAAAAAATAAAATATAACCAAGATTACCCAAAGTAATTTTTGTTTAAAAATAATAAACCTCCTCTATTTCCCTGTCTTCATTTTTTCCTGTTCTATACTTACACTCCACAGTTTGTTCATAGCATAATGTATTTTTTTCTCTAATCTCTAGATTATGTTTTCCCTCAGGTTAATTGAGAGAAAATTTAATGGAGGGAAAATTTATTTTATAATTAAAAGATTTTCTCTAAAATATTTTCTAGCTCTGTGTGTGTATCTGCCTGTTCTCTTTGCTTTTTCCTAACTTTTTCTATTTTTTTTCTAACAGGATAGAGATCTCTCTCTGTCTCTAGACCTTTCCTCTTGATCCAAGTTCCTTTACTTACTATATTCCCTATATACATTCTTCTTTACCTTCACAACAACCTTGAATCACTTCCTACTTCTCTTTACCCACCATTTATCCACCTAAGTTATAGAATCATAGTAAGTTAGGGCTGGAAGGAACCTCAGGAGATCATCTAGTCCAACTCCCTGCACAAAGCAAGACCATCCCCAACTAGATCATCACAGCCAAAGTCTTGTTTAGCCAGGTCTTAAAAACCTCCAAGGATGGAGATTCCACCACCTCTCTAGGTAACCTATGCCAGTGTTTTACTACCCTTCTAGTGAGAACATTTGTCCTAATATCTAACCTAAACTTTCCTTGCTGCAACTAGAGATCGTTGCCCCTTGTTCTGTCATCTGCCATCACTAGCTCCATCCTCTTTGGAACCACCCTTCAGGTAGCTGAAGGCTGCATACAAAGTGAAATAATGTCCCCCAGGGTGGAGACAGTTTTAAGTATAAAGACTCTCTACACTTCCCAGTTTGTAGTAGTGTGAACAGTAAAGGCGTCTTGTTCCAACTCCAAAGATGTGAAGTCACATCGTTAGAATCATTGAAAATTACAGTTGAGAGGGATGTCAAGAAGTCATGTACTCCAACCCCCTGCTCAAAGCACCTCCAACTGTATCATCTCAGCCAAGGCTTGGGTCTTAAAAGTCTCTAAGGATGGAGATTCTACAACATCTCTGGGTAACCTGTTCCCATGCTTCACCATGGTATTAGTGATAGAGTTTTTCCTAATATCTAACCTAAACTTCCCTTGCTGCAACTTGAAACCGTTGCTTCTTGTTTTGTTATCTGCCACTGCTAAGAACAGTCTAGCTCTAACCCCTGTAGCTACTCTTCTTGTAGTTGAAGGTTTTTATTAAATCCCCTCTCAGTCTTCTCTTCTGGACACTAAATCAGCCCAATCCCCACAGCTTCTTTTCACAAGTCATGGGCCCTAGCCCCCTAATCATTTCCATTGCCCTGTGCTGGATTCTCTCCAAATTGTTCATGTCCTTTCTGTAGTGGGGGGTCCATACTTGAATACAGTACTGCAGATGTGGCCTCACCAGTGCTAAATAGAGGGGAATAATCCCTTCCCTTGATCTGCTGGCAACACTGCTACCAATGCAGCCCAGTATGCCATTAGCCTTCTAGGCAACAAGGGCACACTGTTGGTTGGTATTCAGCTTATTCAGTTATTTGACTTTGTGCTTCTCCATCTTTCTGTCCCTTTTCCTTAACATCCATCTCTGGTCTTCTTCTCCCCCACATTCCTTCTCTTTTCCAATGCTGTCTTACTCACTCTACTACTCCGTTCTTTTGGCTTCTCACTAAAGTCTGTTCAGTAATGGGAAGCCAAGCCAGGAGAGAAGGGGTCAAAATCAATGCCTACACTGGCTCCAGGCTTTTGCTTATTAAGTTTCTGTTTTTTTGAGAATCCTTCTAGACAGTCTTTAATGAAGGTAGTTCCCAAATCTGTCAGTAATAAGGAAAAATGCTTATTAAAATTAACATATCTATTGGAAGTCTTTGTGTCTCATATAGCACAGGTATCCACAATTAGGTTATAGAGTGAAGGTATAAGACATTCAAAAGAAGTCATAGGCTTTTCAGTGTTCATTATAAGTAATTTAGCCTATGTCTCCTACACTTCTGCTTCTTTCAGAGTGTAGGAAACATGGTTTAGTTAGACCAAGTAACTTAGACAAGGACATAAGCAATGTTGCAGGGCTGTCAATGTATAGAAAGCAATAGGCTGTTTCTGTTTACCTGGATGTGTGGGAAAGAACTAACATACCTTTCTATTTACTTGGGAATATAGAGTCTGTCCATGGTGAGGAGGAGAGGAAGCAATGACAAGAGTTTTGGCAGTCTTAAATGTTATCAGTGGCTAGCTCTTCCTAGGCAGTCTTACAGCAAGTTGCGGCCATAGCATCGTGGCAACTGTATGTACCACTGCTAAAGTTTAAATCATTACTTTAAATCTTCTAATGTAGTGTTCAACAATAAGTAGGTCTACTTATGTTCTCTCATGTTGCACAGCTAGTGACCCCAAGAGCAACAGGTTTGGTAAGAGCAGGAAATCCTACTTAACCTGGTCAAAGAGATCAGATGAATTTGGTCAGAAGTCCAGAGACCTCCATAGATTCATACAGTTTAGACCAGTAGCCTTCAACATTTTTTCATTTTCAGACCCCTAAAAAAATTTACACTGCTGTAAAACAGGATGTTGGGAGGAGCAATAAACCTTAGGCTAATTAATTTTTTTTTTTTTTTTTTTTAGAAATAGATTTTGTTCAGAAAATACGGATTCATCAAAGCAGAAACATGGAACCAGATCCTATTCCACCTATTAAGCATCTAAATGGATTTCTACCTTTATTCTATTCTACCTTTAAGTATCTGAAAAACAATTAACACAAAGTGGATGAGTCTACTGCCTACTCACTGCTTTCTGTGATAGTCTTAGAAAGCACTATATCACAACACTAATATAATTATTATAAAAATAGTGGTCTATGGCCCAGTATCTGCATGAAATACGTCCAAGGAATTTTGAACTTTATGCAGCTCCAATTCTAAGGAAAATATAATATGAGTTTAAAAGAATGTTATGATAGAGCAGTGATTCTCAATCAGGACACTAGGGTGCCTTGAGATCCTTTAAAGGGTGCCACGGGGTGCCTCGTGGTGTCAGCACTGCTAGCTGTGGAAACAATTTACAGTATAAACCCAGAGATTTCAAATAGGAATCTGTATCATTAAAAACATTCTGACCTGGTGTTGTCTTTCTGAATTCTCTGCAACAGAAAAATTGCTTTACTATTTACTGTAGTCAAAAAAGGAGATAAAATGAAGAACTGGCATTCTTCAAGGGGTGCCCTGAGTCTCAACAGGTTGAAAATTGAAAAAAAATCTACAGGCAAATTTTTATATCTTTACTGAAGCCAGGTGAGATTTCCAAGAGTTATATTTTTACATATACCCACAGGCACTGTTGGATCTGAGTATACTTGCTGAAATGTTATAAAATCAGCTCGGTCTGTCAACATTATTTCCACATTTTTAAGAACAACAGCTGATTAGATGAACACCTTGCTGGGGTCATTTGACCCCAGTTCTCTTTCCTGACATGCAGGGGGTCAGACTTGATGATCTGCTCAGGCCCCTTCTGATCTTACCAACTGTGAAACTATGAAACTATGATTTTATAAATAGATTTTTATGTTATGTGAGCTTGTGCAGGTAAAGGACTAAAGTTTCCTTGAAAGCTTTACGAGTTAGACTTTGAAGCATGGCCTTGTTAAGATTAGTGTTTAAAGGAGATTAGGAGAAGTATGCCATATAACAATATTACATATAACACTATGCAGGCCTGGAAAATTAAATACCTCTCACATCTAAAATATAGTTCTTCCAAGGGCAAGGTATTGGAGTTGGAGTAGCAGTGTGAAAATTCTTGATAACTAATTCCTGAACCAAGTTTATAATGCAACAGAGAGCTTATTTTCCATGACTAGTAATCAATTAGTCCCTATAAGAATATTCTACTCTGTTTAACAAACAGTCTGTATTACTAAGAATAATAAAGTGAGATTTTATACTTACTCAAACAGGAGAAAGTGTGGACTCTAACTTTCTCAGTATAATATTGTAAGAGGCAAGAATGTTTTTGAGTGCATCTTTTACTGGACCAACTGCATGGTTGTGATAGACAAGATTTTGAATGCAAGTCAATATAACATACCCATTTGAAAAGTTATCTCTGGCCATGTCTGTACGAGATGCTGACTGGCCAGTTGTTACTGCACAGTCATTTAGTACATGCATAACCAAGTACTAAATAACTGAGCAGTAATCAGCATTACTGTGCAGCAGCATCCTGGCACAGCTGCCTAGTGATGCTTACTGCGCAGTAGCTTATTACTACTGTACAATAGCATCGTGTCATGGTTCGTGCCCAGCCATGCTGCTGCTGCATAGTAACGAGTCAGTATGTTTCACAGCTCCAGGTTTTCTTGTGTAAATTAAAGGGAAGTAAGCTATGACAGCTCAGTTATAGCACATAAAAAATGTGAGTCTGTTTATACATGGGATTTAGTTTTTCATGTTTCACTTGTTATATATAACATTTTAAAACTCTTCTGTAAGTATCTTTAGGAACAAATGTTAATGTTCCTCAAATACTGTACCTTCAAGAACTCAGGTGAACATAATTTTAGATATAAAGGGTACATCTACACGAGACACTATGGCGCAGTAGCATTGCTGGGCACTAGCTGTGCAACGACTGTACTGGGCAGTAGTGACAAGCACAGTAGCTCATTGCTCCTATGCAGGAGCATCGGGAAAAAACGTGTGGTGACAGGACTGCACAGTAACACCGGTTACTGCGCAGTCATTTAGTATGTGGAACTGCACAGTCCACTGCTCATGTAAATGTGGCCAACTGAGAGTTATATTGAAGGAAGCTAACTGTGGCCCATCAGGAATATAAAGCCATTTGCTATTATTATGGACAGTTAACGCTTTAGGTTTTATTGTGAAATATGCACAGAGAAGGAGTATTTGGACTTTTAGTAGTGCCTGTTTGTCTCTCCTTTTTGTCTAGACCAGCATGTTTAATGTACCATTATTTTACTTTAAGTATCTACTGTGAAACAAATATTGAATGTGTTTGTTCCCATAGTGAAATGAAGTCCAGCATATATATTTTCTTACACTCAGTAGATTAAAGATGCTTTGCTCTGTGTTATACAAAACTATCAGCCAAATGTGAAAAAGTCTATTGTACTACCTTGAACCTGTAAACTATAGTAAAACTTATACTCATGCAGTGTTATGTATGAAATTTTAATGGCACAGCAGTCCGGCCTTTTGGATACTCAGTACAAAATAATTAACCATTAGTAGGACTGAAGTTATTCCCAATTTACATTGATATTAATGAGAGTGTAAAGGGGCTCTGCTCACTGTAGGATGGAACATTTTCTCCATATACTTTTACAGAAGAGATTCTGGTAATATATCTGCTTGTCAAGAAGTGGAAGTGGTTGGATGCCAATCTCCTCTGTAGTATTACCTTTCATCTATGTAAACCCACACATTACTAAGGGTTGGCACAGAGGGCTTTCAGGTGTGGTAGGTACTGGAAAACAGAAGCTCACTCTGCAGCACAATCTCCTGTCTAGTCCCTGTTTTCCTATGTGGACATCTACATAGGGGTGACACAGATCACATTCACATTAACTCCCTTAGATTTTCTGCTGATGCTAGTGAATTTCAGGGGCCAGTCATTGGTAGCAGTGCTATCAAAGGAAGACAGAGGCCAGTTAATCAAAACAGGAAGGAGTGCCACCAGTGCAGACAACTTTTGTCTCCATGGGATCCCTTGTTCATGACATTCTTTCTCTGTGGATTCATTACAAGAAGCCACAGGAGTGAGAAGCCCTCACCATGGCTGACACCATGGAACCCTAAAATAGAAAGGAGGAGATGCCACTCTGAGCTTACCTTCAAATTTCTTCTTGGGAGGGGATAATCTTAGTTATTTTCCAAATCAAATTTCTCCAACTAAGGCTGATTGCATAGTTTTCATATAAAAGTACTAAGCATGCAAAAATCTGATACTTTAACACAGCAGTATATTTAATAACTGAAGCTCAATTCTAACAAATCTAAAATTCTTTCCATAGTCCTATCCCTATGTTTCAAGTAATCAAACACAGCTTAATACATTCTTACGGAGCTTTCTGACAAAAATTAATTTCTTGGTTGACACTAAGTATGAGAAATTTCAGCTCCCAGAACAATGATTTTCAGATATTTATGAGAAGTACAAAGCACAGCTCAGAACTGAAGCTTCATTTGATTAACTACTAATGAGGCAGTAAGTCCACCCTATACTGCAATATTTTAGTGCAACTGATGTCCCATGTATGTGACTCAGTCAGGTAGGTCTGAATACCCAACAGTTGCTGACTTAGAAATTCCAAGCACAGAGCCCTTCAGCATGTGGAAATATTAATACAAATAAAACTACAGTACTAAAACATAGTACACAGAAAGAGTTGGGCATCTAGGAATGGGACTCACAATAGATAACATGCTGTCTGAGTGGACCCTTCAAAGAGGCAATAAGAAAGACTGAAGAGGGTGTGTGCTGAAATCCTACCCATATCTGGGACAGAGGTACCTCCTTGCAGCGCTCACTGAGATACTTTTGTAAAATCAGGATTCCCAGCTGAAAACTTTCTCCCAGACATAAGCGCCTAAATAGTCCTAATTGTATTTTAAAACTAGAAGACTCAATCCTTTTTTTAAACACATGCTCAGTGAGTTTCCTAGACATTAGCACACTCACCCAGGAAGCAGAAGACCTGGTATCTATGCCCTTTGCAGTTTGATGGGTTCACCCAAACAACCCACCTCCTGGAGTATCCTAACTCCTAGGCTAAGGGCAAGAAACCAGACTTGTGCACCTGGATTGTGCACAGAGACAGGGAGGTACTCTCTACCGTTCTGTTGAAGCTAAGTCTATGTACAGCAAGGAACAGAAAACTGATGAAGCCAGAAAGAGAGAAAAAGTGGGAGAATGACGGTATAGCCAACCTCCCGAAGGTTTACACAAATAAGAACTAAAAATGCATTGAAAATGAAGTCCCCTTTTAGCCTTTGAAATAGCAACACTGATCAGTCTTAAAGCACACATTCATGGAGAAACAGATAACTGATGTGGTCTCAGTACATGTTTTCTGTTGTTGCAAGAATTTCATTACTGTATCTAATTCAGCATGATTTATGAGTAATTAGTGTTTTTTTTCAAAGTAAAAGACAAAAATATAACATGATTTATACGCGAAAATAAAGCTTGTGGCTTTTTTTCTATTTCAAGTTAAAATATGCATTAGGGCTGTGCGAAGCTTTGGTCGCTGATTCAAGGAAATTTGGCTTGATTCGGTAGCTGAATCTTCAAATCCAAACTGAATCAGAAGACCCTTTAATTTCTCCAAATCAAACTGGAACCCTCTGAATTGATTCTGAAAGATTTGATGATTTGGACATAGACACAGCTTTAAATTTTTTTTCTACATACCTCAAGGTACCAGGTGGCTCATGAATGCTGAGACGCTGGGGTGGATGGAGCATCCCACAGGAGCGCTGTGGGGGGTCCCCAGCGCACTCTGCCGCAGACCTGGAAATGGACCAGAAGCACTTTTGGTCCACTTCTGAGTCGTTGGGGAGTGCACAGGGTTCATCTCACGTCCCCCTCGCTAGGCGACTGGTGCCTCCTGGGTTTGGGGGGGCACCCAGGATCACCCCGTGGCTGATTGCCAAGCTGGGTTGCACAGTGGTGCCGCCAAGTCACTGCCAAACTCACCGGGGGGGGGGGGGAGCTCCTGTGGGTCTCTCCATCCACCCCGGCATCACAGTGTTCATGAGCCACACCCAGTAGCTCGAGGTATGTAGAAAAAACATTTAAAGCTGCGTCTATGGCCAAATTGCTGATTCAGCATCAAATCTTCAGATTCGGATTTGGCTGAATCGAATTGGGACAGCGATCTGAATCAAATCACTGTCCCCGATTCGGGCTGAATTGGGATTGAATACAGCCCGTTTCGCACACCCCTAATATGCATGTAATTCTTAGGGTTAATGTCTGTACTTAGAATAGCTTATAACCCATAAAGTAATCATTCAGTAAATACCTGCTTCATGAATTTCTTCTTGTCCAGTGTATGAAGAAAACACCTGCCCAGAGAACTTATATTGTTGCTTTCTAAAGTTGTTTTGTAGGTAATCCATAAGCATGACATAGCCAGACTGTTGCATTGTAAGGACGTCACAAAATACAGCCAACTAAAGGAAAAAAAGGGTAATTCCTATAAAAAGTCTGGAAAATTAGCTAGAGTCTGAACTAAACTATAACCTTAAGCAAAGGGTGGTACCTAAACTGTCCCAGAGTAGTAGTAATTCCAGGAAGCATTGCAATTCAGAGATATACCTCTAGGTTACAATTATGCCAGTGCTTCCTTCTTGCCTTACAGGCTGGTAGTTTACTGAAGCCCTCCATGACTAGTAAATTATTAGTTTTCCTATGCCAACTCAACTATCCCCCTGATGGAGCCAAAGCTCTGCTCATTCTCTATCCTCTTACTAAGAGGAACATTCAAGCAGCTTTTCCTATTCTGCTATACCACGGCTGAGGCTTTAGATAGTTTAGAGGTATAGGACATGTTTTTACTCCCTGGCACACACTCAGAACACAGTCCTTAACTAAAAAAAATGTTAACACAAACAGGTTTTTAATTGCTGCATGTACAAGTGAAAAGCTGGATAAATGAAGCACTAGGCTGTGAAGGCTGGAAATCAATGCCATGCACTTTTATCATATACATGAAAATTTATTTTCTTTGAACATAAGAATAATTATTCCTTTTGCATGGGTTAAATGAATTACCTGGCTTTCAGAAATTCCTATGGTATCTTTAAACACAATCCATTCAACTGTCTCTGAGCAGGGAGGAGTTGACAATGATCCATTATAAGTATAATATTTGTCTGTTGAATTCGGCAAAAGGTTCAGCAAAACAAATGGCTCTAAAGCAGCCTGTTTTCCTGAAAAATATTATTTATATTCAGATTGTTAAAAAATTAAATAAAAGATGAATAAAACAAACATGGAGCTTCCAAATTAGCTAAGCTTTGAGTAAGGATGTTTTAAAAATGAAAGACTGGACCCTTTGTGCTCAACTTTAAACACAGATCCTATAATAAGAATTATTCTTGTTCAGCAGAAGAATCTAAAGAGCCACAGTGGAAAATTGAGGTTGAATAAAAAAATTCAAGTCTCATGTTCAACAGCGTGCTTAGAGAAACAATATCATGGACCTGGTCCCATAAAATATTGCATGTTTAACATGTACTAAACTCATAGGCTAGGAACAGAAATTAGACATAAATAGGTTTAAGTGATCAGAAACTAGTCCATATCTCTGTCACAACGGAAGTTCAGTACACACAAACCGCTTTCATAATAGCCAAAACTGTTTTATGATAAACCTGGATGGATGCAGTATCAGACTTAACTGATTTAGGTTAAATACGTTTATTGAACTTCTGTCCCAGATCTCCACAATATTCAAGTTAACATAAAGTCCCCTAGCATCCTAGGGTGCTTTCCACACCCTCTACAAACCCTTCCTTCATAGGGTGAGCAGGCTAACCTTGACCCAAGCTATCTGCTCGAGTTGACCAGGGAAGTATTCTCTAGCATCCCCTGGCTTCTGGCCTGGGCCACTGCAGGCATGTGGCTGCATTTCCGGAATCAAAAGGGAATGTCTGTTCACTTGCTTATCCGTTCAATCTATGCAGCTTAGACTAACCTGCAAAGATTTAATTGATTCAGCCTCAGGCTTTTTGACTGTTTGTACTTAGCCCTAGTCAGGGTTGTTCACTATCTCAACAAGTCTTACCCTGTGTAAGGAAAAGAGGATACTGAAAAGGGTGTATGGCTTGACTTGAGTCTGGGGAAGCATTACATTTTTAATATAAAGAGGCAAGGGTGATATTCTTAGGGTGGTATCTTCTAAGTTGGGATAGAGTTAGACAAGCTTTCAAAAGCAAGATGTTCTTTATCAGGTCAAACATTTTAATACACACACTGTATTTCATCTAGCCTAAAGAAGAATCCTTTCTGGGAAGCAAACTTGTTTGAGATAGTAAATGGGAAGGGCAGCTTGAGGAACACTGTTCCACAAGAAGGAGGTGAAGATCACCTTGTGAACAACATCCCCCTTTGTATACATCTATATCAAGGACTGGGACAGAGAGGAGGAACATTCCAGTTCATTTGAATGTTCTGGGATCCTGTGGAAAATGGACATAATCCAGTAACATAAATAGGGATACACACAAATATTTGGTAGATTATTATATGACCCAGTACGCTGATAAATTAGGGGCCTGGGTAAGGAAGAGCTTATTTAGAGTCAATCCAGAGAAGTGTGATGTGTGTTTATGACAGCAACAGGAAACTGCAAGAGGAACTATCAGAAATTATACCGATTTCTTCCAATTGGAGAATTTGACAGCTTTGGGAAAACAAGCACTTCTATGAACTAATGTCTGTGTGGATTTAAAATACCACTAGTCCTTTTTGATGCTATACTGGATAAAATTTAACCCATATCTATTTAATTCATTGTGTGCCATTATTACTATCTTCAGTACAGCATTTAAAAACTTCCTCTTCTCAACAAATATAAATTCATACTTATTTCTGCTACTATACATTAGCTTTCAGTTTTATAGTTACATCTCTCTTTGATTTTCATTAAAATTTTGTTACAAACTGAACATATTATTCCATATACTTGAAAAAAGTTATATGTATCCAGTTTGTGCCTCAAGCTCTTCTTTCTTTTTTCAAATATTAATTTGTGGAAGTACAACAAATTTGTTATACAATTTGTATGTGTGTATGATTTTTATTTTTTTAACAACAATCGATCAAATCCAGCTTTGTGAGTTTAATGGTTCACAACTGTGTCACTAACATTTACATATGAATTCAAAAGCAGAATTTGCCCTAACCAATAAAAATGCTGGAAGAAAAACTCACCAAAACGACTAACACTGTCTACTCCTTTAATGATTGCTTCATAATCCAGATTATCTTCAGGAACAATCTGTTAAAGAGAGATTGAAGAATTTATTTTAAAATTGTGATTCACAAAAGAACTGAAAGTTATAATTTACTTCAAATGACTATAGATGATTCAAAGATCAACCAAACACATCTGACAAATGTCTTTTTCGTTGAAATGAAATGATAAAGATATACACATTAGAGGTGCACTGATACATTGGTTCCATATTGGATTGGCACTGATATAAAGAAAATTGACAGCATCAGCAATTGGCTTTTTTTGGCTGATGTGACCCATAATGTTGCCAATAAATGCCCCTTGCAAGCATGCAGCTGCAGCGCAGCATTCAGGCAGCCAGGAACACAGTCTGGCAGCATGAAGAGCAGCTGAGTCTGACTGGTAAGTCTGTTGTGAGAGAAGGGACATGTTGAGGGGGGAGCAGATTAAGGCCCCAGTGGTGAGGGAGGGAGTGGGGCTGTGGCGGGGGCAGGCCCTGCACAGCCAGGACAGGGTGCAGAATGGAGCTCTGTGAGTGGCTCACCCAGCGGGCCCAGGGTGGAGGGCGGCTCCTGCACCCTGGGAGGGCATGGGGAGCATGTTCCCTCAGATCTGCACATGGGGCAAGGGTGGGCTGTGCTGAGGGCTGGGGGTGGTGCTAGGCTCTTCCTGTCGGGGGGGGGAGGGGCGGGCTGGGCCAGGGCTGCACACGGGGTGGGCGGCAGCGGCTCTGGGAGCAGGGCTACGGTGGATTTTGGGGTGGCTATAGCTGCCTCCCCCCCCCGTAACTCCTCTCCCAGAACCGCTGCCACCTGCTCCGAGCACAGCCCTGGCCTAGGCCCCTGGCGGGAAGAGTCTCGCACCACACCCAGCCCCAGCCCTCAGTGACAGCTTGCCTTCACCCGTTTGCAGATCCAAGGGCACCCCCCACCTCTCCCATGCTCTCCTGGGGTGCTGCCCCGGGGTCCCTGGACAAGCTACTCATGGCTCTGTCCTGTGCCCTGCCCCACCACAGTTGTACAGTGCCTGCCATTGCCCCAGCCCCACTCCCTCCCTCACCATGGGCACCTTCCCTCCCCCGAATCCGTTCCCCCACAGCAGATTTATCAGCCCAATACTGCTCTCCATGTGGCCAGGCCTCATATCAGCAATTGGATAGGTATTGGCTAGTACGGCTTGTTAAAAGTCAGCCATTGGTATCGGCCCAAAAAATCTCTATCAGTTCACCCCTAATAAATATATTTTAATGCAATTTATCACGCAAAAGAACCAGTTAGCTTGATTTTGGATATTTGCTATAACTCAAAGCAAAGTTAGTGTCATAGGAATAGAAAATGTTTACCTCAAACAAAATTGATAAAGCTCTTAACTTCCCACTTCTTTTAACTGCTTCCTCAAAATTTGTAAATTCATCTCCATTGTAGCAGTAGATTTGCATCTGTAAATATAATTATACATGCAAATATATATGATATAGAAAAAAAATGTATTTGAGAGAATATAACCAGAGATTTTATTTCAGAGATTTTTACTTTGAAAAAAAGTCTTAAAACAGTAACAAATTGTAATTCTAATAAATGAACCTGTTGTATATCTGTAATCCGTTTCTGTAGCCTGGTCCTGGTCCTGTCTGGCCTGGCCTGAAAAAAATTTCCCTCGTCTTCATCATGGCAGGATTTCACAATTTCTATTTTCCCCAGACTACAAGCAGAGGTGTCCTAGCTATTCCACAGCTGGAGTTTTGTAGCTTAGCTAGGCTCTGCATCCTCAGATCCCTCCTCCGATTCAGTGTGTGGAAACCTTCTACCTCAGGGCAGAGTTTGTCACTCCCCTTTTCTTCCACAGGTTATCAGAGGAGACTCTGCTCTCAGACATCTTGGTGGGATAAATGACAGAGGGTGGAAGGTTGAGTAGAACTTCTAAATTGGTCTTGCAGCTAGGAAGACTGGTTGGACTACACTGCTGAGTACTCCTAAATAATAGCTTCCCATGGGAAGAGAGAAAGGTCCTCACCAATGGCCCCTGTCCAGTGCTTGTATTTTTTATATACTTTATAAAATAAGCCCCCATGAATCTACCGTAACTTTCAGGAATTTTATCACTAGTGGGAGTTTGGCCCATGTTAGATTGTAGGGCTAGACTATTATTTGATACCAAATGTTGTCTCTTGAACAACTCTGAATTTTGAAAATCATATTTTAATTTTAGAATAGCAAACTAAATAAAATTGTATACTGGAGACTCGATTCAGAGGCTACTGAAATGAATGAGAAATCCTAGATGCTTTAAATCAAGTCCTAAGTCATTTTTTTAAAATATACAAAAAATCTGTTAAATTGGAACATGGATCATTTTCACACCATGTGTACCATAATCATACTATAAAGTAACATATTAAACAAGTAATTTGATTACTTACAGGAATATACAGTATCAGAATTTATTATAATTGTTACCTCAAGAGGAAACTTTTGTCCTTCTAAACTATGTTCAGATCCATTTGATGATCTATTGCATTTTCCCCAATGAAAAGTGATCTTGCTTGCTTTAAATACTGTATCTAAGCCACCTCCACTGACATAATAATCATTTGTCAGATTAATTTCCACTAAAGAGACAAAAAAGAATGGTCAATGGACATGTGCAAGCATTTATGATTCAAACATACAAGAATTAGGGACTAAAAGGTAAACATTAAGAAAACATATTGCAGAGCCAAGAACAGAACCTAGGAATAATGAAATGACACTAAGGAAAAGCACTTTTAGGCTAGACAACATAAAGCATTTCCTAAGAGTGAAAGCCTGTAACGTTGTGGAATAGTATTCCAAAGAAAATAGAAGTTCTCTCATTGGAGACTGTTGTAAAGAGATTTTTAGTCTATGTTCTATATCTGGAACAGCAATACTCTTTTCCCCTCCACCCCCAAGACACACTGTTGCTCCTCAGCAAGATAGAAACAACTTTTGGTCATTACTATACCAGATTCAAATAGCAAAATGAGATGACGGTTCTATACACAGAGCTGGTCCCATGATCTACTTATCGGTGAGTGGGTAAATTATTCATGATAACTTTGAAAAGTCATTTTTGTATGTTAATTGCATCCTGCAGACAGATATTATTAGTAATAATTATTATTTTGTGGTGACTGCTAAATTATTATTTAGCTTCAATAAGTACTTATTATGGGATGACACTAATGTTATGATTGCTCTGGCTATATCTTTCTATGCCCATAATTTTCATTTATATTCTTTATTTTTGTGGCTTTTCCATTACACTTGGCGGCTATCAGCACCTGGATTTTCTCTAATTGCTAAAAGCCAGAAATGCAAAACTGAAAAAAAAAATAAAATAAACATTACTGAAAAACCTCAGTAACCCATCAATGATATTTCATTTTCTTGACCCTCTATTAAACTGAAACATAAATTTTGACATGTTACCGGTTTTGCCAGTATTGTGAATGTAAGTATCTCCCAAAGATTCCTTTTCCCAGCCATGGAATTGAAGTTTCTTCAAATTTACATTTACTTGAGTAAGGTCTTCATCAATATTAATAGGAGACTGTTTACCATCATTGCATGCTGGATATTTCTTCCACCAATTATTTTGGTCCAAAGTTCCTAAAAATAAAAACACAATTAGTAAATATTTAATTGCAAGCTAATATTTCTAACTTTTACATGTAGAAAAGGGAAAATACAGAATGTCATGGGCTGCCAGAAAATTTGCAATTCTCAGCCTTCATTTGCACCTTAGCAACCAATATATATGACCTACATTCTCAATTCTAAATATCATAATTTTTAACTATCAAAAAATAATAAAAGATATCGCTTCTACCACAAGAGTTCAGACTGCGATCATCATCTGCTGGATTTCACTATCCAACACAGGGCATCTAGGGCTCACACCAAGGCTAAAGGCCTTGACTTCAGAAGGGCCAACTTCAATGAGCTTAGAAGACTAGTGGGGGAGGCACTAAGGGCCCAGAAGGTAGAGGAGATGGGAGCCCACGAGGGATGGTCGTACCTTAAGGGGGCGATCCTCCAGGCCCAAAGGATAACAGTCCCTGAGAGAAGCAAGGGGGGTAAGAGTGCTCAGGGACCCCCTTGGCTCAGCAAGGGCATTCAGCAATGCCTGAGGACTAAAAGGGAGGCGTACAACCAGTGGAAGGCAGGAACTATCACCAAGGAGGAGTACTCCTCCTCGGCCTGGGAGTGTAGGAGGGCTATTAGGAAGGCCAAGGCAGAGATGGAACTCAGGCTAGCGTCCAGGATTAAGGACAACAAAAAGTCCTTTTTCAAGTACATTGGGAGCAAGAAGAGGGCACCAAGCAATGTAGGGCCCCTGCAAGACACAAACGGTAATCTGGTGGCCATGCCAGACAAGAAAGCTGATATTTTTAACAGTTTCTTTGCCTCTGTTTTCCTGAACAGGGACCGGGGTATCCCACCTACCAGAGGTAGGGACAATCTTGGGGATAGCTGTATCAAGCCTTTAGTCAGTGCAGATGTAGTTCGGGATCTTCTGGAAGGGCTAGACATCTTTAAATCTGCAGGTCCAGATGCCCTCCACCCAAGGGTGTTGAGGGAGCTGGCAGGGGTCATCATGGAGCCTTTGGCCCGGCTGTATGAGCACTCGTGGTCATCTGGCCAGGTGCCAGGGGATTGGAAACTGGCTAATGTGGTCCCTATTTTTAGGAAGGGGAGGAAGGAGGACCCAAGTAATTATAGGCCTGTAAGCCTCACCTCAGTGCTCAGGAAGCTCTTGGAGAGGATCATCAAGGAGCATATCTGTGGGGGGCCTGCAGGGGAGATCATGCTCAGGGGCAATCAGCATGGTTTCACCAAAGGCAGGTCCTGCCAGACCAACCTGATTGCCTTTTATGACCAAGTAAGTAAATCCTTGGATGATGGTGTCACTGTGGACATGGTCTTTCTAGACTTTACGAAGGCCTTTGACACTGTCTCTCACCCCATCCTCATCAACAAATTAAGTGACTGCGGCATTGATTCCTGCACAGTTAGATGGGTAAAAAATTGACTGATGGGGCACACCCAAAGAGTAGTGGTGGACGGGTTGTACTCAACCTGGTGAGATGTGAGCAGTGGGGTACCCAAGGGCTCGGTCCTCGAGCCCGCACTGTTTAACATCTTCATCAGCGACTTGGATGAGGGGGTGGAAAGCACGCTGTCCAAGTTTGCTGATGACGCTAAGATGTGGGGTGAAGTGGACACACTTGAAGGGAGAGAGAGGCTGCAACTAGATTTAGACAGATTACAAAAGTGGGCAGATGAGAATAGGACGGGGTTCAACGTAGACAAATGCAGGGTGCTGCACCTTGGGAGAAGGAATCCACACCATACATACAGGCTGGGGAGTTCCCTTCTTGAAAGCACAGAGGCGGAAAGGGATCTCGGAGTCATTATTGACTCCAAGATGAACATGAGCCGCCAATGCCAGACCACAGCCAGCAAGGCCAGCCATAACTTGTCATGCATCCAAAGGTGCATCTCAAGCTGGTCCAGAGAGGTGATACTCCACCTCTATGCGACTTTGGTCAGGCTGCAGTTGGAGTACTACATCCAGTACTGGGCACTGCACTTCAAAAGGGATGTGGCCAGCTTGGAGAGGGTTCAGAGGAGGACCACCCGCTTGGTGAGAGAGCAGCAGGACAGGCCCTACGAGGAGAGACTGAAGGACTTGAACCTGTTCAGCCTCAGCAAGAGGAGGCTGAGGGGGGACCTGGTGGCTGCCTACAAGCTCATCAAGGGGGATCAACAGCAAATAGGCAGAGCTGTTTTCTCCCCAGCACCACCTGGGGTGACGAGGAACAATGGTCATAAGCTGATGGAGAATAGGTTTAGGTTGGAGATCAGAAGGCAATATTTTACAGTTAGGGTGGCCAAAATCTGGAACCAACTTCCCAGGGAAGTGGTCCTTGCCCCTACCTTGGGCATATTCAAGGGGAGGTTGGACGATCACCTGTCTGGGGTCTTGTGAACCCAGCATTCATTCCTGCCTGTGGCAGGGGGTCAGGCTAGATGATCTGTTCAGGTCCCTCCTGACCCTAGCTACTATGAAACTATGCTTTTGCCTTTAGACCAACACAGCTACAACCTATATTCCTGAAACATGGACAATATTTTAATTAGCCATTTTGAAATGAAAACTTCACAATTTTACAAGAAAGAAGCAAAATATAACACCCTGAGACCTCGAAACAAACTCCTTGCTCTAGTCCTTTGTTTGAGCTGAATTTGCATACTCACAGAGCAGCTTCTTCAAAACTGAACTTCTCTGCCCAGGAGAACCATTCCATACACCAGTTCTCCTGTGCAATATGAAACAACTTAACAAGAAAAGAAGAAAAATTCAACATCCTGCTTTCCATCAGACACCTTTGAGGTAAACAGACTACTCCAACTTTTATTCAAGCCTAATGTGCATTAAATGAACTTTCCCACCCAGGAGAACTTATGCCACCCTCCAGTTCTCCTGTGCAAAATGAAGTTTCGTTTCTATCTGGGAGCAATTTTACAATCTCTGCAGTCTCCTTTGCCTGAGGAAGGGTGTGTGAACCTGAAAGCTTGTAAATAATTTTTTTTTGTAACTATCTAGTTGGTGTAATAAAAGATATCACCTCTACCACAAGAGTTTTGACTCCTTGAGTAAAGACATTCTTTTTGGACAATTGTTACCCTGAAAAAGAATTCTCCAGGAACTTCACCAAGGACTTCACTGTTGCTCTTAATATTCCATAGAAATCATGAAGTATTATAATGAGAGGTGTGACAGATTTGGAACTGCCCTGTAATAACTTATGGTTATTACAAGCTTTGATTTGTCTGATTATGGAAAAGGAGATTCTTTAGGGATCTAAACTGAATTAACAAGGGGTTAATTCAAACACGGTTTGGCTGCACATACATAGGCACAAAAAAGACAGTTGCTTCAGATGGCCAGCCATTTACCAATACTTAAGAGCCAATTATAACACATCTGCTCTGAGGTCTTATTTCCAACATATTGGGCACATCTACACACATGCTTTACTGTGGAGCTGACTGATTAGCTTCACCGTAAAGTGTTACCATGTACACGTGCCCCCATATTAGGCCGCAGGAAATTACCTGTAGGATAGTACTGTCTGGGACAAAGATGGCAAAGCACAGAATAAATAAAACATTTCAGACCAATTACAAGGGCCGGGCTAACCGAATTGTACAATATATGTGTAATCACATCCAAAATACCTAACATATGTTGGCAAGTGCATATTGTAGTTCTCCTAGATACAGAAAAATATCCCTCAGACCCAAAGAACTTCAGACCTATAGTCATCTTCAGACCCATAGTCCACCTTACAAGGAGAGACTAGAGAAACTGGACCTTTTCAGCCTCCGCAAGAGAAGGTTGAGAGGCGACCTTGTGGCTGCCTGTAAGTTCATCATGGGGGCACAGAAGGGAATTGGTGAGTTTTTATTCACCAAGGCGCCCCCAGGGGTTACAAGAAATAATGGCCACAAGCTAGCAGAGAGCAGATTTAGATTGGACATTAGGAAGAACTTCTTCACAGTTCAAGTGGCCAAGGTCTGGAACGGGCTCCCATGGGAGGTGGTGCTCTCCCCTACCCTGGGGGTCTTCAAGAGGAGGTTAGATAAGCATCTAGCTGGGGTCATCTAGACCCAGCACTCTTTCCTGCCTATGCAGCTGTCACAACCCAGTGATTTTGGTGCCTCAGCACGATGGAATTTTCCCGCCACATGAGAGCCTCTTGCAAAGCAAAGGTTTTCTGTTGCAGCAGACAAACCCCGGTGCAAGAGAGTTCCCGCCATTCGAATGCAAATTTGTGTCCCACTATTGGCCAGTTCTAAATTATTCCTATGCGGCGGCTAGTAATTGGCTTGCTAGCCGTTTAAAATTTTGCACGACTTCCGCCCAAGTCGGAGAACTTTGAGCATGTTGCAGAGTGCTTCTAAAAGAGATCTGACTTGTGGCTGAATTGATCGATAGACTGATCACCTATCGATTCTTCTCCCCGTCGCCGAGCGCAATCCCAGACGTACCCTTTCCCCGCTGGCTTGATTTGTGGACGGATGAGCTAGCCTGAGCCCTGCCAGCTGGAACAGCTAACATAGTTGTTCAAGTTTTGCAACCATTAAGCTTTGTCCGCCTCTCTATTCACCAGCCCGCCCAACGAACGAGTAATTATTAAATCACCTTGAGTCGGCTCTGGCTGTCCAAGACAGCAGCGGGTCGGACTCGATGATCTATTGAGGTCCTTTCTGACCCTAACATCTATGAATCTATGAATCTTTTCAAACTCTTTGAATGCCTTATTTTTAAACTATTTGTCATCAGTTTTCAAAGAACACCTAACCTCTCATCAAGCTGGCTTCTGCCCAAGGAAATTATGCACTGGTCAAATATTAGACATCACACAGCACACTGAAGATGGTTTTGAAAAAGGAAACGGTCACTGGTGCCATGTTCATAGACCTCTCAGCAGCTCATGACACTGTAAACCACCAGAGGCTCCTTGCAAAAAGGTGCTATCTGGTGAAAGATTACCAACTACTACAAATAATATGATCCTTGATAGAAAATTGATGATTCTATGTTGAATTATATAAATAGAGCCGATGCTAAAAACAAAAAAAAAGTAATGATCTACCTCAAGGCAGTGGTACTTGCACCTATGTTATTTAACTTGTACACTCATGATCTACCAATTTACCCAGGCATGAGGGGTTTTATTTATGCAGACAATCTGTGTACAGCTGCCCAAGCTAGGAACTTTGCCCAGGTCGAGGCCACTTTGGCATCAGTACTCAATAGGTTGTCAGACTATTAAATCAAAAAGCAACTATGTGCCAATCCAAATAAAATACGGGTTAGTTTTTTCCACTTTCAGAAATGACGTACTTGTAAGCAACCCATCCAAACCTGGAATGGAATAGCTTTTGCCCAGTGTCTGAATCCTATCTACCTGGGAGTGACACTAGATTGCACAATTTCATATAAAGCACAAGTAGAAAAGAAAAAGTACAAAGTTAGTTCTCAGAATAACATATTAAAGATGCTTATCAACTCCATATAGGCGGCAACTCAACAATGTTATGAACTACTGTGCTTGTACTTTGTTATTTGGGAGCTGAATATGCATGCCCAGTTTGGGAAAGATCAGCACATGGAAAGAAGCTAGATAGCGTGCCGAACAGAAGCTGTAAGTACATTACTGGATGCCTTAAATCAGTGAATGTCAACAGTCTCCACTTACTCATCAGAATTACCCCACCAAACATCAGGAGAGCAGTAGCAAGCAAAATAGAACATACCCAGAAGACCAAAGATAAGATATACCCACTACATGGCCACACTGAGACTCCCAGTAGACTAAAATTACAAAAATGTTTCCTCTCTACAATGCAGCCACTGGATGAAACATTGATAGCCACATGAAAAATGTGACAATCATGCCTAGAGATAACTCAGGAGGAAGTTAGAATGAGTATCAAAGCTGCCAAACATCTCCCTGCATGCACAGACCTTGTTTGGTCAACATGGAGAAGTCTGAACCACTTCCAAACAGGAGTCAGTAAGACTACAATTAACATATAACTGGGGTACTCTAATGATGTAAATACTATGTGTGAATGTGGAGGACACTTTCAGACAGTAGAATACCTCATGGTCTGCCCACATAAGTGGGAACCATGCACCAACAAAGACCTTGCTATGGCTACAGATCAAATAATGTTATGTGCCCATTTTTTAACTGAAATCTGAACATTGTGACAGGACACAGAAGAAAGCAGTAGAATTACATAATTTGACTTAAGGAAGTATATCAGAAGAGGCAAAAAAAAGTCAAAAGGTGAAACTATTCCTGTAACTATGAAAACAGACAGTGGCATAAAACCCAAAGACAAATAGATTGATAGAGAGACAGATAGAACAACTGGTCTAGAAATAAATAATTCAGGAAACTGAATTCAATAAATTATCAATATTGCCGGACTCCACATTGGTAATGTAGCTCAGCTGGTATAAAAGTTCATTTATTATTTTGAGATTTTGATACAAGAAACTGACAGCTGTAATATCCAAGCAAGCCAGATTGATTTAACTGGAGTTTCAGTTGTAACTCTGAATTTTCTGGAGCTGATGGTTATGGGCTAAATGCTATTTCTCTTTACATTCCTAAATGGCACATATGCAGCTACATAACTGCAAATTTTGGCACTTAATTCACTTCCAAGTAAGTGCGTACGTGGCTACTGAGCATGTTAAGTACTGCTGCACTCTAGCCAAGAAGCTGTTTGGTGAATAAGATTGCCCAGATTTGCATTTAAGGCTGGGTAAGGGCATAGAAAGGGGCCAGGAAAAAAGAATAAGCCAAAGCAAATATGGCTTGTTGAGATGGAGGCTGGCTTGGAAGGGAGGGGGTTCATTCTTCCAATGATCCAAAAACTTTCCCAGTCCTTATTATCCAATGTGCAGTGGGCCACTTCCAAAAGGAAGGCTGGAGAGGGGACTAGGCAATGTTTATGTCTATGGTCTGGCCACTGGATCACTTTGCTGGGAAGCAGGAAGTACAGGTTCATTCAATACCCCTTCAACTGCCAGTTAAGATCTCCTATCTGCTACGCAAGTGTCCAGAAAACTAGATTATTGTATCAAAACATTGGAGGATCTTTACCACCTTACTTCCAGCCTCTATGTCAGCAGGACAATTTTCTTTCACCATTTGGTGAGAAACAATGCCGCATTGTGTTTAAGTGCCAGCTATGCAGCTGCCTATCTTCCATTTGGACATGTAAAGGGAAGTAGGACTTAGCCCTATATCTCTGTGCAGAGTAAACATTGGACCTCTGGGAAATGCCTGTCTAAACTTCCAGCCCATGTGCAGCTCATCCTTATTTTGGACAAGGTCTAAGACTATATACAGTTATGTATAGTTATAAGTATGAGCGTCAGTAGAATTTCTGGTTCAATTCTCTGTAAGGAAATCATCTCTATTGTGGATTTTTCATAAGAGAAAAAAGAACAAGAGATGTGGGGCAAATTTTCTACCATGTTTTATTTTGTCTCTCAAAGCTTCTATTTAAAAATGCTTGGCATTAACCAAACATATCTTGTAGGAAAGCAATGACTAGGGAGCACTCAAAATACCATGTGTAAATACTCTGCAGCCACCTACTACAATACAGAAAGAAAACCCTCACCGACCCCACACCCTTGGTTGTCACCTACCTTCCTGCACTTGAACTGATAAGAAGAATCATCAGTTATAGCTTTTACTTGAAAAGGACAGACATTGAGAGAAATAACATATTTTCTTGCATCTGAAATGTCCCCAAATAAGATACACACCTTGTTTTGAAAGGTGGACTGAAGAAAAAAAAGACCTTTCCTTGAAAATACTGGTAAGTATGGTATATTTGCATAGAGATCACAGTAAGCAATAATGGGGGGGGGGGAACAAAAACCTGTAGCTGTTCTGTCAAGCGCCTAGCTACGGGGTGAGGCAATTCTTCTGTTGCAAAGGATTGAGAAAGTTAACAGATCAGAATGGTTGTAGCGCCATGGGTTCCTATTTTAAATTTCTGGGCATTTATACACATACATTTGTCTGCTCTGATAACTGGACTCCAGCACATCGGAGTAGACATGATTAATTGACTCTGCTCTGCATGCAAGCTGATGCGCCTTACGCTGCATTGCATGTATTTGTATAAATGGTGAAATGTGCATCAGTGCTGAGAAAATGGCGGTGGTGTGCTTTTGAACAAAAACATCTTCGATGTGTTTTATTTTAAAAGTGTGTCACTGCCATTTTCTCAGTGCTGATACGTACTTCGCTGTTTATACAAATGCATGGAGTGCAGCATAAGCATGTGTACAAATGCTCTCTGGGTTTATCTTGTGAATCATGTTTCCTCACCTAACAGTGCTAATATTGTATGGCACCTGGAACACCTTTGAAAGAATCTCAAGGCAACCCAAGGAGCCACACCACCCAGATGGGAATCAGTGAAATAGACAAAAACTATGCATCAGAATGAACAACCACAGAAAAACAGATAAATAATTGAAACATCAGAATACAAGTAGAACTTTTGTTCACACTAAAAACTCTTCCCCTTCCTCACCTCAAAGTCCTTGTTCTCAAAAGAAATTTATGAAACGCCTTTAAAAGCTAAGCATGGGAACAAAATATATTATCTTACTAGACATTAAGACCTGGGGACTTAACACAGACTTTGTGGCCCATTAAAATCTACCTGATCCCCACTAATCTCTTTGCACTCTACAGGGCCAAGTACAGACAGTTAAAAAACTTGAGGCTAAATAAATTCAATCTTTGCAGGTTTCTGTAAACTAACTCAATTAAACCAATAATAAACAACTTGGTGAACAAGTTAAGAGGCTGTGACTTGGATGACTACACAGTCCGGTGGGTGGCAAATTGGCTAGAGGGTCGCACCCAGAGAGTCGTGGTAGATGGGTCGGTTTTGACCTGGAAGGGTGTGGGCAGTGGGGTCCCGCAGGGTTCGGTCCTTGGACCGATACTCTTTAATGTCTTCATCAGTGACTTGGACGAGGGAGTGAAATGTACTCTGTCCAAGTTTGCAGATGACACAAAGCTATGGGGAGAAGTGGACACGCCAGAGGGCAGGGAACAGCTGCAAGCAGACCTGGACAGGTTGGACAAGTGGGCAGAAAACAACAGAATGCAGTTCAACAAGGAGCAATGCAAAGTGCTGCACCTAGGGAGGAAAAATGTCCAGCACACCTACAGCCTAGGAAATGACCTGCTGGGTGGCACGGAAATGGAAAGGGATCTTGGAGTCCTAGTGGACTCCAAGATGAACATGAGTCGGCAATGTGACCAAGCCATCAGAAAAGCCAATGGCACATTATCGTGCATCAGCAGATGCATGACGAATAGGTCCAAGGAGGTGATACTTCCCCTCTATTGGGCTCTGGTCAGACCACAGTTGGAATACTGCATGCAATTCTGGGCACCACACTTCAAGAGGGATGCAGATAACCTGGAGAGGGTCCAGAGAAGGGCCACTCGTATGGTTAAGGGCCTGCAGACCAAGCCCTACGAGGAGAGACTAGAGAAACTGGATCTTTTCAGCCTCCGCAAGAGAAGGTTGAGAGGCGACCTTGTGGCTGCCTATAAGTTCATCATGGGGGCACAGAAGGGAATTGGTGAGGATTTATTCACCAAGGCGCCCCCGGGGGTTATGAGAAATAATGGCCACAAGCTAGCAGAGAGCAGATTTAGATTGGACATTAGGAGGAACTTCTTCACAGTTCGAGTGGCCAAGGTCTGGAACGAGCTCCCAAGGGAGGTGGTGCTCTCCCCTACTCTGGGGGTCTTCAAGAGGAGGTTGGATGAGTATCTAGCTGGGGTCATCTAGACCCAGCACTCTTTCCTGCCTATGCAGGGGGTCGGACTCGATGATCTATTGAGGTCCCTTCCGACCCTAACATCTATAAAGTGAACTAACATTCACTTTTCAAACCTGAAAGGTAGCCAGACCCTTGTAGTGGCCCATCCCAGGAGGTGGGGGGTGGTAGTGGAGGGGGACACAGCTAGACCATGCCTCCCAGTCTGTCGGCCACCGCAGCAGGGAGATGGGCAATTTCCCCAGCCATGCTCCCTCTTCAGCCTCCAGCCAGCTGAGGAGGGGGCATGAGGGGAACCTGCCCCCCCCACCGGGCTCCAAGCTAGGGTCTACTTGGAGCGGGCACCCAGAGCCAAAGCTGGGCCAATCACCTGGCCATGTGTCCTCCTTGGCCAGCTGAGGAGGGAGAGGGGAGGGGAAAATGCCCCCCTCTCTGGTTCTGGACCCCTAGCCAGGCTGTGCTGGGTGCAGGGTGGGGAGAAGTCTGCAGCGGAGGCCATTTTTCCCCCTGCCTCTCCCACCTCAGCCACTCTGGTGGCCAAGGAGGGGGAGTGGCCGTGGCCGGGTGATCTCCCTGGTTCCTGGTTTGGGCAGGGGGAGTAAAGCCCCCACTGTGGGCTTCCCTGCAGCCAGGAGCTGGGGCGATCACTTGGCCATGTTCTCTCCTCGGCCAGCAGAGGAGGGAGTGAAAAGGGAAATGGCCCCCACACCTAGCTCTTGATGCCTCCACTCCTACCAGGCTGTGCCCGGCACAGGGGGAAGTTTGCAGTGGAGGCCATTCCTGCCCTCCCCCCCCCCATGTCCCCTCCTCAGCTGGTCTGCCAGCCAGGGAGAGTGCTCAAGCAGGGTGAGTAAAGTCCCCACGGTGAGGTTCCCTGCGCCAGGGCCCCTTTTCAGCCTGCAGGCTGGTTGAGGAAGGAGTGGGAGGTAAAATAACCACCACTGCTTTACTCCCCCCATACAAGATGGGAACTGGGAACTGAGGCGATCATCCAGTCATGTCTCCTGCCCAGCCAGTAGGCAGGCTGAGGAGGGAATTGGGCGGGAAGGGGGAGGATGATGGTCTCACTCTCTCTCCCCCTCCCTTGGCAGTGCAGGGAGGGAGACCACAGTGGGGTCTGTACTTCCCCGACCTGAGATGGGATCCTAGGCAATCACCCAGCCACACCCCTTCCCCAGCCTGCAGGCTAGATGGGGAGGGAAGGAAATACTCTTTTCCCAGCTCTGAACCCCCAGCCAGGCTGTGCCCAGCATGACGGGAAGCCCACAGTGGGGGCTGTATTCCCCCTATCCCAGCTGGGAACTGAGCCAATTCCCACAGAGGAGGAGGTGATAGGGCCGGGGGAATCCGCCAGGCTCCAGGGATCTTACAGCTTGGGGTGGGGCTGCCTTTCTCTGCTGGAGCAGAGAGCACAGCCCAAGGCTGCACAGCATCCTGGGATGCTGGAGAACACCGAGTTAAGTTTACTTGGGAGGGGATCTGGGATAGAAGTTCCATAAATCGATTTAAACTAAATCAGTTAAGTATGATACTACATCCAACCAGGTTTATCTTAAACCAGTTTTGGCCATTTTGGAAGAGGTTTAAGTGCACTGAACTTCTGTTCTGTTACACATTTAAACTAGTTTCTGATCTCTTGAACCAGTTTATGTGTAACTTCTATCCCTAGCCCAAATAATAAGTAGGGCTACTTGCAGATGTTAAAAAAAAACAAACAAATTGAGCTTTACCTAAAGAAGCAGCACGTTACTTCAACACAGCTCTGCAGTATCTGTAAAGACTGGGTGCTTCAGTGGGACTTTTTGGCACTTTTAACTAAAGCTTATTCAATCAGCTATTAGATACAAGTGTCAAAAAAGCCCCACTAAAATGCCCAATCTTTACAGACACTGCAGAGCCAGGTTGAAGTAATGTGCTGCCTCTTCTGGGCACGTGCAGGGTTCGGTTCGGGAACACACCAAGTTTAAAGTAAAGCAGTTTTGTTTGTTTTTTTAATGTTTGCAAGCAGCCTAAAGGTCTACTCAATTTGCAATTCTGTGGATTTCACGGAAAATGTGAAAAATGGGATTGTCCGCAAAATCAACTTAAAAAAACCCAACTTAATAAAAATAATTTTTTGGCACCCTAGTGAGGGCCAGCAGTCCTTGCTGCCACTGCAGCCCAGCCTGGCCTCCCCCCCCAGGAGGGTGGGGATGGAGTGCCAGCTGGTGGGGTGACATGCCAAGGCCTTGCCGAGGGCTGCTCCACCTGGTTCCAGCTACTCAAAAGATGGAAGCTTCCCCTCATCTCTACACCCCCCGCTGGGGCATTGGCACCTACCTTAATGGGCTATTTTCATTAAGGTAAGCATAAATAAATAGTTCTAAACCTTTTTGTATGGCTCTACATATATTTTTCTTTATTGCATATCATGTATAAGCACATCCAGGAAATATCCCTGGAATTTGCTATTTATACTGTGACCAACCCGCAAATATTTAGTTTCTCTACGTTTTAAGTAGACCCCTAATGATAACCACCCTCTTGAATGGTCTTGTTCTTCCACTTAACGGGATCTGTTACCTCATAATGTCTCTTAAGTCCTGTTTTTATTTACATATGGAATTTTGTTTAACTTGTTTGTTTTGTTTTACTTACATGTGGATACAGCCCTGTTCTATCTGCTGTTTAGTCAAGCTGTGTCTGCTGTTTTCTTAGAGACCTGTGGAAGGGTACTTGGTACCCAAAAGCTTGCCCATATCTCCCCAACTATACGGGGGGGGGGGGGGTCCAGTAAAACCCCCCCACAAAACTGCTTGTCATATACAACTACAATAATCTGCAGGCATGCCTTAAGGACTGTATTTTACAAGCAAGAAAATGTGAGTTAAGCATCTTCTAATCAAATCTGTTCCATACTGTTCTACACATCTATTATGGTTAGAGTGAACAGACCTTGTAATTTACCAGGATTTGTCCATTTTGGGGTTTATTGCTTGTTTGCCTCTCCCAGCACTGTCTTCCCTCTCTCCCTCCCCACTTTTCCCTCCCTTCTTCCTGTCTTTTGTATTCAAATCATTCTCTCCATTTTATATGCTACCTTGTGTGTGTCCTTTCACAGCATCTGATGAAGTGAGCTTGGGCTCATGAAAGTTTATGCTACATATCTCTGATTTAATTAGCTTATAAGGTGTGCCTTCTGCCTGATATTACTGAGGCCAGTTCTGTCCCAGATTCAATTTAACTGACCGGCTGCCTGGCCAACCTATTGCTTCTCTTCTTTCAGTAACACCCCCTCTTTTTTCCCCATCCACAGTGGCAATCACTGCACAATCTCCACAGCCTAGACAACACTGAAGGTGAAATACCTCTTTTAGATCTTGGTCAGTGGATCAGTGGTTGCCAGACTCTTGATTTAATAATGCATGCACACTAGGTCAGTGCATCAGTTACAGTTCATAATGCATTGAGTTTGGCTTAACCCCTTTCTCCTTTAGGGCTCCCTTTTCTCAGCATTAAATAAATGCCCTCATACCTCCCTTTTTCAAACAACTTAATCTTGACCACTATACCTATCTCTAACTATTGCCCAGAACAATGAGTTTGTTTTTTTACAACTGCATCAATAGCCTCACCTTTAAATCTACATCCCAGGTCCATGCCATTTTCATTCTAAGAAAATGACACCCATTAAAGCCTCAAATAAACTCTGCCAAGCTAAAATAGGGCATAGTGTAACTGAGGGGGGCAAGCAGGGCACCAGCCCTGGGTGCCAACTATGGGGGGGGTGCCAGAATCCCTCCAGGAGCCATAAGAGCTGGATAGTGCTGCCCTGTACTCAGCAGTATAATTATAAAGGGTCCAGAGGAGTTTGCTAGTTCCTCCAGTCTTATGGTAAAAGCATTTGAACTAATGGAAAACTGTAAGATGTAGGGTTAGAAAGAGATGTGTGACTGACAAAAAGGGCAGTCAGAAGGCTGAGCCAGAGGAAAGGATGATAGTGGCTAGGCATTTGGCTATGCATGACAGGATGGCTAAAGGAAGAGAAGTTGTATGACTATAATGGGCTGCAGTTGACTTGGGAAGGGGAAATGAGAATGTGCTTGGATGGAAGGGCATACAAGAAGGAGGAAACAGACCCTATTTATCTCCCAGAAGGCTTGTGAACTTAACAGCTAAAGCTGGCTGAACTATTTTGAATGTCTCCTTCTTTACCAAAAAATGATATTTTATTCAATACAAAGTTTGTGCAGAAAAAATATTCCTATTTTTCCAGCCAGCTTTGCTGCATATACATGCCAAGTGATCAAGATCCTACCAAGTGTGTGAATGCTGATGCCCCTGAAGATACTTATACAACCCTGATAGTTTTGTTGACATAAGTTGCTAATAGTCATTGTGAATAAAGAGAAAGCAGGGATTCTTCCTCCCACTCTTTAGTTCAGAGGTGCTCAGCCTCTAGCCCAGGTGCAGGTTACTCAGGACAGGTGCCAGATTGTGGCATGCAAGGCATTTTGTTTGGCATGCAAGCCTCAGGAAGGATGGCAGGGAAGGGCCGAGGCTATGCTGTCACAAGGATCAGGCCCCTCAAGGCTTCCCTGTCATTTGCCCCTGGCATGCAAACACCTTATAAATCAAGGTGGTGGATGTTTTGGCATTCTTACCTAAAACACTGTTGACTCCTGCTTTAGCCCGTGGGCCAAATGGGGTGCACAGAACCATTGCATCTGGCCTCCTGGGCTCCCTAGGGTCCAGAAATTTAGCAGCTGGGCAGCAATGGCCATTAATATGGCTACCCTGCCCTCTGCCAAATTCCCAAACACCAAGTTCTGCGTGGTTTGCCAGAACCAAGCCGCACCCTCTCCTACCAACATCTGGGTCAGCCCTGGGCTGCACCCCCATGGGGCCAAGTAAAGCTCCTTTCCCCTATGGGGCCACGTTAGGGCCAGGCTGTCTCCCACAGCCAGACCCCAGCCAGAACTGGCACACAGAGGAGACGGGCACAGCTCTATTTGTTAGAAAACTAGATTATTCCCTGGTTCCATAAATGCTCATTGAAAACTACGTAGAATAAAAGAAATGGCAGCTTCAAAGATGCAACAGAAGAGATGACTTCAAGCTAAGAGGAATTAATCAAGCCTACACTTCCAGTGCATCTTGTAGGAAATATGCACAAATATTTGAAAACGTTTACAAAGCATTTTCTTTTCTGTCACAGCAGTAGATACAACTGAAAAACTAGATAAACAAAGATCAATATTATGTTTACTATTGCAGAATTACAAATGCGTGATACTCATGGGCAGATCCAGGATTTTGTAAATGGGAGTGAGAGAACAGTGACCAACACTGCAGGGGTGATGGGTACCTCCACTCCCAACTTCCCCCAGGGGGTAGAACATGCCATGCAAGCAGCAGCCAGGGACTTCTTTAAAGTCTCTGAATCAGGTAAGAGTATCTCCCCACTCCCAGCAGTCCTGTCACTTCTCCTTTTTCCGTTTCTTTCTGCCCCAACCCACTGCTACTGCTGCTGTTCCTGGCTGGGGGCCTCCAGAGCTGCTTCGGGCCACTCCAGCTGGGGCTGTGGGAGATACCTACGTAGGGAGCCAGGCTTAGCCAGGAACAGTAGCAATGCAGTATGTGGTCTCCCCTCCCTGGACCTGCTCCCATGGGGAATACTGGCAGGGACTAGAGGAGGAAATCAGCTAACACTGCTACTGTTGCTATCCCCAGCTCCCCATGTGGCCTGGCCAGAGCAGGGCAGGAGTAGCTCTGGAGCTTCCTCCCCACCCCACTCACAGCAGTGGCAGGAGGGGTGGGAGGAAAGGGAAGAGAAGGGACAGGATGGGACAGGAGATTGTTACGTGCTTCAGGGACATAAAAATGTTCCTGGCTGCTGTTCCCTTGGCATCATCTGAAATGTGGATCTAATCATACCACTGCACTTCCTGAAACTAATGCCAAAGAGGAGGTAGACAAAATGGAAGTAATTTTGCAAAAACGTGGTATATAACACTGTCCAAAGAACAACAAACTATGAAGAATATAATTTTGAACACAGGAATTAGGATTTATGTGCTCATTTCAAATAAAAGGCTCAACATAGAGTTCTACAACTTTGTCATTGATCAAATAGGATAAATATAGAGAAAATACACCAAAAGAATTGGAGTTTAAGGTTGATGGTGCAATTCATGATTATATGCCCAGGAGACAGCCCCATTACAGAAATTGCCCAAGCACTGGATACATGTTAAAAGTGGCAGTTGGTAAAACTGCCAGTTTACATAATGCACAAAAAAAAAAAAAGAAAAAAAATTTAAAGACATTAACCCCCCCCAGTAGATTGCTTAACTCTAGGTCAAAAGGTATTTCTGAGCATAGTAGGACTATTATGGTGAAAGTATAATTGCTTCTGTTGCTGATGGGTCACAAGGAACTTATGTGGCTAACATTATGTCTGGCTGCCTTACCTCTCAGATCCAAATAGTCAAGTACCTCACTACAGCAGGCGTGGCTTTGACAAGTCTTTGGCAAAGTGTGGAGTAGAGACCAAATTCCTGCTTATGGAGCTGTTGGTGAGATGCATTAAATTACAGCCATTTTGGAAAAACTGTGGAAACTAAAGCTGAGAAAATAATCCTAGAAAACTATTCTTTGCCAAAAGGAAGCATGAGGCAAATAAAGATAAGCACGATGTAACTGACTCAGACACAAATGAGGCAAAACTGTCAACTCTGAAGAAATATCTGAAGCTTCACAATGAATAAGAATGAATATGAAAACAACAGATAACAAGCTACAAGAAAAGCTGATTATACTGTCTTTTTCCCTGTCAGATTCTCATACCCCTCTTTGCACCATCCCTACTCTTCATGATCCTTCCTTGCATTGAAACTTGAGCTGCTGCTAGTTACTTTTGTCAGAACTCCGTTGAAAATCTGGCCCATAATATATTAGTGTGCGTTTGCCTTTTGTTCAAGCACCAGAAGGAAAAGCATCTGTCGGATGATCTGCATTCCAGTATCCTGAGCAAGTTAAGCATGAACAGAATTCTGAAGACAAGCTGTGAAAGTGAGTAGGCTGCAGTCCACTCACCAGCTCTTCAGCAGAAGTATTATTCAGAGGGCTGACACACTGCTATTCATATATACACAGAACTTAAGCAATTTTTTTGTCTACTGCTATTCACGTGTAGACAGCAATGGCATCTGATTTGTGTGGGATAGAACAAATCAAACAGAAGAATTTCAATTTAAACCTGGAATCAAGGGAATGTAATTCTGAAACAAAGAACAAATACTACATAGTATTTCATTTCATTATTGAGAATGGACATATTTGTACAAGAAACAGGGTGCTCTGGCTTTATGACAATACTAATTATGTTAGATAGAGTTAAACACTATTATGGAGAGATTTGTACTTTGAAAATTTAATTTTCAGTCAAGTATCATCAGCCCAAACTCTTGTTTCAACACTACTGTATTAATGTTCTTAGAGTGTATCTGATTAGGATCACGTGTTCTCTTGAACTGAGCTACAGTTGGTGCATCTGCCCTAAGGAAATATAAGGCCCCCTCTACACATGCAGGTAAAGGCATGGCATGATGGGATCTAATGCGCAGTTCACACAACCGCACATTAGATTCCATTGCGCCTTACTGCTGGTGCAGGGGGATCCCCCCATCCTGGAGGTGCGTGAAATCCCTATGGTGTAAGGATTGCTGCAGGTACGTGAAACCCCCAGGGTGGGAGGGTCCTGAGGGTGCATGAAACCCCCAGGGCTGGAGTACCTCCAGTGACAATCCTTTCACCCTGAGGGTTTCATGCACCCCTGGGGTGGGGAGGATCACCAGGAGGCACGCTGCAGGGACCTGGCATCCACAGCTGTGGGATTCTGGGTCCTGGCAGCTGAAGGGTGCTACCAGAGTCTCCACTTGTTTGGGCTAAGAGTCCTGACTAGTTGCAGGAATGGAGCTTTTAATTGTGTGATAAGTACTTTGCATGTATAGCCTGTCTCAAGGTAATTATGCAATTTAGCAGTTAATTGTAAGACACTGGGAATGTATAGAGGCGATCGAAGAAATTTTAACGTTAATGAGAATTACTAGTAGTGAGAAATACTCTGTAAGTATGGAGATGGAAAAGCTATGCCTATTTCATAGGCATAAACTTTGATAATACTAAAGGATAGTGTTAGGATTTCAAGCATTATAGAAAGACTGGATAACATAACTCATTTGAAAGTTAATGCTGTTCCCAAACTGAATTATCCCTCTTTTCAGTCACAGAAATTAAACATAGCCATTGGAGCAGGTAACACAGTAGGTACAAAAACCAGCCATGGAAGATACTTTTGAAACTAACCTGTGCTTTTTATAACACTCTCTGCTCTATTGTCTAAGCACTGGAACCCTAGAAAAGTTATTTTTAAATGCTGAGTTACACCTGAAAGAAAACAGAGATTTAATTTCCCCCCTTTCTTCTCATCTTTTCTTCTTCCTTTTATTTTCTCATATATAGTTTGGCCATGGATCAGAGATTAAAGATCTCAATTCTGTGCAACTAATAACATTCAATTGTTCTACCTAAAACCTTATGATTTTTTTTCATTTTTAAAGAGCTTATTGATTATAAACAATTTTATTGGAGTGAGACAGGGATGAAGGCATTATCTACCACTCTCCTGAAGTTATCTATTTGGCAAAAAAGAATACAAGAGTCCTTGGACTAGAAGGAAGCATAAGACTGTAGCCTAATAAGATGGCACTTTGTGGGTGGGAGTACTGGACTTTGGTCCATGCTCCCAATGATGTTCATACATTTTACCCAATAACAATTTACTGCAAAGCACATAAGCAGCACTATGAGGGGAGACAGTGTCCCCCCCACCTCCCCAAATAGGAGGACTTTAGATCCCAAGAGATAAACTTCAGTGCCTCCCAGCACTGATCTGGATTGCAGTGGAGGTTAAATAGAAGCCAAGCGTCTAAATCAGGGGTGGGCAAAATATGGCCCACAGGCTGGATTTGGCTCGCAAGGCCATTCTACCCTGCCTTTGGAGCCCCTAAAACATTTAGAAAATTAATATTGATCTGTCTTTGGTTCCTGTAAAAAATGATAGGAACAACAAGCAGTAGGACCCTGAAGAAGGAGAACATTGGGAACCTTCAAGCCATGGGGCAACCAGCACTACAGCACAGGTAAGCAACGAGAAGGTAAGAAATAAGGGGCCCCTTGGGATTCGGAGCAGGGGGGCAGCAAAGGCACCAGTCGCAGGGCTCAAGTGCCTATATACTAATGCTAGGAGCATGGGGAACAAGCAGGATGAACTAGCACTCCTGCTTGCACAAAACACCTATGACTTAGTAGGGCTAACGGAAACCTGGTGGGATTCGTCCCACGACTGGGCGGTACATATTGAGGGTTACAGATTGTACAGAAAGGACAGGGTGGGGAAAAAAGGGGGATGGGTTGTGCTCTATGTCAATGAGCAATATACATCAACCATCATCAAGAAGGAATCAAAGGACAAGGAAGTTGAAGGATTGTGGGTTAGGCTACATGGGGGGCAAGGAGAAAGGGATTTGGTGGTAGGGGTCTGCTACAGACCCCCACACCAAGGGGAAGAAATAGATTCGGGGCTCCTGAGGCAGCTCTCGGAGACCATAAAAGCTAAAGAGGCGGTAGTCATGGGGGACCTAAACTACCCAGACATCTGCTTGGAGACGCAGACGGCAAAGTCCCACTGTTCACACAGGTTTCTAACCCGTGTACAGAACCTCCACCTGACGCAGGAGGTAAATGGTCCCACTAGGGGGAATGCCATACTGGATCTGGTATTGGCAATGGGGGATGACATGGTAGGGGACCTACAGATCGGTAGCCATCTGGGGGACAGTGATCACCTAATAATAGAATTCCTTATAAAACGTCGAGTGAGTAAGGTAACTAGTAGGGTGAAAGTGCTAGACTTTAGGAAAGCTGATTTCAATGAACTCAGACGATTAGTCAAAGACGCACTGCAGAGTAGGAGTTTTGAAGTGATGGGAGCCCAAGAAGGGTGGCTGTGCCTTAAGGAAATGATCCTTCAGGCACAAAGCAAGACGATCCCGATGCGAGGGAAAAGAGGGAAAGGGGCCAGGAGGCTTCCCTGGCTGACCACAGAAATCCAGGGCAGCCTAAGGGCCAAAAGGGGAGCACATAAAAAGTGGAAACAGGGAGAAATCACCAAAGACGAATATACCTCCTCTGCTCGCGCTTGTAGGGAGGCAGTTAGACAGGCCAAAGCTACCATGGAGCTGAGGATGGCATCCCAAGTAAAGGACAACAAGAAATTGTTTTTTAGATATATAGGGAGTAAAAGGAAGGCCCAGGGAGGAATAGGACCCCTGCTAAATGGGCAGAAACAATTGGTGACGGACAGGGGGGACAAGGCTGAACTCCTCAACGAGTTCTTTGCCTCAGTGTTCCTAAGCGAGGGGCACCACAAGTCTCTCACTGGGGTTGTAGAGAGGCAGCAGCAAGGTGCCAGACTGCCATGTGTAGACCCTGAGATGGTGCAGAGTCACTTGGAAGACCTGGATGCCTTTAAGTCGGCAGGCCCGGATGAGCTCCATCTGAGGGTGCTGAAGGCACTGACCGACATCATAGCAGAGCCACTGGCGGGAATATTTGAACGCTCGTGGCGCATGGGCCAAGTCCTGGAGGACTGGAAAAGGGCCAATGTGGTCCCCATTTTCAAAAAGGGGAGGAAGGAGGACCCGGGCAACTATAGGCCAGTCAGTCTCACCTCCATCCTCGGCAAAATCTTTGAAAAAATTATCAAGGCTCACATTTGCGAGAGCCCGGCAGGACAAATTATGTTGAGGGGAAACCAGCACGAGTTCGTAGCAGGCAGATCGTGCCTGACTAATCTAGTCTCTTTTTATGACCAGGTTACGAAATGCCTGGATACAGGAGGAGGGGTGGATGTCGTGTACTTAGACTTCAGGAAGGCCTTCGATACGGTATCCCACCCCATACTGGTGAACAAGTTAAGAGGCTGTGACTTGGATGACTACACAGTCTGGTGGGTGGCGAATTGGCTAGAGGGTCGCACCCAGAGAGTCGTGGTGGATGGGTCGGTTTCGACCTGGAAGATTGTGGGCAGTGGGGTCCCACAGGGCTCGGTCCTTGGACCAATATTCTTTAATGTCTTCATCAGCGACTTGGACGAGGGAGTGAAATGTACTCTGTCCAAGTTTGCAGATGACACAAAGCTATGGGGAGAAGTGGACAAGCTGGAGGGCAGGGAACAGGTGCAAGCAGACCTGGACAGGTTGGACAAGCGGGCAGAAAACAACAGAATGCAGTTCAACAAGGAGAAATGCAAAGTGCTGCACCTAGGGAGGAAAAATGTCCAGCACACCTACAGCCTAGGGAATGACCTGCTGGGTGGCATGAAAGTGGAAAGGGACCTTGGAGTCCTAGTGGACTCCAAGATGAACATGAGTCGGCAGTGTGACGAAGCCATCAGAAAAGCCAATGGCACTTTATCGTGCATCAGCAGATGCGTGACAAACAGATCCAAGGAGGTGATACTTCCCCTCTATCGGGCTCTGGTCAGACCGCAGTTGGAGTACTGCGTGCAATTCTGGGCGCCGCACTTCAAGAGGGATGCGGATAACCTGGAGAGAGTCCAGAGAACGGCCACTTGTATGGTTAAGGGCTTGCAGACCAAGCCCTACGAGGAGAGACTAGAGAAACTGGATCTTTTCAGCCTCCGCAAGAGAAGGTTGAGAGGCGACCTTGTGGCTGCCTATAAGTTCATCATGGGGGCACAGAAGGGAATTGGTGAGTATTTATTCACCAAGGCGCCCCTGGGGGTTACAAGAAATAATGGCCACAAGCTAGCAGAGAGCAGATTTACATTGGACATTAGGAAGAACTTCTTCACAGTTCGAGTGGCCAAGGTCTGGAACGGGCTCCCAAGGGAGGTGGTGCTCTCCCCTACCCTGGGGGTCTTCTCAAGAGGAGGTTAGATAGGCATCTAGCTGGGGTCATCTAGACCCAGCACTCTTTCCTGCCTATGCAGGGGGTCGGACTTGATGATCTATTGAGGTCCCTTCTGACCCTAACATCTATGAATCTATGACCCAGGAGAAGCCTAGCAGGCTCCTGCAATAGCAGGGCCTGCCCAGCCCCATGCCCCGAGCTGGAAGCACCAGCATGGGCTTCTGGCTTGGGACTGTGTGACTGCCCCGCACCAGAACCTCAGGTTAGGGCAGGGGGGGACCCTGGGCAGGGAAGGAATCCAGGGAAAGGCTGAGCCTGGGAAAAAGCGGCCCCTCACCTGCCCCATGGCTGGTGCTCCCTGCTGCAGCCACTTGCAGCCCATGTGGGGCTGTCCCGAGCAGGCACAGGCAGCCCCATGTGGGTTGCGAGTGGCTGCAGCATGGGGCGCCAGCCACGGGGCGGGGGAGGGGCTGCTTTTCCCCCACACTCAGCACCAGCTTGTAACCTGTGCTGCTGCCAGCCTGGGCCCCACGCCAGCTCTGGGCTCACCTGTTGGGGCTGTGCACGGCGGCAGCAGCTGTGGCCCCCCAGTTTGCCATGCTGGGCAGTGTTTGCTGCTGCTGCCCACCCAGAGTTCACGTGCTGGGCAGCCCAGAGGCAGCGGTGGCAAACATTGTTCCTTGTGGCAAGCTGAGGGAGGGGGACGGCATCTGCTGCTGCTGTGCACAGCCCCAACGGGCGATCTTGGAGTTGCACGGGGCCCAGGCTGGCAGTGGGGTGAGTTACAAGCTGGTGCTGAGTGTGGGGTGGGTTACAAGCCAGTGCTGAGTGCGGGGTGGGGGCAAAGGGGCCCCTTGTCTGCCCCGTGGCTGGCGCCCCATGCTGCAGCTGCTCATAGCCCATATGGGGCTGCCTGTGCCTGCTCAGGACAGCCCCACACAGGCAGCAAGCAGCTGCAGCAGGAAGTGCTAGTCATGGTGTGGGCGAGGGGCTGCTTTTTTCCTCACACACAGCACCAGCTCATCACCTGCCGGGGAGCAGGAGGTTGGGGCTGTACGCTGCCCCCTGCCTGTACATCAGGGCTGGGGGGCACTGGGAGTGAGTGGATGCAGGAGCCAGTGGGAGCATGGGGCCCACACTGGTGTCCTGTGGCCAGCGCTGGCGGGGCCCAGAGCAGGGCGGCAGGAGTACAGGGTCCCGGCTGGCAGGGGCTCTATGGAGCTGGTCCAGCTCCCTCCTCTCCCTGCTGGTGCATCCCAGCTTGGCTCCACAGACCCCAGTCAGCCTGCAAGCTGCTCTGGGTCCCGCCGGGAGTGGCCCTGGGACATTGGTCCTGAGACATTGGGACACTGGTCCCAAGATGGTGACCAGGGGGCGAAGCCCCCGTCAAGGGGTGGGGCTACCCACAAGGCCCTTAACAGCTTGCCAAAACTGGGTAAGTGGCCCTCCACTTGAAATAATTGCATGCCCCTGGTCTAGATGGCTTATGTGGTTTGCTTCCTAGCACATCTAGTAGCCCAAGTGCAGGTCTGTAGGGAACTCTTCCAGCCAAAATTGAAGCATCTAATACCTATTCTTATATAATAAAGGGCTTAGTCAGTCTGTTTGTCTGTTCATAATGTTCTTGGAGCACTTTGACTGGTTAGTGAAACAAGCAATCAGAGTGCAGAGTGCTGTCATGACAGTGGAGATAGAGGGGACGGAGTGGGGGGCGAGGCCAGCAATGCTGGCCTCATCCCCCTGCTCTGTCTCCACCATCATGGTGGTGCTCTGCTGCCTCTAAGGAGCAGGGTGGAGGGGGGAGCGGGGCAGTGAGGCCAGCGGCACTGGATGCAGTGGTGGCACGAGGTGCTGGTGGAGGGGGACGGAGAGGTAAGCTCCCCTCCCCCCACTCCTGGAAGGCAGTGGCAACACAAGGTGGTGGTGCTCCGTGTTGTGTATCCATTCCCTCACTCCCGCCGGCCCCCCCCGCTAATATGATTATATGACTGCAGAAATGGGGCTAATGTGGATTGCTTTCTGTGACCTAGGTGATGAAATTCTATCAAAATCCTTTTTAGACAGCTATAAGAATGATTTGATTCTAGTCCATAATGTATACTGCTAATACAGTATGGCATATTTAAAATGAAACAGACAAAAAAAATCCGATTTTCCTGGTAATTACTGGTACGAGTTGCATTAAGGAAAAGAAAAAGTTTTAAAAAAATTTAGTTATTTATCTGTCCTTCATTGTGTTTTAATATTAGCATAATTATGCCTTACATACATAACCAAAAATGCATGGACACAACAGACAATCAGTACTGAGCAAATACAGAGTCACAGGGTGTGTCCCGACAAGTGTACACATGGCAGGGGTGTTTATTTCCCACAGGACAAATAGCAGTGACACAAGAGGGCACACAGCTGCATGTGTGCTCTGGCACAAGGTAAATTGACCTGGGTGGGGCAGGGGAGGTTGGGGTCTTACCTGGGTTCGTGGGGGCTTCCTAGGGCAGCAGTGGCATTGAGCTGGCCACTCAAAGCCTGGTCAGCAGCCAGAGTGTGGCTCTGGCCGGTCAGGCTCTGTTTCTTTCAGCACATGCTGCTTCCATGTGTTCCTCTGCTTTTTTTAATGGCATTTTTTTTTTTGACAGTGTGATCTCCCAATGTCAAAAAAAGAAAAGAAAAAAAAAGCCATGCTGCAAATTAGCAGTGCAATGAATGGGTGCACACGCAAATGGGTTTGAGACACTGCAAACTGCATATGAGTGCTCATTGGGATATACCCATAAAAGCATAGCTGTTAAAGTTGCTTTGTGTAAAAAATCATCATCAAACTAGGATCATTATCAGACTAATTTGCTCAACCTCTGCCTTCAATATATAAGGATACGCATGGTCTTCTATCTGTCTCGGCTGGGCTGAACCGACTCGAGGTGATTCAGAATTTACCCGTTCGTCAGGGCGGGCTGGTGAATAGAGAGGCTGACAAAGCTTAATGGTTGCAAAAAACTTTACTTACGTCGCGGGTGGCTGCGACGGAAACGGTTCGGTCGTCTGGACAACAATGTGAGTTGCTCCAGCTGGCGAGGCCAATGCCAGTGAACTCGTCTGTAATTCAAGCCGGCAGGAAAAGGGTACGTCTGGGACTGCGTTCGGCGACGGGAAGAAGGATCGATAGGTGATCAGTCTATCAATCAGCTAGCCGCAAGTCGGATCTCTAAGAGGCACTCTGCAGCATGCTCAAAGCTCTTCGACTTGGGCGGAAGTCACACTAATTTTTAAACTGCCAACAAGCCCATTACCGGCCACCATGTGTGAATAATTTAGCACTAGCCAATTGCGGGGCACGAATTTGCATCCGAATGGCGGGAACTCTTTGCACCGTGCATTTCTGTGCTGCAAAGAGAAAATGCATCCTGCAAAGACAGCTGCAAAGTGGCAGGAACGCTCTCCTGCACGCGGGTTCTTTATGCAGCAAAAACCCTCACTGTGCAAGAGGCTCTCATGTGTCAAGAAAATTCCATAGTGCCGAGGCACCAAACTCACTGGGTCGTGACACTATCCTTTATTGAAATCCAGTTCAGAGTGTCCTTAAGCCTGGCAAATTCTGACAAGGCAATTTGTTATCTTCAGCTCACATAAATTCTAGAGCTGTCAAAAAGTTACGTGGCAATGCTTGCCAGTCACAAATGATAAGGACTGTGGTAATTACTGCCTCTAAAGGGCTTAGGAAAGGCGTGATAGCACACTAGAATAACAAGTTGTGGGGGCCAAAACCAAAAGCTTCTATTAGGGGAGGGAATCTTAAAAATAAGCAGCCACAAAAAGCTGTGCTAATCCTGAAACATGAATCCTAATTTTAATTAGAACTGGTATAAACCCAATTTTTGTACCCATATAAATATGTCAGTTAATAGTAAAAATACTTATACCAGCCCCCCCCAGCATGTACTGACATTATTACGTAGAGATACTTTACACGGGTACGCAGCCTAACAGGTCATTAGAACTGTATAACTAAATTGTTTATTTGAGGGGGTGGAGGTATTGGGAAAGTCCAAAAACAAAAAAATGAAATTGTTTTATTTGAAATGAAACTAAATGAAAATTTTAAAAAATTCTTAGGGAAATTAAAAATTCTTAGTGAAATGAGAAGTTTGGTAATACTTTGTTTTGGGCTGCCCAATAGATTTTATTTAACCTTAAATGAAATACTTTGCTTTGTCTTTGGGCTTTTGATCTCTTTTGACACTTCTTAAGATTACACTTTAGCAGTTTTTAAATTAAAACATAACTTCAAAAAGGAAAAAATCAAAACCCATTGTTTTGGAAGCAATAAAGCAAAACTTTAAGACTTTTTAATATTTTTCCCACTAAAACTATTTACTGAATTTGACATAACTTCATGAATGTTTTGTCCACTGTCCCCATAAAATGCATTTTTCAGCTAATAAATTACTAATTTAAATATGCCAAGCTTTAACTGGTCTAGCTTAACTAGGGTGACACCTTAGCAAGTATGCGGTTTAGGGAAGCATGAGCTTTCATAGGCAGCAACTGACTTCATCAGATACTGACAAAGTAGATTGCTGCCTACAAAGGGGCATGCCTCTCTGAACCAGTTAGTTTCTAAGATGCCACACTGCCCTACCTTCCTCCTGAGTTCAGACTAACACCTGGATGTGTACAACTCCATGGGACCAAATGCGATGCAGCCAAGGGTGCTGAGGGAGTTGGCTGATGAGACTGCAGAGGCACTGACTGTCAGCTTTGAAAACTCGCAGCAATAGGAAGAGGTCTTGGACAATCGGTAAGGGCAAATATAGCACCAATCTTTAAGAAAGGGAAGAATGAGAATCCAGGGAACTACAGACCAGTCAGCTTCACCTTAGTCCCTGAAAAAATCATGGAGCAGGTCCTCAAGGAATACACTTCTAAGCACTTGGAGGAGAAGGTGATGATTAGGAACAGTTGGCATAGATTTACCAAGGGCAAGTCATGCCTGACTAGCCTGATAGCCTTCTATGACAAGATGGCTAGATCTGTGGAGGAGAGCAGTGAATGTTATATACCTTGACTTTAGCAAGTCTTTTGATATGGTCTCCCACAACTTTCTTGCAAGCAAGCTGAGGAAGTAAAGGTTGGATACAGCGTGGATATAAAACTGATTGGATCATCAGGCTCAAATGGTAGTGATCAATGGTTTGGTGTCTAGTTGCCAGCCAGTATCAAGCGTAGTGCCCCAGGGGTCAGCCTTGGGGCCAAGGTTTGTTCAAAATCTTCATCAACAATATGGAAGTTGAGGTGGAGTGCATCCTCAGCAAGTCTGTGGATGACACCAAGCTGGGGGGAGTAGTAGATATGCTGGAGGGTAGGACTAGGATTCAAAGAGACCTAAACAAATTGGAGGATTGAACCAAAAAGAATATCATAAAGTTCAATAAGGATAAGCACAAAATCCTGCCCTTAGGACAGAACAACCCCATGCACCAGTAAAGGCTGGGGATTGACTGACTAAGCAGCCGCTCTGCAGAAAAGGACCTAGGGGTTAAGATGGACAGTAAACTGAATATGAACCAACAGTATGCCCTTGTTGCGAAAGAGGCTAACTGCATACTGGGCTGTAACAGTAGGAGTACTACCATCTGATAGAGAGAAGTGATTATTCCCCTCTATTCAGCACTGGTGAGGCCACATCTGGAGTACTGTGGCCAGTTTTAAGCCACCCACTACAGAAAGGATGTGGACAAATTGGAGAGTCCAGTGGAGGGCAACGAAAATGGCTAGAGGGATGGGGAACATGGCTTCTGAGGAGAGGCTGAGGGAACTGGGCTTCTTTAGTCTGGAGAAAAGATGACTGAGAGGGGACAGCCTTCAATTACCAGGAGGGTAGTTCCAGAGGACAGAGCTAGACTGTTCTTAGTGGTAGCAGATAACAGAAAAGCAGCAATGGTCTCAAGTTGCAGCAAGGGAAGTTTAGGTTAGATATTAGGAAACACTTTCTCACTAGGAAGATGATAAAGCAGAGGAACAGGCTGCCCACAGATGTAGAATTCTCCATCCTGAGCGGTTTTTAAGACCCAAGTAGACAAGGCCTGGGCTCAGGCGATATTTAGGGCTGGTCCTGCTTTGAGCAGGGGGTTGAATTACATGACCTCCTGACATCTGTTCCAACCCTAATTTTCAATGTTTCTAAGGATGTAACTACATTTTTGGAGTTGGACCAAGACACTTTTACCATATCTTTAATGTTCACACACTACTACAGACTGGTAGGTTTAGAGACTCTTTATACTTGAAATTGTCTCCACCCTGGGGGACATTATTTCACTTTGTACAGTACTGTACTATACTATGCTATGCTATACATCAAGAAACTAAAGGGCTACATCTCTCTTATGATGAATGAACCTTAAAGAAAGATGTTTGCTTGTCCTTCAGGGCCAAGACATTTGTAATTCTTTACCATATTCATGGTGTATAACCTTTACTTGTATATATCTGCTGTCACTGAGACAGTGCTCAAGAACACAGAAATGATTTCTGTTTGACCAAGAGCAAAACCCAGTTTTCTTCCCACCCTTACTGTATAAAACATTTAAAAACAAAGTATAGTTGTTGGGGAAAAAGAGCAACTTTGCAACCAGAATTATGACTTTAGTGCCTTCCTGGTTATTTTTCAGGCTGGAAGTCATTCTGAGTCATGGTGAGAGAATTAGCAAGCCAAATATGTAGGAGAAGAAATGCCAATGGACGACTTTCTTTTAATATGGCAAATGGAACCTGTCTTCCTCTCCTTTCACACTCCATTCTTGCCAAAGGAGCTATGGTTGTATACTTGGCATAAATCAAAACACACGTATGCCAGACATAGAGGAAATAATCATCAGAGATACGCCATCTGTAGTTCATGCAATAGGATATTGCTTAGATTAGGAGGTGGGTCATTAGAGAAAGTCAATTAAACAATTAAGAAACCCTTTCCTATAGTTATCCTTTTATTTCTCTGACTCTTCGCAAATTTGATGCTAAAGGTAATATAGCAATATATGGCTTGCAACTGCCAATTAATTTGGACAAATAGTTTCAATACTAATACCCAGATTATATTTTCAAATAAGTTACAAGTAGTAATTCCGTGAAAATACCAAAAGAAAAAAAGATGGGTTCTTTGTTCTGATTTTATTAAATCTCAAGATATATGTATTTAACTGGAAGTTCTGATTGTCACTAATATTTTGGACAGTAATTCTTTTTTTAACCCTGCTGTGAGCAGACTCAACTGTGCCTTTAGGCTCAAAGCTGAGCAAGGGGTGAGTATAAGTCGAGATGCCCCTCTGAAACAATTTATTCCCTGTATCCTTCTTGCTTTGCCAAATACAAGGAGCAATTTAACAAAACTAGCACATTCCCTTGACAGCTCATCTATGCTGGGTAGCACATAGGGAAACAGATATAGAGTTAAGCCTCAACCCATTCCTAGGCCATATTCTACCCACTTATTCTGGACAGCTATATGATCTGCCTTTTACAGAGTAGTGTCATCCAACTCACAATCTATGTGAAATTATAATGGCTCAATAAAAAAAAATTTAAATCAAGACATGCACCAAGTTTAAGTAGACCAAAAAAAGAAGTATTCTAAAGCAATGTCATTAAAATAAAATTTGTAAAATTGTGTTTGTAAAATCTCTTGTGTATTTCTTCTGGCATTGTAACTCCTACATTCGAAAGGAATATGTAGGCTGAAATAAACCCAAGTGATGTAGATAGCAATACTGAAGAGAAAGTCAGGTAACTGCCAGGGGCATGATGTAAATTGGGGATAGAGATTGTGGAAACTGTCTTGCCACATTCAGAGAACAGATGCAAAAGAATGGAAACTGGGAACTTAACCCCTTCTTCTCTGAAGTAGTGCATGCTTGCCCTCCCACTTTTCCTGTGATCAGTCAGAGAAAAGGATTTACTTCCAATATATCATTTACCATGTCTTGTAAATAATAGTTGGTGTATACTAAGAGGATTAGCATGGCAAAAACTTCTCAGCAGACAGTAACTTCACTGTAGGTAGTGACATATACTGTCACAGGACAGAAAGCCCAGGGAAAAACACTGAGGCAGTTTTGACATTGCATTTGATGTTATAAAAAAGTAGATTTAATGGGCACATCTCCACATGCTATTAATTCAAAGTAGGCTTACTGTGTAGTAAAAATACTGTGCAATAAGCCCACCAGGGAGCACATCTACACGTGCTCCCTCCTGGGAGCAGATTTGTTCCCAATGGGAGGAGCCCACTATAGGGCTGCTCCTACTTTGTTTTGCCCTCCTGCAGCAGCCAGAGGCAGCTTCATGCTCCCCTGGGTGCTAACTTGGGGGATGACAGGGAGCACAGGGCTAGGAGAGCTCTACTGGCTGCAGCAGCGGCTGTCTCCTGCCTTATGCACATACGGACAAGCCCTGTGCCTACCAGGGCTTCCCTGCCAGCCCAAGGCTGGCCAGAACCTGCCCCAGCACAGGACGATCTCCAGCCAGCCCTGGGTTGAATGGGGAAGTCTGCACGTGCAGCCTGGAGTTCCCAGCCAGATCTGGGCTGCACATGCAAACTTCCCCACTGGCCAGGAACTGTCCTGTTCTGCGGCAGGTCCCAGCCAGCTCCAGGCTACTGTGTTCAGTTTTGGGCCCCCCACTACAGAAAGGATTTCGACAAATTGGAGAGAGTCAGCAGAGGGCAATGAAAATGGTGAGGGGGCTGGGGCATGTGACTTATGAGGCGAGGCTGAGGAAACCGGGCTTATTTAGTCTAAAGAAGAGAAGACTGAGGTGGAATTTGATAGCAGCCTTTAACTACCTAAAAGGTGTTTCCAAAGAGGATGGAGCTAGACTGTTCTCAGCAGTGGCAGATGACAGAACAAGGAGCAATGGTCTCAAGTTGCAGCAAGGAAAGTTTAGAATAAATATTAGGAAAAACTTTCTTACTTGGGGGGTGGTGAAGCACTGGGACAAGTTACCTAGAGAGGCAGTGGAATCTCCATCCTTGGAGGTTTTTAGATCCCAGCTTGACAAAGCCCCGGCTGGGATGATCTAGTTGGGGATGGTCCTGCTTTGGATTAGATGACCTCCTGAGGTTCCTTCCAACCCTATTTTCTATGATTCTATTAGTGACATTGTAGCCAAAGCAGTCTAGGAAATAAGGAAGAGGCAAGGATTTTTCTGAGGGATACCTTTTATTGAACCAACTGCATGGTTAGGATTGACTTCAACAAGCTTTCAAATGCAATGCATTCTTCTTCAAGTGACCTGAAAGGTGGCCAATAAAAGATATCACCCACATAAAACCTTGACTCTTTCCTGAAAAAGTTTGACATTTATCTTTGACTAGAAAGATGGCATTGGTTTCAATATTTAGGAATAAATTAAAGATACTGAGAAGCAAGAACTTGACAGTAATAAACCAAAGGAAGACAAATATGAGACTTAAACAATACTGGATTAAATCATTGCTCAGCCAGTTCTAGCAGCTGCCAACACAAGACATTACCCTGATGTCCAATAGAGCATGAAAGTAATTTCATTTCTTTGCTCCCTATTCTCATATTACAGAATTTCAAATTTTATACAGACTTATAAAGATCTCCAGAATGACACATCTCCATAAGATAATCATTTTCTTTAGCAAGTTTCTGTATACAGGTACTAAAATAATAGAGGGAAAGGAATTTTAAAAATGGCAATTTTACATACAGCAAGAACACAGTAAACTTGGCTTAATATTTTAAAATCAAGCTATATGGATTCCTGGCATAGATACTTATCTGAGTAAATTCATTTTCATCCTAAACACATAATTCTGTATATTGTACAGTTTGTACAGTATATTTCATTTCACATCCTTTAGAAAGTTGTGCAGTAACGATGTTAGTTCTCACTCATCCTTTTCCAGTACAAATCAAAGATAATATACTTGAAATCATCAAAACAATTTAATTTTAAATGTGATTCATAAGTAATCATTGGAACTAGATGCAACAAAAATTACTGTGGCTAGCAGAATTTGGAAAAAGATAACTGGTATAAGTAATGAGAGTATTTACAGTTGATTGAGACAGGATAAAGAAATTATAGGGGACTCAAATCCTTACACTTAGGATATAAGCCAATAATATCTGATGAAGCATGTCTATTTTAGGGTTTTGTGCACCTTCTGATACAGAAGTTACTAAGTATTGTTGAAGACAGATGGCTGCTAAACTATATGCACCCTTGTTCTGACTCAGTACCTCAATTCCTATATTGTTAAAAAATAATGACCTGAATTTATTTTTAATCCAAGTTTTCATAGATGTATACTGGAAGGGATTGAGTATATGTCAATATTTTGCAAAGTGCAGAGAGAGGCTATCAGTCAAAAATAAAAAACAAAAAATACTGTACAAGACTCGTACTGAAATGGTATAATATTATTTGGATCCACCAGAATTTCAATGAAACCATTACATTACCATGTTTTTTAGACATTATAATGCCTTTTTTTAGAACTGTGATGGCAGTGTCTATGGAAGTATATGATTCTTCTTCTGACATTGTTTTATGTCATTTTTCAATAGCACTATTATGTGATTAATCCTGCATTGTGATTATTATGGCTTAAAAAAACACTCCTTAAGATATTCCATTGAATAAGATTTTACCCTACCTTGGAAGGATAAAAACATTATGTAAATTACCAAGGAGGTGTTACATGAACTCACACTTCTTCCTAGTTTAAACATTGTGTTTGAATATATTTTTTCCTCAGCAAATCCAAAAATGACTTAAATATATAAAACTATTTATATAGTTAGAACTTCTATAGAACTATCAGTGATTTACACTGTGGAAAAATGATTCTTATATATGCATTTCGTAAAAACAAACAGAGGAATTCTACTCTGCCTCAAGGACATTGCTCCCAAGGGTGCTTCTACTCTGCTCTCCACTCTTGCTGGACATGGCAATTCCATTAGAGTTTATTGCTACAGCAGTCATACATTGAATTCATGTATCCCATGGCAACTAGTCACATACTCTTTTAAACTTTACCCTCATTTGGGGCAAAGCTGGTCTCTTGTAGAACATCTGTGACTTTTGTGCTGCTACAACCTATGCTTAGAAGACTTTCTGATGCTGGTAGCCTTGTTCTTCCCTTCCCCATGTTTGATGTCTTAGACACCAAACATTATTCATTGTATAGTTTATAATAAAATTCAAATGTTAACTGGGGCCTAATCCTACTAACTTTAATACCAAGGGGAGATTTGCTATATATTTTAATAGGTGGATAGAAAAATGGCTGGAGCATTGGGCTCAGAGTAGTAATCAATGGCTCGATATCTAGCTGGCAGCTGTTACAAGTAGAGTGCATCAGGGCTCAGTCCTGGGGCTGGTTTTGTTCAATGTCTTCATCAATGATCTGGAAGATGACACAGAGTGCACCCTCAGCAAGTTTGCAGATGGCACCAAGCTGGGAGGGAACAGCAGATATGCTGGAGGGTAGGGCTAGGATTCAGAGAGACCTAGACAAATTGGAGCATTGGGCCAAAAGAAATCTCAAGAGGTTCAAGAAGGCCTAGTGTGAAGTCCTGCACTTAGGATGGAACAATCCCATTCACCAGTACAGGCTGGGGGATGACTGGTTGGACAGCAGCTTTGTAGAAAAGGACCTGAGGATTACTTTGGAAAATAAGCTGAATATGAGCCAACAGTGTTGCCAGGTGTATTGCCAGCAGATCCAGGGAAGTGATTATTCCTCCCTATTGAGCACTCGCCTCTGGTGAGACCATACCTGGAGTACTGCTTTCAGTTTTGAGCTCCCCATCACAGAAAAGATTTGAACAAATTGGAGAGAGTCTAGCAGAGGGCAATGAAAAGAGTGAGGGGGCTGGGGCACATGACTTCTGAGGAGAGGCTGAGGGAACTGGACTTATTTAGTCTGCAGAAGACAGAGAGGGCAATCAATAGCAGCCTTCAACTATCTGAATGGAGGTTCAAAAGATGATGGAGCTAGACTGTTCTCAGTGGTGGTAGATGACAGAACAAGGAGCAACGGTCTCGAATTGTAGCAAGGGAAATTTAGGTTAGATATTAGGAAAAAATGTATCACTAGGAGGGTACTCAAACACTGGAACAGGTTACCCAGAGAGGTTGTGGAATCTCCATGCTTGGAGTTTTTTTAAGACCCAGCTAGACAGAGCTGTGGCCGGGATAATCTAGTTGAGGATAGTCTATTTTGTGCAGGGGATTGGACTAGATGATCTCCTGTGATCCCTTCCAACCTTAATTTTCTATGATTCTTCATATATTGTCATCAGCATGACATTATTAAAAAGTAATTTTCTATGGAAACCTACAGTTTTATTTTTAATGTAAATTCTGCAAAGTCCACAACAAAGTTTCCACTTTTCCCAACTGTTCTTTTCAAAATCATTAAACTGCTTAATGGCTTGGCAACCTCATTTTTTACTTCCTCTATATATAATCAGTTTCCAAAATGATCTGAGTCATCTTTTTTCCTTTCTTTTTATTTCCTGCTTACATGGACGAATATGATCTGCTGGGGGAGAGCAAACATGGCTTTTGTAAAGGGAAATCCTGCCTCTCAAATCTGCTGGAGTTCTTTGAGGGTATTAACAAGCACATGGACAAGGGAGATCCAGTTGACATAGTATATTTGGCAATTTCTAAAAGCATTTGACATGAGTTCACCAAAGGCTTTTAGAAAAGCTATGTTGCCGTGGTATTAGAGGGATGGTCTTTTGTGGATTGAGAGCTGTTTAAAAGACAGGAAGCCAACAGTAGGGCTGAATGGTCACTTTTAAGGATGGAAGAAGTTCAAAAGTGGGGTCCCACAGGAATCCATGCTGGGCCCTATTTTGTTTAACATTTTCATCAATTACCTGGAAATGGGGGAGCACAGTGAAATCTGCAAGTTTGCAGATGATACCAATTTATTCTTGGTAGTCAAGTCCCAAGCTGATGGTGAGGAGCTGCATCTCAAAAAGATAGTAGTAGAATTAGAAAAGATACAAAGGAGGGCAGCCAAAATGATTAGGGGCATAAAGCAGTTGCCATATCAGAAGAGGCTAAACGGGCTAGGACACTACAGTTTGGACAGAAGAAGGCTGAGGGGGGGATATGATAGAGGTGTATAAAACCATGAACACATAACAGCAGCAGAGTCTCCCAATGCCTGAAGAAGGATATTTGTGCCCAAAAGCTTGCAAAATACTTTTTCCAGCTATTTAGTTGTTCTAATAAAAGATATCACATCTACCCAAAGAACCTTGCCTGCCTATGTCCTTAGACCAACACGGCTACAACCAACAACTCTATAAAATCATGAAGGGTTTAGACCAAATAAACAGGGAACTGTTGTTGACCAAGTCCCAGGATACTAGAACTAGGGGGACACCTGCTGAAATTAGTAGGTGATAGGGTTAGAACTAGCAAGAGAAATTACTTTTTTTATACAACATGTAGTTAACCTATGGAATTCACTGCCATAGGAGCCAGTAGAGGCAGATAGCACAGCCAGGTTCAAAAAAGGACTTGATAAATTCATGGATGATAAATCTTTTAATGGCTATTGAGCCATTAACGATTGGAGATGTTTCCTTTGGCATCTCTAAACCAATAATGGTGGATGCCAAGGAAGATACTGAATAGCGGATAGAGCATTCTATAGACATCGGGTTCAGTGTTCTCCCTCTAGCATCCATTTCTGCTAATGTTTGAGATAGAATACTGGGCTAGATGGACCATTGGTCAGACCCTGTGTAGCACTTATGTTCTTCAACTTAAGAAAAATATTTACCTTCCCTCACTCCCACATGCAGAATAATAGCACAGGATCAAGAAAAGTAAATATTATTTTCTTTCTCCACATGTTACCTAGAGATCAAAGTAAATGTTTGTTTAAGATCTGTACCAATATTCTTCTAAGTATTCATAAAGCCTTTTCAAGGGGAAATGCAATAGAGTCATGACTTTAGCTAAGGACTATTTCCAGCATCAGTCAGTCTCCTATTTTAAGTAGTACAGATAGCAGGTGGTAGATGAAGTTGGCTTTCCCTCTGCATTTACACCCTATGATTTTTCCCCTCAGAACAGAAGTTACACAGAGAAAGCTAACGTTTGTTGAAGAATTATTATTGGAAATACTCCTCTATTCCAGCCTGTCTGGATTCAGATAAGCCCAACTGTGTCATTTGTTTGTGAAGGAGCTCCTGTACTGGGAGATATTATGAAAATTTGTTTTAGCGAAGCAACTTTTACCTCTTCCTTCTTACTCCTATTACATATTGGTGGCAAGTCCCTGTATTTGTTCATGCTAAAGGGGAAGTGATCTTCAACACTATACTTAACACCCAATTGCCCTGTAACACAACTGAGCTGCTGGAAAAATTTTCTCTGCTTGTATTTTTGAGATGTGGACTCATATGTAACACATTTATATGAATTATCTAGCAAATATAGAGCCCTATGGGTCCTTAATCATCAATAGTGACAACTAATAACAAAAAAGCAGAAAAGGTATGAAATAATATGAAGCATGTCTGCAGTTTGCTTTCGCTGGTGCAGCCTGCACACATGCTGAAAGATGGTGCCTCTCCATATATGGATTTCAGAATTAAAAATAAAAGAATATTTCTATTACCCTATAAAGTTTGTGAGGCTTTCTCTAAGAAAATATCCACAAAGGTATCAGTTTATAACTCAACAGACATTTCTTACTAATTTGGCTCTTAGAATGCCCTTTTCATGGTTTAGGTTAATGCACTTCCAAAGTGGAGTAAGTTTACTTGCACAAAGGCAGATTAGGCTTGTTCCCACAAAATAGCTAATGACATTTAAATTCACACCCTAACATATTCCATGTTGACAGGCTCTATCTAATTCAACTGTAATATTTCTCTGTAGTGTTAGACACAGTTTGATTTAGACCCTGGTCCTGCAATCAGTTCCACATGGATAGACCACAGAAGCCAGCTTTTCAGGCCATTGAGCTTGCTTTTTTATGTGGCTGTACAGCACCTTCCACAGTTAAACTATTACAATAAATAAATAAACAAACTATTCAAACAAACAGAGTAACATTCTGTTTAAAATGTAACAATTTGTAATGTATCAAAATAGCTATTATTTGTTTTATATTATATACCTCTTTATGGTACAGTATATGCCAAGAGGTCTACCATGGAGTTTCATCCAGATTGAGTACAGGCAACTCCCCGCTTAACACTGTTTTGCTTAGTGCTAATTCGCTATAACACTCATTTTGTGTTGATAATTGATTCCACTTAGCGCTCAGTGAGTTTCATTATAACGCTCATGGTTGCCATCTTGGTTCATCAAAAATTTTCAGTTTCGCTTAATGCTAGTTCCAAAAAAGTCTATCTCCATCCTCTTTATTATTACCCTTCAGGTATTTGAAAACTGTTATCAAACTCCCCCTCAGTCTTCTCTTCTCCAGTCTAAATAATCCTAGTTCTTTCAGTCTTTTCCCATATGTTTCCAGGCCTCTAAACATCTTTCTCACTTAATTGCTCCACATCCTTTTTGATGTGTGGGACACAGAACTGGAAACAGTACTCCAGGTGAAGCCTCAGCAGTATCAAACAGAGTGGCAGCATATTATCTGGCAGCAGCTGCACATGAAGATCTCTATTGTAGGATAAAATAAGTCAGAGAAATGTAGCCCCCACTGGGGTTTCATGTAAGCCTACCAACCAAGCTTGCCTGCACCCAGCCATCTTTGGGCTTTTTTACATGTGCTCCAGTGTGGCAGGGGTAGGAGAGGCACTTTAATTAGAGTGGATCCGAAAACTGTTCTAATTAAAGTGTTCACAGTATCACATGTATTCTGTGTCCCACACTTCAAAATGGTGATGAGCTATAGCTAAATCACCCTGCTGCCATTCTGAAGCACGGGGACACTAAACAGGCATGATGAGGAGACTGCTGAAGCGCACTAATTAGCTCACTCCAGCAGTTGATTAATCGAGTCTGCTCTGACGTGTGCTAATTAGCATGAGTCAGAGCAGACATCCAGCACATGTATCGGTGCCCTTTCTTTGCCTGTTACTACAGCAACTGTGTGACCAAACCACTAATCACATGGCCTCAAAAAAATCAGATTTGTGGGCATAGCATAAACATTTTAACTTGTAAAAGAACAACAACATAAATCGCCTTAAATTCAAAATTTTAAAAAGTAATAAATTCTACCCTGGACTAGATTTAGCCAAGACCCACTACCAAATAGAAAGATACTAGGCAATTTATATTACTTTAAAAACTGAAATCCCATTAAAAGCAGTGGAACTATATATGTATAAGTGAGGGCAGAATCTAAAACTAAATATATATTTATTATTTTTATGAGGAGTTTACCCACAAAACAGTGTGAGGTATTTTCCTCTCTGGAAGGCCTTACAGTCTAAAAGAAAGATACAGAGAAACCAGACCCAATAGGAAATCCATAGGCGTGGAGAACATATATGTATTTCATGTGCATTTGTGTTTCCTTTTCCTTTAGCATTTGCATAGGAAAGAATAAAGTAATTAACTACAGCAAATTCTCTTCGTGCATAAAATACATATCTTTGAGCAGAATTTTGCAATATGAAGGGATTAGAATCTTATTCATGACATGACTTGTATGACATTTACAGAGGGCTTAGAGTGTGAAATAGCTGATAAAAATTCCTCATAAGTGAATCATATAATTTCTTCACATGAGTTTCATGGTATGCAATAGCACATTATAACAGAAAAAAGTGAGCTTCACAGGCAGGAGAGCAAAGAGAAACAGTAACTAAAATGAAAGTTCCTCATAGAACATTGAGAGCACTTTTCGCACATAAAATGGTGACCTGTTTTAGACTAATTTCTCTAGAGAAGAGGCACCCAAAAAACCTTCCTTTACTATAAAAAGCTAGTAAGGAAACTGACAACTTCAGTTTCCCCCTTGATCATAGGCGTACATGTAATAGTTGTTTAGTTCAAAAAGGTTCACCCTGGGCCCTTTTACACACCACAGCCAGGTCCAGTACTGTTACACCTCCAGTGTAATGAGTAGTGAAATATGCAGAGACAACAGCACATGCTGAAGATGAAAATTCAGTCTCACTTCCAAATGGAATTTTATTTTTTCTTCCCTCAAATGATTGTCAGTATCACTTTCTTTTTTAATTAAGTACAACTAGATTAAAACCAATTTAAAGAAAACATTTAATCACTTTTTAAAAATAACTCTCATCCTTTAACAAAACATAAAGCCAGAAAGGAAGATGAAATGAAAGGGCTTCTCTTTAATTTGTTATGTAATTTAATTGTGTTTTATGATGAACTGTTTAGTTGCATAAACTAAATATCACAACCGTGCAAAGTATTATGATCCTTTTGCTAGTAATGATGGTGCTGCCTGTTTAAAAAATTGGAAGCTGTAGGTATCCAGCTTTTCAGCTAAATGATATAATTATGGTGCGTTGGAGCAAACTTGATTAATCGATTAATCGAGTCTGCTGGAGCATGGTAATTACCGTGCTCCAGCAGACTCCAGTGTAATGTGCATCAGTGTCCCCATGACGAAAAATGGCAGCAGGAGTGCTTTAACTAAAGCTCATTCCATGAGCCCTTTTTCAGTGCGAGGACACTGATACATGTAATCTAATTAAAGCACTCTGCCCCCCTCCCAAAGCACATGTATAAATGCCCCTAGATTAAAGGATTTCCACCCCCTATATATTTATTACTATTAGGCAACTGTCAATCCTCTGGATCACGACGTGTATGTAAGAGGTCTAGTTTGATGCCTGATGAATCCATTTATGGCTGAAAAGACCAATTCAAGAGTGACACAGCTTGTTACAAGAGTCTTACATCAATGTACTGTCTGAGTTGGAGTCCAAGTTTACAGCACGCTGCTTTCTTCTTTCTCACTTTGCTTCCAGCCTCTGAATCAAAGCCACTTCATGTTGAGCTGCACCCTGTGCCAGATATTCCCTCCAGATCAATGGGATTCTCCGCACTCCTCCCAGGTTTCTACACTGATGTTGATACCTTCATATCATTTTTTGCAAACATCATGGTAGCACCACAGAAGGTGATCCTGCATTCTAGAGCTGTCTTGAATCTCACTATACAAAATATTCTTAGGGATATGGGTCTCCTCCCATTCTCCTGACATGGTGATCCGTTGCGACTTCTTCTTGATGGTGGCTCTAAGTGTGTCAGTCCTGTGTGCTCCAGTACCTCTGTGTTTGGTATTCTGTCTTCCCACTTTATTTTCAAAATCTTATGCAGACATCTCATGTGGAAGCTGTTGAGTCTCTGAATGTGTCTAGCGTGTGTAGTAATGCCTGTGTGAACCAGCAGGTATTAGCTTCAGATTCAGATTCGGCCGATTCCCTGATCCCAGTGCTGACGTGGGTGTGGGAAGCAGGCACATCAGCGCTGGGAGCAGGGGCTCTGCCCAGTCACCGTTTGCCAGGTGGGGCGGGATGGGGCATGATGCAGGCGTGGCTTGCTCCGGGTGTAAGGAGGCAAGTGGCAGCAGGGCATAGCCACACCCCTGCCTGGCTGGAAAGTGGCAGCAGCATTCCAGCTGGCAAGTGGCTGGGAGCAGGGGCTCTCCCCGGCCGCCACTTGCCAGCTGGGGCGGTGGGGGAGGGGGGGCGCGGGATGTGGGCGTGACAGTGCTGGGAGTGGGGACTATGCCCTACTACCACTTGCGACCTTCCGTCCAGAGTGAGCTGTGTCCGCATCCCCCCCCCCCCCCCTTGCCCTGGCTGGGCAAGCGGCAACAGGGCAGAGCCTCTGCTCCCAGCGTTGCTATGCCCACATTCCATTCCCTGCCACACTTCTCCCTGAATCCTGCACCCCCCCCGCCCCATCTGGGCAGCTTGTCCCAGCCTCAGCCCCAATCCCTCCCTCCCCCACGCCCCTTCCATTCCCCTCCCCCAACCCCAACAGATTTACCAGCTGGAGGCAGCTGTCAACTGCCTGTTTAGTCCAAAGTGGCACCAAATCTTTTTCAAAGCTTTTCCAAATTGACTCAGAGGCTTTGAATTGATTTGGAGCTTTAAATTGGTCTCCCAATTCAATTTGGATTTGGTGATTTGGTCCCCAAGTCGGGCCGTATCTCCTCTGAATCGAATCGGCTACTGAAGCCTCACACAGCCCTAATATGTAGTCCATGTTTTTGAAACATAATGACAACATACAAGTCTCACAGATTTGCATCCTCACCTTAGCTGATAGTTGGCTGTTATTCCATGCATGTTTTTGTAATAGCCTGAAATTCTTAGATGCTTTTCCAATTCTGTTTGTTCAGTCTGAAGATCAAGATTCCTGCTGATTACAGAACCCAAGTAACAAAAACTGTCAATGACACTAACAGATTTATCTTCCAGAGTCATGCCAGGTATTGGTTCTTCCACCCTTTGGTACGCAGTCTGTTTTTTTGAGACTAATTGCCATCCTGAAGCTCTTGCATGATGCAGAAAATCAGCCAAAGAGGTTCTTCAGGGAAGATTCACTGGGGGGCAACTATGTCTGCAACATCAGCAAACAGGAAATGTCTCAGAACTAGTTCTTTCACCTTGGTTTTCACTCTAAACCTTGCAATGTTGAAGAAGCTTCCATATAGTCTGGTTCAAAGATAAATGTCATGAAGAAGTAGGAATGACATGTAAACGTTAAAAAGCATAGGGGCTGACACACCGCTGTTTCACCTTGCTGTTGATATCAAAGGTGTTTGTGTCTTTGTTTTTATACACTACAGTTGCCTTCATACCTTGATGTAATGAGCAAGTGATGTTCAACAGTTTGGTGGGACAACCCAGTTTCTTCAGAACTTCAGAAAATAGTCTACACAGTTTTGCGGGTAAACTCCTCATAAAAATAATAAATATATATTTAAGTTCTAGATTTTTCCCTCACTTATATATACACATAGTCCCAGTGAAAAGATCATGTCTGTTGACTGTATTGAAGGCCTTTGTCAGATCAATAAAGGCTATATACAGCAATACAGTAAAAGCTCTGTTATCTGGCATTTTACTAACTGGTATTTCTATTAACCGGAATTTCTGGCCGGCCAGTGGACACACAGGGGTCGAGGAGGGGGTGCACAGGGGAAAGGCTGTACACGGCCGACCACCTTGCACTGCTGCTGCTCTGCGTGTGGCTGCTGCTGCCCCCTGCTCTGCGTGCAGCGGGAAACCCCAGTGACTTAGGTAACTAGCATTTTTAGATTTCCGACACACCCTATTCCCCACCCGTACCAGAAAACAGGGCTTTTACTGTATTTGTTTTTCTCTATACTACTTTTGCAGTTGCTTGACTGAAAATATTATATCAATGGTGGAATGTCCCAAGTGAAAACTGCATTGAATTGCTGGATAGAAATTGCAACTTAAGGAGCATGATGCAGTGAGAACTTTTCCAATGATGTTCAACAGGGAGATAACTTAATAGTTGTCACAGTTGCTTCTATCCCCTTTGTTTTTGTATAATTGTCCAAACTGAGCATCTCTGAAATCTTAGGGTATCACTTCCTCTTTTCAAGAGAGAAGTAGAACTTCATGAAACTTTCAAAGTAATTTGTTGTTGACACATTTGGTAGATTTCAGTAGGCAAGCAGTCATTGCTGGATAACTTGTACCCAGGAACCAATTTAATGGATTTCTGCAAATCTTCTAATGTAGGCTAATTGTCCAAACCCATCATAACTTTGCACTATGGTAATCCTTTGAGCTCTTTGTGTTTGATTCTGTCTCACTAGAGTACAGAATTCCATAGGCTGGGGACAGAAGTTACACATAAACTGGTTTAAGTTATCAGAAACCGGTTTAAACCTGTAACAGAACAGAAGTTCAGTGCACTTAAATCACTTTCAAAATGGCTGAAACTGATTTAAGATAAACCTAGTTGCATGCAGTACCAGACTTAACTGATTTAGGTCAAACCGGTTTATGGAACTTCTGTCCCAGATCCCTTCCCAGTTCAAGTTAACTCACAGTCCCCCAGCATCCAAGATTGCTTTGCAGCCAGGGGCTATGCACCCTGTTCCAGCACAGAAGGCTCTGCCTGTTCCTCTGCTCCCTAGCCAGAGTACTACCACTGCCCTAGATGGCAGAGAAGGGGAGTGGGGGAGAAGGGAAGGAGGGAAGCCCTGGTAGGGGGAAGGGAAGGTGGGAACCCTTGGAGGTTTTTCCCCCTCTCAAGTGAAGGGATGAGTGTGGCTAGGCCCCAGCCCAGCTGGGCCAGATGAGGATGAGAGGGAACAGGAGGTCTAAACCCCCAACCTGGCCCACACCAGAGGGGGTCTGCCTGGTAGGGGGAAAGGAGGAGGAAAGCCTCGGGAGGCTTTCCCCTGCTCCCCACTTGAGCATAGGGAGACTTCTTATAGTTGGTTAGCACTGTCTTTTTGTTTTCAACCAGTGTTATATGGGTTTTAGAGTGCTCTTCAAATCAGTCTGCATTTCTCTTGCATTTTTTTGCCAAACACTGTTACAGCATTGTATAATTTTGTTTTTAAGTTTTCTCAAGCCTTAGTGGCTGAGTTGTTAGGTAAACTTGTTTTCACAACTTCTTCACTGGACAGTCTGCATTTATCTATGTTTTTAGTTTTGCTGATGTGTATCTGAGAATGACTGGTAGTTTTGTTACGGTGGATCTTTTTTACATTGATTTTGCAGCTGACTAAGGCATAGTCAGTGTTACAGTCAGCACTGTAATAAAACCTCATGTGCAGGATTTCTTTCACGTGACTAAACCTGGTCAGTACTAGATTTACTTGGTGCTAGTGCCCTGATCTTGGCCATCTCCACAATGTCTTTCTTGTGATTTTTCCAGTGAAGTAGGAGCTGGTAACGCACAGATTTTGACTTGCACAAAATTCTAACATTCACTGCCTGCTTTCATTCATATTACCAATTCTGTGTTTGCCCAGAATACCAGGCCAATTCTTAAAACTATATCCAACTCTTGCATTGAAGTCACCAAGTATTATAATGGTCTAATTTCTGTAAGTTTTCTCAATTTCTTCTTCAAGTTATTGGTAGCAAAAGTTTTCATCTTTGCCACTAGCTTGAAGGGTAGGTGCATAGACACTAAACAACATGATGAAGCCATTCTGTGTATGCACTCTGAGTGTCATGATTTGACTAGATACAGCAGTGGGGCTTTCACTGAAAGATAGCAAGCTGTTTCTAATAGCAAAGCCTACTTCCCCGCTCTCTCCTTTCTCCTTCTGGATTCCCATGCCAGAATATGGTGTAATCATGCTCTTGGCTAGAACCCGTATCTGAGAACTGAGTTTCCGATCCAGGCTCTGGCCCTTTGGGCCCAGCTTTTGAGTGCCTGCTCTTATGACCTAACTTAAACACCAAAGGAAACCAAAAGAAATATAGGCATCAGACTCTTGTACCCACCCTCCCGCCTTTTTTCTAACTGGGATATGACTAGCCAGTCTAAACAAAACTGCAGTCCAGGAATGCTATCACTTTAATAACTTCTCCTGCACTGCACCACAGTCAGGTCCCTGGTGGTGCTGAGTCACTGCTGTCAGCAATCCTTCCCTGGTTCACAGCACCTCAAGCAGTGCAGCTTTCTGCTACCTTTAACTACCATTTTCTCCATGGAAAATGCAGCTCCCTCCCAAGGAGCACCTGATTCTAGTCTGAGGGATCCTCTTTGGGGTCTGCAGCACCAGAACCATTGGCATTTCCACAGCCTGAAACACAAGAAGCTTCCCCAAATTCCTCACATCTCTCAGGGCTTCCTGTCCTAAGGGGGATTTACTACCTGAAGAGGATGGAGCTACACTGTTTTCAGCGATGGCAGATGACAGAAGAAGGAGCAATGGTCTCAAGTTGTAGCAAGTTTAAGTTAGATATTAGGAACAACTTTCTCACTAGGAGGGTAGTAAGGCACTGGAAGAGGCTACCCAGAGAGGTGATAGAATCTCTGTTGTTGGAGGTTTTTAAGATTTAGCTAAACAAAACCCTGGATAGGATAGGATATAGTTGGGGACAGTCCTGCTTTGAGCCAGCTTTGATGGGTTACACCCAAGGGTATTCAGGGAGCTGGCGAGCATCATAGCTCAGCCCCTGGCACGGATCTTTGAGAGCTCTTGGCGCTCTGGTGAAATGCCCGATGATTGGAAAAAGGCCAATGTTGTGCCTATCTTCAAGAAAGGGAAGAAAGTAGATCTGGCAAACTACAGGCCCATCAGTCTGACCTCTATCCTGGGGAAGGTCTTGGAAAAGATTATCAAGGAGGCCATCCTTAACAGACTAGCTGAAGGCAATATCCTGAGGGATATCCAGCATGGATTTGTTGCGGGTAGGTCTTGCTTGACCAATCTCAGTTCCTTTTATGACGAGGTGACTTATCACCTGGACAAGGGAGAAGAGATTGACGTTGTATATCTTGACTTTAAAAAAGCCTTCGATCTGGTATCCCACAATCACCTCTTGGCTAAACTGGCTAACTGTGGCCTCAACCTCACCACAATCCACTGGCTGGGGAATCAGCTCCGCGGTAGGCCCCAAGGGTAGTGGTCAATGGGAGTCAATCATCTTGTTGCGCTGTGACCAGTGGGGTCCCCCCAAGGCTCTGTCCTAGGGCCTATACTATTTAACATCTTCATCAATGATGTGGACATTGGTGTCAGAAGTGGACTGGCCAAGTTTGCCGATGACACCAAACTCTGGGGTAAAGCATCCAACACCTGAGGACAGGAGGGTGATTCAGGTGGATCTCGACAGGCTCATGAAATGGGTGGATGAGAACCCGATGGTGTTCAATACCAAAAAATTCAAGGTTCTCCACCTTGGGAGGAAAAACTTGCAGCATGCTTGTAGGCTTGGTAGTGCTACACTGGTTAGCACTACAGATGAAAGAGACTTGGGGGTCATGGTTGACCACAAGATGAACATGAGCGTTCAGTGTGATGCTGTGGCTAGTAAAGCGAGCAAAACGCTGGCTGGCATCCATAGATGCTTCTCAAGCAAATCCCGGGACATCATTGTCCCGTTGTACTCGGCCTTGGTGAGGCCACAGCTGGAGTACTGCATCCAATTTTGGGCTCCACAATTCAAAAAGGATGTGGATAAGCTTGAGAGGGTGCAGGGGAGAGCCATGCGCATGATCAGAGGTCAGGAAAACAGACCTTATGGGAGGCTGAGAGCCACAGGGCTCTTCAGCCTGGAAAAGCGCAGGCTCAGGGGTGATCTGGTGGCCACCTGCAAGTTTATCAGGGGTGCTCATCAGGATCTGGGGAAGCATCTGTTCACCAGAGCGCCCCAAGGGATGACAAGATTGAACGGTTGCAAACTCCACCGCGGCCAATTCAGGCTGGACATAAGGAAGAACTTCTTCACTGTCTGAGCCCCCAATGTTTGGAATAGACTGCCGCCAGAGGCGGTTCAAGCATCCACTTCGAACGCCTTCAAGACACATTTGGATGCTTATCTTGCTGGGATCCTATGTTCCCTGCTGACTTCCTGCCCCTGGGGCAGGGGCCTGGACTCGATGATCCTCTGGGGTACCTTCCAGCCCAAATGTCTATGAAATCTATATATGACCTCCTGAGGTCCCTTCCAGGATTAATTCTCTGTGATTATAATATGTATATTACTTATACTATATTATGTACTATATATTATATATATAGGTCATATTTTCATACATGAAGGAAATTATATGCAATATGATGTTAAGAACTATACTGTTACTATTTTTTACACAGATCATAAAAAAAAGTTCTCATAATTTAACTAAAAACATGACACAAGAAGTATCAAGTTGTCTTTTCTGTATCAAGCAAGGCCAGAAATGCTTGTAGTAGCTGACACTGAAAACAAATTTACAAGTTTTCAACTTTAATTGTCTAATGAGTGTTTAAGAGGCACCTTAGGAGGAACACAAAGAAATGATAAACTTGCACTCAAGAAATGTGATTAGTGATTTGGATACTTATGAAGCATTAACTTGACAACCATGCACAAGTCAACCGGTTTGTTTTTTTTCTCTCTCTTCTTTGCTTGAGGTATTGTCTCAAAGCGGGTCATTGCCTTGCAAGTCTGGCATCTACTTACATTGTTTGAAAATCTTACAAACCTGCCTTTGGAATAATGGATACTGACATATATTTCCTAATTTGTTTCATGATTTAACAACTGTGGACAACTGTAATCATATTTTAACAGCTGTTTTTGAGATTTGATTTTGCTTTTTGTTTTACTGGCTTGTTTTAAAACAATTGCTCCATCCATTTGAGATGTAATCTGCATCTGCTATGGTATAAACAATATATCCTCAGGGGTGAAAGTATGAATCTTTTGTTAATAACTCTTCAAACTGCCTGCTACATGATTTGTTTTATGTAAAAACAACTTTTACTGAAATTGCTTACTGATAATTTGAAGTGGATTTTCAATAGTCCTTAAGAAATGGTTTATCTGTATGAAGCGTAGTTAAATTAAAGTTTGGGGTTTTCAAATTAGAGTATTGCTACCCAGTACAGAATTGAAGAACACTTACCATGTAATCCAATCAGCTGCTTAAAAAAAATATGCTACTACCATTTTGGGTATTAGACCTGCCTTTGAATAATCCTTGTGTAGCTTTGAGGTTTTTCCATCATATTTCCTATTTTTTAAAAACAAGATTTTTTCCTGTGCAGTCCTCTGCTATAGGCATACAAAAGCAAAACAAAACAAGAAACTGATACGACTAATCAAGGGGAAAAGTGAAAATGGCCATACAACTACTGACAGATATCCGGCGTATAAGGACTGTTACTAGTCTTGAGCGTGTAACAATAATACAGTGCGTTTTGTGTGAACTTCTTCCTGTATCTTTAAGTAAAAAAGTAAAGCTTATGCCACACAAGAAATTATTATAAAACTGACAGATAATAACTTAGAGGTTGATTATGGATATATTGGAAAAAACTGAGCTACCCCATTAATAGTCTAATGTGACGGCCCAGTAAGTTAATGTTCTATCTTGATAACGTATTCCTCAGGCAGCCTCAGGTAACCTCCCTCATCAAAAGTTCTAGATTAAGTAACAGTAGGAACTGCTGGGGGGGAAAGCTCACATAGTCAGAAGTACCACCTTTACAGCAAACCAGGTACATTGATATGGAGGCTGACCAGGAAATATATATATGAATTTCAGGAAACAGATTTTATTATATCAGACTCCTGTTTTACATATCCCAAGCGCGAAAGTTTTGCTACACTGTAGTCTTATTTGAACTATATCTAAATAAATAAACGGAATGATGAGAATCAGAATTTTTCCTTCCCCGGCTTTATCTCTTAAGTTTGAAAAAAGGTATTGAACCAGCTAAGCACTCTAGCCTATAAATTGATTAAAGCCTTCAAATCCCAGTCACATCAATGGAGGTCTTGGGACTTTATCGGACCATTGATTTAAATGAGTTGCCCAAACAGTATACCTATAATAGGATAGTTAAATCCTCCCATCTCTGTGATAATTAGGGGGAAATTAACTATTCAGCAACATTTAAATAATTTGTTTAAAAAAAAATATACAGTACACAAAAGGCGATTGAGGATAGCCAGGTGCAAAGCTTGACATTTTAAAAATAATTATTCTTTTTTCAACTCTGCTTTTTGCTTGGTTGATTTGATTCGCAACTATGCTATCTTTGGGTGCCTGCATTATGCCATAACATGTTGACAAAAAAAGAGACCTCACATTAGTGCTGTGCAAAGCTTCAGTCCCCCATTTGATTCAGTAGAGATTCGGCCCAATTTGGTGGCTGAATCTTCAAATCCGAATCAAATCAGAGGACCCTTTAATCTCTCCAAATCAAATCAGAACCATCCAGATTGATTTGGAGAGATTCAGAGATTCGGACATAGACACAGCTTTAAATGTTTTTTCTATATACCTCTAGGTAGCAGAGGCTTGTGAATGCTGCCATGCTGGAGCCCATGGAGCATCCCACAGGCACACAGTGGGGCTCCCCAGTGTGCTCAGCAGCAGACCCAGAAGTGGACCAGAAGCACTTCCAGTCCACTTCTGGATCCACCAGGGAGTGCATGGGGGACCTGCGTGCGCCGCTGGCTTGGTAACTGGTGCCTCTTGGGTCTGGGGGAGCACCCGGGGTCCCCCTGTGGCCGATCGCTGAGTCAGGAAGGCACAGGGAGGGCCCCCCAGTGTGCTTTCTGGCATACCCAGAAGTGGATACTTCCAGTCCACTTCTGGGTTCACAGCTGAGCATGTGGAGGGCCCCCTGGCACTCCTGTGGGATACTCCATGCATCCCAGCATTGCAGTGATCACAAGCCATGCCTGCTACTTCAAGGTATGTAGAAAAAAAATTTTCAAAGCTGTGTATATGTCTGAATTGTTGATTCTCGAAATCAGCATTGAATCTTCAGATTTGGCTGAATTGAATTTGGGACAGTGATCTAAATCAACAAATCAAATCACTGTCCCTGATTCAGGCCGAATCTGAATTGAATAGGGCCTGCTTTACACACCCCTACCTGACTTTACCTATACATGGATATAGATTGATCACACGCTATGGTGTAGCCACATCTTGTAAAGAAGGAAGGAAAGTATTAGATGGTTAAGGAATAGGCAGATAGCATCAGGGTAAAGGAAAGGAAATTGATACATGAATGGAAACTGTTTTCTGATCTGTTTAGACTGGTGCTATGCTCCAGTGTGTTGCTTAAAGAAGCTAATTTAAAAGGTAGTAAAATGGCAGGCTTAGCAAAGCTTCTGCCTCATATTCTTGCATATATGAAACTTAAAAACAGCAGATGCCAGTAAGAATACAAATGGACTATCACTACTGGCTGTACTGCTGATCTAAGCCAGTCAAACGCTTTGGTAAAATGCTATTCCACATCAATAAACAAAACTCAAAGAAGCTAAAAGTAACACAGAATCAGACTTCGGGATCTCACAGCTGCTATAAAAAGAAAGATAATAATTTCCAATTACTAAAAATCCAGTTCAAGGGAAGTTGCCAGCGTCTTGTGAAAGGAAATTTTCACATCTTAGGTTTCTGTTGCGGACAGCTTTAGTCTCAGAGATATAATAAACTTTAGTGAGCACGGTGTTCCAGCTGTTCAACAGGTAGAGTATATAACCCCCCCCCCCCAAAAAAAAACCCCGAAATTGGCTGCACTGGAACCAGTGAATACTGACAAAGGAAGAATGCATTTTATGTCTTCATTAAATAGACAAGTTTGTTTTTAAGATCTTCAGTAACGTCAACAGAGAGTGCTTTGAATTGACCCTGATATGTTTGTAAGAATAAAGGCATCCAAAAATATTTTGAGAACTGAATATGTGCTTATAGGAAGTCACATCCAAGTGTTAGACCACTAAGGCTACAAACAGACACCACCTTTTCCTTAAAAGAAACCATTTTGTCCTGGAGCAAAGTGCAGTTGTTCAGATCTCTGTTTTTACTGTCTTGGGACAAACCCTAAAAAGGTTCATGGGCTAGCAGTTTGTCCCAAGACATGTGAAATGTGTCTGAATGGTTGTCCTAGGATTGTATCATTGAATCAATGGCAGAAAAGTAGCAGTGCTTTCAGCTGTTCACTAAACTCTGATTGGCAGGAGGTTGTATGTATATGCCAATCCCAGGACAAACATGAGAACAACTTGTCCCAGGACAAATGCAACACCTGTTCCTAACCTCAGACATGACATATATAATCAAACAGCCTCATGTTTGATGGTTTAAAAATCAGAATTACCTAGATTTTTGTCATAGCGAAAGGAGGAAATGTTTTACTGATTCAAATTTAATTTCTTTAAAATATTTTAGAATGTTCAAATTTTGCATTGCAGACAACTATAATTGTAGAAGCAGTAGTATGAAAATGAGTGGGTGAGTGGGGCATTGGGGGAGCTCAGAATGAAGCTAGTAAGGAGTCTCACGCTCTAGTAGTGGGTAGAGTAGAGCTGCAGAGGCAGTGCAGTGTTGAAGCAATGACCAGAGGTTTGCTGTCGTGTTGGTATAGGAGGTGTCAGTTCTTTTTTTTTTGCCACTAAAAATCAATGTTTAAATGGCAGCTTGGTACATGCTGGTGGCAAAAAAGAAGGTGACATCCCCTTTAGCACTGAACCTCCAGCTGCTGCTTCTGCCATGTGCCACCAAGGACACAGTACTGGCCAGCAACGCTTCTGTATAGAGGCTGCACTAAATATACTTCATGGGAAGGGGGACAATAGTGGCATTTTAAGAAGTGATAGCTAGCTTTCTAGGTATTTAAGAGGTACTAAGAGAAAGGCAAAAGCACAGTTCAGTAAAATACATGTTCATTTAATGGTGCCATGGGATCTGATCCCTGATCCCAACAATTACATTTCCTGCCATGCTACCTGTGCATAGAAGGCATAATTTTGGGATTGGGGATCAGATCCCAGTTGCACCAATCTACTTGTCAGTGCAGGGGTATCTGGGACCAAGTATATACACATATAAGTTTTTATTTATTTGTATACACACACCTTCTAGTCACTGATCATTGCCTCCTTAACCCACTATAGGAACTCACGCACCAATTACAATATGCACACCTGCAGAATGGTGCTCCCACATACACATCCACAAGGTGTCATTTCCCTTAAAATCCTTGTCTCAGACCTATCCCTGAATACTGGGTTTAAAACTAAATTCATTTGCTGTTGCTTCTGCTGGAGGACCCACTGCTGCTGTCCTCGTCATGGTCTACTAGTCCAGTTGTCTCGACATCCTCTTCGCTATTACCGTCAATTTCCCCACTGTGGGGTGTGTCTTGGAAGATCCTGTTCCATGTGTCCCCCTGCCAGGTGGATTTGGCTGTGACCGCACAGTCCTCTGCTACCGATTTCTGGTAGTAGGACTGGAGTTCACTGAAGGCCAATTTAACACAGTCTACCACCTCAAGGTCCATGTGCCTGGATATCAGGAGGTTCCTGGATTTCCACAGGGTGCTCCTGACACATGACACAAACTGATCGAAATGGGCTGATGGGTTCCCCTGGTGTTTAGTCAGGTATCCGTAAAGTGCTGCCTCTCTTGACAGCTGTCCGACCCCTGTCACTGCTTCACAGAGCCACTTTACCTTCTTCCACACCACCTTGGTATACAAGCACAACCATATGAGGTGGTTGATAGTTTCTGTGGCACCTTGGCAGATTTCCCTCAGGCAGCTGTCTCCCCGATTGCACCTCTCTCTGTCTCCGGGCCCTCACTGGGAGGGCTCGGTGGGCTATCAGCCAATTCCAGTCTCTGTGGTCTTTATGCAGGTCTTTGTGGAAGATGTGTTCCCACATGTCTTTGCAAGTATCACCCAGAAGCAGGTCCATGGGTGACATGATGTCTCTGCTTCTCACCACCTCCTGTATCTTCTTGTGGTTGGTCATGCTTGTGGGGCCTGCGCTATGTAGACCATACATGCTGTGCAACTCGTTCAGGTTCTCATAGAACCAGAGGGCCCATGAGCCATGGTCTTTCATTGGTTGGTGCAAACACCCACAACATGCTGACAGGAACCTACCACAAGGCTAGATTAGTCCAGTATATCTGAACAAGATACATGATGGTGTCCATTGTGCTCAGTCCCTCTCACTGTTGACTCCTTTTCAAGTCATGTGGGCCACTACATAGAATATATTTTGACTATCTCTTCACTCCTACAGCTGAGCTGTTCCTTTCTTTCCCATTTCCACTGACTCCTGTTTCTTCACCAGCCTTAGGTGCCTGGTAAACATCACCAAATATTTCATCCAGAATCCCTCACTCATCCCCTCAGCTTGCCAAATGTGATTAATGTGGCCCAGCCCTCCATGTGGTAGAGCCAAACCTGGTTGTCCTGCATCTTATTCACATATAAATTTTTGGACAATCCTAGGACTTATGGCAAGAACACTCAGTTCCAGTCATGAGTGGGGGCTAATTAGCACATGGATCCTTTGTGGGGGTATCTGGAGTACACACACATGCTGTAGACATGTACCCATTAGAAGTTTAACGCACCTGAATTTACTGCGCAGTAAATTCAGGCACATTAATTGCACACGTACTATTAATGAATTAATTCAGGCACATTCATTGCTCAGTTTGTACTATTATACATAAATAGGTATAAAACTGCTGCTTAAAAGTGTGCTTATGAAATACCTGTGCTAAAACTTGTAGCAGTTTCAAAAATGTAAAATGCATCAATTTTGGATGAATTTAGTGGATGGGTACCCGCAGTAATTTGCCTACATGCAAATTACGACAGGTATATTTATCTCAAAGCCAGTATTTCCAAATCTGCCCCCTAGTTCCATGTGCCATAGATTCATAGATGTTAGGGTCGGAAGGGACCTCAATAGATCATCGAGTCCGACCCCCTGCATAAGCAGGAAAGAGTGCTGGGTCTACATGACCCCAGCTAGATGCTCATCTAACCTCCTCTTGAAGACCCCCAGGGTAGGGGAGAGCACCACCTCCCTTGGGAGCCCGTTCTAGACCTTGGCCACTCGAACTGTGAAGAAGTGTTTCCTAATGTCCAATCTAAATCTGCTCTCTGCTAGCTTGTGGCCATTATTTCTTGTAACCCCTGGGGGCGCCTTGGTGAATAAATACTCACCAATACCCTTCTGTGCCCCCGTGATGAACTTAAAGGCAGCCACAAGGTCGCCTCTCAACCTTCTCTTGCGGAGGCTGAAAAGATCCAGTTTCTCTAGTCTCTCCTCGTAGGGCTTGGTCTGCAGGCCCTTAACCATACGAGTGGCCCTTCTCTGGACCCTCTCCAGGTTATCCGCATCCCTCTTGAATTGCGGCGCCCAGAATTGCATGCAGTACTCCAGCTGCAGTCTGACCAGCGCCCGATAGAGGGGAAGTATCACCTCCTTGGACCTATTCGTCATGCATCTGCTGATGCACAATAAAGTGCCATTGGCTTTTTTGATGGCTTCGTCACACTGCCGACTCACGTTCATCTTGGAGTCCACTAGGACTCCAAGATCCCTTTCCACTTCCGTGCCACCCAGCAGGTCATTCCCTAGGCTGTAGGTGTGCTGGACATTTTTCCTCCCTAGGTGCAGCACTTTGCATTTCTCCTTGTTGAATTGCATTCTGTTGTTTTCTGCCCATTTGTCCAACCTGTCCAGGTCCGCTTGCAGCTGTTCCCTGCCCTCCGGCGTGTCTACATCTCCTCATAGCTTTGTGTCAACTGCAAACTTGGACAGAGTACATTTCACTCCCTCGTCCAAGTCACTGATGAAGACATTAAAGAGTATCGGTCCAAGGACCGAACCCTGCGGGACCCCACTGCCCACACCCTTCCAGGTCGAAACCGACCCATCCACCATGACTCACTGGGTGCGACCCTCCAGCCAATTCGCCACCCACCGGACTGTGTAGTCATCCAAGTCACAGCCTCTTAACTTGTTCACCAGTATGGTGTGGGATACCGTATCGAAGGCCTTCCTGAAGTCTAAGTATACGACATCCACCCCTCCTCCTGTGTCCAGGCGTTTCGTAACCTAGTCATAAAAAGAAACTATATTGGTCAGGCACGATCTGCCTGCCACGAACCCATGCTGATTTCCCCTCAGCATAATTTGTCCTGCTGGGCTCTCACAAATGTGAGCCTTGATAATTTTTTCAAAGACTTTGCCAAGGATGGAGGTGAGACTGACTGGCCTATAGTTGCCCGGGTCCTCCTTCCTCCCCTTTTTGAAAATGGGGACCACGTTGGCCCTTTTCCAGTCCTCCGGGACTTGGCCTGTGCGCCACGAGCGTTCGAATATTCCCGCCAGTGGCTCTGCAATGACATCGGCCAGTGCCTTCAGCACCCTCGGATGGAGCTCATCCGGGCCCGCTGACTTAAAGGCATCCAGTTCTTCCAAGTGCCTCTGCACCATCTCAGGGTCTACGCATGGCAGTCTGGCGCCTTGCTGCTGCCTCTCTACAACCCCAGTGAGAGACTTGTTGTGCCCCTCACTTAGGAAGTGCCAGGAGAGAATGAAGGGGATGCAGGGGGACAAAGTTGGGTAGACAGATGGCAAGGGGGCCACCTGATCCCCCAAATTATTTTCCTGCTGTAGCAGTAGGAAGGGGACAAATTCAAGGCAAACCTCCAATAATGAAATTCTGTACCTGGAAAATTATGGCAAGTGCAAGAGCTGATTTTGATTTGTTTAGGAATTGCATTTCTTAGCTGTTTTCAGATTTTTTATATTATTTCACACATGCAAAATTACATTAAGAGAACTTTATTAAATTGTAAAGTCAAGAACCCAATAATTAGGAAAAGTCAGAATTAATGTTGTCTGTTTAACTTGAATTTGCTTTCCCCGCCCCAACGCTCATAACAACATATTCTTTAATGGTACAGACACATACTGCTTTTTCCTGACAACACTGATCTCATTCAGCACACAAGATAAATGGTAATCTCCAAATAAACAGATGTTCGATATATCATTTTATTTTATTTTTTCAATATCTGGCCCTATTCTTTAACTACTGTACACCATTCCAACACTACCCTGAAGACAGAATTATTAGTTTCCTCATGAGTTATTTTATGATACTCATCACTAAAGAATTTCAGTGATTCAAAGATGTTAATGAAGTTATTTTCATCAACATCAATAACAGAGGAGTGTTATTATCTTCATCTTGCAGATGAAAAACTGAGGCACAGAGCTCTACTCACTCCAAGCCCCCCTCGCCCACTTCCCTCCTAACTCAGAGTCTGAGTTTTCTTGCCCAGCTAGTTTCAAACTCCACCCTCAGCTACCTACTCCAGTCCTTGTACCAAGTGAGTCCCCATCTCTTCTCCTTGGCTCCAAGTGCCAGTCAGTCTCAATCTCTCCAGTACCCACAGAGGTCCTTGTCCCTATCTAATCCTGCCCACTTCTATAGGTCCTTTACATTCAAATCAAGATGTTTCCTCCTATGACCTCCAGACTTGATTTTTCCTTTCTAAGTGTGGCATTTTGCACTTGTCTGTCATCATATTGATAATGCATTTTATTTATTTCAGAATTTTTTCCAACTTAAGATCATTTTGAATTCTGTTCCCATCCTCCAGAGTCCTTGCAACCCCTCCCAGCTATCCACAGACTCTATGAATGTATTATCTAACAACCAAATCCATGAACAGTACTGAACAAAACCCTGTGGGACCTACCTGATATTGTCTACCAAATGCATTAAAACAATTTGCAGAACCATAATTACAAATATAAAATGTATAAAAAATGAGGTCTGTCACTCTCTTTATAAATTAAATAAAGCTGCAAACAAGAGCCATGCTTAATATGAAGATATAAGTTTGCTGATTGATCATTTGTGAGGAAGTGGATAAAACCTTCCAGTATCCTTCAAGAGGATAATGATTCTGGAATATGAGTCATTTTAAACTGTTTCCCCATCATTGCTAATCTTTATAAACTGATCAGTGAATTTGAAAAGTTCACCAGTCCAGTGAATATATTTACACCATGGGCAGGGGAAACAGAATATTTTGAGAAGTAATTTAACAAATGGATTTACATCTTTCTTTTTGGGATGCCAAAAGACAGGCCACCCCTATGTAAAAGAAGCTCCAATAACCTTTGGATATGTTCTATTAAGTGGTGATATAGCAGCTGTATAGCTTGCACATTATATGCTCCTTAAAATTTACTGCTGATTTGCTGGTGGCTTGTGTGAACTCCTGCAGGCATTCCCACAGAATATACCATGGTAACCAAAATGGAGAGTGTTTGTAACATTCAGAGAAAGGCTGTTGGGGAGAGAGTGAGCACAGGATAGTCAAGGAAACAGAATCAGCTGGTTCCCTTTCTTGTGGGGTTAGGGTTTTGGGGGATGGGACAGTTTCTCCTAAGACAGTAGAGTCCAAGCTATGATGCCTCACAGTGTTGCAAGATGGATTAAAACAACCCTGAGTCACTCTGCTCAGACTCCCCACAAAAGTGCAAGGGTTATATGCTTGCTATCTCCCCAGGAGCAGGCAGAGGTTAGGAAGAGCACAGAAACAGTATATTACAGTTTTGATGATTTCCATTGGAGCATAACTCTCCCCTCCAAAACAGGCTCAGTCAAAATGTGTCATTTTGAACTATTTCATTTATTTTCTATATGTTCATTATAAATGAGCATAAGTTGCTATGTATTGTTTCAAAACTGAAAAATAGAATTTTTCATTTTGAAAAGTTGAAATGTGATATTGTGAAAGTTTTTTTTTTAAACCAGCTCTCTCCAGGAAACAGTTTTGATATGGAAGATTCAGCACAGTGTAAAAATGGCATCTTCTTATTAAACAGATCTGTTCACTTTGTGAATTCAGTCACATTTTCTCATTCTGGTGATAAAAATAGGCTTTTACTGCTCTTGCAAGACTTTCAGATCCAACACAGCTAGTAGGTACTAAACTGGACCCAAATAGTTCCTGTATCTCATCAAGAACAGCTCCAATTGGTTTCAGTCCTTCAGAATCGTTTAGGACAGCAGGGTTGTACAGGCACAATTACAGCCTAGCTTGATCTGCCAGTTGTCTATCAGTGGTAATAATGAAGGACAGAATCTAGCTGGTAGCCTGCAGGCCGCATACAGTTACAGAGGGGTTAACCTGTGGTCCCAGGCTTCTGATTCGGCCACACCCTCTCCACCCATCTGGCTGCTGCTGACACTGGAGTTTCTGGGCTCTCTCTCCCTCTTGCTGCTTCCACTTCCTGCCCCTGCTCTGGTGAGCAGGTGGTATTGTCCACAAGTCCAAGGGAGCCTGCAGCTGAGAGTTTTGGAGGGATCCAGGGACAACTACAGTGCAGCAGGGATGGGGATGCAACCCATGCAATGCAGTGCATCAGGGGATGTACAATCTGTATGGCCTGTGGCCTCTGTCTATTCAGAAACTGGACAGCCCTGATATAGGACAAGGCAAGGAGTCACTCTGATCTCAGGCTGAGTCCACCAGTCTGATACTTGGAAAAGAAACCCTAAAATTTTATACTTACAAGCTGAGTATATTTTATCAGGAGCCATTGAGAGACAATAAATGATGCCTTTTTAAAGTCACTTTAAAAAGACACTTGAATAGACTATATGAGCAGAAGTGAATACAGAGGGGAGGATTATAGTCTCCCAGAAGAAAACCCACTCAAGCAGGTCTCAGAGGCAGGAAAGTATTATGAGGTTCTCTTTGAGGAGACTGCTCCTTTTTGCTCCCCCAGATTGTCAAAGTTTGTTTCCCCTCCCCTCCCCACAAATAAAAAATATATGCTGCAAATATTTCCAATTATGCATATAAGTGCAAGAGGATTGGAAGCAGCTAGAGACATCCTTGCAGAGGCCCCATGCCTGTATTTGCTCCTTGAATTTAGTGCAGTTTCCTTCCCCCTACCATTTTCCCATTATTGTACAACTCAGTTGGGACAGTGCTCCAACAGCCCCTGTTACTCTACATGGAGGTGATCCAGAAAAAAAGCTGTTTTTAAGATGTGTAAAATTTCATGGCCACACTGAGGTAATTTGGGCCAAATTTGGATTATCACACGTTAGCAGCAGTTTCTTCTTTTCATTTTAAAAACAAGCAAATAAACTAAAAGACCACCCTATATTATATATTCGATTGTTTTAAAGGAAAAAAGAGACACAAAGCCTGAAAATGTATTGCAAGAGTATTACAAAACCTGATTGATGGGGCTTTTGGAATTGAGCCAGTTATTTTTCAAATTACCACCTAATATTTTAGAGTAGGTGTACAGTGGATTTACTCAAATGAAGGAAAGACTGGTTAAAAGTTTGGCTAGGTAAATCCCCCTCCTCTGCTTTTGAATCTGTAACAAAGCATATGTCAATAATAGGAGTCCTCTTTGGTGACAGAAGTTTTAGTACAAAGACTTTCTCACTTATCACTAGATATGTGTGTGATACGTGATATACTTGTGCTGCCATCCTTGGAACCCAAGTAGAACCAGCTCTAGGGATTAAATATAAACCACAGATTCCTGACGAGAATGGAATGAAGAAAGAGACCAACACAAACTATGATGGACAGGCAGTGGCATATTTTATTCACTGAAAAGGACAGTGATATAACTAGTGAGCATGGTGAATTCCCCTTAGCTATAAATCTCTCTTGATACAGTGCCCTGCTATAACTATTTTTTGATCATGCAGTTTACCATTCAATGAGAGAATCCTATCATTGTGGATCAAAAACTGTTACCTAGCACACAGATGGTTGGCCCAATAAAAAAACCCACAATACTATGCATGAGTCCCAGATGATAACCTGTTTGCAGAGCTGTTCAGCATACTTGAAGTTCTACATGGCCCTAATTCAGTTTTACTTTTCCTCACTCCCAAATTATTAATTTATCATAATATTACATGCAGTATTTATATGTTGGGATAGGTGGTGTTAGATGGAAGAGAACAGGATGGTAGAGTTAAGAAAGGAGAAAGACTGAGATGGGTTGATTTGACAAGAGAATGCAAAAGCACATAAAGAGATTCAGAGCTCAGTACATAAAAACTGCACCTGGTAGATTTGTTGCAAAGTCCCTGCTCACAAAGAACAAGAAATGAATAAAAAGGAGGGATCAAAAGACACCCCCAGTCAGGTACAACAAGAAAAACAGATGGGTGGGTTGAGAATTGCTGCTGCTGGGTTAGAGATTGCTTTCAGAATTACTACACAAGTCTTCTCAGGATGCACCTTTTGTTATAACATCTCTCCCTAGTATTCTCATTTGTAGCTCTATCAGCACAGTCTCATTTCGTTCCCCTATATCATAATCACTGATCTGTCTGTGTTTTGCTCTCTAGCCCTCTTTGCTATTGATGCTTACATGCTCATCATAACATGCTTGTCACTTTCTAATTGTCTACTGCAGTGGTGTTCAACCTTTTTGGCCAGCTGAACAGATGAGTAGTGCCCAATTCCTTTGTGGGTCAGATCCAGTAGGGCCCCATTTGGCCATGTAGAGGGGGGAGGAAGAAGCCCAGACCCAATCCAGGTAGGTGGTAGAAGAGGGCAAGGGGCATGGCCCCACCCCAAACTAGCCATGTAAGGGGAGAGGGTGTGGCCTGCCCATGCAGGAAGATCTCAGCCATCTGAGCCCCAACCAGGCAGGGAAGGGGGAATGGGCTGGCTCCAATCTGACCATGTGAGGGGGAGGGTCATGGCCTAGCTCTGACTTGCCCCACAAGACTTAGGATTTTGGGAGCAGGCAGGGGTTGCAATACTGCCAGTGCTTGCCCTACCACCAAATTTTCCAACCAATCGGAAGCCCCACAGGCTGGATTCCAAGGCTTCACTGGGCAAATTTGGCCTGCAGGTCAGAAGTTGAGCCCTCTTGGTCTAGGACATGATATATACCATGAGTTGTTATGTTGGCCAGTGAATTATACAAGGAATCAATTATATGCACATTATTCATGTTGATAAGCATTAATGCAAATGAAAACATTATAAGCAATGCATTTAGATCACATGCGAGTAAATGCTCACCACTTTAACAATTTAAGAACTGAGTCTTAAAACAGTAGGATTGCTAATAGGGTAATGTACATAATCACTATCAATAATGGTGGCAGAATGGATCCTAAGTTTTCAGGGCTCTGATTTTCACCAACCCATAAACTGATTCTGTATTAAATTTTAACTGCATTAACCTCCAGTTAGGCATCTGCACATTTCAGAAGTGTGTACTAAAGTATTTATCACCTTTTGTGTAGGGTTGAGCAACTTGCAAATGAAGAATAGATCAGTGGTTATAAACTGGAAGATGGTTTATGATCCTTTTGAAGTGTGAAAATGCTTAGCCAAATCCTGTAGTCTATTTTGAAATGTCCCACACTGTTAGGTTTTTTTTTATTTTGGTGCATTTGCAGACATTAAGCTTAGAAAAAGCATCTAGTATAAAACTGTTTTTGTCTAATTCTAATATTATAAAAGCCTAAGTCTGTCAGTCTGTAATGCTTTATCTGATGGAAACAGCCAATCAGAATGCTCCAAGCATAAGGGAGCACCACCATGATTCCAAAGCCACGCGGAGGACCGGACAGAGGGTGGGGGAGACAAGGCCAGCAGTGGTGGCCTCGGCTCCCCTACCCTGTTCCCTGCAAGAGGCAGAACAGTGGCAGCATGGGGTGTTAGGTGGTGGTACTCCATCCCAGCCACTTCCCCTCCCTGTCATTCTTGACAGGCAATTGGCTAGTAGGTCATATATATGCCATTGCGACCCTATAACATTTTCATCAGAACAATAGTACCATATATTACATAAGTACCTCCTCACTTTCCTTCCTTTTCATTTCTAAAACTATGGAAGGTACTACAAATTTGGCTAATTTAGTAAATGATCATAAGAAGATGACACAGTAATTTGCAGCATTACCCAATTTCTTCAATTTCACAATAGTTATAGCACTTAAGTAAGAAAGGGATTGGCCTGATCAGCACTGACAGCATCATTGCCGTCTTAATTGTGTCTCATTAGAAGACCAAAAATAACAGAATTTTCTGAGTGGGACCAAGCATGATCTGGGGTCACAATCAGGCTACTCCTTGTTTCTTTGCTGTTTTTATTCTTCCTATAAGCATTGGATATTTAAGGGCCATATGTAACCATAGAAGAGTTCAATTTATACACAATATCTCCATCCCATAGTTTTGCATACAGTTTACTCTAAAAACTGTTGACTGAATCAAAGTAAAATAAGTTGTAATTTTCTGTTTTTAGCCTTTTTCTTGTTCCCAAAGATCAACTCTACTGTATCTCAAAACAGAAGAAGTAATTTTCATTTGAGCAAAGAGGCTATTTCGAACCACACTTTTTATACAGATTACAAGGGCCTGATATTTGACCACACATATAGACTAGATATCTCATTTATTTGAAATAATATTCTTTGTTTGCTTCTGTAATATACTATCTAGAAAAAGGGCATTTGACACATATGCATGTAACTGCAGGCTTCCAACCCTATGATGAACAACAGATACAGAATGTTAATTTAAGTTGCTGAATCATCAATTTTTCCAAACACATTATTTAATAACTTTTAAAATTAATGAGCCTGTGAATTTACTGACAAAATACTGGAGCTGTAAGTGATGATCCAGGGGGACAAAAATGTGCATAATGAACTATCATGTAATAAATTCTTGGGCAGCCTCATAAGTGGATAGACTACTGGAAAAATGAAGATAGCCTCTACTGAAAGATTATTTTAAGTAGTTAATAAAATAATGCACATTATTTTGATTTCTTATAACTTATCTTATGGAAGAAAGCTTCATTACCCGGGAGGCCAGGTTTTACTTTGTTATTTACAGCACTGATTTATGCTGTCACTCGTTATATCATGTGGATGATGCCACAGGCTAGGGACAGAAATTACACATAAACCAGTTTAAGTGATCAGAAACTGGTTTAAACCTGTAACAGACAGAAGTTCAGTGCACTTAAACTGCTTTCAAAATGGCCAAAACTGGTTTAAGATAAAATCTGACTGGATGTAGTATCAGACTTAACTGATTTAGGTCAAACCAGTTTTATGGAACTTCTGTCTCAAATCCTTTCTGGGTTCAAGTTAACTCACAGTCCTCCAGCACCCCAGGATGTTTTGCAGCCCTGGGTTGTGCTGTTTGCTCCAGTGGAGCAGGAACTGCCTCATCCCTCTGCTACTTAGCCTGCTGCCTGTCTGCATCCCTCAGCCCACAGGGACTTGGGGGGGGGGTAGGCAGGGGAACAGACCTAGCCAGGGTCTACAGAGCTTGTGGGGGGATGGAAAGCCCCTGTGGTGGGGGATTTTCAACCCTCAGCAGCCCTTTCCCCTCCTCCTTCCTAGCTGCCAATTACTTTAGCCGCTGCCGCAGGAGGGAAGGAGAAGAAGTCCTCTTAGCCAGATGCCTCCCCACACAGTCCAGCACAGGGGCACCACGGAGCACCTGCCTTAGGGACTTCACCTCACCCCAGCTTGGGAAGCTCCAGGGAGCTGAGGGGAATTCTTCCCCTCCTGAACCCAAGAGTTGTTTGCTTTAGCCTGAGTCTCAGGCAGCCTCAGGGAGTTGAGGGAAATTCTCTTGCTTGTCCAGTGGCGTCCTGACTGGGGGGGGGGGGGGGGCAGGATGGCCATGCCCTCAGTTGCTGCCCTGTGGGAGGGGGGGTGCTGGCTGGGCCCTCCAGAGGTACTCGGTTCCCTGGCTTCACTTCTGGTTTTGCTGCCGGTGTTTCCAGGCTCAGCAATCAGTCACCAGGGGAACCTCCCACTCAGTGACCAGCTGCGGACAGGGAGGTCCAAATGGAGCCACTAGGCTTCGGGTGCTGGAGACCCACAGTACACCACTGTGCTTCTCTGCAGCCAGTTTGCCTCAGCTGCTGAAAGCCTGAGGCAAAACTATTTTCAGGGAGTGGAAGAATTTCCCTCCACTCCCTGAGGCTGCCCCAGACTATCCCTGAGACTTGTAGCAACTAGGGCAAGAAACTCTGGGGTTTGGGAGGGGAAGAATTCCCCTCAGCTCCCTGGAGATGCCCCAGGCTGGGGGACCCTGGGCTGGGGTGGGGGGAAGCCCCTCAAGGCAGGGCTCCCCAATACCCCCATGCTGGGCTGCATGAGCAGTCACCCAGTCCAGAGGACTCCTTTCTCCTGTGGCAGCTGCTGAAGCAATCAGCAGCTGAGAAGGGGGCGGGGAGAATTGGCCTCAGTTCCCCAGGGCAGCCCGAGCTGGAGAACCCAGGCTGGGGGAGATCTCCTGAAGGGAAGGCTAAAAACTGAAAACTGAACATTGTTATCAGTTCAACCTATGCAGCTTAGAGGAAGCTGCCTAAATTGAATTAATTCTGCCTTTGGCTTTTTGACTGTCTAACTTAGCCACAATGATTTCTTTCCTGTGAAAAAATAGCAACTTTAGGTCTGCTCAGAAAGTTATGCTACTTCTGTCACGGTTGTTAACTAACACTAAGAAGTTTGAAACTGATGTGACTTGATGCTACTCATAGGCTAGGTACAGACATTCTGGGAGCTTATGGGGAGGTTAGATTATGTAAAAATAGCCAATTGATCTAGCTTACTTCACCCCAATGTCAACTTTACACATCAATCTAAGTGTAAACCGTACACAAGTTCAGATCGATCTAAAAATGGCTGACCCAATCTAAGTTAACTGCACCTCAGAGGCAGTCTTAGATAGGGTCTGGAGAGACTGATCTAACTAAACTTCTGCACAGTTCCTAGTGGAGCCGCAGAGTTGGGAAAGCCCAGCTACTGGCTCCAGCCCCCCAGGGCAGCATTTTTCCTACTCTCCCCCCTGGCAACAGGCTATTTTTAGTCCCTTGGCTCCTTGTCTCAACCCAGATGGGCAACTCCCCACCGTGGGCCTGGGCCTTCCAAACCCCCAATCCTGCAAGCTACTCCCAGAGTTGGTTTTACCAGCATTTGCCAGTGCTGGGGATGAGGAAGTAATTCAGAGTGGGGGGGAGGAGTGGGTGGGGTAGGGAAGGCTGGTTTGCCAGGGGGGTTGATTGTTTTCTGAGGGTGGGGAGGATCGAGGTGCAGTTCAGCATCACCAAGGAGGGCAGGGGGAATCCAGTTCGGGGGAGGGAGGGGTTGGTAATATCAGAGAGCCTCTACAATCCCGCCAGCCTCCCCAATCCCCTCCATGGCCCCCCTCCCCTCCCCTCCCCCTTATCCTGCCAAACCCTCCTGGATCCCAGGAACCCTCCTCCAGACTCCACTTGCTCCCCTGATCCCTCTGAAGACCATGATTGCCCCCCCAGATCCTGCGAAAACCTCCCAGACCCCACCAACCCCCCTGTGAACACTACTAGCCCCCTGTTCTCACCAAAGCCCTCTCATGAACTCCACTAACACTCCTGATCCCTCAAGCTCCCCTGCTAGTGCCCCCCCCCACAATCCCGACTAAGGATCGAGAAGTCATTCTGAACTCAATCTAACCTCCCCCTAACCTACCTGAATGTCTGTATGTACCCATAGTAGGCCAGATATAGCCACTCCATAATACTTCCAGATTTCAATATTCCCTGGCTGCTCTTGGACATGCTTCCCACAAATCAGCCTACAATAGTTTATTACTATTTCTTGCTCCCATGCAACTTAACACACTTCAAAGCATGTCAAACCAAGTCTGAATAAAGCTGAAATACAGGTGTCCCTACATGCTGTTAATCAGCACAGTTAATCAGTTGTGGTGATTTGGGAACAAAGGCATGTACTGGACAGCCCTTTCGCTAAGAAGAAAGAATTACCAAGTTTGATTTGATAGTTTAACAATTATATTAAAATCTTAGTTTAAAAATTTCAATCTAAACAGAGTTTAGTATGATTTACTTTAGAAGGACAAGACCTTGGCCATGTATAGGTGGTATAAAAATGGGAGCAAAGTTCCACATACACAATCCCCAGAACAGCTTCACCATACCTCACATGCTAACTTGCGGTCTTGAAACAGAGGCTGTGTGCACTACACATTTCTAAACAGTGTGCAAAAGGAACAGAAAAGGGTGGACAGCAGGTGAAGGCTTATGCTCTATACCCCAAATATCAAGCTAACTCATTTTAGTCGTCTCAGGATGAGGAGATTGCTAAGGGCCAGTAACAGATTACTTCCATTTGGAAAAAAAGACAGAAAAAGACCATCTGTGTGTCGTAGATGTTCTCCTAAGGTCCGGTTGGGCACAGGAGGGCAGACACTTTTTCCCCCTTGGCTTAACTGAAAAATGAAAAATTCTTTATTGAAAAATAAAAGCACAATATTCATGCCGGTGAATATTCACTAAAATATAAGTGGAGACTTCTTTCTCTGGCACTTTTCTGGTTATAATTTGCCACAGAATCCATCAGTACTTAGGAATCATGAAGCAAAATCTAAGGTAAAAGCATGCAAAGTTGGGCACATGAAGCCATATTTAGGCAATGAATAGAAGTGGGAATGCTCAGTACTTCTGTAAATGAACCCCTTTTAATTTAGGAGCCTAACTATGAATTCAGACACCCAACTATAGACTATATTTGAAGTTTTTGCTTAAATGTCTATGATTCCTGGTTGCAGAGATAACCTATGAAATGAGAAATGACTGTGCCATTTATTAATGTTTACTAAAGAATGACTACGGAAAACTTGAAACAATAGTTCTGACTGGTATGAGTTGCCTCTGAGTAGAGTACTGAATAAGAAATCTGTGTATGGAAATGTTAATATTAACTTTGTTAGCTATTTCATTGCTGACTTTTCGTCTGCCAGTACCAGATATTGTGGAGGATATTGGTGTGGGTTGCAGATGATCCAGAATGACCTGGATAAATTGAAGAGATGGTCCAAAATCAGAGGCAATTCCACAAGAACAATGAAGAGTCTTGCACCTGGAATGGAATAATTCTATGAATAAATACAGACTGGGGAATAACTAGCTAAGCTACAGAACTGCAGAAAAGGACCTTGGGGTTACAGTGGAGCATACGCTGAATATGAGCCAACAGTGTGCACTTGTTGCAAACAAAAACAAAACAAAACCCTAACAGCATACTGGGCTGCATTAACAGAAGTGTTATTTGCAAACCAAGGGAGGTGATTCTTCTACTCTATTCAGCATTGATGAGGTTTCACCTGGAGTAGTATTTCCATTTCTGTCCCTCACATTTCAAGAATGATGTGGAGAAATTGGAAAGAGTAAAGCAAAGAGTGACATAAATGATTAGAGGTCTGGAAAATATAGTAAAGGAGGAAAGGATGAAAGAGGTAGAATTATTTAGTTTGGGAAATAAAAGACTGAGGTGGGATTTGAGAACAATCTTGATAATTGCCCTTAAGGTATTTGAAGAGGATGGAGATAGGCTATTCCCTGTGGCAGCAAGAGACCAGACTGGGAGCAATGGCTGCAAACTGCAGCAGAGAAAATTTAGGTCAGAAATTAGGAAGAGGTTTCTGACTATGAGGATGGTCAAGCATTGGAACAGGCTACCTGGAAAGGTTATGGAATCACAGAATCATAGAAAGTTAGGGTTGGAAGGGATCTCAGAAGGTCATTTTGTCTAACCTCCTGCTCAAAGCAGGAGCATTCCCAACTAGATCATCCCAGCCAAAGCTTTCTCTACCTAGGTTTTGAAAACCTCCAAGGATGGAGCTTCTACCACCTTTCTGGGTAACCTGTTTCAGTGTTTTACTACCCTCCTAGTGAAAAAATTCTTCTAATATATAACCTAAACTTCCCTTGCTGCAACTTGAAACCGTTGCTCCTTGTTCTCTCATCTGCTACCACTAAGAAAAGTGTAGCTCCATCCTCTTTTGAACCCTGCTTCAGGTAGTTGAAGGTTATTAAGTCTCTTCTCAGTCTCCTCTTCTCTAGACTAAATAAGTCCATATCCTCATGAGTCTTTCCTCATAAGTCATGTACCCCAGCTCCCTCACCATTTTTATCATCCTCCACTGGACTCTCTCCAACTTGTCCACATCCTTTCTATAGTGGGGAGCCCAAAACTGAATACAGTACTCCAGATGTGGCCTCACCAGTGCTGAATAGAGGGGAATAATCACTTCCTTTGACCTACTGACAACACACCTACCAATGCAGCCCAGTATGCTGTTAGCCTGCTTGTCAACAAGGGTACCACTGAGGGTTGCTCATGTCCTCCCCAAACTGTGCTGCCTGATGTGGTAGTTTGGGAGCTGACCTAGCCTGTGAAGACTGAGGCAAAAAAGGCACTGAACACTTCAGCCTTTTCTGCATCCTATGTCACAAGGTTGCCTCCCCCATTCAGTAAGGGACCCACACTTTCCCTGATTCTCCTCTTGCTACCAACATCCTTGTAGAAACTCTTCTTGTTACTCTTCACATCCCTTGCTAGCTGCAACTCCAACTGCGCTTTGGCCTTCCTGACTCCATCTCTATCCCTGGAAATTTTCAAGAGCAGGTTAGAATTGGTTGGAACAGTTTAGACAGATCCTGCCTTAAGAATGGGGTAGAAATAGATGATGTATCTTCCAGCTGTACTTTCCTATGATCCTAAATTCATTTTGCTTGTTTTATAATGTTGCAGAGCACTTAGGTGCCCTGCTCCTTTAAAGAGTGGAACCTGCTAGGGAAAGAGTCCTAGCAGTGAGTGGGGAGCCCCCAGCTGCTGGTTACCAGGGCAGCTAGAATGAGGTAGTGGTCCACACCTGCCAGTGGTCAGCTGACTGGAAGGGGCAGGGCCTGGCTCATATATACACCCCAGAGCTGGGGCCAGGAAGGCAGTTCCCTGCTGGCAGCCAAGGGGGAAGGAGCTGTCCCAGAGCAACCAAAGGGGAGAGGCCTGACTGTAGGGGCAGCTTCTGACACTGTTAAGGGACGGATCACTCCCTGGTATGGTTTGAATGATGTTGTAGCTGGAGAGCTTGAATTTATGTTGCAGCCCAGAGGCAAGTGTTTTGTTTACTGCTGCATAAGACCAGTGGTTTGGGTAGGATATTAGGGGAAGGAGGAGGCCTCATAGGGGACCCACAGAAGTGTGGGGACCCCAGCACCAGAGAGGGCGCAGCATTTGGGGGCGCACCGACCCCAGCACCAGAGAGGCGCAGAGTGAGACATGGCTGCGGAGAGCCCGAGCACCAGTGAGGCACAGTGAGACCCAGACCAAAACAATGTCGGTACCATCTGTGAGGCTTGGGGTGTGGTAAAGGGATGGTTGGAGCCATGCATAGCCCACATGGCTAGGGTGCCCTGAAACACCTGTTGTGACATCTATCTCAGAGCAGGATCCACCAGGGGTCCAGAAACCCATGGGGTCCAGAGAGTCAATCAAAACTGTGCCCAAGAGGACTGAAAGGCAGCCTCCCTATCAATCATTCAATCAAAGACGTGGCAGGCGAGAATCGAGAGTGCCCATTGGGCCAACTTGGCATGGTAAGAGGGCCTTGGGGAGATCACTGCCATCCTACAGGACCCCGTCCCATGACATACAAGTTGAATTAAGATTAGATTGCCTAGTCTTAATAACGTAGCTTCACACACAGAATATAAAAATGTTCATTGCTCATCAATTGATTATATAAGCTGTTTAGGCAAATCTAATTGATTAATGCATTTCTTATCTATGTAAAATTGTACTCATTTCTCAGTATAAGTCACTATTTTAGAAATATTCAATACTATCCAGATAAACAGTTCAATCAATAATTTAATACAAAATTATAAAACTACACTACCAAATTCCAAATAGTTAATGAAATAATTTTAGGTCTCATTTTCACTTTCTAGGCATTACAGATTCATCTGTAAATCACACTTGGACTTTTTGAACCTGTAGTAGTCAATACTTATGTATACTGCACATGTTGGTCTATGCATACAAATAAAGGGTTTTGTCCACAGTTAAAAGTTAGGTTCCGATACAGATTACAAATGGCATTCAATAAAATTTATACCTTCAGTATACACTTTTTTCAACAACCTTTGATCGAAAGCCTATGTTAAATGATATGTGAACTATACTCTGGTTTGCAAGTGCTGTTTATTATCAAAATGTATACTTTCTGAAAATATAAATTTTTGGAAGTGAGATTTAGGTTTTTTTTGTTTGCTATACACTCCATGGGTTTTTATACAATTGTTCTCACCATAGTATTTGATCAAATTCCAGATATGCATGAATATTGTGTGAAAAAAAAATTTGTTATGGGAAATTTAAGTCTATCAAAACCTGACAGCATTTACTATTTTGCAGCACACCCACACAGACCCTTACTCTGGGTAGACTACCTGGACTGGATTACATAGCTGCAAGGTTGAATTCTTCTATTTCTGTGCAGATAAAACTCAACAGTTTCAGAACTCAAAAGTTTGCAAAGGGACACTTGCCATAGAGACCTCTAGCCTTTCAATGCTCAGTCTCAAGCCCAGGTACTACATACAACTGAGTAAAGAACGATTGCACTTGCACTTCCAGACCTTAATTTGCATACAGAAAAGAATTCAGTGTGGACAATCCAGAACAGTAAAAAATCATAAGCTGAGTTTCCCATCCCCTACCCCACCAAAAAAAAAAAAAAAATCACGAGACTGAATTAAAAACAATGAGACATTAAACAAAAGTGTCGAGTTTTCTTATTTGCATTATGGCCTTGTACATAAGATACAGAAAACCATAATTAGCCATGTTTGTTTGAATCCATGTAGAAAGCAGGGTAGATTTACACCTTATGGACTAACCAAAGTAGATATTCATACATAGCACAAGCTTTGTGGGCTGAAGCTTACTTCAGCAGGTGGTGATAAGATACATCCAGGTCACATTTTCAAGATTTAAAGATGTAAAGATTTAAAGGTTGCAAACCTTTTTTTAAATGGAATATGAGACGCTCAGGTATTCTCTTGAGTTTGAGAATTGTGGCTTTTAGAATAACAACTGTTTTGTGACTTATAATAAAATGTATACAGTTGGAAGCATTGAGGACCTTATGTACACACAGAAATACAAAATTTCAGGGGAAAGGCATCCACAGAAGAGGATTCTTGAAAATATAATTCTAGGAAAGTCTCCATGGGCACATCTACACGAGATGTTATATCGCTGTAGTAACATGATACAGTGATGTAGCATTGGCAGGCACAAACTGAGATGCCACTACAATGACATAGCTGCTAAAAATAACTGTGCGCTGCCAGGACAGCGTAGTAACAGCTGTTACTGCACCATCATTTAGTACTTCCTAAAGCAAATACTAAATGATGGTGCAGTAAAAACTGCACCATGCGGGGCACACGTAGACACGCCCAGTAAAGACTATTGTATAATTCCTTTGGCTTGCAAAGAGATCTTTGAAGGCTTGAAAGGCAAGAGAACTTGCTTGCTTTAGATGTGCTGGGTGATCCCTACCTTACAGGAACTGCACAGGGATAATTATACCTGAATGATATGAATCCAGTAATAATAATAATTAGAGGGAAAGGGATGCACTTGCATTACAGGTGTGACTGTACCCTGAAGTTACAGGATTAGCTGCAAAGCCATTCTGCATGTGTCTGTGGCCCAAGGAAACATCCTCTTTCCTTGAATTACACATGAATCATTTGTGCAAAGAACTCATAAATGGGCTTTGAACAGGAAACAGGATTTGACCCTCTGGGTGCATACATTCTCAGTGCTTATCCCTCTCTCTCTCTCTTTTTCAAAACAGTATTTTAAAAAGATAAATTTATATATAGAATGTTGTGCTGATTGATTTCACACCTGGTCCTATAGTGCAAGATATTTAAATGGGAGTTTTTATTATAAGTCTTGTTTCTGAGGATTTTGTAACTTGCCTACGTCAATTCTTTCTAGGATCACACTTGTTAGACATGTTTTAGCCTGCAGAAGAAAAGGCTTCTTCTTAAAAATTGTGCATGAGAGAAATAAATCAATGTAGAGCTATGGTTTTAGATGCCAAATGATTGTTTAAAGTTTCTTGTTTTCAAACCCATCTAAAACAAAAATATTAGAAGCATAGTTCTCATAGGTTCCTATTTTATTAAAATGTTGCTTTTTAATATGGAATAAGTAAAAATCTAAAAAAAATTAAGTGGCTACATCTACAGTAATTTTTTCATATTTTTATTGGGTATGGATTAATACAGGGGCGGGCAAAATACGGACCATGGTCCGCACCCAGCCTGCGAATCCATTCTATCTGGCCCACGGGGCCCCTAAAAAATTTATAAAATTAATATTTATTGACCCTTGGTTCTTGTAAAAAATGACAGGAACCAAGGTCAATAGGACCCAGGGGAAGCCCAGCAGGCTCCCGCAACAGCAGGGCCCGCTCAGTCCTACCCCCAGCTGGAAGCCCCAGCCTGAGCTTCTGGCCTGGGAGCATGTGGCTGCCCTGGCTGGAAACTCAGGTAAGTGGGGTGGGGAGGGCAGGGGAAGACCCCAGGAAGGGAAGGAGCCTGGGAAAAAAGCTGAGCTCGGTGTTGGGGGTGGGGGGGGGGAGCAGCCCCTCGCCTGCCCTGTGCCCGGTGCTCCCTGCTGCAGCAGCTCACAGCCCATGTGGAGCTGTTCGGAGCAGGCACAGGCAGCCCCAGGCAGGCTGTGAGAGGCTGCAGCGTGGGGCACTGGCCACGGGGCAGGGAGGGGCCACTTCCCCCCCACCCCATGCTCAGCACCATCTTGTAACCCAGCCCCGCAGCCAGCTTGGGCCCCGCGTGGCTCTGGGCTCGCCTGCCAAGACTGGACATGGAGACAGCATCTGTGGCCCTCCCCCCCCACTTGCTGTGCCAGGCAGTGTTTACCACCACCGCCTGTGGGCTGCCCAGCTCGTGAGCTCCAGGTGGGCAGCAGCAGCCAACACTGCCTGGCATGGCAAGCGGGGGGACTGCAGCTGCTGTCACCATGCGCAGCCTGGATGGGTGAGCCCGGAGCTGGCACAGGGACCTGGCTGGCAGCGGGGGCAGGTTACAAGTTGGTGCTGAGCATGGGGAAAAGCAGCCCCTCACTTGCCCCATGCCTGGCACCCTGTGCTGTAGCCTCTTGCAGCCTGCATGGGGCTGCCTGTACCTGCTCCAGACAGCCCCACATGGGCTGCGAGCGCCTGCAGCAGGGAGCAGCGGCCATAGGGCGGGGGAGGGGCCACTTTTTCCCTCGCTCAGCACCAGCTTCTTCCCTGCAGGCGACCATGGGGTCGGGCCTGTGCACTGCCCCCCGTCTGTACCGCAGGGTTGGGAGGTGCAGGAGCCAGTGGGAGCACAGGGCCAGTGCTGGAGGGTCCCAGCGAGCAGGGGCTCTATGGAGCCGGACCAGCTCCCCTGTCTCCCTACTGGTGCAGCCCAGGCCGGCTCCACAGACCCCTGCCAGCCTGTGCCCTGCTCTGGGCCCTGCTGGTGCTGGTCCTGGTCCTGGGACATTGGTCCCAAGACAGTGACCGGGGGGCGGGGCACCTGTCAAGAGGTGGGGCACCTGTCAATGGGTGGGGCTACCAATGAGGCCCATGACAGCCTACCAAAACTGGGTAAGCAGCCCTCCACCCGAAATAATTGCCTGCCCCTGGATTAATATGTAATTAACATTATAGAATAAAATTAGCATTTCAATGCATCTGAAAGCACACTGTCCTTTACTGCCAGATCTATGAAGCCAAATCCTTAAGTTCCATGCTCAATATATTCTTAGGCAGAACTCATAAAAATTCAAGTGTATAAATCCCAAAGGTCACCAAAGCTTCCTCTGACTGCTGATTTTGAAGTTGTTGTAGAAAAGACAGTCAGTGGGCATGTCTACACATGTGCATATTGGTCTATTTTAATTAACATTAAAGCATCACAAAAACCCAGGCTCTTTAGCTAATGTACATTAAAATAGACTAATGCACCTTTTTCTAGTACCTCACAATGAAGGTTCTAAATTTAATATGCATTACCTAAACCACATTAATGACTTGTATAGCTGCAACAAGCTATTTGGAAATTGAATCCTACAAAGGTCCAGAAACAGATACAGAGCCGATACAAGTAAGTTTCCTATCCTTTCACTGGATCTTGAACCAGTCCTTGCTCCTGTCTGTTCTGTGACCCTAAGAGACCTGCTACATGTTCAAATTAAAGCTGGATAGAAACCAGCCATACATATCTATAGATATCTAGAGATTCATACACCTCTATAGACATATATATAGATATAGACAGGTAGATCTATACCTATTGAGAGAGAGATAGAGAGAGAGATGTAAAGTATAGCAGCAGCCTAATGTATAATATTTAGGTGGAGGGAAAGAACCTAGCAATAGAGGTGTTTACCATTCAAAAAGTGAGAATTCTTATTAAATACATAAAGTTTAGACATCCTTAAATAACTTGCTTTTATTGGGATTTTATCTTTTCAAAGATAATAAATGCACAGAAGATAAAGCGGAATGAATACTTGTACCTAACACTTTTCAGACTAAATTTTATCCTTGGTGTATTTAAGACTTGGCACAATTTTATACAAGGATAATAGCTATAATCAAAATTATTTTTCTTGAGTCAGATAGGGCACTTACCTGTGTAGGACCAATCAATCTCCTCAGTCAATTTTCGCTGCTGTCTATAGTATCCATAAACCAAATCTGCAAAAAATACAAACCAAAATCAGAATGATATCAAGTAACAAGTAGTAACAGATGAATCCATGAACAATTATTCATAATTTTAAATATATATGCATTATTCTAATTCAACTATTATTTTGGATTGTGAACAATAAATGCAGGATAGTAGAATAAAATGCCATTGATATTACAGTATGTGTGTATACACACACACACATAGAAATTAAGGAATATGAAACTGTGTTTGTTATTCTTATTTGAATATAGTTTGTTGCTCAGTTGTAAACCCATATCTTACCAAGGCATTTTAGTTTACTAATACATGCTAACAAATAGCCGGAAAACACACAGGTTTCTTCATTCAAAACTTCATTGCATCTAGATTTCTTTTTTTCTACCCTATGTCCATTTTCTCTCCATCTTTTCAACCTCCATCATATCTAAATTTCCAGTTTTTAAAAAGTAAAGCAACTAGTACCAGACTTCTCACTTACAGAAAATATATTTTTTGCTCTCTACCAAAATATTTATGGGCCTCACATAGGTGAATGGGAGTCTTGCCACTGCCTTCAATGGAACTAAGACTTTATTCAGATATTTGAATATTTATTTAAAATATTTTTAAATGAATGAGGGAGAATACTGAATAATAATGTTTATTATGCCATAGCTTTTCTCTAGAAAAAACAATAAACTACTAAACCTTTATTGATGAATTTAGGGCCCCCTCTACACTTTACATTTATTCAGTAATTAACATGTTCATGCTGGCATAGATGGGCAGGGTGCTACACATGCACCCAATTTAAGGCATATAAATGGAAAATGAGGCATGAACATGTTCCATGTGTAATATCAAACATTTGTATGGCTGGCTTGTTTGACACTTTAAATTTAACGTGTGGCCAGGGCCAACAATTGGCTGACTGTCTGTCCTGAAAGCTACAGGAGAACTAGACCCTGGCCTGTCCAAGGTTTGGGGATGACAGCTGATTGTTAGCCCTACATGGCACCTAACTTTGGACTTGTCAGTGCAGGGGAAGCCTGGGATTATTGTCCCAGGCTCTCTCTACACTGGCAAGTAGTAATAGTGCAACTGGGATCTGATCTCCAATCCCAAAATTGTGCCACCTGCCATGCACATGTGGCATGGCAGGAGGCATGATTGTTGGGATCAGGGATCAGATTCCACTGTGTCATTAATGAACATGTGCCAGGGGACTAGGCAAAATTCTGCTATTAAATACACAAATTCAATCTTGCTCTTACTAATACCCACACTATTCCAGTAACTATTGTTGTACCCAAACATAACCAAAAGCATGACCTTGCCCCTTTTATTAATTTTAAATAGTTAAATATAGACTTTTTGTGCTCATAATCTTACTTTAGCTTCATTTAACATTGTTCACAACCTGAGGGATCAAATCCTTTAACAAAATGCTGTTGGATGCTGTAAAATTCTGCTCATAGTGTGTAATAAATACAACTTTAAAAGAAAAGGTCTCTCATCAGGATACATTTCTCATTTTTTAAATCACTGGAAGAAAACCACCAAATGATCTTGATTATAGGACATTACCATTTTAGCTTACTGGGAGACTATTTACATATACAACAATATTTTTAGTTGCTTCTTTTCAGTAGCAGCATTTTGCTAATTTCACTAAGCTAGCTGTCTCATCCACATGACTAACTTCTTTACATTTTTTAACTTATGCAAGTGTAACATCCATAATGGTCAACAGGAGTTTTGTGTGCATAATATCAACAGAATCAGACTTGTGAGGTGCAAAGTGGTAAGTGAGCTATTTGTGTAATTGAAATCACTGGAAAGTGATGCTTTATGTACCAGCACTTTTTCTGTACCAATGTGCATTTGTTCCTGTTTCTTTAATAATTACATAAAGGAAAGCGGTTTAAGACTTGATTTCCAGGTGTTAGTTGCCCTCTTTAGTTTCCTTTACCCATTTTTCTCCTAATTGTTACTTCAAACAATCTGTTGGGCATTCATATGCTAATGAAGCAGGATTTGGGCGTGAGAGTGTACCACCACTTTATAAGTTCCACATGGAGGTCTGATGGACAAGGAGTGATAACTTCAATGAACAACAAAAAAGAAGCAGGATTCACTTTTTGATGCACTGCACACTTATAATCTGCAAATCTTGTGGGAAGCCTGTATAAATGGCAGAGGACTTTTTGCATTCATATTCCTCTTTACTTTCATATTCTCCTATTGTGCTGTCAACAATATGTTCACAGAATACTGACTTACTGAATAATATACTTTTCCCCACATTTGTAATGATCATTATTTCACAGTTTTTCTCATTTCTTACTGACTTTTAGCATTAACATTTTTAAAAAGATAAGTAAAAAATATAGAACTGCACCTGAGGTAGGAAGTGATGGCGCAGTAATATACATCATGAGAGAAGGAGAGAGGACGGAAGGGAGAGAAAGTATGAGAGAGAGAGAGAGAGAGAGAGATCTAACAGGTTTTTTTTCCCTTTGTGGAACTATTGTAATGCTATTGTGGGAAAAAATTATTTACATAAAGTTTTGTGTATACATTTGATATTGACCAACTGACAATGTATGATTGAAATGGGAGTGGGGCGTTTTGGTATGATTTACTTTGGTTTAAAAGTTAATAAACCAGCACTGACCTAACTACTGGCTATATGGATGTAGGCATCTGTGTTGTAGCACAGTTTAATTAGATTGAACTGAAAGCAAAAAAAGAACAGAATATTAAAAGGGATTAGACACCAATGTGGGTGTTGTGACAACAATACCACTGTATTTCACTTCGTATTTAAGATAGTTTGATTCTACTACTGAATGTTTAAAAATATGAAGCAAAACAACTTAATGTCTTCCTGCGCATGGTTGTTTACAAGAAGCTCCTAAACATGCTTCCACAGCTTATTGATTTATTCATGCACTGAGTCAGATGTGTTACAGGATCATGTGTTAGCTAGATGCATAGACTACCTTTTATGAAAGTTCATTAGGAATGAAAAATAATAACTTTCTTCCCTACGCTCACATTTCTTTAAAGCCAACATTTTCTTCAGGAGGCTATGAAATTGGTTTTCTTTAATTTCTGCGTATTTCGGTAGTTCATATTCCATTCCCATAGATGCATAATTTTAGGGATATTTTCTGCAAGAAACTGCATTGACTAGAATAACTACTAAATCAACTTGGATGTTGCTGACCTAGGCTCATGTTTCAGTCCTCAGACATGAAGAGCAAATGAAGGAATAAGGTCATCTGGTTAAAGGGTAGGATGGACAGTAACAAAATCCAACAGATACTTTTCACAATTTAGACTCTTTTCTCATTTATTCCAGCTTTATACTGGAGCTCCACAAGGAAGAAATACTAGAAAAAAATTTTCTAATTTATCTCTACGTAAGAAAGCACTTAAAAACAGAATTTTTATGAACTAAAATTCAAAATAAGTAATGAATATACAGATAAAAAAGTCTAAGGGAGGGATTCTCAAGATTCACCACTTCATGCCTGTTAAAGGAAGTCAGAGTTGCATAAATGCCATTTCAAACTCATATCTAATTAGAGGAATATTCCCCAGCACAGGATCTGAGGCAGCCAGCCTCACCCACCCATCTAGAAACCCCTCTCAAAGTTTGATTTAAGGCATATGCTGGAGATGATGCTTGTAACAGGTGGTGTAGATTAGGTTGGAGATACAGGCTGTTAGCTACTGCAGAGATAGAGGCCATATAAGTTGTCTAAATTATGCTGAAGGGCCCTCCAGCTCCTACAATCAAAGAGCAAAAAAGTAACTTAAAAGTTATCTTAGCTCCTTCTGTTCTGAAGTTGCAACTTCACAGAATCAGAGAGAAACAGGGCTGGAAGAGACCTCCAGAGTCCCAGCAGGAGATCACAAATCTTACCCTATACCTGTGAGACTCTGTGACTACAAACTTTTCCTTACAGAAATCAGGATACATTCAGAAAACAGATTTTTTTGTCTTTAGGCTGTGTTCCAAAAATAAAGAAATTTGGTGCTGATTTTCTCTTAATGCTGCATAAAAATTCATTATTAATTTTAGTTCAAATTTTATGAACTAAAAATTAAATGCATCTAGATTCTGAGAATGTTCGCATCACTCAACATTTTCCCTTAGCCCAAAAGTCAAATTCAGGAGCAATAGGGACAGGATCTAAAGGCAAGACACCCTTGGATATATGGATGGCTATAGTGCACTAGGGCTAGGGACAGACATTCAAAAAGCCTGAGTCTGAATTGATTCAATCTTTGTAGGTTAGTCTAACCTGGCTAGTCTAAACCAGTTTGTAACCACACAAACATTTTCTCTGGACTTAAAAAATGCAGGCACATGCATGCAGTGGCTCAGGCTGGAAGCCACGGGTGCTAGAGCAGCCATCCCTTCTCCTGCACAATGCTGAGCTGAGGGGCGTGGCCAGGCCCTGGCAGGACACTATGATTAGAGAGGGGTTCCCCCTCCTCCTGAGCAGCCCAGGGAATGTTTATTACCCCTAACTCAGTGTTTATCAACCCATTAAGAAAACAAAGCCTCTCCCCATTAGTTCAAGCTCTTCTTAAACAGCTTTTCCAAGAAAGGATATTACCAGCTACCTGTTGATTAGTTCCAAAAAGCCTGTCTGCCTTTGTTGTCTCCCACAACATGGACTGTAGCTAGGATGTGGTCTGCTAGCTAATGCTGAGAGGTATCTGTGTAAAGCAGAGGGGCGTGGGGAACGCTTAGCAGGGAGAAGGCAGGCAGATGCCTGCAGTCTGTGCTGGAGCTCCAGCCAGGGAGCAAAGGGGAGGAGCCAGACCTTCTGTGGAGCAGAGAGCCCTGCCCAGCCCAGGGAGCATGCCAGGATGCTGCGGGAGTCTGGTTTATTTTAAACCAGCAAGGGGTCTGGGACAGGCATTGCATAAACCAGTTTGACCCAAATCAATTAAGTCTGATACTACATTCAACCAGGTTTATCTCAAACTAGTTTCAGCCATTTTTAAACCAGTGTATGTGCACTGAACATCTGTTCTGTTACAGGTTTAAACCAGTTTCTGATCAGTTAAACTGGTTTATGCGTAATGTCTGTCCCTAGCCTAGAGGCATAGTAATTGGCATCGATCTTATTAAAATCATTGGGAGTTTAATGGGAGGAAGATCAGACCTGTGTGGGTAAATAAAGAAAAATGATAGGATCCCTCAGCATTCCAGAAGTCATGTAAAGGAACCAAGGGAAAATATCTATTTATCTCTCTAAAATCTTTCTCTAAAAGAATCCTGTAGTCTCATGTGGTACCTTTGCTATCTACACTTACATTTACTTGTTATGGTCCTCACGCAAATGTTGGGCAAACTATTTCATATGGACGTAGCCCTCACACACATCAGGCCAGAACCTCAGCTAATATAAAGTGGCAAAAATCCAGTAAGTCAACGGAGCTACATCAATATACATAAGCAAAAGATTTGGCCATAAATGTTGAAATGGGTAGCTTCTATGTCACTCACAAAGTCAAGTAGATTCACCTTTGTGATATCTCTAATCTAACAGTGCAATTGCCACAAACATTTTGTACATTATATACTATTACCCTTTTATAATAATCTATACATACAAAAAAACCCATGAAAACATGAAATTCCAGATCCTTTTGCTTGGAACTGAAAAAGGGGCTCCTAGCAAACAAAATCAAACAGTAATGTGAGCATATCAGTTGCAGAGTGTTACAGAAAACAAACTGTGTATCTTATATCAGAGGTGCCGCTAGCTATTTTGGCACCCCGGGCAGAGCCAGGTGGGGGTAACGTAGGGGGCTGTGCCCAGTAGAGTCTTACCTGGCACACAATGGGCTCATGAAGAGAGGGATGGAAGCACCAGCTATGCAGAGCAGGGCCATGACTCCCCAACCCATCAGCCTCACTCCCCAACTGCTGCAAAGTTAATCTATTCTCAGCTGCCAAAGAACTGCATACAGAATGATCCCGTAGAAGCCTTAATTTGGTAGCAACTGTGAGACAGTTAACCTAATATCTGTGAGCTGGGCACACACCTTCCTCATAGCAATACCTCCTTCTCAGCACCCCTATCAGTCACCACATGTGGCTCCTGCCCGGTCACCCAACTCTAGTTATGCTACCATCTTATATATCAAAATAACTAGATGGCCAAGAATTGGGCCACAGGGCAAAGTAACCAAAACTTAGGCAGGGAAATGGAGCCAAAACTGATGTACAACTACTTTGAAAAGTATACAGACACATGGGGCGCATCCCCATATGCAGGTATGTGTGGTTTGTGGCACTACAAACTGCAGCTGTGGAACATTAAGATGTGCCTGCCCCACACTGCAAATTTTTGCCTTATTTGCTCCAGCATGCTAGAAGCCAGGAGGAACTGGGCAAGAGCAGTTTGCCCCAAGTGGGACACAGTATCCCACAACAAAGCACACATGCAGGGGTGTGCTGCCACACAGAAGTAGCAGCACAAATTTGTGCCACTGCAGGTACACACCCCTGCACAACTAGACACAGACATGATGTTTAACCATGAATACTTAGCAAAAGGATGCCTAGTACAAGGGGGTGATGACATCAGCACTCCCACCCCCACCCACTGCCCAGCTGGCTGTGAGAAATTCTGTGCGGGAGGAGAAAGGGCTGCAAGGGGGAGAGGGGGCTGGGCCTAGGACTCGGCAGGGATAGGGAGGGAGCCAAGCCGAGCCTGGCCCAGGATCAGGCCAGGGTCCGCTGCACCCTTTCCATGTCCAGGGTCATTGCCCAGTGCTGACACCCCCTGCACCAACAAATCCATTGCTCCCAGCTCCACCCCGGCTCCAGCTGCCTCTCTGCCCTGGCCCCACACTGCCCGGGGCCAGCTTTGGCTGCGCCGCTGGGCTTGAGGGGACAGAACCCCTGGGACCCCCATGCCTACCCCACCAGGCCCTGCACAGGAAGGGCGCAGGGCAGAGCCACAGCTCATCTGGGGGGGGGGTACAGGGAGGGGCGGTGGCTGCATGCATCCCAGGAGGACATGGGGGGTCGGGTGACCTACAGCACAACCAATGCTCCCCAATGCTGCTGCTGTCCTCTCCAGCACAGTCTGCCCCCCCGGCCGGGAAGAGCCTAGTGCAGCCCCAGCCCCAGCTCTGCACAGATCAGGGGGCACACACCCCCCCATGCCTCCTGGGGTGCACGTAGAAGCAGGATGAGCCACTCATGGATGAGCCGCTCATGGCCCAATCCTGTGCACTGCCCTGAGTGCCTGCCACAGCCCCAGCCCCCTAGACCAACTCTGTCATCGCTGCACGTGCCCCTCCCCACCCCTGCTGCAGCCATGGGAAGCCCACAGCCAGGCTGCCTTGTGGCCCTACTGCTGCCTTGCATTTGGGGTGACTGAGCCCCATTAGCCCCCATTTCTGCCACCCATGGGCGGCAGAGAGGTGGGGGTACCTGGGCACAGGGAAGCGGCACATGGTGGCAACCCCACCCCCTATGCTGCCACTTCCCAAGTATTCCTGCTTCTCCACGTTGCCACCTCATACCCCCCCGGGCCTTCCCAAGTACCCCCAGGGTTATGCACACCCCTGGTTGACAATTCCATGTCTAGTATTTTTCCACATATAGGAAAACTACATTAACAAAAACATACGCACCTACATATATCCTAAGAAAGATGTTCAACTTCAGAAACAAATAGACTGGTTAAAACCTTTTGTTGCGGTATAAAATGCTTTTCCCTATATAATCTGTCTGCCTGTGTTGCACCTGCTAAAGACAAAAAAAATAAATCTTGATTCCTTTCACTTTCACCGTTTTTATACCAGTGTAATCTATGTGTAATGATTTCTTATTTACATTTGTGCAAGTCAGAGAGGAATCATACCTTAACATGCAAACAATGTGCAAATAACTGTTAGCAAGAATTCTCTGTAAATCCCTTCTAGAATATTTTGTATTTTTAAGTATCCTTCAACAGCTGGAATGACATCTGTTTTATTTTTTTTTCTAAATATCACTAGTAAAATCTTAAAAATGCCAACTCCTATTTTTCACATCACCTTAGTAAAAAGTCAATGGATCTTCATTTCCTACTTACCTTGGTTACTTCTGAAATTGGGATTTAAATGTGTACGTCTCTTATGGATTTTTGAAAATTTTACACACTGTTCTTCTACATGGCCTCATATTAGGCAACAGTATATACACTACCATGCAGAGGATAATCAATCGTGTTTATGCTGTTTACACAAGTACAGCACCATATCTTCATTTTACATTCTGAATTATAACAATGTAAGCGTAGCCACCTTTTTTCACTATTTTACATTTAAAATATATTTTTAGTAATGGACTGAAATTTAATTGACTTTTTTGGTTAAAAAGTATGACTGGGTTCATTTCAAAACAGATATCATTAAATACTGAAGGACTAAGAAGCATTTTCTTTATTTAACCTATTGTAACTTCACCCATGAGGAATACTATGAATTAAAACGGATTTAAAAATACAACCCTCATTCTTGATTTGCATTCTGTATAATATCAGCTAAAGATTATCACAAACATTTAAACAAGACTTGGCAGCACATCTGGGTATGTAAAATTAAAAGAATGTTGCATTTGTGCCTGTTACACCCAGTAAAAAAAGTGTCATTTTACAGTAGAAAAATATTACAGTGCAGCAAGTTTGAAAACAAAGCAAAAAAATAAGCAGTTTTTTTCTATATAACTTTTGCTCATAAGACCACCCATCCACTCTCCAGCTTCCCTTCTGCTAAATAAGATCAGTTTCTATTTATACTGATATATAAATTAAGGGAAAAAACACGAGTTATGAATAAATTCAGCCTTGGTATAAGAAAACACAACTGCTCTCAAGTTATTTGAACTGTACCCATTATTTTAAATATGAATTTCATTTTATGAATTCAGTACAAGATGAAGTGGGAAGGAGATAAACCAGAACAGAACTGGACTTTTTCAGACTCAGTGGGCCAAATAATGACCTGCTTCAGATTGTTGCACTTCATTTAATTGATGTTCCACAGACAAATCAAGGACAATTGCTAAAATGTCTTCAGTAATCAGAAGAAAATATGGAAAGATAACGATTAAATACTAGTAAAATATAAATGAATAAATTATATTTCATCGTTTATATTTAAAATTTTTCTCCATCTGCACAAATAAAAGACTTATTTCTATATGCACCTCAGCACTGTACTTTTATTACTATGTATTATAAACAACACTATAAACTGAATGTCATAAAACTACTACAACCAAGACCTCAGCATGCACATCTAACTGGCCTTTGGGGAGTTTATGTCTCATATTTGTCACCAGTGAGATTGTACCTCAATGTTAACATAAACATTTACAATTACAGCTATCATAGGGTTCTCCTTGTGAGTAGACCTCACACAAATTATCTCATAGGATCATTCACAGCAATAACTGCTAGTAGTAACAGTACAAGTTGCAGACTAAAAGTGTGTCACTTCTCTGCACCATCTCAAAACCTGAATTCATTTTGATGGTTCTCATTAACAATTCCTAGATTTGAACTCTGGGAGGTTTGAGAAAGGCAGTCTTAGAGAGATGAGTACTCTAAACTGCTAGGCTGTTTTATGAAAGAAGAACACTACCAATTCTTCTGGCTATACATTCAAAGAATGTGATGGCTGCAGCTGCCTTGAGTGTGGAGCCCAATCCGCTGAGAATGCATAGCAGATAGAATCTCTAAGGGAAGATAAATGTAGAATTGCTTAGTACCTGGAACCCACCCTATTTTAGATGTGATCAGTTCAGTCTATGCAGTTTAGACTAACCTGAGAAGATTAAATCGATTTTTGACTCTGTACTTAGCCAAATTGTTCCACACTATTGAGACTGAGGCAGTTTTGGACATGGTTGGAACCATTTTTTCCACCTGAGACTTTAAGGTCAAACTAAATATGTATCTGTAGTTTAGGTCTTCCAAAGTTAGGAAGCACTTAACAGAGATTTTCAGACTGCCCTATTTTAGTCTGCCTGTAGTGCCATAATTTAGGCATGCAAGTCCTTTTCTATTTGTCCCTCATTTGTTTGTTTTAGGGGTGCACCAACAGAGATTTTTTTGAGCCAATACTGATGGCAAGGGCAGGATGGGGCTGTACCAGGCTCTTCCCGCTGGTGGGGCTGGGCTGGGTTAAGCTCAGGGTGGGCAGTATCAGAATTGTGGCTGTGCCCCGCCCTGCCTGTGCAGCATCTGCCCCAGTCCCAGCCCCATTCCCTCCCTCTCTGTGTGGGCCTTGGTTTGCTCCCCCACACCCCTTCCCTCACCCTGTACCTTCCCCCACAACAGACTTACCAGCCTGCTGCTGCTCTCCACTGCCAGGCTGCGCTTCTGGCTTCCTGCGTTGCAGTTGCACTCATGCACGCAGCATTCATCAGCGGCATTACTAGCCACACCAAGCAAAAATATCCGATTGCCGACACTGTCAATTTGCCTTATATCAGTGCCGATCCAAAATGGGATTGAAGTATCGGTGTGCCTCTAGTTTGTTTATGGATCTGACCCTGATGGGTTAATACTACCTTTATAAACAAATGGTAATTTTACCTTTGACTTAAGTGGCAACTGTTAGAGATATTCCCCATCACACAAGGACTAATTCTGTTTTAAGATACAGTGCAACTTGGGAAAGATGAGAAAACAGTGTTCATCTTCCACCAAGGCAGAAGAAAAATCTTGGCGCTTTCAACCAAAATTTTTTTTCTACTCTGGAATAGATATATTTTTTAAAGGATATAACATGTAGTCCCTTCTCATTAATGCTAGCCTTGCATTGGGGCTCTCCAACCCTTTTCAGAACCTTGCCACATCTCCTGTATCAAGCAGGTGGCTGGTTCCTCCCTATGTCATTTCCCAGTCATGTTGTACATTCACACAGGTCAACACAATCCAGTTGCACAGGGGGGCCAGAATGAAAGTGCCAAATGAAAGTGATAGGCAAAACTTTCACTAATTTGGATTACAAAAAAATTAAGCTCCAGATCAGAATTAGGGCTGTACTGTCCCCCTTTCATTTATTGTGCACCGAAGAGCTCCTCAGCAGTGTTTTAATCAGCTGACTGGTCTCCTACTCACAAAACAGATTGGAAGATGACAGAATTATCTGCTTTCTTGTGCTCACCTAAACAAGTACAAACATGCCGAAGTGTTGTATAGGCTTAGAAATATTTGTGGCACACAGACATACACATATTGCAGCTGTTTATTAAAAAATATTTCCTCAGAATGTGATAAACAGACACACTAGTACAGACGAAGATAATGGGTTTATACAAAGCATGGAGAAAGCAATATACTGTATTATCTGTTAATACGTTTTCTGTCATTTATTATTATTTCTCTTGGTTTTACTCCAAGTCATCACTAGACACATTGATATCATCATTTCCCCACCCCCAAAGTCATTATTATTATTAATTAGCATGCTGATATATTATATATATATAATTTTTCCCCCCAAACTCATTATTGAATTTGAATATTTGTTTCTGATAGCAAAAATACTTGGTTTAGACTCTAGATGAGGTATTCAGTGTTAAAAGGTCAACTATTCTTACTCTGTCAATATATTTCATAAAACAGGATAAGAATTTACCCTAGACTTTTACAAATTTTATATTCTTTTGTCTTCACTCAGGGTTGGAACCAGTCATTAAGCAATATGGTATACTACAGTGAGATGTAAAAGGGTTATTCTGAAGTTTGCTATACGATTCCTCATTAAAACTGAGCTGCTAAGGATATATGTCATCATAGTAGCTCCACAGGAGAAGGTGGATTGTGGAATCCCCTCTATGCCCTGTCAGGCAACCTGTTGATGTACATATACTTAGGGTCATGCCCTAATCTTCACCTTTTTTAGGAAGTTTGTGCCCAGAGGAATACCAGACTCTTGCTGTCTAGCTTTATTGCCTCTGGCCACCATACATAGGAATACAAGAGATGCATACTGGCTACTGTCTAGTCCTCAACTCAGTAAGATGTGATGTTTTTGCCTATTATATGAACATGATGCTGCACTGCTTTTAACAAACTAGTGTAAACAAACTAGAGTTCTGGTTGCTCTTAGAGAACTATGCATGGGAACATTTCCCTATAGCATAGGTAGGAATTGTTGCATTTTTTTAGGTTTAAAGGTTGCCCCAAAATACTGAAATAACAAGGTGACAGCCAATCACCTCTCAAAAGTTAGTTTTATTTACCTCTGCAAAGATGCAATATTTTAATCAAAAACTGCATATATGAAACCATCTTCCTGCACTTACCAGGCCCTATACAATCCAACCTTTTGAAAATACAGTAAGAAGCTATTTACAAGTTTTCATGCAGAATTGGTACACCACGAAAGCGCTTAATTTTTCTGTGGAACCACAACATGGAGGTTATGGTATTTTGCTACTTTGCCTTGTACTTCATATGCAACATTGTTCAACTGGATAACTTCATCACAGTCCGTTTTTCATAGGAACAGATTAGTCCAGTGTAAATGAAAGGTCGTATAAATGTAATATTCAGCTGTCAATACTCCTTGACCAACTACAAATTGACTGTGACTTTCTGGAGATAGTAAATTAAATCTTCAAAAAAATGAGATAAAGCTCAAGAATTCCATTACAATTTCCAGACAAGGTTCTTTGGATAAATCCTGTATCTTTTATTAGGCCAACTAAAATAGCTGGAAAATTCCTAAGCCCATTCTTATTCCATTATAAACAGAGCTTATAACTATTATCTGCTTATGGTCAATTGCAGTGAGTCAGTCATGAAGACTGGAATACATTTGCTGAATCCTCTATTAGTTGCAACCAAAATTGGGGTTGGGGAGAGGGAAACATTCCTATGATGGGGGGGCTTATGAGGGGGAGAGTCACAGGATGGTATCTGCTCAAATGTATAGCAGGCTCCTGGGCTGGCCACTATGCCTTATTGAATAGGGAAGTACTCGATTCGGATTCGGCTAATTCAGAGGACAGTGATTCGATTTCGAGACTTGGATCAGTGTCCCGAATTGATTCGGCCAAATTGGCTTTGGAAGATTTGGCGCTTGCTGGGGAATTGGCTCCGCGGTAGGACCCAGAGGGTGGTGGTTGACAGTAGCCAATTGTCATGGTGCGCAGTGACCAGTGGGGTCCCTCAAGGCTCTCTCCTAGGGCCTATACTTTTTAACATCTTCATCAATGATGTAGACACTGGCGTCAGAAGCGGGCTTGCCAAGTTCGCCGATGACACCAAACTCTGGGGTAAAGCATCCACACCTGAGAACAGGAGGGTTATTCAGGCAGATCTTGACAGGCTTATGAAATGGGCGGATGAGAACCTGATGGTGTTTAACACTGAAAAATGCAAGGTTCTCCACCTTGGGAGGAAAAATGTGCAGCATCCTTATAGGCTTGGCAGTGCTATGCTGGTTAGCACTACAGATGACAGGGACTTGGGGGTCAGGATTGACCACAAGATGAACATGAGCCTTTAATGTGATGCTGCAGCTAGTAAAGCGAGCAAAACACTGGCTTGCATCCATAAATGCTTCTCAAGCAAATCCTGGGACGCCATTCTCCTCTTGTACTCGGCCTTGGTGAACCCACAGCTGGAGTACTGCGTCCAGTTTTGGGCTCCACAATTCAAAAAGGATGTGGAGAAGCTTGAGAGAGTCCAGAGGACAGTCACACACATGATCAGAGGTCAGGAAAACAGACCTTATGATGAGAGATTTTGCATTTCTTGTCATGGCATGGTCTGGATCCATTTGGTATGTTTTGGGCTATAGGAAGTTGGCTTCTAGTGATGAGGTTAGCGAGGTTCAGTGCTTGTTTGAATTTATAAACCACTTTTCACAGATGGGCCTATGAACTTCACTTCATCAACCTCCTAGATACAGAAACTCATGGACTCAATTTAGACATTGGATTTATGACACACTACAACCGGCCTCACATCTGACTCCCCAGGTAGCAGCAGGTACCTCTCCACTTTTACCTGCTACATCCCCCTTCCACCTCCCCCCTCCCAGCCTGTCTCTCACCCCCTGATGCCTCAATTTCCATTTTCATTGACTGGCTTTCTTGCCTGCATTGCATTCTAGCCTCTGGCTTCTTTATTCCTTCCATCCAGGAAGAGCACACACACACCAACTAGATGCTTCCTCAGCCTGCCAAAGGGTTTTTAAACCCGAAAGCTTGCAAAAAAGAATTTCTCCAACTATTCAATTGGTCTAATAAAAGATATCAGATTGACCCTAAGAGCCTTGTCTGGGCTCTGTCCTTAGACCAACATGACTACAACCTACATCCCTTAACACACACAAATGACACGAGTTTTGCTTTCAGCAGTTTGAGGTGCAGTTTCACAAAAACCCCTGCACCACTCTTCCTGAAACCTGGCAGGCCTCCCTCATGCCCGCACAAGGGGCTATGTAGGTGGCAGGACAGGTGCTAATGAGGGTGGCTACTTAATGCCCCGCTCTTAGAGCTGGAGGTGGCAGTTTAGTTTCTCACGAGCCAGCAGGGGAAGAATATATCCCTCCTGAGCTCCTGTGCCAGGAAGAACTTGGAGGTATAGGGTTGGGGCTGTATGGGGAGGAGGAAGCCCCACATCATCCTGGGCTTGACCTAAAACTGCACCCTGCCAGGCTAGGGAGGCCTGGGTGGGACTGCCAGTGGTGCGTCAGCCCCAGGATATGCCAGGACCGTGAACCTCCCTGGTGAAAGGTGGGTAGGAGCAGGAGGCACCTGATATAACCTCCAGCCACTGCTCAGTCTTGGCTGGAGAAAGCCCAGACCTGTAAGATCTTTGAGAAGCCTGAGGCTTACTGGTTGTAAGTACTTACACCTCTATTTCCATTTTCAGTGTGTGGCTTTCTTGCCTGCATTGCATGCTAGCCTTTGGCTTCTTTACTATTCCCTTCCATCCAGGAAGAGCACATGCAGATCCAACTAGATGCTTCCTCAGCCTGACAAAGGGTTTTAAACCTGAAAGCCCAGGCCTCGCAGATGGTATCACAGGCAGCTAAACTGAGCTCACCTGGAGCCTCACAACTCTACTGCAACCAGCAAACTCAGGCCTCTCAAAGATCTTAGAGGTCTGGGCTTTCCCCAGCGTGTGCACGGTGGCTGGAGGTTATAAAGTGCCTCCTACCTGCCTTTTACCAGGGAGGTCCTCGGTTCTGGCATTTCCTTGAGGCTGCCACATGCTTAGAAGTCTCCAGCATAACACAGCTGTGTTCAGGCAGACAAATAATTCTGTGGTGATGCCACAATGGTAGCTGGAGAAAAACTACAACCTATGTCTTCTGAGTGGTGGCGGCTCTTGCTTCTTAGCCCAATACCATAGTGGCTAGAACACTTGCCTAGAGAATGGGAAACCTAGGTTCTCGGTTCCCCTCACCCAGAGGGGTTTTGAACCCACATCTCCCACATACCAAGAAAGTGTCTTAACCGCTTAAACAATGGTTAGGCCAGAGCACTCTCCAGCCCTCCTTTTGAAGCTGGCCAACTGGGAATTCCAGATGGACCAGACAGGAAACGTGTAAGCTAGAAGTGTGGCTTAGTGAGATGAATGGTGTCCCAAAGTGGGCAGGGAGAAGAATCTGGGTTCTGTTCCCTGTCCCTAATGCCTGTTTCTGCACCTTGTACTTTATGTTTGTAAATAAAATGGATAAATAGCAATGTGGTAGTTTCTGCCAGAAACCCCCGGCCCTCTTCCAGGGCAATGTCCATCTTAATGTGCTTTCCACTACCCTAGGGTTGTGCCCTAACTAGTAGACTACTGGGCAATAAAGTGGAAGGCCATTCCCCATCTTCCTTCTCTGTACTCTTCTTGTATATATGGGTAACCCTTTCCCATCACAGGTCAAATAAGAATTCAAAAGGATTTAGATGAATAAAGCTGAGATGAGATTCAGTCCTAAGTGACTTAGAAACCTATTTCCCATTTTCAAAGTGACTTATGAGCCTAAGTCTCAATAAAACTGAGTGTGATTTAAGATTTCCAATAACTAAGAGCTAGATGTATAAATGGATGTAAGTAGTCAATATCCCCACTGGTTAGTCCAAGCTTGTAAGTCCAAGAATTTAGATTCTCAAAACCCGCACTCAGCAGAGGTCTAAGGCATCTCAGTTCTCTAGGCAAAATGGAATGGTTTCATTAATTCATCCAATTCTGGGTTCCGCAATTCAAGAAGGATGTCGAGAAGCTTGAGAGAGTCCAGAGGAGAGCCTTGCACATGATCAGAGGGCAAAAGAATAGGCCTCATGAAGAGAGGCTGAGAGCCATGGGACTGTTCAGCCTGGAAAAGCGCAGGCTCAGGGGGGACCTGGTGGCTGCTTATAAGTACATAAGGGGTGTACATTAGGATCTGGGAGAACGTCTGTTCACCAGAGCGCCCCAAGGAAAAACAAGGACCAATGTCATAAACTCTTCTAAGACCCTTTTAGGCTGAACATAAGAAAAAATTTCTTTACAGTCTGAGCCCCCAATACCTGGAATAGACTCCCTGCAAAAGTGGTGCAGGCACCTATTCTGGACTCATTCAAGAAATGCTTGGATGTTTATCTTGCTGGGATCTTTTGACCCTAGCTGACTTCCTGCCCTTGGGGCAGAGGGCTGGACTTAATGATCTCTGAGGTCCCTTCCAGCCCTAACATTTATGAAAATCTATGAAATCTATGAAAATTAGGAAAAACAGGTAAATATTTATATTATTATCAGCATCATTTTTCAACTGTTCTCAATTCAAGGATTAAGCGTCATGAAAAGAACAGATATTTCCATAGTTGCCAATCCTTTGATAGATTTTTTGCATGCTTGATCCCCAACTCTGTCCACTTCTCTACATTCTTTATCTTCTGGGCACTGTTTTTGCCTTTGAGATATTAAATAGGAGTCTGTACTACTTTCCTACTGTATGCAGTCCACTGACCAATTCTTGTAATTCCTCAGGTAACAAGGCAATCATGACTGCATCATCCGCCTACCTCAAATTATTCAACTTGCCACCTATCTTAAGGACTTCTCAAAAACCTTCCAGTAATTTTGTCATTGCTATCTCTGATGGAACGTTGAATAGATAAAGCAATAACGGGCACCCTCATCTTACACCTAACTGCAGATTGTTCCAACATTACTCCTGCTTTTTCTACATCCAACTTCTTATTACAACAGAAGAGTGATTCTCAACCAAAGTGCCATAGAGTGCCACACAGTGACATCCTTTCCAGGGTGCCATGGGGTCAATGTGAGCACTGTTAGGTGTGCAAATATGATTCACAAGATAAACCCAAGATTTCAAATACGAATTCATAGAGGGTAAATACATTTTAACCTGTTGTGGCCTTCTAAGTTTTTTGCCACAGAAAACTTGATCTAGTATTTTTCCATAGTCAAAACACAAGTGAAAACTAAAAGTTAGCAATTTCTAAGGATGTCTCAAGTCTAAAACACTTGAGATCCACTGCAACAAAGCTGTGGTGGGAAATTCATCTTGAGTATCATCATCCATAACTCGTGTTAATGAATCAAATGCCTTGGTGAAGTCAACGAAGTATGGCTTTGTTAATCATGTTTCTAAGGTTTGCCGTTGGATCTCTTTTGTTCTTTCCAGGTCCAAATGCCACCTGTTCAACTGATGTTTCTTGTTCTGTTTTTCTTTAAAACCTTTCTAGAATGACCATTAAGACTTTGCTTGCTTGCAGTACCATAGAAATTTTCCTGTAATTTGCACATTCCTTGCAGGTACCTTTCTTTGATTTCAGAATGTATGTTAATAATGTCCAGTCACCAGCCCACTTTCAAGATTCCCCTGTACATTTGTACAGCTTGAATGTATCATGTTTAGTTCTGCTTCTCCACCCACCTTGAAAAGTTCTATTGGTGCACTGTCCTGAGCTGTTCAATCCTTCACTTTTAATTGCAAATACTATTTTCAATTTTAATGATGGTGGTTCTCTTTCAATTGGCCAATCAATATTTAATTCTTTTTTATCTTCATATACTTTTTACTTTTCTTCTGTTGGTATCTGAGGTGAGAGAAGCAGGCTCAAATCCCTTCAGGAAGCATTCAGAGCTGTAAACACCAAGGGTGCCTGCTCACATATAGGGATGCTGCTCCGACATGCTGTAATTACAGCTCATAGAATCAGACTCAATTAATCAAGTCTGCTGGAGCACACTAATTAGCGCACTCCAGCGGCCTCCATGTCTCTTGTATTCAGCTTCCCTGTGTTTCAAAGTGGCGGCAAGGGTGCTTTAACTAAAGCTCGTCAATCGTTAAAGCACCCAGCTGCCATTTTGAAGCAAGGGGAGCTGTATATATAAGACACTGAAGGCGCTTTAATTAGAACAGTTCTAGGAACCACTCCAATTAAAGCACCCACACCCTCACTTCCCCTGGAGCACATATAAAGACACCCTAAGTGAAGACAGATATTTCCAACAAGTCTGGAACCTGTCTTTGAGAGAGTCAGCTTCTGACAATCCTAATTAAACTTTCTGGATTTTGTGGACCCCCCTTCTTGTGTGCCACAGCACAGCATTGCAAGATGAGTCTAGAAACCTAACTCAAGTCTGTGGATCCTAATGGCAGGACACTTCAAAAGAATTAGGCGTTGCGACACAGTCTAACTTCCTTTTGTTGGGTTAGCCCCAAGTCACTTTTAGAAATGACTAAGTCAAAGCTCAAGCAGAAGTCTATAGCATAAAAGCTCCCAATGACTTTGGATTCCATTTTAGACAATAATTCCTATGTAACACTTTGTCACAGTAAAATATATATGTATACATATATAATTATGCTTTCCAGTACAGCCCTGTGCATACTGTTACCAGTGATGTTGACATATGTAAGGAAGAGGTCTTAGAAGCTAAATTTAGACTTACAAGCAGAAAGCTTAAAACCAAAGGGTCTGTTTTTTCAACAAATGCTTGAGAAAAATGGTACAAAGAGGAGTGGGTTTACTTTAGTTGGCACTGAGGAAGATTTAGGGAGAAAGAAGAGTGAAACCAGAGAAGATGGGTTCTCCCTTAATAAAAAGAGCTAGCATAAAATATAAATATAAAATAAATGAAGTCTTAGAGGAGTGCTTAAACAAAGAGCTGGGGGGAAAACAGCTGGAATTAAGGCATACAAAAGTTGAACAGAGACCTTTGTTAAAAGCATCAGTTATACAACACTGTGTGCGCTTCTAATAAAGGATAAATGCAAATAATTGAGCTACAACAAGGACAGGGCAGAAACATAGAAGTAAATTCTGTAAAATCAGCAGAGCGTTATAACTGAACATAAATGAGCAACTAATCATGATTTTTTTCTGACAAGAAAACTGGCTACCTGCTACAACAAGAAATAAAAGCAAGATTAGGTGAACATTTTCTAATGGAATAGCACAACATATGGAAGCATGGAAGAATGAGAAAAAATGGGATTGTAATTATATACCATTGCAGACTAGGATAAGAAGTTGGGAAATATTGCTATATGTAAAAAGCATAGACCTGAATCTGCATGGATACACATTCCAAACTGTAAGAATGCAGATTAAGGTGATACTACCTGCACTTGGAATTAAAAAGAGAATGAGAGAGAAAGAGAGAGCAAGAGTCAAAAAAATTTAACAAAATGATAAGGGAGGACTTTATCTGCATACAAAATAGTCAAATGGCACAATGGGACAAAGTATTGAGAAAATGGTGGGCACGCATTTGAGGCTGCTCTAGGACAGCTACCTTGTTTCTTTTTCAAGAATTGGCCAGTGTAGAGGGGGAGTGAATGTGTTGAGCTTGCATCATGGCAGTGCTCCTGCAGGTGGCATGGAGGCAGCACAAGCATGCCCACAGTGTCTGCTTGACTTCAGCCTGGGAACACTGGTTGTCCCTTTATGTGTTCTCTTAGTATATGCCAATGAATCTGCTGAATAGTGGCAGCTGCCTATTTTGCTGTATTAACTTGTCAGAAAGTTTTTGCTTTTGTTGTTAATGCACTTGGAAAAAAGACTGTCTAACATTTAGAGACAGTTTTATTTTCCATTACAAAAATGCCAGCTATTATGCTGCTTACCTTTTTGGTCCTGGTCTGTCTCACTGAGATGTTTCTATTGGTTTCTCAGGATCAGTGATCATCTGGGCCTCCCCATTTGTGCCTTATTTGATCTTTAGGGAGCCACCATTTCTCCTACTCTAGTTTGAAGAACCTCCATCAGTAAAAAGAAGAGAGACACAATATCTTTCATGAAAATAATTACCAGAATTTTGTTAGGGGCAAGAGCCAGCTGTATTTGAGATGTTAATTCAGAACTCAAAGTACAAAAACATATTTCTTCCCAGTGGAAGACTATTGAACACTGTTATCCTTTAAGAGAAGACCACAAAATACAGTTACAATATCGTGTGAATTCATCTCCACATAGCAAAACACCAAGTTGGTTCACTGCTGATATATTAGGTGGCAGCAATAGCTACTTGACTGGAATATTTTAAACTGGACACTAATTAAAAGTTCTACACATGTAATCGATATTATTCTATTACATTAGACTCCTTGATTATTTTTATCATAAGTAAACTGCCCATAATTGAAGTAAAATGGTAAGCATCTTAATTAACATATGGCAGCATGCAATTACTATGAAGTTAAATTATCTTTTACTTTAATCAAATGATATTATGAGAAAGCTAAATCATTATTTGATCTTGCTAATGTAATCTCTGAAGACCCTCAAAATAAACACAGGTTATTTAATGCCACTTGTTCACTTAGTGGAATGTTATGATCAATGCAATTTAGTGAAGTCTATGGCTTGAATTTTTCCTTTGAGGTATATGGATATGTAATCTGAATCACCCTGAGCACATTACAGCACCTATGTTGGTAGAAGCATTTAATCTGGGGCAATGCAAGCTTCCCTTCCAGTAGGTAATGAGATAAAAATTCTGGCTATGTTCCTGTAATGGTCCTATCATCCAAGGTCCCTGACAAATCCTTCGAATCATTCTTTCAGGGTGCCTTGTCCACTCCATGCCTACTTTTTTACATGTGTTGGTTTCCTTATCTCCACCCCATCCAGTAAAATCTGAGAGTATTATGTTGCAGACTTTCTGTCTCTAGATCAGGGTGCAACTTGCAGCTCATGGGCTCTGGCTTGTGGAGGCTTGTCATCTGGCCTGCAGTGCTCCTAGAGGAACCATGAATTTAGGAGCAGGGCCTGCTCCCAAATCCAGCATATGGAGCCCTGATGGAGACGTCTGTTGGCAGTGGGGAGACAGTGCTGGTTGCTAGGGCTGTGCAAAACACCTGTGTTTCGTTTTGATTTCAGATTTGGCATTTTGGAAGGACAGTGTTTTGTTTCAGTGTTTCATAAGGCTGTCCGAAATGGCTGCGTTTCATTTAATTTCATATTCAGCATTTTGGAGGGATCATTTCAGTGATTTGTTTTGATTCACTGTCCCATTTCATTTTGGCCAAAACTGTTTTGGAGCTATTTTAGAATTTTGACAGTGTTTTGACCATAAGCTTTAATGGTGAATCACATAACTGCCTATAACTTTGTCACTTCCTGCCTGATTCAGATGAAACTTGCAGGGATGCTAGCCCCTTTGGAGGCCATGAAGTCTGTCAAGTTTCAATGACAGGTGCAGGGGTTTCTGGGAAACTGCACCTCAAACTGTTCAAAGCAAAACTCATGATGTGTGAGTGTGAAGACAGAGCATGGTCAAAACTGCAGAGATGGTAGTTCCTGCTGAGGCAATGCAGGGATTTTTGTGAAACTGCACCTCAAACTGTTCATAGCAAAACTAGTATCAATTGCTGGCAGCAGCAGCATGCTGTCATCCCTCATGCAGATTCGAGGGCCTGCTCCCCCCGGGAGGAGTCAGAGACAGCCTCACAGCCCTCCCAGAGGGCGCGGGCCCCCAGATCTGCGTGTGGGATGACAGCAGGCTGCGACTGCCGACTGAGGCCAGCACCAGCACTGGGTTCTTCCCGGTGCTTGGCACAGGCTGCACCAGGCAGACTCGGGTGCTGGCACTGGCCCCAGCCAGCAGCAGCAGTATGCTGTCATCCACATGCTCCACAGCTGGTGAGAGTGGAGCTTTAAAAAAAACCCAAACAAACAAAAAAGCCCCACTGTGGCAATGGTGATTGGGGTCTGAGGGCTCATGGAAGAGCCCCCCTGTGCAGTGCGGGGCAGTGGGGGACAGCAGGGATGGGCCCCCCTCAGGCACCCGCACCATGGCATGGGGTCAGTGCTGCTCGGCAGGGCGCTGTGTGCTGTCTGCAAGCTGGGGTGACTCTAGCAGTCAGCTGGAGCTCCCGGTTCAATCTCCAGCTCTCTGATCATTCCCTCAGCACTTTCCAGGTGGCATGGGCCCCCAGATCTGCACGCAGAGTTTCAGTATGCCGCTGCTGCCGGCTAGGGAAACAGCCCACAGTCACAGCCTGCTGTAATCTTGCATCATCCAGGGGCCCGCACCCACTGGGAAGAGCTGAGGGAAGCGATCAGAGATCTGGGGGAAAGATTGGGGAGCTAGGAAATCGAACCAGGAACTGGGGGAATGTTCAAGGACCTTTCCTCAGCCCTTAGCTCAATTCCCCAGCCCCTGGTTCGATTCCCCAGCACTGGAGTTGGAAAGGACCTCAGAGACAGATTGTTGTTACTGGGCAGCTACTGATGTCAATAGCAGAGCAATTCTTCCTCCCTCTTTGCCTGCAGCGCTGAAACATTTTGGAAACATCCAAATCATTTTAGAAAATTTCCAAAACATTTCAGATGGCCTGTTTTGTTTCAGAGCTGTTTCAGAACCCTGCATTTCATTTTGGATTCAGTGTTTCGACCATCAAAACGTCCAAATCCAATATGAAACGAAACAGCCACCGAAATTTCACATGGCCCTACTGGCTGCATTAACTCCTGTGGCTCCCTAACACCACTCACCTCACCGCCATTCATCCTGCTACTGGAGATGGGTGGGTTTGGACCTGAATGATAAATAGCCCTATCGTCCAGATCCAGTGCAGGGGGGTTAATCAATTTAACACCTCTGCACTAGGTGATCACAGCTTGAATTTAGTCAGCTTCCACTGACAGACACTGAGGAATAAATATGGGCTTACATGACATTTTCATGTTTCTAGTTTCACAAGTTGGGGTCATAAGAAGTTATAGGATTATTCTTTTTGTCTTTTGATGTTTTTGTTCTACAACTTTTCTGTTAAGCGTTTAATTGTCTTATGTTCCTGTAGTTATAAGTGACATATGTGACTACAGCAGGTGACTGGCATTAAGCTGTTTCAAAGAGAAACTCTTAATAAATGATGTTCAACTGATTAACTTGCCTATCTGAATGCAAAGCATGTCTTGACTGCTTTCCATGAAAACAACTGATTCTTTTCATGGTTAATGCCATTGTAACTTCCTCCACACGTTGAACAGATTGCCATGGACACAAATTCAGACTCTTTCTATTCACACAAGGCCCCCAGAAGTTTACATAAGTCTGAAAGAGAACAGACAGCTGATTTTTTACTGGCATAGGTTTTGTGATGAAACTTAAAAAAAAATACATACTTTTGTCTTTCAAAACACATTTTACAAAGGAAAACTGAAATTCAGGTAAAGTTGAAGGGAAAAAGAAAATTCAATATTTGTTTATAGACAAGTATATCAAATACTACTTTAATCAATATCTACTTGCATAAAACTCATTTAATATGACAACAAACAAATACATTTAAAAATACCCAACCTAAAATTGATGTTTTTAATTGATATTTTATTTTTGTGATGTCAAAAATGTCATCTTAACAGGGAAATATGTAAATATTCTGCATGCAAAACTGGACAAACTCCTATACCTTGATCAAGAAGCTTCATAGAGTTTAGTTTTTCTGACATGCTTTTTTGGCATGACTGATTATATTGCCCTAACTGGTCCCTTTAACATAACTTATTCATCATTTATCACTTGAGGCTTAATCTTACAAACTTTATTCAGACAAGACTCCTAGACTAGAAACAGACATTGCATTTGTTCCTGGACAAGTTGTGCCTGAGTTTATCCTAAAACAGAAAAGTCCCAGGATTGGTGTGTACACCCATCACCCTTTTACAGAGTTTAGTGAGCAGTTGAATGCAATGCCGCTCTTCTGCCACTGATTCAATGGCGATCCTGGGATAACCATTTAGATGTATTTGTGATGCCCCAGGATAAACTGCATATGTGTCTTATTACTACAAACCTTTTTAGGATTTATCCCAGGACAATGGACATGGGCACCTGAATGACTGCACTTTGTCTCAGGACAAAATGGTTTATCCTGGGACAAATGCAACGCCTGTTTGTAGCTCTGCTCAACTTTATTTTGGTCAGTTAGTCAACATAGACAATTTTGAGTACAGTAAGAGCTTGACTTGAGTATAGGGTTTAGAAAGCTGCTATCTCCTTCCCCTCCGTCCTTCCACCTCCAGGTGCAATATTAAATTTTGCATCTATATTTAGTTAGGATATTTAGAGAAGATTTTCAAACATTCCTAAAGTATTCTGTTCTCCCAAGTCTACATCTTGTCTTTGGCATTTCTGTTCCTAAATCCTTTAAGTGCTTTGTAAAATCTCTTCCTAAAAGTAGGAAAGAACTTTCCTATACTGAAGTGTAGCATCAGGAGAAAGTCTAAGTGTCGCAGAGTACCATCTCCAGGAGTGGCTGTGAAGCCTCTGGAGCCAAAAAAATTCCTGTATTCTGCCCTATGTGCAGTCTGCCCTTGCCTCATCTGCCATGTCTTGATGTTATTGTTCATTAAAATATGGGAGGCTGCCCTGGTCTTGCTATAATGACCATCAGGTGTCTATGGTCAGTACCCTATAGGAAAAATGGATGGCTCCATTCTGCCCCTATGCCATGCCCCAAACCTCACAGGTGTCATCCTCATCACTGTTCTCCCTTCACACATGCAGACCCTCCCTGGGCTGCTGTCACACATGCAGACCCTCCCTGTCTCTCTTGTGGTCCCTTCTCTGGGGCCTCATTTTCTCCCAGCCACTCTCTGGTCTCTGGACCTCTCTCCTGGCTGCTGTCTAGGCCTCTGGATCCTTCTGCTCCCAATCTCCTGGTCACTTTCTGGGCCTCTGGACCCTTCTGGTCTCTTGCTCCTGGTTGCTCTCTGGGCCTCCAGTCCCTTCTGGTTACTGTCACCCTTCCTCTTCTGTTAGGGTGTGGTCCCTTAGCCTTCCCACTCCATGGGATGACCCACAAGGCAGTGGGAGCCAAGGCTTCAGGTGCCCCATACTCACTTATCTCTGGGGTGCAATGTGTGGCATTTTGTGGAGGCTGCCCAGCCACAGGCAGCCCTACCATGCTGACCAGCCCCAATAGTTTCAGGTGTTACCCAGGACCCATCTCTAGGCCATCCTCCCCAACTATCCTGGCCCCTCCTGGGCTCCCTGCTTCCCCTGCCCCCGATGTCACATGGCCCTCCTGGCCTGCAGGTTTCCAGCCCCGATCATAGATTTAATAGATTTTAGAGTCAGAAGGTACCCATACACCGAGTCCGACCCCCTGCTCTGGGCAGGAAAGAGTGCCGAGTTCAGATGACCCCAGCCAGGTGTTTGTCCAATCTCCTCTTAAATACCTCCGAGGAAGAGGACAGCACCACCTCCCTTGGAAGTGTATTCCATATTTTGGCAACCCTCACAGTAAAGAATATTTTCCTGATGTCCAATCTAAATTTGCTCTCTGCCAGTTTGTGGCCATTGTTTCTAGTTGCCCCGATGGGTGCCCTGGTAAACATTGTATCCCCTATTTTCTGCTGCCCCCCCCCCTCCCCCAATGAGTTTGTACAAGATCATATCTCAGCCTTCTCTTGTGGAGGCTGAAGAGATTCAGGTCCCTCAATCGGTCTTCGTAGGGTTTTTCCTGTCAGCCTTTAACCAGACGGGTGGTCCACCTCTGAACCCTTCCCAGGTTATCTACTTCCCTCCGAAAGTGCAGTGACCAAAACTGGACACAATACTCCAGGTTTACCCAGACCAATGCTGCATAGGGGTGAAGTATCACCTCCCTAGACCTGTCTGTGGTGCACCTACTTTTGCAAGAAAGAGTGCAGTAAGCTTTACTTACTACTTCAACACATTAGCGACTCATGTTCATCTTGGAGTCTACTATGACTCTGAGATCCCTTTCTGCAGCTGTGTTACTTAGAATCATAGCACCCTTCCCCTTCTTGTGCTACAGAACTCCGGGCCTCCTGTCTTCAGCTCAATCTCACCTCTGGGCCCCACTGACTCCAGTGATCTCTGTTTCAGGCCCCTTTTCCTCAAATCCTTCTCCTCAGATGACACTGCTCTAGCCATCTTCATCCTAGACTGCCTGCCCCTTAATTCCCTTCCTCTCTGGCTATGGCCATTCATGGACCTTTGGCCTATCCATTCCAAGGCCCTGGCCCCACTTCAGGCCAACTGAGATCTCCAGGCTCCCTTGGCTCTAGCAGTCTCTGCAGTGGTTCCTCCTGGAACTTTTGACCCCTTTTTGGCCCTGGCCCTGAACAGGCCGGTTGAGATTTTGTGGGTCAGTACTCTGGCTATCAGCCCTCTCTCGTCTATGGCTCTGCCCTCTTGGGCCCCTCCATAGGTCTCTCATGCTCAACTCCTCTCTTCAGAGCTCTGGACCCCCATCAGGTTCCATGCACCCAGCACCACTCTCTCTGGGCTCACCTGGACCCCTTTATAGGTTTCCCACCTGAAGCCCCTCTCTCTGGGCTCACTCAGACCCCTCAATAGGCCTCCATACACTCAGTCCCTCTCTCAGGGCTCTGGGCCCCACACTGGGTTCCCAGGAACCTCCTCTACCCCCATAGTTCTTCCCAAACCTCCAGACTGCTTCAGATGTTACTCTCCTTGCTGGCCTTCAGGGGCTGCAGCCATCCTGCTTAGGTGATGTTCTCTCAGCAGGCTCCAAGATCTTACTGCTGGTTCCTCTCAAGGTCTGGGCTTATATCCTGCCTAAGCCCAGCCTTCCTCCAATCACATTACTCCATCACTCAGCCCTAACACTACCTGCAGGCTCCCTGGGTCAGCTGGCTCTGCAATTAACCCTGTCCCCACCTGCAGAATGCTCTGCAGGACACTTTGACTCTTCAAGTGCCAGGCACCCTAAGCATTGTGCCACAGTAATGTCTTTTGAGGAGTCTTTATGAAAGGCCCTATTGTAATACCTGTATAGTGAATAATATTCTACATAATCAATAATAGGGACTACTTGTGGAGTAGGTACTCTCAATGTAGGGACAGCAAAAATTTGTTCCTAAAAGAGGCCTATTCCAGCACACACAACTACCTTCTCTCTGCCCCTCCAGTAAATCCTGCTATTGAAAGCTCTTAGAACAACCTCTACCACCTAGAACATAATTCCTGTAATTTTGTCTTATTTATGTCAAATTGGCATCTTGCAACATTAGTTTGTAACAAACAAACATTTCCTTCTTGCCTAATAGATTCATGCTGGTGTTTAAAAACAAACAAACTAACCCAGAACTGAACAAACAAACCAAAAAAACCCATAAAATAAAGCCAACAGTCTTATTAAAAAGCCATTTTCTTTTAACAAAAGCTTGCATTTTAATAAAAGGAACTCTACTTTTCTTTAATCTGGAATCTATTTTTATAGTCCATAAAGATAATTACAAATTGAACACATTCCACTTTGATGCTTAAGGCTGGAAATTTTCTAGGTTCGGGGTTAATTACTAGTTTCCATGACAAGCTATGGTAAGATTTTTTAAGCCAAACTACCATATAACAATCTGAGACACAAAGCCTGATCCTGCATTCCCAATGAGGAATTCAGTGGGAGATTTGCCACTGATGTCAGCGGGACCAAGATTTTACCCAATACATTCAGGTAAGATTTGAGAGCACAAGAAATCCCAGAGCAAGTGTATAATGTATTTTCCTTTAAAATGTTCAACAGCTCTGAATATTACTTCTGCAAATACAATCTAGAACAAATTTGCATTTGTCTTGCATATGCTGATTATTAGAGTCCTGAATGGAATTATATACATTCTACCTGCCAACCAGCCATTGTAGGCTGGAGACTTAGTCTCACTGATGCTATTTTTAAAGGACTGCTACATAGCTGAACTTGTAAAAAAATTATTTGTTAGAAATTAAGATACCTGTAGTTCCTCTTTGTTTGTTTTATAAGAATAGTGGTGTTTGCAATGACACATCAAAGATTACAGTGGTTTTGTGCTTCCTCAAAGGGTCCTGTTATTTTTTATTTTTTTTTGTGGTAAGAATAGTGGGTTTTGTGATAAAATATAGCAACAGTGGAAGTCAGGTTTACATATGTGTAAATGGGTTATAAACTGAAAGCATAGACTATGGGGGGATATTCAGATTCATTTGGACTTCTGAGGAGAAGAAACTGCAGGAAAAGCAGCTGCAGCCTCTGATCATCTGAGGATGGACAGGTCATCCAACTGAAGGAGCTGTTGATAAATCAGAGTATCACAGTTAGATAACCGTGATATTAATTACCACACTTAATATAAGATGACCCTGAATATAAGACACCCCCCAAAAAAATATATTCTATATATGGAAAATCTGTAAATTTGATATAATTGTCCAGGTATAGAATCTAATCATTGGAGATTTACCATGAATTTGTCCCCTTCTCAGTGCTATAGGGGGAAAATAAATCTAGATCAGATAGCCCATATGCTTTCTGCTCCCCCAACTTCTTCCCTCCATTCTTACTCTCAGACCCTGCTCTCACTGAACATATAGGAGAAAGGAGCAAAATTTGCATATAGGCAAATTACTCAGCTACCTATGGACTTAGTTCAGCCAGAACTGAGGCATTCCTTTTTGAAAGGAATGTTACAAGAAATAATGGCCACAAGCTAGCAGAGAGCAGATTTAGATTGGACATTAGGAAGAACTTCTTCACAGTTCGAGTGGCCAAGGTCTGGAATGGGCTCCCAAGGGAGGTGGTGCTCTCCCCTACCCTGGGGGTCTTCAAGAGGAGTATCTAGCTGGGGTCATCTAGACCCAGCACTCTTTCCTGCTTATGCAGGGGGTCGGACTCGATGATCTATTGAGGTCCCTTCCGACCCTAACTTCTATGAATCTATGAAACTGCTGCAAGTTTTAGCACATGCACTCCATAAACATGCTTTTAAGAAGCATTTTTGGACTTATCTATATATAGGACAAACTATATAAAATATTAGTCCAAAGCCAAAAGGCTCATAACTTATAATTAATTGTGCTGGGGTCCAGCAGAGTCAACAGTGTTTCAGACCATGGTGACCCCACAACTCAGCACTGCTCAGTATATGTGTGTGCTCCAGATACCTTGCACAAAGGATCCATGTGCGAATTAACCCCCCACTCATGACTGGTACTGCTTGTTCTTGTCATGAGTCCTGGGATGCTCCAAAAATTTATATGAGGATAGGTGCATGGCAACCTAATCCAGCTTCACTTCAGGGACAGCGAGGGCACACTAACTCATATGCAGCAGGATAAGATAGAGAGTGACAGAAAGATTCTGGGTGAACTATTTGGGGCCCCATTTGGTGATGTTTGCCAGGCATTTAAGAAGAAACAGGAATTACTGGAAATGGGAAAGAAAGGCACAGTTCAGCTGTGGAAATGAAGAGGAAGTTGAAATGTATTTAAGGTAGTGAGTCACCATAACTTTAAACAGGGTTGGCACTAAGGGACACTGTGTGCAATGGGCATTAGTTTATACTTCATACAGATGGGCTGCACTAATCTATCCTTGTAGTAGGTTTCCATCAGCATTAAAAGCCTAATCTATGCCTTATAGGCAAAGAAAAGGATCATCAGAGCATTGGGGTGTGTGTAAAGTAGGGAGACCTGAAGCTCAAAATGACGGCAGTGGTGGCAAGTAAGCATAAGATGGAAAAAGAGTTGAAGAGCAGAAATGAAAATCTGGAGAGAGATGGAGACTAGACAAAAGCAGAAAAGAAAGGAAGGAAGAAGGTGACAGCAAGAGCAGTGGCGGAGGCAACAATGACGAGAGTGACACCAAAAGGAAGACAGGAGCAGAGGAGAGCAGGAGATGGTATATCAGGCAAGAAGAGGAGGATGGTGGGAGCATGATGGTAGGCTGGCCCACCGGGAGTGGCACAGTAGGAAAACATGGAAGAGGCACCAGGAGAAGCTAAAGAGGAATGGAGGCCTCCCATCACTTTAAGCAGTGGTGGGAGGCAGATGGAACTGATGATGAACAGATATGATTTCCTGGAAAACATAGTTTGAAATTTTGGATGTGCAGGCATAGCATCTCACCAGCCTAATTGCTTTCTCAAATCGAAAGACTTGGGAACTGACTTACTGGGCTGGAGAAGGGTATAAGAACTTTTGGAAGAAATATGAAGAGAAACATGGGAGGGAGGAATTAAGAGGGACAAAGTTCATAGCAGGGGAAAAATCAAGAGAAAGAGTGATTATAGTTTAAATATCCACGGGTTTACTAGAGGTAGAAGACATACAGGTAGAAGACATACACAGAAAGATGGATGGAAAAGTACATCCAAAGGGTAATGTTGGTATAGAAAACAAGGAACAAACATGGTATCTGGGTAGGGTCTTGGAAGGCACGAGTAGTGTTATAAGCAGATGAGCAGAGCACAGGTGGGGTGCTGCGCCTCCCGCCAGTGATCGAGATGGGGGCACACCAGGGTTTTATAATGTACTTCAGGCAACACAAACAGTGCAGCAAATGCAGACAGGTGGGGCACCTGTCCACGCATTGCCCCCTCTCACAGCATGCTACAGATGTGAAGGGATGGGACATAAAGCAGCAGAATGCCATGAGTTCCTAAAATCCGTTATTTGTAAGGGAGTGGGACACTTGTATTGTAGATGCCCCAATAACTTTGCAAACTTTCCTCAGACCCCCTGAGGAACAGCAAAACCTGGAGGAAAGTGGAGGAGAGGGTTGGTCACTGAGGTAGAAATGGCAGAAAAAAACCCTGTAGCAGGGTGAAACAGAGAAGGAGCGGCCAACATTTCTGAGATTGAGGCAGTGCAGGAAAAGATAGGAGATGGAATGGAAGGGAAGATGAGAACAGCAAGCAGCTCAGACATGGAATGGGGTTGGGGAAGAAAGAAGATATCCTACAGCCAACAGATGTGGAGATGGAGCAGGAAAAAGAACCAGGGAGACAGGACAGGAAAAGAAAATGCAGGGGCTGAAGACCAGGAAGAAGAAACCTGATATTGAGGGAGATGAGTCAGAGGAAAAGCTGGAGAGCAGTTTCCTGCCACTAGTGCCTCTTGGCTTTATAGCCTGGAGTGGAGACCAGAAGATGGGAAGTGGGAATGTGCAAGCCTTCCTAAATGCGAAAGTGATCTGGCAGCTTGCAAAAGTTACAGAAATGCAGGTGAGGGAGAAGTTGTCATCTACCACCCTGGGTATCACCCTGGGCTTTCATCAGTCCCATGGGACGCCCATGCCCACCATGGAACAGGGATGTCCGGGTGAAGGAGATCCCCTGCCCTCCATCAATGCTGACCTCATTAAGGAACACCTTGAGAGGTTGGATACCTTTAAGCCAGCTGGCCCTGACAATCTATACCCAAGGGTACTCAAGGAGCTGGCGAGCATCATAGCGCAGCCCCTGGCACAGATCTTTGAGAACTCCTAGCACTCTGGTGTACTGCCCAAAGTCTGGTAGAAGGCCAATATGGTGCCTCTCTTCAAGAAAGGGAGGAAAGTGGATTCGGCAAACTACAGGCCCATCAGCCTGACCTCTATCCCAGGGAAGGTCTTAGAAAAGTTTATTAAAGAGGCCATCCTTAATGGACTGGCCAATGCCAACATCCTGAGGGATAGCCAGCATGGGTTTGTTGTGGGTAGGTCTTGCTTGACCAATCTCATTTCCTTTTACGACCAGGTGACCTATCACCTGGACAAGGGAGAAGAGATTGATGTCATATATCTTGACGTCAAAAAAGCCTTTGATCTGGTATCCCATGATCACTTCTTGAAGAAACTGGCCAATTGTGGTCTTGGGTCTACCATGATCTGCTGGCTGGGAAATTGGGTCCCTGGTCGGACCCAGAGGGTGGTAATTGACAGAAGTCAATCGTCATGGTGCCCTGTGACCAGTGGGGTCCCCCAAGGCTCTGTCCTTGGACTCATATTGTTCAACATCTTCATTAATGTGCCTGGAATTAATAAAGTCCAGACATTAATGTGTCTGGAATTTAAAGTCTGGAATTGCCTGCCATCAGAGGTGGTTCAAGCACTTACATTGAACACCTTCAAGAGGAAATTGGATGCTTATCTTGCTGGGATCCTATGACCCCAGCTGACTTCCTGCCCTTCGGGCAGGGGCTGGACTGGATGATCTTCTGAGGTCCCTTCCAGCCCTAATGTCTAAGAATCTGTGAATCAACAGTGGCACAGATAAATCTTAAAAGGCATAAATGCACTCAGCTCAAAGCAAACACAGATGAACTTTAAGGGAACAGGCACACTCATTTTAAAACAAGCATAAATGGCATTGACAATAGTTTCATAGAATCATAGAACATTAGAGGTTGGAAGGGATCTCAGGAAATCATCTTGTCCAACCCCCTGCTCAAAGCAGGACCTTCCCCAGCTTTATCATCCCAGCCAAGGCTTTGTCTAATCACGTCTTTAAAACTTCCTAGGATGGAGATTCCACAACCTCTCTGTTTCACTTACCGTCAGGTAAGTATCTTAAGTATCTTCACAAGATAAAGATGGGAACAGACTGAAACAATGTTGAACCAAGTCAAGACAATCTGCCTACAAGAAGGTGGTCGACGACTTCTCCCTCACTTGCATTCCTATAACTTTTGCAAGCTGCCGGATCACTTTCACATTTAGGAAGGCTTGCACATTCCCACTTCCCATCTTCTGGTCTCCACTCCAGGCTATAAAGCCAAGAGGCATTAGTGGCAGGAAACTGCTCTCTGGCTTTTCCTCTGACTCATCTCCCTCATTATAAGGTTTCTTCTTCCTGGTCTTCAGCCCCTGCATTTCCTTTTCCTGTCCTGTCTCCCTGGTTCTTTTTCCTGCTCCATCTCCACATCTGTTGGCTGTAGGATATCTTCTTTCTTCCCCACCCCCATTCCATGTCTGAGCTGCTTGCTGTTCTCATCTTCCCTTCCATTCCATCTCCTATCTTTTTCTGTACTGCCTCAATCTCAGAAATGTTGGCCGCTCCTTCTCTGTTTCACCCTGCTACAGGGTTTTTTTCTGCCATTTCTACCTCAGTGACCAACCCTCTCCTCCACTCTCCTCTAGGTTTTGCTGTTCATCAGGGAGTCTGACTTTCTCCAGGGGAGGAAGATTATAAATGATTTGAGAAAGGTGGAGATAGGGTTCATCTGGATGGTCAAGGAGGAATGAGAACAAAGCAGCAGGGGTAGCAATATTATTCAAGAACCCAGAGCTGAGAGCAAAGCAGGTAGAAGTAGTAAGTGGCAGATTGCAATGAATGATATTATCAGTCAGGGGAACAGAATTAGAAATGTTTGATGTATATGCACCAATGGAGAGAGAGGGAAAGAATGCACTGCTTAAAAAGCTAGCAGTTTACATGGTTGGAGGGAGACCACAAATAATAGGAGGAGATTCCAACTGTATAAGTGAGCGACAGAACAGGGGAAGGAGGAAAAAGAGCTTTAGACAGCTCATCCAGACTGTTAACAAATATAATAAAAAGAAGAGTTGCTAAGTGATCTGTGGGCAGGGGAGAAAGCTTCCATCAGAACAGCCCCCAGTGGAAAGAAACAATCAAGAATTGACTTTGTGTTTGCATCCAAAGAAATAGGAATAAGAAAGAAAGAACCCATAGGTTCATGAAGGACAGAGAACTCTTCAGGAAGGAAGGCTGAAGATGTGCAGGGAAAAGAATGAAAGATCTAAGAGAGCTGCAAAGAAAAATGCACAAGCTGCTAAAGAAAGCTGCACAAGGAAGACAAGTATGAGAAGAGCTGAAAGCAACAAGGCAAGAGTTAGAAACCTGGTTTAAAAGAAAGACAAGAGACAAAATGTTCTGAGCACAAGCACCCTAGATGGGAGAAAATGAAGAGTGGTCCCAATACTTTTTGGCCAGAATGAAGGCGGCAAAAGGAGAGCTTAAAGCACTGCAGAAAGAAGGTGGTGCCCAGGTGGAAAAGCAGGAGGAGGTGTTGGAGGCAACAAGAAGATTTTACAAAGAGCTATACCTCTATACCAGAAAAGGAAATGGATAGGAAGAAACTGAAGAATTTCTTGGAAGAGACTGAAGAGAAAGTAGAGGAGGAGGACGGCAAAGAAGATGGAAGAAAAGATAAGCTTAAAGGAAGTAGAGGAGTATTTAAAAACCTTAAAAGAGGGAAATCACTAGCAGCAGATGGACTGCCTATGAAATTTTATGAGAAGTTTTGGGCATGGGTAGGGAAGGATATAGTGGGATTGTTTGAGGAAATAGTGGAAACAGGAGAGGCAGTTTAAGATTTTACAAAAGGCACTGTGATCTTACTCTTCAAGAAAGGGGAGAAGGAACTCTTGAAAAACTGGAAAATTATTACACTCCTGAATATGGACTACAAGTTAATGGCCAAAACACTGGCTTTGAGGATGAGGAAAAACCTCCAGAAGATAATACATGAAGACCAAGTATGTGCAGTACCAGGTAGAAGGTTCTCCAAAGTGATCCGAGTCATCAGAGATGCACTGTATCATATCCAAGACAGGCAAACAAAGACAGTTATAGCAAACCTAGATCCTGAAAAAGCGTAAGACTGTGGATCAAGATTACATATTCAAGGTGCTAAGAAAAATGGGGTTCTCACAAAAATGTATTTGTTGGGTGAGGTTACTGTATAGAGAAGTGGAGAATCAAGTCCAAAATGATGATGATGGGTGATCACTCGCGAACGAGTAAGGTAGTCTTCCAAAGATCTTAATAGTGACTCCTCAGGTGGCTCCATAGCCCAATTCTAGATCCACATGTCTTGTCTCAGTGAGGACAGGTGTTTCCAGGAGAGATGGGCACTGTATTGCTGTGTTGGATGTTCTGATGTTCTTTTCGTCTGTTCCTCTTTTTCTCTTCTGCTTGTCGACAAGCTGTTTCAAAGTGTTGAGGTTCCTCCCAAAGAATCTTCCTCCATTTTGGTTGTTCCTGAGCAAGGGCCTCCCAAGTGTTGATGCCAATGTTACACCTCTTCATGTTTGCCTTCAGGGTATCCTGAAGCGCTTTTTTTGCCCTCTGCTACTTTGCTGACCTTCTTTCAGCTGTGAGAAAAAGATTCTCTTTGGAAGACTGGAGTCAGGCATGCGAACAACATGACTGCCAGAGAAGTGGGATTTTGGATGATCATGGCCTCAATGCTGTTGGAATTTGCTTCAGCCAAGACACTGATGTTTGTGGGTCTATCCTCCCAGCTAATCCGAAGCATCTTGCGAAGGCACTGTTGGTGGTACTCTTCCAAGCTCTTGAGATGTTTTCTGTATGTGGTCCAAGTTTCCAAGCCATACAGCAGAGTTGGAATGACAATGACTCAATAAACCAAGAGCTTTGTTTTAGCAAGGATGGCAGGATTTAAGAAGACTCTCTTACTCATATGTACAAAAGCTGCACTTGCACATTTCAAGCAGTGTTGTATTCCCACATCGATATCTGTCTTTGATGAAAGATGGCTTCCAAGATAGGCAAAGTGACCCACATTCTCCAGCAATTCTCCATTGATTTGAATGGAGGTTGGGTTGGTGCAGATTGGTAAAGGACTTACGTTTTCCTGATGTTTAGAGTTATGCCAATACTCTCGCAGACTTCTGAGAATACATTAAGAATGGTTTAGAGGTCCGATTCAGATCCAGTAATGATAGCATTGTCATCCGCATGCTGAAGCTCCATTATGGATGTTGTCGTGGTCTTCGTTTTGGCCTTGAGTCTGTTGAAGTTGAAGAGTCTTCTGTCCATTCGAAACACAATTCAATTCCAGGTGGAAGAGCATTCTAATTTATGGTGGAGATGAAGATGGAAAACAAAGTTAGAGCAATGACGCAACCTTGCTTCACTCCAGTTTTCACCTCAAATGGTGCTGTTTGACTCCCATTACTGAGAACCCTTGCTGACATGTTGTCATGGAGAAGTCTCAGAACACTGATGAATTTGTTTGGGTAGCCAATTTTGGTCAAGATTTTTTCCATAGGGCTTCACAGTTTACAGAATCAGACTTTAGAGAGGTCAATGAAGGCCAAATGAGAGGTCAATTTTGCTCACAGCACTTCTCCTGGATTTGACCTGCTGCAAAGATCATGTCTGCAGTTCCTCGAGATGGTCTGAAGCTACTTTGAGATTCTGGAAGAATTTCTTCCGCAAGTGGGAGAAGGCCGTTAGTGAGGATACGGGCAATAACTTTCCCAGCAGTGACCAACAATGAGATGCCTTGGTAGTTTCTGCAATCAGCTCTGCCCCCTTCTTGAAGATAGTAACAATCAAGGCATCCCTTAGGTCAGATGGCATTTCTTCCTTGTTCCAGATTTTAAGAATGAGTCAAGTCCAAATAATGGGCACCTAAGTGGGGCCTTTAAAATCCATACAGGGGTGAGACAAGGATGCCACCTGTCACCACTGCTATGTGTGTGCAGCATGGAACTATTAGCACAAAGAATAAGAAAAGACAAGTCCATGAGTGGAGTAAATATGTGGTGAGGGGGTGAGGTAAAATGCTTACTACACATGGATGATATAAATGTACCAGTTAGAGATAGACTTTCAATGGAAAAGATGCTAAAGCATACATAAGAATATGGAGAAGTGACAGGGGTTAAACTAAACAGATCAAAAAGCACCATAATGGGAGTGGGAAACTGGAGGGACTTGGAAAAGTTCGGCTTTCAAATAAGAGAGAAAGAAATCAGAGTGCTAGGGATCCCTGTAATGGGAAAAGGTGACAGCAAGGCTACAGTAAATACTTTGGTTATGGTCCAGAGGACACTGTCCTTTGCCAGAAAAGTGGCAGCGTTGAAGGCTGTGCTACTGCTGATTATTCTATACATGATAATTGTATTTCTATTAGCATTGCACCAGATAGCAAAAGTACAGGGGGAAATATGCATGTGTCCTTCTGGAATGCCAAAAGAGAAAGGTTGGCTAGAGCCGAACTGTACAAAGCAAGACAGATGAGGGGATGGGGCCTGCCAGGCTTGGGATTGTTCATCTATGCAAAATACGTAAGTATGATATGCGAGGTAGTAATGGACGGAGAGGGGAAAGCAGTGCATATTACCCAATTTCACCCAGCTGCAATTTTGAGGAAATGGGGTATATATCAGACCTCTTTGAAGAGTTCATGGATGTGGCAACTGCCAATTCATTACATCAAGATGAAAGGATTCATGCAGAGGTATAAAATAGGGAAGGTAGGGCTGGAGGTCCTGAAGGATCATCAAAAATTGATGAACGTAGTAAGGGAAAGAGACAGGATGGCACCAGTGGGAACCTTCACAGAAGGAAAAGTAAAGAAGACATGGGGAGTAGTGGTGGGTAAACAATCAAAAGGTGAACATGCTGACTTAGTGTGGACGGTTGTAAGAAATATCTTGTTGGTGAGAGAAGTGCAACATAGATGGGGCTTGATGAGCTCATCAAAGTGCCCAAGATGGGTGTGGGGAAGAAGAAATGGTGGGACATGTATACACCTGCAAAACAGGTGTGGGAAAGGATCTGCCACTTTCTGAATGTCACCAAAATAAACCTATCATTAGTGTGGAAGATGGTACTATCTGGACTCATCAAGCCAGTCAGACCAAAGGGACCAGAGGAAACGTTATTAAGGACTTGATTAGAATGTGTTAAAAGTAGTTTATGGAAAGTAAGAAACCCTTGAGTGTTTAAGGTTGGCTTTCACTGAAAGTGGGTGCCTAAAATACTACGTTGATTGGGAAAAGGAAGAGATCAGAGAGGAAGAGGCAGAGAAGTGGAGGAAAAAGGACTGGACATACCTATTTCACTAAATCAATAGAGAGGACTGATACGAGGGGTGAGAATTTCAGGTGGTTACTTAGCTACCAGATTTTCATGGGGTTCTGCATGAAGAAAAAGATTTCTGTAAGGATTTGTTTTTGTGGGAAGTTCATGTATGTTGTTTAAGGGTTTAATATATGTCTTTTTTTTTTTATATGTAGTTGTTTCTGTGGTACAAAGTCTTGGTAAAACAACATGTAGCTTTTTAAGTGTAGGATAAGTGTATTTTAAATAAAATGTGTTTAAAAAAGAAAAAAAAGGTTCCCATTAGTATCTTACCCTGATGACTAAGATCAAGCATTTTTGGCACCAAAGGGAGGGTGTCAGGACTGGCTTTGGCAATCCCAGTGCCAGCCTGTTATTGCAATACCTCCGGGCCCAGTGCCAGTTCCCTATGGAAGAAACACCAGCCCATTTTTTTTAAGGGCCACACATACACACACGTTTCCCATCAGTATGTTTACCCCATATGGGTCATGCGTTTAAAGTCATGCTCAGCATTTAATCAACTTTATACCTGGTTTCTTTAACTGAACACATGCTGCTTCTGGCAGCAATTTAATGATAGACAATGTATTTAATGCAGTTTCTTTGCACGCAATTATAAGATGAAAGGCTTTCCCCCTCATGCTGACTGGGGAAAAACCTTTGCCTTGTATTCAAATAAGTACAGTAGCTAGATACCATCTTTATTCTTTAATACATTATCTGCTTTAATAAATAAGATGTAGGCTTGTCTCTTTATTAGCAGAAAGGGTCAAACTTAATCCTTAAATTTGGGTAACACCACAAAGATATAGCTCTCTCCTTCCAAAATATAACACATCATTCCTACTAATGATGTATATGCAGTTGACGGATAATAGATAATTAAATAACAGCATTATCTGCACCAATAATTCAGTTACTTTAAATACACTGCTCAGCCATTTTATTATCATGACAAGGAAGCTGACTTCGTCAACAAATAAATGGAGGTTCTTTATCTTGATACCATTCAGCATGCTCTCCAATGTGTGGTACCTTTCAGCTGGGCATCTCAAAGTTAAAACCTGAGGCTATACATTAGTTAGTTAACCTCAAAAGGCATACCTTTTTGAAGACAAGCATTTTAACATATTGGTCTCTTTTTAAAATGAGTGCAAAATGATCCCCATGGTTACACACCTTAAGTTGCTGGCAGATTTTGGAAACCAATCTACTAGACTTATTTTCTAGCGCTGTTCACTCCACTAAACGCCAATACAACCAACAGATAACATGTCAAATCACACCTGCCTTGTACAATATTCTGGGTTGTATCACCAATGTAATTCCATCTTTATTCTAGCTACTGATTTCAAACAACTATTAATGTCAAACCAGAGTACTGTGCAGAGAATAAGACCATTAATGTTTACGGCTGGGTGAGCCAGATTTGGCCCATGGAACCATGTCATCTGGCCTGAGGGGCTTCTGGAGCAGCTGGAAATTTGTGAGCAGGGCCTGCCATTGAATTCTGGGGTATGGAGTCCTTTTGGTAATGCCCAATGGCAGCAGGAGGCAAGTGATGGTTGTGTTAACCTCCACAGCTCCTTTATGATGCTCACTTCATTGCCCTTCATCCTTCCCAGATCCAACCCATGAGGAGCCCTGGGAGACTAACCCACTTTGATACCACTTGTCTATACAAAATTCTACATCCGCAATGATTATGTATCTTTCCATGTATATACACTATTTCTCAACATTTATGATATATATGTTTATTTAATATGTAAATCATCAATGTTGAAGCATACTATCATTGTATACTAAGATATCTACTGAACTCAATTGTTGCAGTTGTACATTAAAGAGAGATGTAGTATCTTAGGAAGCTAAAAAATAAATATTGACATTAAAGATTAGTGTCAACATGTAGAACTACACATGTATGTAAATGAGAACCCAGAGCCATTTTAAGATTACTGGTGGAATATAGTCCCTAAAGCTATGCAGGCTATGTTCAGTGCTAACCATAGCTTCAATATAAAGTATTCAGATCATATTATAGCAAATCTATTTGGAGCCCACAAGGGTACAGATAACTGTGACACGAGCCACACCAGAAAGAAACAGTACAAGTGAAAAAAAATGCTTCTGTCTTCCTTATTATTAAATAGTACACATTCTCTAATAATAAGTAGTATTACTGCTTTCATGAAGTTCTTCCTACATGAGTAGAAAGAAACAGTGTTTTCTCAGGCACTATGCTGACAAAGCTACAGTCAATGGAGCAAGAGCCAAGAGCCGTGCTTTTTTTACAATTCCCCTGGGACCCACCCAGGTGAATCCTGGATCCTCTGAAGGTTGTGGAGCTTCACCAGGTTCCCAAGCCTCCCTTTCCTTCACAAATCCCAGAACACATATGCTTAAAGGACAGTATGCAGAGAATTTTTAAGGTAACCAAATTTTCAGGTAAAAACACTTCTAATTCTCTAGTAAAGTATCTAAGTCTCTTGTTTTTCTAATTCTCCAGTGAGGAAAGGTATTCCTTTGCCAAATGTCAGCCTACCTCGGCCCAGCTACACACCACTGAGTTCCACTTAATTCCTCAAAACAAGATGTAAGTAGTTTATACTCTCTATCATTGCTCCCTGCACAAAAATGAATGTCATTCTAAATATTTCTTCTGATCATCTAAAATCCTTATTTTTACCTGCTCTCTTCCCCCCTCCTCTCCCAGATTCCTGTTTTTTACAGGGTAGTTAACCTGCAACTCTCAGGTCAGAGCCAACCTACAGAGCCATGAGATGCAGCCTGCAAGGCTCCCAATGTTTCTAGAAATTTGACAGCAGGAGAGTAGTGGCAATGGAGAGTGCCAATGCTTCCACCCCAAATTCCCAAGCCTTATGCTAAGATGACCTGCATGGGATGCGGAGAGGAAGCACAGGATCAGAGTTGGGGGAGTGGGCCCAAGTCAGCACACTTGGGGTCAGGGTTGGGGACAGTACTGGGGCTGGGACATCAGGCTCATGAGGCACTAGGGCTAGGGCCAGGGTTGTGGGCCCAGTCTACAACATGTAGGGCTGGGGCTGAGGTCAAGGCAGTAGGCCCAATTTGGTGAGCACAGGGTCAAGGTCAGGGTCAGGTTGGGATGGGGGGCCTCATCCAGCATGTGCAGGACTGCAGCTGAGGCAGTGGGCTCAATCCAGCATAAGGCACACAGGACCCAGGCCCACAAATAGGATCAGGCCTGCAGACCGACTCCACCCTACTCATACAGCCTGCAGGAGCCAAAGGTTGAGAACTGCTGTCTTAATACATCAAATTCAAGCTAATCATTCTCAGCCATCTCAACCCAATCTTTGATGTGATTTCCACCTCATCACCTTCTCACCCCCTAGGGTAACCTTGTTTCAGTACTGTACCCATTTCTTTACTGCCCTCTCATTTAATTCTTGCGGCAATGCTAGACCCTTATATTGGGGCCCTTACTCATTAGTAAGGCATTCTCTTTCAAAACTTGCCCATCTTGCTCTTGCCCTTCCTCTTCATTAATTGTCAGACCTTGCTTCTCCTCAAGAGCTGCTCTCTCTCTTGTCATTATTAGCCACAGAATGGGAGCAATGTATCTATATGATAAATACCCACCCTCCAAATTAATGGTGTGATACATGTTAGTTAATAAAAATAATAGTAATTCCATTACTAGGGTAATTCAGTTTTCTTCTAAAGTATACAAAGAAAGAGGGATTAAAATGTTGTATAAAGTGAAGATACATCCTGTATTTCTTTTCCAATATCAGGTTTGTTGCTTTAGTTTGCTCAACCAGTGTCGATGAAATGCAAAATCAGGTGCAGATTGAGAGGCAACATTTTAATTAACCTACAGTAACCTGGATTATCACCAAATTTTAAACTGGATTAAAAGACTTGTAGTCATACACTAGTAGTTTACCAATTTATTAATGTGAGAGTTAAGCCTCATTCATTCATTCCTTCAAATATTTATGGTTTACTATATATTCTTTGATGAATATTGAGGGATTTGTGGGGTGGGTTGAAGGTTGCCTATTGTATTTATTGCCTCTCTATACAGCTCTCTACGTGGTTTGAACCACACGTGTGCCCCCTTATCAGACCTGCGGATGCAGCAGCAGTGGAACCAGCAGTGGGGGCAGCAACAGCTGATCCCCCAAAGGTAAGTAGGGCAGACAGACCCGGCACAGCTGAGCCGGATCTGGAGGGGAAGCCCCCGGATCCCTTTTAGCAGAGCCAGTAGGGAGACGCGCAAACAGGTGCACTCTGTAAGAGTGCGCCGGTGGGCAGGCAGGAAGGGGAGACTCCTGCAAGGGTAGGGCGAAGGCACCACACAAAACTCTAAGTAAACAGCAACTTATATAATGGTGTCGACGCGGAGTGCTGCTAGGGCCTCTGCCCGGGGGGCGCTGCCTACCTGGGGCTTGTCTGAGGCCTCCACCCGGGCTGGCGTCCCCCTGCCCCCCCGGCCTGCAGGAGATGACCAGCAGGTCCGGGGGCAGGGCAGGGATAGGAGGCCCCCACACCTGTCCTGCAGGCGCCCGTGAGGGAGCTCCAGGAGGAGGTTAGCAGGCTTAGGGGAATCAGGGAGGTAGAGGATGAAATTGATGGTTATTTCCTTTCCCTGCAGGACCATGCACACAAGGAAGAAGCACCCCGGGAGGTGCCCTCCACTGCTGAGTGGCAGACGGTTACATCCAGAACCAGGGCTGCTTGCAGCAAAGCAGTACCAGTTCTTCCAGTCCAGCTGGAGAACAGGTACAAGGCCCTGGCAACACTGCAGGAGAAGGAAGGAGAGGAGGAAACCTCCAGAGAGGAGGCAACTCCACACTCTTCACACTCCGAACAGGCCAAAGGAGCCACACAGACCCAGAGGAGGAAACATCGAGTGATCGTCATAGGCGACTCCATCCTGAGAGGTACAGAGGGCCCCATCTGTCCCCAGGACCCCTCAACACACAAGGTCTGCTGCCTCCCCAGAGCAAAGATTCAGGACGTGACGGCGATGATCCAGGCCACGATCCAGCCCACCGATTACTACTCCATGGTCCTAATCCATGTGGGTACTAATGATGCGGCCAGGAGAAGCCCTGATCACCTGTTGACAGACTACCATGCTCTGGGGGGTGTGCTGAGGGAGTTAGCACAGGTGGTATTCTCCTGTCCTACCAGTGAGCGGACATGGAAGATGACATGAGACCTGCATCAGAGAGACCAACCGGCAGCTTCGGGAATGGTGTCTTGAGGTAGGCTTCGGCTTCCTAGACAACAACCTGCACATCACGACGAGAGACATGCTTGGGTGGGATGGGCTTCTCCTTTCCCCGAAAGGTAAGCGTGTGTTCTCTTCTAGGTTGGCGGATCTCCTCTGGTGGGCTTTAAACTTCGCTCATCAGGGGATGGAGAAGATGAGGGTGGAGGAAGCCTTGCACCACTAAACCAAGTGACACCCACAGGAATAGCCCAGCCTGGACCAACGATGAGCAGAGTGAATACCCAGGTAAGTAACTGGGGCCCGGGCAGTACTGAGATTAGGGGGCCAGTGCACACATCTTCAGGAGGCCTCAAATGCCTCTACGCAAACACTCGTAGTATAGGGAACAAGCAGGAGGAACTTACCCTCCTGCTAGCTGACACCAAGCCAGACATAGTCAGGCTCACAGAAACGTGGTGGGACTCAACACACGACTGGGTGGTGAATATCAAGGGCTATAGGCTGTACAGGAGGGACAGGACAGGGAGGAAAGGTGGGGGTGTGGCGCTCTACATCAAAGAGGAATACACATCCTCATCTAGTAGCACAAGGTCAGATGAGAGGCACACTGAAGTGTTCTGAGTTACAATAAAAGGGAGTCGAGGGGAAAGGAACTTAACAGTGGGGGTCTACTACAGGCCACCCAACCAAGGGGAAGAGCTAGACCAGGAATTCTTAAGTCAGCTTATGGAGGTAGTTAGGTCAAACGACGTGGTCATCATGGGTGACCTGAACTTTCCAGACATCTGCTGGGAAGAGCAGTCAGCCAGGTCTGACAGCTCACGTAGGTTCCTAGCCGAGATACAGGACCTCCATCTAACCTAGGAGGTGCATAGCCCCACCAGGGGAGATGCCTTGTTGGATCTGGTGCTGGCCACATGCGATGACCTCGTGAGGGGGCTGCGGGTGCTCAACCACCTGGACGACAGCGATCATTGCCTGCTGGAATTCACCATTCAGCGCAAGGTGGCAAAAGCCTGCAGCAAGGCAGCAGCCCTGGACTTCAGGAGGACGGACTGCAATGAGGTAAAAAGAACAGTTGGGGAAGTAATGAGGTCCCAGAGGGGAGGGGAGTCGGGTGTCCAAGAAGAGCGGTCATTCCTTAAGGAGACGATCCTCCAAGCCCAAAGGGAAGTAATCCCAACAAGGATCAAAGGGAGCAAGAGGGCGCAAAAGCCCCCATGGCTCACCAAAAGCATACAGGAATGTCTCCTAGCTAAAAGGGAGGTGTACACCCAATGGAAGGGAGGAGCCATCACCAGGGAGGACTATACCTTGGTTGCTCGGGGCTGCAGGGGGGCGGTCAGGAAGGCCAAGGCAGAGATGGAACTGGGACTAGCTACCTAGATCAAGGACAACAAGAAGTCCTTTTTTAAATACATAGGGGGCAAAAAGAAGGTACCGGGTAACATGGGGCCTCTGCAAGACACGCAAGGAAATCTGGTTGTCACACCAGACAACAAGGCTAACCTATTTAACAATTTCTTTGCCTCCATTTTCCTGAGCACGGACCAGATCAGCCCATCCGCCGGGACCCCCTCAGGCCCTGGGGGAGGTACACCCAGGCCTAGGGTCAGTGAGGATCTAGTCAGGGAACTTCTGGAGGGACTGGACATATTTAAATCAGCTGGTCCTGACGACCTCCATCCCAGAGTGCTGAGGGAATTAGCAGAGGTCATTGCGGGACCCCTGGCACGGCTTTACGAGCACTCGTGGTGCTCTGGTGTGGTGCCAGAGGACTGGAAAAGGGCCAATGTGGTTCCCATTTTCAAAAAAGGGAGCAAGGAGGACCCAGGAAACTATAGGCCAGTTAGTCTTACCTCGATCCTGGATAAGCTTTTTGAGACAATTATCTTGGCACATGTCTGCAAGGGGCCAGCAGGGGAGATTATGCTTAGGGGCAACCAACATGGGTTCATTGGAGGCAGGTCCTGTCAGACCAACCTGGTGGCCTTCTATGGCCAGGTCACAAAATCCTTAGATGCAGGGGTAGCAGTGGATGTAGTCTTTCTGGACTACAGGAAGGCCTTCAACACTGTCTCTCACCCCATTCTCATTAAAAAACTTGGGGACTGTGGCGTCGGCACCTCCACAGTCAAATGGGTTGCTAACTGGCTGGAGGGCCACACCCAGAGAGTGGTGGTGGATGGGTCATTTTTGACCTGGAGGGATGTGGGAAGTGGGGTCCCCCAGGGCTCGGTCCTCAGACCTGCACTGTTCAACATCTTCATCAGTGACTTGGACGAGGGGGTAAAAAGCACCCTGTTCAAATCTGCTAATGATACTAAGATGTGGGGGGGATGTGGGCACGCTAGAAGGGAGGAATAGGCTGCAATTGGACTTAGACAGGTTACAGGGGTGGGCGGATGAGAACAGGATGGGTTTCAACACTGACAAGTGCAAGGTGCTGCACCTGGGGAGGAAGAACCAGCAGCATACCTACAGGCTGGGGAACTCCCTTCTCATCAGTGCAGAGGCAGAAAAGGATCTTGGAATCATTACTGATGCCAAAATGAACATGGGCCGGCAGTGTGGGGACGCGGTCAAGATGGCCAACCACACCTTGTCATGCATCCACAGATGCATCTCGAGCAGGTCTAAGGAGGTGATCCTCCTCCTGTATGCGACACTGGTCAGGCTGCAGTTGGAGTACTGCATCCAGTTCTGGGCGCCGCACTTCAGGAGGGATGTGGACAACTTGGAGTGGGTCCAGAGGAGGGCCACTCACATGGTCAGAGGGCAGCAGGGCGGACCCTACAAGGAGAAGCTAAGGGACCTGAACCTGTTCAGCCTTCACAAGAGAAAGCTGAGGGGGGATCTAGTTACAAACTAGTCAGAGGGGACTGGCAAGCATTAGGGGAGTCCCTGTTTCCCTGAGCACTACCAGCAGTGACTAGAAATAACGGTCACAAGCTGGCAGAGGGTAGATTCAGACTAGACATCAGGAGGCGCTACTTCACAGTCAGGGCAGCTAGGATCTGGAACCAACTTCCAAGCGAAGTGGTGCTGGCTCCTACCCTGGGGGTCTTTAAGAGGAGGTTAGACGAACACCTTGCTGGGGTTGTTTGACCCCAGTACTCTTTCCTGCCATGGCAGAGGGTCGGACTTGATGATCTGCTCAGGTCCCTTCCGACCCTACCGACTATGAAACTATGAAACCTGTTTTTAGGAGTGAAAAGACCTGTTCTCTACAGATGCATCCCCTCTACTCTAGTGAAAACAGACTATTAATTTTTTCTTCCATTCCTGTTAATTTCATCATGACACTTCCTATTCTTCAAATTCTTTTCTTAGATATAGGCAGGCAAGGTTCTTTGGGTAAATGTGATATCTTTTATTAGACTGAGTAGTTAGAAAAAAGTTATTTGCAAGCTTTCGGGTGCAATCACCCTTCTTCAGGCATAGGGGGTCTCTGCTATTCTGTGACTCCAAGGAATGAAGTGAGACACGATATCAGTGAGAATGTAAATAGGTGGAAATTAGGAAAACAAAAATTAGAAAAGGGAAGGGAGGGGAGAAACAAGGGGGGAAAAAGCCAAAGGTAAGTAAGGGAGACTCTACTGTAATAGTTTTCCAAGGTAGAAAAGAGGGTGTCTGTGAAAAAGAAAATAGCTGGAAATTAGGAGGACAAATGGTAGAAAAGGAGGGGAGGGAAGGGGAGGAGTGGGAGGAAAGAAAAGTGTAAAAGGTTAGGTCTTGCAGGTACCTGGTGAATCAGATGTCAGGTAGGTTGTAATATGTCATAAATCCAATGTCTATATTAAGTCCATGATTTTTTTGTAGCCAGTAGATTTATGAAGTGAAGTTCATAGACTCATCTATGAAATGTGTTTTGTAAGTTCCCTTTGAAGATTAGAACTGAGAGATTGGAGAGGGAGTGATTGTCTTGTTTGAAGTGTGCTCCCACAGGTACCTGGGTATTTTTGTCTTTGACAGATTTTTGGTGTGCATTCATTCTGGTGTGCAGTTGTTGTTTGGTTTCTCCTACCTATTTTCCATGAGAATATTTTGTGCACTGGATGAGATACATATATAAGATTTCTGGAGGTGCAGGTGTAAGATCTAGGAATGGTGATGGTTCTGTTGTGGGGTGTAAGTATTGTAGGAGTGGCGGAGATGTGTTGGCAGGTTTTGCATTTCTTGTCCTGGCATGGTCTGGATCCATTAGGTGTGGTTTGGATCATACGGAGTTTGTTCATGGTGATGAGGTTAGTGAGGTTCAGTGCTAATTTAAAGGCTAGGATGGGTGTTTCTGGAGAGAGGTCTTTAAGAATTGCATCTTCTTCCAAAACAGATTGCAACTGTTTGAGGATTTTCCCCATAGGTTCCAGGGAAGGGTGGTATGTCATGACTAATGGTGTGCAATTCGTGGGGATTTTCTTTTTGTACTGCAGCAAATCATAAACATTTCATAGACATTAGGACTGGAAGGGACCTTGCAAGATCATTGGGTTCAGCCCCCCGCCCAGGGCCAGGAACTCAGCTAGGGTCAAAGGATCCCAGGAGGACAGGCATCCAAATGTTTTTTGAAAGTGTCCAGAGTGGGTGCTTGCACCATCCCTGTGGGGAATCTATTCCAGACCCTACATGCAATCACCTCTACATACGCTAAACAAATGCACACAAATCAGGACAAAAATATTTTTTAAATAAAATTAAAATATGTTATAATAGATTTTGATTTTTAGTATATAATTGCAGGGGGGGAGGGGTTCTCGATTCCTAGATGGCAAGCCCCCTTCCCAAAAGGAGTACTTCTGGGGGCCAGGGGAAGGAGTTCCGGTCTCATGATGTTGACCAGGGTTTGGGGCATCTGTCACGGGGTGGGGCTACCCTTGACAGAAAAGACAATGGCACTTTATCGTGCATCAGCAGATGCATGACAAATAGGTCCAGGGAGGTGATACTTCCCCTCTATAGGGCGTTGGTCAGACCGCAGTTGGAGTACTGCGTGCAATTCTGGGCGCCACACTTCAAGAAGGATGCGGATAACCTGGAGAGGGTACAGAGAAGGGCAACTCGTATGGTCAAGGGCCTGCAGACCAAGCCCTACGAGGAGAGACTAGAGAAACTGGACCTTTTCAGCCTCCGCAAGAGAAGGTTGAGAGGCGACCTTGTGGCTGCCTATAAGTTCATTACGGGGGCACAGAAGGGAATTGGTGAGGATTTATTCACCAAGGCGCCCCCGGGGGTTACAAGAAACAATGGCCACAAGCTAGCAGAGAGCAGATTTAGACTAGACATTAGGAAGAACTTCTTCACAGTTCGAGTGGCCAAGGTCTGGAACGGGCTCCCAAGGGAGGTGGTGCTCTCCCCTACCCTGGGGGTCTTCAAGAGGAGGTTAGACGAGTATCTGGCTGGGGTCATCTAGACCCAGCACTCTTTCCTGCTTATGCAGGGGGTCGGACTTGATGATCTATTGAGGTCCCTTCCGACCTTAACATCTATGAATCTATGAATCTATGAATCTTGCAGCCCTCGACAGCTCACCAAAATTAATTAAGAGGCTCTCCAGCTGAAATAATTACCTACCACACTTGTAAATACAAGTACTATCCTACTGAAGAGGTTTTTTCATGCACAGCATCGTACATGTAGACATGGACAGGGTTGGCTGCAGCATGGGGTGTTTCAGTGCAGGGGTTACCTGCCAGCTAGCCCCCTCACTGAAGCACCCTCATGCTGCAGCCAGCCCTTCCACAGCATGTGGAGCCGGGTCCCGTGCAAGCCAGTGCTGCTCCAAACCAGCTCAATGTGCTGGGGTCCTGGGCACATGATCAAACAGTGCACCTGGGAGCAATAAACTCCAGAGCAATATGTGCCAAATTAATTGCACATGTAGATGAGTCCACTGTGTCCAGGTCTCTCCACTCTACCAATACTATTAGACTTAATGGCATGATTTTCTCCTTTAACTTTTGTCACCCACCCAGATTTTCTCATGTCATCCCCAATATGTGGAATTACCCTCTACCCTAGCATGCTAAGCTACAAATCTGTTTTTCATTCGAACCCTTCTAAAATATGACTTCTTCAGTAATGCACAATAAAGGCATACATCTTATTTATTCAAGCACTTTTACAGGATATTCTGATTTCTGTGTATCCAGTAGTAGGTGCTGAACAAACATATACTATTAATGATAATACTGCTACTATAAACTACCTCTGTCTTATTTTTCTATTTGCTGAACATTAGATCACAAAATAAAAAAGGTTATGGTCTTACTGCATGTGCATCACAAATGGTACTGGAAGGGCACTGCATAGGGTATAAGAGTTTCTCTTGATCATAATTTACATTAATCTGAATTTATTTCTCTGCCAGGTTCTGCTAAAAATATTTTAGGATATATGAAACCATTTATTCTCTGTCTGTTTCTTGTACTTTTCTTTCTTTCTTTTCATTGTTGTTACCCAAAAATATTTTTTCTTCCCACTGTAATTAAATTATTTCTTGGGAAAAAAATGGGAATTTTCCATTGGAAACTGCAAACATAACATACATCAACTTTATTTGCTAGAATGAATATGACCCAACCAAGCATATATTTCTTTTGTACTAGAGCCCTACATGGAATCTTAAAATAACATTTTTATAATATCTATTGCATCAGGAACAGTCTAGGAATGCCCTTACCATTCTAAAATATAGCAATATCCTTGCTCAATTTAGTAACAGATCACCCTGACTCTTCTGGGTGAGGGACTGGGTTCTAACATCCAATTTGCATCGTCCTTATTACAGAAGGGCAAAGTTAGACCACTAATATGTTCTTTATGAAAAAGACATGTTTACACATTAAAACAGGACAAGGTTACTCAGTATTTTGCCATCTTATAATGATCATTATAGTCTAAATTTCACAATCCTTGTTCAATTGTTAAATATTATCATTGTGATTTATTTATTTATTGTACCACAATTGTCTCCCAAGATGTCTATCTGATCATAGCATGCAAAAATGTAATGATAGTCCTCCCACAAAAGGCAGTGGACCTTTTGCCATAATCTGGTTTAGAAATTTAGAAAATTAATATTTATCTTCCCCTGGCTGCCAGTCATGTGGCTCTCAATGGCTTGCCAAAACTCAGTACGTGGCCCTCTGCCTGAAATAATTGCCCGCCCCTGTTCTAAAGTATGATAACATTACATCAGTAAGCAGAGTAATAGCATTTCATCTTTAAATTAAAAAATGCAGGTTTGTATTGAGAGATTTGTTTTCCTACCTGTGGATCATTCAGTTTCATAAAAGAAATTTCCAACTCAGTTAATGTTCATACACTGCCACTTGAGATAATATAAAAGTTCCCAAGAAAAATGGGGGAAAATGCTAATAAATTATTTTGCTGTAAAAACATTATTACGTTTGTTGCCTTAGGGTACAATTTTGAAGAATATTTTTCACTTATTTGAACCTTATAAGGAAACATTTTATGAAGCTATTAATCAAACTAAATAAAATGTTTTGCACTATTTTTTGTAAGGGTACACACCTTTTCTGAGTGCCTTTTTTCTAGTTTTACTTAAAAGTATGTACGTAAATAACTCTTTTAAAGAGGCATGGAGGGAGACTACAAGCAAAGACTTCACTGCTTTATGCCAATAAGCCTCTGGCATTTTTCTCCTCAATTTTGATCATCTCATAAAAAGTTAAGTAGGATGGGGATGCATTTGGCAGATCCTGTTTCTGAACCTACAGGGCAATTGCAGCCAGCACCAGTAATTCATGCAGATGATAGCCTTGCAACTTTTGCCTCTTGGAAAAAAAAAACACAGCACTTTTTAACCGAAAGAGGAAGCACATTAGTTTGACCTGGCTCCCCAGCATCTGTATAGATTGGTGCTTCAGTAGGGCTTTTTGGCACTTTTATTTAATAGCCAATTCAATCAGCTATTAGATAAAAGCATTAAAAAACCTCCGCTGAAGCGCCCAATCTATACAGAAGTTGGGCGAGCTCCCCCAAGTCTATAAGCAGCCAGTGACATCAAACTGAAGAAGCATAACTGAGCACAGGCTGAAGAAGTTTATATTTTTTGCTTGCTGCATGCAAATAAGCTGAATTAAGCCTAATGGACAGTTTCTCTACAAGAAAATCCTACTATTAGAAGAAATGGAATATTCTGATCTACATCAGATTAATGCTGGGTGGGGGGGTGGGTGTTCCTAGCGTATTAATCCATCCATTTATCGGTACACAGGAAGGCAATAATGAGTGTTTATTATCCCCATGTCAAGTAACTGCTGGAATTTGTTTCTGTATTTATACAAGAGCTAAAACACTACTGAAAGAGGACAGGAAAGTAAAGTTCTTCATTAAATCCATGCTCAGGTTACAAATAACCTAAGACTTTGCCCATGGTTACAGGAATGCAATAAGTTAAAAATCTGGTTTTAGAAGTAGCAATAATAAATCTGTGCTTTAGTTTTCTGTCATGGACTGGATATTTAACAATTTATAGTTGTTCTGTACATATATCTTACCAGTACAAGCTGGATATTTGTTCTTGTTCTGGGGTGATCAAAAGCCTTTAAATCTCAAACAAGTTATAATTGCTTGTTTCAAAGGGTTTTTGGGAAATGCTTTGCAAATCTAAAACATTAAGACTATGTATTATGATATTTATTCTCTAGTGCATTATATCTTCTTAGCATTGTTCAAACTTCAAGATCTTGATTAAGCCTTTGAGGCTTTGGCTCACATTAGGATTGGTCTAAAATGCCCCACCTTTATGAAAGCTCTGGGAGGTATTGTGCATCAGGGAAGCTTAGTGACTCACTGGAGTAAAGGTTCTGCATCTTCATGTCATCTAATGGAGCTAACTTGTTATGAAAAGGAGCATATGTCATATCTTCCTACAGGATGGAGCAAGCTGCATGTTTAGCAAGCTGAGGAACTGTTATGCTTGTCTGAAGCATCCTGCACCCTCATCTGAGCTGGTACAACCACACAATGATTTCAACACAAAATGGCATATTCATGCCCCAGTTATACAGCTGTGCCCTTTAAAGCACACAACATGAGCTTTCTGCCTTACCAGCTCTCTTGAAACAGAGCAGACTTCTGGACTATGCATGAATGTAGGATGTGCAGTCTCCAAGAAGCTTCATAGATTCCAAAAAACTTTGCATGTTACGGCAACCAAGCCAAAAGTAAAATTTGCATTCTGCACCAGGTTACAAAAATTACAGATGAGACAGCCAACCAAACAGAACAGGTGCAGTAGATTAGCAGCTCTAGCACAGATGCAAGACTACTTGAGAGGAGTCATACTTTCTAACCATGCGCCTAACCTAGCGCAAGCCAAGCATGCTCTGCTGATAATGTAACTGTCTTATATGGTCCCAATCACAAGGAAAGATGGATTCAACCTAGGCTAACTTTGTGCTACAAACATAAAGGATTTCCCTCCCTAATTAGCATTACTGTATTTACTTGAATATAAGATGTTCCTGACTATAAGGCAACCCCCCCAATACTTAGATTCTATATATGGAAAATGTATACATCTGTTATGATTTTCCAGGTACAGAATCTAATTATTCAAGGTTTGCCTTCAATTTGTCCCCCTGCACTGTTACATCAGGGAAAATAAATCTAGGATGTCGAGTGATTCCCTTGCCTGCTGCCCCCTCCCCCCACCCCCCCCAACTTCTTCCCTGTGCAGCCCCTTTCTGTCAGCCCTTGCTGTCAGACCCTGCTCTCCCTGAGCAAACGGAAGAGAGGGGCAAATTTAAAAACAATGACTTTGAAATAAACATGTCTGTAGTAACTTGCAGATAGGCAAATTACTACAGGTACCCACAGACTTAGTTTGGCCAGAATTGAGGCATTTAAACTTTTTTTGCAAACTTCTGCATGTTTTAGCACAAGTACTACATACATGCACCTTTAAGCAGCACTTCTGAACTTAGTTATACATAGTACACAATTTTCTATTTCTTTTGTTTTTAAATTTCATGACTTGGGTCAAATGAACCAAATCAGTTTTGAATTCTATCGACTCAGAGGAGCTCAGTTGTGTACTTTCAGATAGGAAAGTATCCTATCTCCCAGACACTTCAGCCTGGGGCTTCAGATGCTCCCAAATCTATGGCAGGGATCTATGTGCAAGCCCCAAGTCCAGAGGCCTTGGAGTTCAGATGTCCCCTAGTCTCACTTGCCCCTAGCCAAAAGATCCCTTTAGCTTGCTCCTTCGAAAGCCTGAGAGCAGTCCCCCATCACTATAAATTGTGTAGCCAAGATCCTCCCACTGAGAGGCTTTAATAGACTCTCATAGGGGTGGCCTGCCCACAGTGCAATGGACAGGTCTCTACCCTCTAGCTAAGGCCAAGAAGAAGGGTACCTCCCCTGCCTGGTAAGTAAAGCCACCTGGGCTGTAAAATCCCTGGCTCGAATTTGTGCTGCTCCTATTGGAGCTACTGCAAGCGTATATGCCTGCATGTGTGGACACGCCCACTGAGTCTAGCCAGACATTGACTATCTTTCCCTCATTATAAATTAATATTTTTCACTGTGTATTATGGTAATTTGACCCACAGTCATAGTGGGAACTAACCCAGAGATGGCCTGAGCAAACTGCATCCTGAATGAAGTCTCCTCTGAAACGTCCACACCGTCATCTGTCTGCCCTATGATGAGGTTGTTCCAAGGGCAGTGCAAATGATTCAGCTGCACAGGGCACAAGGCCATTCAGGGTCCATCTGTGCTAGCTCCTAGACTTCAAGCCACATAACACAAGGGCAGCGCTTTGTGCAGGCCAATTAGCTTGGTTCCTCACACAGCCAGTTAGCCTACACCCAGCATCATGTGACTGTAGTTACGCTGTTCCTAATTCACAAACTAGCACATGCAGAACTACCCAGGTGTTTTGCACAATGCTGCCTAGCACCAGGTAGACATACCCATTGCAAAGCAGTGCCATTGCTGAAGTAATATGTGAGGGGAAGGAGTGGTAACACCCTGCTAGAACGGTATGTTGCAGGGATAGGGGAGTACACCTTGGGGAAAGGCACATTTTTAAGAGCTTAACACAAAAGTTTCACAGTATACATGACTTTTTCCCATTTTGTGGAGAAGCTGGGAGAAGTGAGGGAAATAAATGCTTCCTCTGCGCTCTTCCTCCCTTGCACATATATGAAGGAGACAGCCCCAATTCTCTAACCTCCTCCAGGCAAAAACTGATTGAATTCCAGTTCCAATTAAAGTCAGTGGCAAAGCTCACAGATTTCAGTGAAGCCCATATTTCACCCTCTTTCTCTGTATTTGCCAGGAAAACCTCCTGCATACCCACTATGTTCTATAAATAATGAACAACAAGTAGTGTCTACACTTACAGTCTTTTCATGAGGATCTGCGATAGCATTTTTTTCACACACAGTATCACCACTGGGGATAAAATGTGTAGATTATATTCATATCAACTGATTAACCCACATCATCAACCTTACAGCAAACAAGAATGCATTTTCTGGTCCTACTGTATCCATTCCTTTCTATTTCTTTCAACTATATGTAACCTAAAACTTTCTATTATGCACCACCATATTATCATCTTCATCTGATTGAGGTGAAGCTGTTTTCTTTCATTCAGCAAGGCAACTAGGCTATGTCTAATCTACACTAAATTGCACCAGTATTTTTTTTTCACATCATGAGTCCTTTTCTCTATTGTAAACATTTAAATGGTTGGGAATGTTAGTCGGCTCATTTAAGATGTGCATGTATTCCCAAGGGGAAGGCTATATACTTTCTGGTTGCATATTTCTAGCAGGTTTTCTGCTTAACAGTACAACCACTCACACAAATTGCTAGAAGATTCGGTGTCACAGTCACATCACCTCACACAAAAAAGTCAGAATTCTTGATGTAGCCAGAAAAGAATAATGCTATGTGGAGGTACATTTTCTCTGCCAGTTCACACAATACAAATTGCACAGCTGACAGCACAATTCAGAAAAGACACAAAACTACTCAGATATAAAGGGTAGCTCCCCAAAATCTTTTTGTACAGATCTATTTGTCAGTAATGGTTGAGAAGAATAATTCCTAGGCTAAAAGTATTCTTATCCGTACTTGAATGAATGCTATTGAGTCCAATACTGACTAAGCTGTGTTCAAATGCCTGTGTTGCTAACTACAAAAATCTGCTTTCTTTCTTTAATCAACAGATGCCAAACACTGTAAACCTCCATGCAAAATGATGAGACAATAGTGCAGAAAATAGAACTGGCACAGAAAGAAAAATAGGAAATTTACATATTTTTCTCTTTTACCCACTGCTTGGTTGTAAAAAAAAAGATTACTATTGATTGATTCAGACATATGCTTAAGTTGTTATTACATAGAGATTTTGTATTAAACAAAACTAAAATAAGAAAAAAGGCAACTAAATAAAGAATGTACATCAAGCTAAATCTAATTAACAACTATATGGAGAAAACAAAAGAGGCAGTGGTTAGGAAAAGTGAGGAAATTGCTTCCTTCTGTGGAGAAGAATGGGAAGAAGACAAAAAGCTTTCAGGAGGAACTTTACACAAGTTCTGGTAAGGACACTCATATGTGCAGATTCAGGAATCATCCCACATTTAGGTTGGGGACAGACACTACACATAAACTGGTTTAAGTGATCAAATACTGGTTTAAACCTGTAACAGAATTTATGATCAGTGCGTATAAACCAGTTTGAGAATGGCTGAAACTGGTTTGAGATAAAGCTCATTGAATGTAGTATCAAACTTAAATGATTTGGCTCCAACCAGTTTATGCAACATCTGTCCCAGACCCCTTGCTGGTTTAAGATAAACCAGATACCCCCAACATCCCAGCATGCTCTCTGGGCTGGGAGGGGCTCTCTGCTCCACAGCAGAGTTGGCCCCACCCCTCTGCTCCCTGCCTGGAGCTCCAGGGACTGCAGGCTGCTTCCCCCCTCCCCTTCCCACTCTCTGCCAAGAAGGAATTTCCCCCTCCCCTCTGCCTTGCTGAGGAAGTGTCCGTGTATTAGGTAGCACACCACATGCTGGCTACAGTTTGTGCTGAATCAACAAGTAGCTGGTAATGTCCCTCTGTTGTTTTCTTAGTTGGGTGCTAAACACTGTTATCAATTTCCTGCTGGGCTAATCAGACCCTGCCGGGCCTGGCCACACCCTCCCTCAGCTCCAAGATGTGGAAGGGAGGGCTGCTCTAATGGCCCCTGGCTTGTAGCCCAAGCCACTGCAGGCACATGCCTGTATTTCTGGGATGCCTGTCCAGTTACAAAATTGATTTAGCTTAGCCAGATTAGACTAACCTGCAAAGATTGAATCGATTCAGGCTCAGGATTTTTTAATGTCTGGCCCTAGCCCTAATCACAAACTGGGCCTTTAGCAGAGACATATGTGAACTGGTTTGAGGCTTTTCAGATGATATTAAAAAGAATTTATATGGTGGCTGCAAAGAGAGGGCTGGAGGGTAACTAACGAGAAATTGACAAAACACTGAAGGAGGCTGAGAATACGGCCAGAGTGGAGGTGTTGGGCCAAAATGAAAGGCAACAAGAAAACATGAAAGGGCTGTAATATGTTCCCAGAATTTCCCCCTGTCCTGTCACTACACCTTCCAGTTCCCTTATTTAACTGTGCTCCTTAAACTTCACAGTATGCAGATCTGTCAGCTGTCTGTAAACTCACAGATAGTCTGTAAAAAACAAATGCCTGTCCATGAAGTCTAAAAAACAGAGCTGTCCATAAAAGCTAAGAAACAGTGAGCAAATTGGAAGATCTGTTGTTGGTATTGGAATGAGGTGAGATTCAAGTGCCAATGGATAGACTGAGCAAAGCAGCACCACCTAATGTCTAAGTGGGAGAGCAGCTTGGCACTTTGCAGGGTACTGACTGTCAGGACTTTTTGACCCAGGGAAGCCTTAATAGCCCCTTCCCTCCTCCTGTGCCAGCCATGAGCTGCCACTGCATGTCCTGGCCATTTCCTGCCTATAACTACTCGGTATTCACTTCAAAGCTATACAAGGTAGTGCAGCCCCAAGCTGGTCAGTTCAGGGAGGGAGGTAGTGCAGACAGGGCTGAGCTGTTGGGCTGGGAAAGAAGGAGAGGTGGCGGGTTGGGGTCCATTACAAAGTGGGGGCAGCAGCATGGTGCAGGGCTCAGTCAGGGTTGTAAGGGTGTAAATTGAGTAGGGGACTGGTAAGGTAAGGGAAGCACAGTGTGAAACCATTAATCCAATCAAGCAATGTTGCCAGGGTTGCTAACCAAAGAATTTTTTTTTACTGACATTCTGCAAACTTTTTACTGAAAACTAAACTTGCTTACCATAGTTGCTGTTAAACCCTTAAATTTGAACCCAGACTCTCTAAGCATCATACAGGGCCTGAAAGAACGGGTACATTTACATGCTGTAAAACATGTATTAATAAAAATGTTTTAACAAAAATGTTTGGTTCTCAGTAAAACATTTGCAGATTATTTGTTTAAAAAAATCCTGGGTTGGCAACCCTGATAGTATGAGGCATAAAACTTAAGAATGATCCAAAATTCAAAGCAAATTATAAATAAAAAAGTACTAGTGTAAAAATTCATAAATGACAAAATATCCATCAGAAATACAAAGAGATAATACAGAGAAATGCACAAAAATATCTAATATTCTACAAGACAAAAAACAAATCAAAAAGGCTAAAGCTGGATAAAACATAGCTAACCAGTTTTGGGATGCATCTGGGACTGAAAAAAGCATCTTGATTTTTTTTTTATAAGCTACCTTTAATATTATTAGGAAAGTTTTACACAGTCAGCTGTTTCTGATAATTATCCTGTATCAATCCAGCTTGTTCATTCTGGAAATTCCACTGAGACCATGAGAGTTTTGCATACAGGCTGCTTGTAGAATCAAGGAATCATTTGAAAGACTACAACATTTCTGGAAAAAAGCAGCCTTATCCTTCACAAAAGTCTTCAGACACCTTTCTTGATAATGGCTGCCTCCCTGGAACCCAGAAATGTACTGTTTTCCTAGGCTTTGACAGATAAACAAGTGTGTTATATTTGCAAAATGATTTTTTAATGAATTATGAAATAAGGAGAGCCCAGTCCAAATCCATTTGAAGTCAATGGATTTTCATTGACTTCAACAGAAGTTGGGTTGGACCATTGGATTGGACCCCTCTAAATCAGCAGAAAACCAGTTGCATTAAAAGACTGACATAATGATTTGTCAGGACAATTTAAATGAGTTAGTAGTTCTCTGTGACATTCAATTAGTGCATGTACAGGAGCATAGGCCTTTATTCACTGAAATGCATTTGATTTAATTTATTTGCACCCAGCATCTTTTATTCACAGCATTTCAAAGACCTAATCTGTTATGCTATTTCACTAAAGTTAGAATACTCTAGCAGTCTCTTGTTCCACCTTTTGTAACACTAATGTTGCCAAATCTTCACTGCTTTTACCATTATCATGTCTTAGGAAAGAGACATAAAAGCAAGTGAGGACAGCTATTTTTCTTAATTGTAACTCTTTTATTTTTTATCCACCAAGCTATCTAGAACTAAGGAGCATTCCCTAGACACAGAATACGAGAATTTGGCATGCAAGACTGGTCTGGCAAATTCACCTCACACATGTGATCTTTACTTAGGTGAGTAATCCTTGTAACTTCAATGAACCTACTCTCCTCAGGAAAGTGTTCCTCTAGCCATGGTTTTGTGTGACTGTTCTTATGCAGTACAACACTTGTCATTTCAAAGCCAATGGGGCAGTTGTTGGAACAAAAATCAAAAGCACGGACTACTGCGACAGTATTTTCAATTCTAGAACATTTAGCTAACCATAGGCAATCTAGCTCTGTTTCATTCAGGTGTTAACAGCTCTAGTTTAGCTCTTACTGGGTGCATCTACATGTGCTATTAGCACATAACAATAAACTCTGTCAGTTCGTGCAGGAGTCAGCTGCTCCCAGGTGCAGTGTCTTCATGTATGCCTGAGACCACAGCAATTCAAGCTGGGGCAGTCCCAGGCACATGTGTAGATGCTGCACCTGGGAGCAGTTCAACCAGAGCAGGGGGCTCCTGGGGGTCAGCCCCAGGCTCCAGGTGGCAATGTTAGGCCGTTGAAGGGCTGCCTGAAACATGAGGGTGCTACAGTGTGGGGCTAGCCAGCAGGCAGCCTCTACATTGTAGCACCCTTGTGACCTAGCCAGCCATGGTCACAGTCTACATGTGTGTTTGAGTGCAAGTACTCTGCCATAGGACAGTACTTGTCCCAGGCTGTACTATCAGACGGTGGAGTTGGTTAATTTACCACACCCTAATATGGGCACACATGTAGACTGTGACGCTTTACTGAGGAGCTAATTAGTCAACTCGGCAGTAAAGCACACATATAGATATGCCCATTATGGGGTAAGAACAGGCACTGGGACAATTACTGTGAAGCAGCTGAGGCATGGTAATTTCCTGCCCCTGGTTAGTTACAGGCATATGAACAATTGCCACTGCATGTGACTGCAGAAAATCATAAGTCTGTACAGCCTTCTGGTGGAATATGGGATCACTGATGAGAATAAGGTCCTGCTCACTTGTTTCTGATCTGCACATGACCAAACCCAGAAGTCAGAAAGAGCAGGAGTCCTAACCATGCCCCCGTGATGATGAGGTGGTTTTGGGACAGCCTGTGTAGTAAGGTTGAGTATTTTTGTAACTGTGATGATCCAGGCCACATGTGAAAAGCAAGGTTTTTTACGTGCTATCTTTTACTGGACCAACTGCATAGTAGGCGAGATGTTAGACAAGCTTTTGGGCACAAGGTGCCCGTCTTCAGGTCTCTCCCAACCATGCATTTGATTCAATAAAATACAGTAGTATCACCAAAAATCCCACAAAAACCTTAAAAAGGAGAACCTAACAGGGGTGTAGGGTGAGTGCTCAGGACTCCTCTAAGCCTTCAGCCTGGTCTAAGTGCTGGTCCTTCATCCTGCACTGGGCAGGACCCAACAAGGAAGTTTCATGGAAAGTGAGGTCATAACCAGAAAAAAGTTTGGGAACAGATGCTATAAGCTATAAATCCTAAATGGAATAAGTGGCCTGATCCAATAAAGGTTAGGTGGATAATGGCAAGGTGGTACAGAGCCTAAGATGACCCCTAAGCTGACTCGGAGCCTCAGCTGACCCCTCTAACACTGTTAGGTGCCTATGCTCCTATACAGGGCCTGGCAAAGCTAGGCAATGAAGAAGAGGATCTCAAACAGTCAGCAGTCTCAATACACAGTCATCTAAGACAGTCCTGAGCACAGTGACCTATCTGAAATCCTGCCCCTCTCAGGCAGGACCTGGCAACTTACAATGTAGATCACACTCCTTATGGTAGGTGCCAATGACCTCTCTTTCAAAGGTGCTAATAGAGCATTGTCCTCTGTTTCAAATCATAGGCAGAGGAGGAAGTACAGCCATAATTTATATGTAATCCAATAACTGTTTAATGTGAAGTATAGCTATATTGTGTTCAGTAGACACCAGACCTTGAATTTTCTACTTTCAGGGAGAGAGCCCTAACCACTAGTACACAGAATCATGTTCACTCCTGTGTCCTCTCCCTTGCCCTCTCCATCTTTCTCTCCTCCCCCCGCCCCCGTGAATATCTTGAATTTTTTGTTGTACAGTGGGGCATCTTCAATAGATAGGGTGGAGGATGCCCAAACCAACCTAAAAATCTAACGTTTATAGCACTTGCCTGGGAAGGTAGGGGATATTGGTTTGAACCCCCTCAGGCTGTGGAAAGACCCAAACATAGGTCTTATGCTTTCTCGGTGAGTTCTCTGACCACTAAGCTATTACATGAACAGTGGGGTTTGGTTCCTCCTTCTTAAAAGAAATTGCAACTGCATTTTGTATTAAGTCTGATCCTGTTGGAGTGTGCTGGACAAGCACAGACAACACCTGCTGGATCAAGCACCTCAGGGGACCTGGGTAGAAAAATGCCTAATGTCTAAATCCCAAGTGGACTTAGGAGGGGAGACTCACTGAACTACAGAGAATGGAAGAGTTTGGGAAATTGCTACAGAGCTTGCAGGTCAAACAAAATTAATCTGCTGAAACTAGTAAAATTAAGAAACTACAAGGTAAAGCAGTCTGTATGTTAGTTTTGGTCTTAGGAACCTGCTTACAAGCTACTTAAGACACCAAAGGCCATTACTCAGTCTAGCCTAAAATCTTTTGGGAGTTAGCAGGAGCTTTGCCACATAAGAACATGAGAATGTGGCCTGCATATATGAAAATTCCTTCAATCAGCAATGAAACAAATCACTTTCTGGGTTGCAATATAGCTACATCTGTTAGAATACAGCAAATCTAAATAATACCCTTGGAGCAGAAATTGGAAAAAAAGAAAATAATATCCAATTTGAACTGTTAGGAGCTGTAACATCCAGAATCACCCATGCTACTTCATACAGTGCCAAGTTCCATTTACAAGTCTAGCCTCTCTTGGAAAATCCTTATCTTTCATTTAATGGATTTTGCTCATTTAATACTGTAAGTCCTCTTTTTCTACTCATTTATTTTTCTAACGAAGAACCTTTGACATGCATTCAAAAAGGTGACTTTTGTCTTTATGGGAAAAGAAGTTTACTGAATACCCAAAGGATGTCTCGTACAGGAAAGCCACATAAATGGTGCATGAAACTGTAAGAATCAAGCTGTTAAATGGGAGATGTCGGTTCCGGAACTAACTCAGACTTTCAGTCCCCACAGAGAATACTGAGAAGCACTGCCTATTCGAAAAGTAAAAGAGCAGAACCTGCATACCCTTCAGTTCGTAATTAAGGGACTCAAAGGGGAAGTGACCACTTACAGGACGAATGTGAGAAAGGAAAATTACTACATAAAAAAAATAGATGACTTATTTGGTTGTATGTCACTTACAAACCATAATCCTGATCATAATCATAATGTTTTCTGATAACTACAGATACTTTGCAATTAATTGTGTTTTCCTTTAGGATTTAAGAAATGAAATAATATTGAAATAAATGTAAGTAACAACATCTAGGAGGGTTCGCAAAGCCACTAAATGCTAATTGCTAAGAATACGTTTCAGAAGTAAATCTGAAAAAGTGTATTTGCAAATCTTCTTATCTGGATGAACTAAATCTTGTACTTTACCTCCCAAACACAGAAATCTTGTACTTTACCTCCCAAACAGAAATATACCCCCAGATATTTGCGGAATAATAGAAAATGTTACTTAAGGGAAACCTGCGACTTTGTTAATGATGGCTGGTTATTCTGACAGAAACTGAGGAACACACTGTATGTAAATATTTAAGTGACTAATTAAAAGGTTTGACTGGTATTTTTGGAGAGTGAGGTATTGAGTGGGGGCAGATTTTGATAGGAACAAAGTAGCACAGGTACATTCCAATTGAATTCTTTATATAATTTTGGGAAATCATTTTTAAATCGGTCTCTAAAAACATGCCAAAATAGAATCAGAAAATAATCTTCAATATTTGTTAATTTCATATGTATATTTCAGTCACTTTGACCCAGCACTAGTCACTCTTTATGATGCAGTTTGTTAAAATGTGTTCCTGGTGCTTAAAACATTTTCTTGCTTTCAGTGATTCAAAGCTAAATCTACTTATTGAAAAGCCACCATATCATTTTGCTGTAAGGGATAATGGACTAAATTCTGAAAAAAAAACTTAGCAGTCATTGCCTCTTTGTACATCCTGTAGAATATGGCAGTAAGTCAGAATTTCAACAGATATCTGTTAAACTAAGTATATTAGTTGAATAAAAGTAATTACAAACCTAGTCACTTATTTCTTATATGGTATTTTTAACATGTAAATAACAGTGGATTATCTTCAGTGCCTTTTTATTTTAATAAAAAATAAGATTTTTTAGGAAATATTTATCTGATTACATAAGAGCATTCTTGTGCAGTCACCACACCTAGATTCTGATGGCCTTAGATATGAATGAATAGCATCTTACTCCACAAGCAATCCCATTGAAGCCAACAGAAGACCTGAAGGTAATTGGACCTACTTGACTAATACCCGATTCTGTAAATAGTTCCAATTACTTCAGTTCCTCAGCTGACTTCCGTGAGACCTCTTGTGGAGTAAGAAGCTTTTTTGAATGTGAGGATATTACAATCAGACCCATGATCATTTCTTCAAAAATATAGTGAATGAAGCTCCTGTCTTTATTCATTCCTAAGAATAGGGGTCAGCAACTGACAGCCCACAGGCCGGATCTGGCTTGCAAAGAGGTTAGATCCAGCTCTTGAAGGTCCAATCCAGGGAGACGTGGGAATTTTCCCCTCTCCATTTGCTGGGGGTAGGGATTGGCAGCAAGGGTAAATGCAGGAGGCTTGGGCATTCTTGGCTGGGGGAAATGGGGATCTGCAGCCTGCAGTGCAGGCCAGGTTGCAAACAGAAGCCCATGGCAGGAAAACATTGCTTGCCCTTGCCCAAGAAGATTCCCTACTCCTTGCCCATCCCAATCTCTTCTTATGAGCTTCTCCATGCATGTGAGTGATCTGGTCTTACATAGTTCTCACAAACTACGTGCCTCATACTTCTTTCTCTGAAGTCACTGGTGAAACTCCCAAATAGAACTTGTAGGAAGAATTTCCATGATGATTACAGTACAAGTGGAAAGCTGATTTAACTGTACTTTTTGACATTAGAAGCCAGTCTGGTTGGATCTGTAGAACATAGCAAGTTCACAAAATACCTAGCAGCATCGGATTATAGACTTTAAATAATATGCACATCCTTCATAATGAAGATGCAGGTTATCATGCTCTTTAGCAATGTTCCATTCAGAAAAAAAACTGACACCATTTCTGGTTGAATGCTGAACACAGGCTGGCCTGATTTAAAAAAAAAAAAAAAACAACCAACCAAACAAAAAACTTAGGGCCTATAAAATTCACAATAACCAATGACAAAATATTTATTTTGACGGAACAAATTAAATTATATCAGAGTCTAAAACCATCTTTAAAGTTGTGGAGTATGGTAATAGATTAGAAGTATTCTAAATCGTGCCTAGAAAAATATTCAGCTGAAATCTGATTAAAATCAATCTAACAACCTGTGCAGTGTATTCATCCATGGAAACAATCACATCATTCAACACACTGTGAAGTCTAGCTCATCAGTCCTCAATGTAAGTTACCATTGCAACCAAATCATCCATCACCTCTTAGAAGTGTGACCCCTTCAGGTCTGGTTTGAAAACAATGGTGTATCAGTCAGGGGAGAAAAATGAAGTAACAGTTCATATATCAGATGTGTGAATAAAAAAAAAAAAATGGTGCGTTGCTGTGAAGACACTTTGTGTTCGTGAATACACCATATCCACATAAATGTACCGAGCATTAAAATATTAGATTTTAAATAAGCACCTTGTATCTAAAGAGACAAAAATGAACCCCAGCACATTCTTAACGAAGGAAAAGTTCCATTCCTCTAGAGAGTTCAAACTTTACTTTATAAAACTTTCCACTGTTTATAATATAAAATGACCACAGGAACACAAAAGCAGGAATGCAAACTCCTATGTCACACACTTTTGTTAGAAAATAAGTTATGATTATTTTTATAGAGCAAATATCACGATATCCTCTACAAACTACCTATATACTTAGGCGTTAAAAATCAGAGGTGTTAAGTCAGGCAGAAAGTAGGGCAGGACGTCACCGTAGAGACTACCTGATTCAGGGAGGCATGAGATTTTGGAGCCAAAAACCTACTTTGTCAAATGTTGCCTATGAAAGTTCATGCCTCTCTGAACCAGTTCATGTCTAACGTGCCACCCTGCCCTATCTCTTGTCTCACATTATAAAATATACATTAATTTCAACTTTCAAGTTATGCCTGGGAACTTAATTTACTCTTAGGAAATAAGTTAGGAACATAAGAAGGATATTATAAAAGCTGATCAAGAATGTTTGGGTAGGTCATACTTTTCTCAGATTTATTACAGAAAAAGCATATTAGTTAACTGATACCTTATTATTTTAGGATAAATATTTTAAAATTCAACATTAAAATGTAGTAGAGATGATCAAAAGTTAATAATCCCTCATCTGACTGAAATATTTTTAATTAAAGGTCAGTTGCTCACATCACACTTGTAAGGGAATCCGTCTGATTCTGCTTTTGGAAAAGAACACAGACTTCTTTTTCATATGTGAAATCATAACAATATAATGACAGGATTGCGCTCCAGCTAGACTGAAATCGCTTACACTGGGAGTACATGACACTGATCTTTGTTTAGGAAGGTTTACAGTACCAGAAGCAGCACCACCTATTGGATGAAAATGTAGGTTAATATCTACTTCTGTCAGAAGCCATCGATTGTAAAACTGGTTTTGCATACAAATACGGAAGGTATTAAGTTTCTCCTACTTCAGTGAAAGCCAACAGGCAATTTTTCAGGTTCAGCTGGACAAGAGCAAACCACCACACATGCAGCCTCACAGACGGTGTGAAAATGCATTACTCGAAGTGAAATATTGGACAAGGGAACATGTCAGACAGGGCTGGCAGCAACTCGCATCAATCCGCACTCATCCGCTCCAGCTCTGTGCGCTCGAGACGAAGGGGAAGGGAACAGCTGGGTCCCCAGGATGCGCTCCCATCCCACGGATGCCACCACAGGCAAACAGGCAGTCTGCTTGGGTGCGCAGCGGAGACTGCATCCTGAAGGCGGGGATGGAGGGAGGCGAAGGAAGGGACTAACCAACCCATTTCTGCTTTTAAATCTTCCAGCCCCGCTCCCTTCGGGGCAGCGCCCCAATTAATCAGCGCCCTACAAGATGCTAAAATACCCGCTGAGCCGAGAGCCAGTGCACTAGGGCCGGGCGCTGCTTGCTGTCAAGACCGCCCTGAACCCGGGTTGTCTCCCCCTCCTGTGCCCGAGGTGCGGGTTGGAGGCGAGGGCGCTGCTCCGGGGCTGATGGCAAAGCACGAGCCCTCTGCCTTGTGGCCCCCGCGGCCGGGGCCGGGCGCACTCACCCGCGCGGAGCACGCCCAGCAGCTGGACGCACGCGAGCCAGCGCCCGACGAGCCGCATCTCCGCGCCGTCCGGGCTCCCTCCGGGCGCCGTCCCCGCGCGGCTGCGGCTGCGGCTGCGGCTGCGCTCGCGCTCCTCCAGCCTCGCCTCCCAGCCGCGCTCGGGGCTGGGCGAGTTGCCGGGGCGGCGCAGAGCCCGAGCACGGCTGGCCCCGGCCGGCGGCGGCAGGGCTGTGCGAGGCGGGGCGAGGCGAGGCGGAGGCGGGCAGGTGCGCGCGCGCGGAGGAGCGGGAGGAGCCCACTAGACTCAGGTCCCGCCTTGCAACCTGCGGGAGGAGGGGAGGGGGCCGCCTCACTTCATGCGGGCGAGGAGGTGCAAAGGAGCCCCCGGGGCACCTGCGGAGGGCAGCCTCGGCTGCGCGGCCATCTCGGCCCCTCCTTGACTAGACCCAGCCTAGGCTGCCTCGCTGTTGGGACCGGGCGGCATTGCCCAGGGATTAGTGCCGGGGCTGCAGCAACACGAGCCGGGGATGCTTCTCCCCAGCGCTGCCTGCCATGGCTGGCCTGACAGCGGTGTGGTGCGGAGCTGACCCAGCTCCGACGAAATCCCTCCCTAGGGTCTTCTCAGCTGCCTGCCACAGGCGCTGATGTGGCCTCTTCCCTCCTGCCCCTAATGCTAGCGAAAGAGCCTGGACTGGAAGCAGCAGGATTCAGTCCTCCCGAGGTTAGCAGCCCTCTCGAGGAAGCAGGCGTGTAGGAAGAGCACTTGCTTCGGGAAGAAAGGAAAATTCTGGAGGTTGATCATGTGTATTTGCCTCAGGTGTCGGCACAAGAAACATCAGCTGATGCAGTAGGCTCCTACCGCCTGGTTTGGCAGATAAAATATTCTGTAATCAAGCCTGAAAATAACCTGCCTGGAAGAGAGAAGCACATTTGAATAAAAATCTGGCCCTCAGTACAAATAGCCCCGTCCTTCCTAAATGTCCCCCCTCCCCCAGGCAAAAAAAAGTACAGAACAACAGCAGTTTGAATTATTTTGTGTTTGTGATGTTATTCCCCTCCGAGTTAAACCGTCTACTCAGCATGGATGTGATGAGACTTTTAATCACTGAGACAGTGAAGTGTAATTTTCCTTTGCGCTTGATAGCTAAGCTTTTCTATTTGAACTTGTTCTTTCTCCTGTATTGGCAGCCTATTCTTCTGTCTTCCACTTCAAGAAAATAAAGAGGGGAAAAAAAATCCAGTGTCAGCTTTTTGTTTTGCACATCAGACTGCTCTACCTGGCAGTTTGGACAGTTATGAGCTATCTTGACATGAAGCAAATTGGAAATTTCTGAGTGAACAAAAAAAAGTTATACCAGAAATTGCATTCATGTCCAGGGAGTTGATTGTGTTTTCTGAACAAACAGCTGACATGTCTTATCGTGAAAGTTCAGCATCTTTTGCAGTACTACACAACCTAGTTACAATGGAGGCTGGTTCATTAGCAGGAAGATTAGCTTTGAATGACACTCTTTTTAAATTGTCTTCTGTTATCACACATAGAATAAAGTTGTGTGTACTGTATTCTTCCATCAAATGCTGCTATTTCAAGGTATTCCAATGGGAAAGTTTTACTGCTGATTTTCAGCCAGCTAATTTCCAAGTTATTCAAAGATGCCAGATTCTGGCAGGTACCAAGGAATATAGTAGCCTGGCCCCCAAATTTGCATGCACATGCACGTTACAAAAGTAGTGTTACCATTAATTTATATTCTTATCACAATTAGCCCAATATAAGCGGTTTGCACTCAAAGTAGGAATAACAACACAAAGCACATATCCCAATGCTTTGAATGAAAAGCATTTCAAACATTAAGGTATGATCCCTAAAGAAAGTTATGCTTAATGGCTTCAGCAAAGTCAGACAGCATTTGATCAGACACTCTTCACTGTCATATGTCTGATGTGGTTATTTTAAGATAGCCAAAGCAACATCATGCATCTAGGACCAATGAATGTAGATCATACCTTGAGAAAATAGGAAGCAAGGTATCAACTAACTACCTAACAACATATAATACTATCCTAGGTCCCTCTCTACATGTTACAGGTATCATGCAATTAACTGGTTAATTGCGCAATTACTTTGAGACTGGCTACATATGCAAAGTACCTACCATGCCATAAAAAGCTCCAGCCAGCTATAAAGGTAGATCTAAAAAATGTGTACTAGCTTTATAGCTGGTTGCTACTGAGCTTTAATTTGCATGTGTAGCAAGGTCTCCCCTGTGATTGGGAGTCCTGTCAGCTGCAGGGATGCACCATGCCCAGCTGGGGCTAGAAGTCCTGCAACTGAAGGGACTCAGTCTCAGCAGCTGCCAACTCCGTGTCCCAGCAGCATGGGAACCCAGAAACCTACAGCTACAGATTCTGGGTGCCAAGACCCAGCTGGGTGCCAACAGCTAGGGAACATGGCTGCCACAATCCCTCAGCCCCAGGGGTTTCACACCCCCCCAAAGCTGGGAGATCATGGCTGCTGTTATGCCCCAGCCCTGGGGAGGAGCGGAGCACCCCTGCAGCTGGGAGCCCTTCAACTGATCCCAAGCTCCCCTTGCACCAGCTATAAGGTATAATAGGATCTTACGCAAAATCCCACAATCACACCTTCCTTCCATGCACATGTACCATGGCAGGAGCTGCAATTGTATGGATTGCACATCAAATCCCATTGTGCCTTTACCTGCACTTGTAGGCTGCGTCCCCACTGTCACAACCCAAGGGTGTGATTTTTGTTTGCGTGTGCTTCGGTACTGCTGAATTATTTCCCGCCACTTATAGCTTTCTTTGCAGGGTGCATTTCTTAGCTGCAGAAAGGAGATGCATGTTGCAAGGAGTTCCCACCATTTGTATTCAGATTCGTTCCCCACTATTGGTCAGTTCTAAATTATTCCTACGTGGCAGCTAGCGATTGGCTTGCTAGCCGTATAAGAGACTTGAGTGGTTTCCACCCAAGTTGGAGGATTCCATGACTATCAGGAGGAAGAGAACTTCACATCTTGTGAATATCTCTAAGTGCTGCGGAGCCTATCGGACCCAGCGTGAATCTCAAGAAGGCTATAGGGGTCTGATCAGCCTCTCGCCTCTCCCCGTCGCCGCCTGATCCCTCGACGTACCCTTCCCTGCATGCAAAGTTCCACGGAGCCTAGCAAACTTCGTGTGAGTGAATCCAGAGCTCTACCCGGGGTTCGAGTCCTGCAGTTTTTTTTCTTCCCGTCATTGAAACCCCATTGCGATGCACTCCTGAGGTTTTTGTTCATCTCCCATCGCTGAAACCCCATTGCGACGTACCCTTACGTTCTGCAGGTTCGAGTTTTTGTTTTATTTTGTAACCGCAACTCAAGCAAGTTTTCCTGCCTGCACCGCGACCATCTTCAGTGTAAATAAAATAATCTTAAATCAACCACTAAGCGTCCGTGCCTAATTCTAGCGTGCCGCCTGTCTTCCCCTACCCGGCGTGTCCAGGCTGCTGGCCACAGCCCGCCGCACGAAAAAGGGCCTCGGACTGCTCCCGGCCCGCACACCCACATGGAGGCATGTGCAGTTTGTGGCGCCACAAACTGCATGCATGGAATGTTAAAATGTGGCCTGTGCTGCAGTTTTGCAGTGCAGCAGCAAATTTGCTAACAGGATTTCCCAGTAGCAAAAACACAAAACAAAAAAACCCCCACCCTGGAAAAAAAGGTTGCTTGATGCGTACTACAAACAGAGACTTGGTCTTTCAGGGAGATACTCTGGTTGCCAGACAGAGCATCTCCACTCCTTCATTCGTGGCCCAGCTGCTTCAGCACACTGGGAGCCAGGAGGATCTGGGCAAGGGCAGTTGGCCCAAAGCAGGACATGGTGTTCTGCAACAACTGCGGCACTAATTTGTGCCACTACTATTTGTGCCACTGCAGATGCACACCCCTGCACATCTGGATGCAGTTGTAAAGGAGCCTTGGGAGATATGGACAGGGAAATACCGATCAAAGTTAAAGAAGTTTTTTTACTGCTTCCAAATAGCAGCTGTTGAGACCAGTAGTGGAACACCAAATGAAAATAATGTTGATACTGAAAAATTAGAGCAGATTCAAAAACAGAGAGAGAAGAATTTGCATACTTTTTGTCAAAGAGAAGTTGAAGGATAAGAGGGGGCTTGATCTCAGTTTAAAAGTTTTGAGGTTCCTGGGTAAGTTGTCCCTTCTGAGACCGTTCTTCATGCCTTGAATGAGCCTGTTTCAATTTATAGGGCCATACTTCCAGGTCTTTTGGGCAGAATCCCAAGTTTCAACCATTTGCAAATGGGCTTCCTAGTGTACAATACCTCTGGTTGCCAATTGTGAAGGCTGAGCAATGAAAGTTTCCCTTTGGAAGCTTGTGGACAGTAACAGCATGCAGTGACACAAAAGCAATTGCTTCAAAACAAAGCAACCTAGATTTTATCTAAAGATACACAGCACTCAGAGGAATGGATTTAAAATGAGAACTGTACACATAGACCCAGACTGTATTCCACCTAGTAGGCATTTAAGGTGGCTTTACACATGCTCTGGAGTGGGTTGGGGGTGTTATTTAGAGCAACTTTCAGCAGCTGCTATAATTAAAGTTCCCTCAGCATCTCATTTATTCAGTGTCCCACACTTCAAAATGGTGGCAGGGGTGCTTTAACTGCAGATTGTTCAATGAGCTTTACTTAAAGCATCACCACAGCCATTCTGAAGCACAGGGACACTGAATATATGTGATACCAAAGCTGCTGGAACCTCGTGTTGAAGCAGGCATCTGTCACATGTATAAGTGCCCCTAAAGACTTAGCCCCAAATCCAACTAATCTCTATGTGAGTAAATTGGCACGTATGTAGCTCAAGTTAGCAACCTAAGTGGCATTTAGAGACAGTTATATGGATTTGCAGGTCCTGTGCAGGTGGTGTCACCAGTAGGGACTCGGCTTCAACTTTGGAATGTTGTTCCAAGAAGGATTGCTAGGAAGAGAAGGGATCCATATGACAGAGAGGGAAGAGCATCTTCATAGACAGGCTTGCTAACCTAGGGATAGGTCTCTAAGCTAGGTTAGCTGGGTGGAGACTAAAGCCCTGAGGCAAGTTAGAAAATGGGGGACCTGGAGGAAGCAGAAGCAGGAGGGGGCAACACAGGAGGCCTCCTTATTCTTACTGAGAAAGTAGGGCAATCGACTAGTTACCTCAGGTGTCTGTACACAAACACATGGAGCCTGGGAAAGAAGGAGGAAGAATTGGAAGTCCTTGTACAGTCAAGGAACTATGACATGACTGGAATAACAGAGACTTAGTGGGAAAGCTTGCGTGACTGGAGCACTGTCATGGATGGGTACAAACTGTTCAGGAAGGACAGGCAGGGGAGAAAAAGAGGAAGAGTTACACTGTATGTAAAAGAGATGTATGATTGTTCAGCGTTCCAGTATGAAACTGGAGATAGGCTTGTCTCTAGGTTAAGGTTAGAGGGGAGCAACAAGGGTGATGCCATGGTGGGTGTCTGCTGTACGCTACCAGACCAGGAGGATGTGGTAGATGAGGCTGTCTTCAGACAACTAGAGGAAGTTTCCAAATCATCACCAGCCCTGGTTCCTATGGGGGACTTCAGTCACCCTGACACCTGCTGGGAGGGCACAGCAGTGTGTAGGCAATCTAGTAAGTTTTTGGAGAGTGTTAGGGACAACTTCCTGGTGCAACTGTTGGAGTGACCAACTAGGGGCTGTGCTCTTTCTGAACTGCTGCTCACAAACAAGGAAGAATTGGCAGAGGATGTAGAAGTGGGCAGCAACTTGGGCAGCTGTGACCATTTGATGATCAAGTTCAGGATCCTGACAAAAAGAAGAAAGGAGAGCAGCTGAATATGGACCGTGGACTTCAGAAAAGCAGACTTTGACTCCCTCAGGGAACTGATGGACAGGATCCCTAGGAGGCCAGTCTGAGAGGGAAAGGAGTCCAGGAAAGCTGGCTGTATTATAAAGAAACCTTAATGAGGGCACAGGAACAGACCATCCCACTGTGCAGGAAAAGTAACAAATATGGCAGGCAACCAGCTAGGCTTAGCAGAGAACTCTTCGGTGAGCTTAAACACAAAAAGGAAGCTTACAAGACATGAAAACTTGGATAGATGACTAGGGAAGAGCATAAGAATATTGCTCAGGCAGGCAGGGACAAGATCAGGAAGCCCGAAGTGCAATTGGAGTTGCAGTTAGCAAGGGATATGAAGGGTAACAAAAAGGGCTTCTACAAGAGGACAAAAAGGGCAGCAACAAGAGGAAGGTCAGGGAAAGTATAGATCCCTTACTGAACAGGGGAGGCAACCTAGTGAGGAGGAAAAGGCTGAAGTACTCAATGCATTAGACCAGTCAGTCTCGCCTCATTCCCTGAAAAAATGGAGCAGGTCCTCAAAGAATTCATTGCTAAGCACTTGGAGGAGAAGAAGGTGATTAGGAACAGTTATCATGGATTCACCAAGGGCCAGTCATGCCTGACCAACCTGATTTCTTTCTATGATGAGATAAGTGGCTCTGTGGATGCAGGGAAAGCAGTGGATGTAATATACCTTGACTTTACCAAAGCTTTTGATAACAACTCCCACAGCATTTTTCCAAGCAAGCTGAGGAAGTATGGGTTGGATGACTGGATTGTACGGTGGATAGAAAGCTGGCTGGTTCATGGGCTCAACGTGTAGTGGTCAATGGCTTGAGATCTACTTGGCAGCCGGTATCAAGTGGAGTGCTCCAGGGGTCAGTCCTGGGACCAGTTTTGTTCCATATCTTCATTAATGATCTGGAAGATGGGATGGAGTGCACCATAAACAAATTCACTGGGGACACCAAGCTGGGGAGTGTAGTAGATATGCTGGAGGGTAGGGCTAGGATTCAGTGACCTAGACAAATTGATGGACTGGACCAAAAGAAATCTCATGCGGTTCACCAAAAACAAGTGCAAAGTCCAGCACTTAGAACAGAACAATCTCATGCACTGCTACAGGCTTGGGACCAACTGGCTAAGCAGCAGCTCTGTAGAGAAGGACCTGGGGCTTACCGTGAACAATAAGCTGCATATGAGCCAACAGTGTGCCCTTGTTGCCCAGAAGGCTAACAGTATACTGGGCTGCATTATTAGTAGCGCTGCCAGCAGATCAAGGGAAGTAATTATTCCCCTTTATTCAGCACTGCTGAGGCTGCATCTGAAGTACTGTGTCCAGTTTTGGGCCCCCCACTATAGAAAGGATGTGGACAAGTTGAAGAGAGTCCAGTGAAGGGCAGCAAAATGGTTTCAGGGTTGGGGCACATGATTTATGAGGGGAGGCTGAGGGAACTGGGCTTATTTAGTCTGCAGCAGAGAAGACTGAGGGAGATTTGACGACAGCCTTTAACTACCTGAAGGGGGGTTCCAAAGAGGATGGAACTGGACTGTTCTCAGTGGTGACAGATGACAGAACAAGGAACAAAAGTCTCAAGTGACAGAAAGTTTGGTTTATCCAATGTTTAGGTTGGGAAACACTTCCTCATTATGAGGGTGGTGAAGCACTGGAACAGGCTACCTAGAGAGGCGGTAGAGTCTCCATCTTTGGAGGTTTCTAAAGCCTGGCTCGGCATAGCCCTGGCTGGAATGAAGTAGTCAGGGATCATCCTGATTTGAGCAGAGGGTTGGACTAGATGACCTCCTGAGGTCCCTTCCAACCTGAATTTTCTATGATGTTGTGAATCTATGATTCTAGATCCTGCCTACCCTTGCCCTTCTAAGCATGCTGAGAAGGAATCTTCCTAGGCCACTTTTCTTCTCTTGTGACTTCATTCTACCTGGGAAGGTTCATAAACTTTGTGCAAGTCCTGGAAATGTTACTCACAAAAAATTATGACTAGCAGCTGTTTGGGGCTGGACAATGAACCTCTTGTTTTTTACCCCAATAGTTTAGTGGTTAGGGTGCTTGACCAGGTAGTGAGAGGTTCCCCTGTACCTATCCCTCACCAAAAAGAGATTTGAACCTGCATCTACTATGTCTTAGAAAAGTGCCCTAGCCCCAGGCCATGGGCTAGGCAAGACTAAGCTTGCCCACTATCCTTCCTGTTGAAGCTAGGCACTCCCAAGAGAGAAATATACATGGAATCAGAAAGACCAATAGCGTGGGTCAATGAGGCAGTAAGCCCTGAGAAATTTCCCTGCATTTTGGCTCTGGGCTCTCAATGGGGAAGAAACTATCTCATTTTTGCTTATACATTTTATTCATTGACAGTTACATGTAAAATGAAGAAACAGTCTTGTAAGCAGGACCAGGGGCCAGAATCCTAGGAAACTTTGGCAGCACAATAGGATCTGGTCCATACTATTTCCCTATACTTAGAATTCTCCTTATTCCCTAGTTAGACTTCATTGTCCTTCCCACACATTTTCAAGAGAACCAAGTGAAAACCTACCTACTTTTGAACTCTGAGTCTTGGTTGGTCTGTGCCAATTTCCCCTTCCTCTCTGTACGATGGATCTTTTAACTAGTCAATGCCTTTTGATTAGGGCTGTCAATAAGTTGCCATTAACATGTGTGATTAGCATCTTAATTGGTTCTTGCATTACTCTTTTTAATGCATTACTCACACATGTGGTTTTGGAGCCCACTGAGGCTCTTCTGTACTGCCATCACTGTCGCCTCCAGGCTGCCCAGCAGGGCAGCAGTGGCAGTGCAGAGGATGGCAGGGCAGCCTGAGTGCAGGTTCCAGGCTGCTGCAGCAGGAAGGATGGGACACAGACATGGACACGGACACAGACAGAAACGCATGTGCCCAGCCAGGAATGCAGCCTGGGTGGCATGTAGAGCAGTGCCCTGCCAATAAGTCTGTGAAGGGGAAGGGGCAGGGGAGAGGGAAGGGGCATGAGGGGGCAGATCGAGGCCTCAGTGATGAGGGAGGGAGGGAGGGGGGCAGGGAGGGGCTGGGGTGAATGGGACTGGGGGCCAGGTTGGATCATGCAATGGAGCCGTGGGCAAAGGCTCATCCAGGAACAGGCGGGGTGGGGGGGTGAGACTCCTCGCTGCTGTGCGCACCCCTAGGGGAGGCAAGGGAGGCATGTGCCCCCTGGATTTGTGTGTGGGGTGGAGGCAGGCTGTGAGATGGGGCTCTGCACCCTGCTGCTTTTGCCCTGAGTGCTGCATGACACCATGTTGTGCCTCCCACTTGTGCCAGGCAGGCGGGAGATGCACAGTGTGGACAGCACATGGCTCCCAGGACAAAGACAGCAGGATATAGAGCCCCAGCTCACAGTGTGCAGCCTGCTTCTGCCCCATGCTCATGTCCCCCATGCCTTCCCCAGGGGTGCATGCAGTGGTGGGGAGCCATGCCTCCCACATCCCTGGATGAGTCACCCATGGCTCTGTCCCATGACCAGTGCCACCCTGGGGCCCCATTCACCCTAGCCCTGCCCCTGCCCTACTCTTTCCCTCACCATGGGGGCCTCGACCTGCCCCCTCCATGCCCCTTCCTCTCCAAAGAGTTACCTGCTGGGCACTGCTCTATATGCTGCCCAGGCTACATTCCTATTACCATATTTCCAGTTTCAAAAAAGAAGACACATGGGTGGGGGTGGGGAAGGCAGTGATATGCCTGTGCTCTTGCCCCTCACTCCCAAACTACAGCCCCCTAGCCCTGCTCTTGCTCCTCATTTCTGACCCACAGTACCCCACATCCTGCCAGGGCACGCCGAGACCCTGCCCTTCCCGGGCTCCAAACCCCCCACACACACCCACAGCCCCACATACCTTCACAAATTCCCCCTCACACACACAGCCCATACCCACCCCCAACCATACAAAGTACCTGCATAATTTTGCATAATGTTGAGTTTTTCTGCACATAATTTGAGTTATTAGCTGTGAGATTACAATCACAATTATTTGCAACTAATTTTTTTTAATTGCACAACTAATCACAATCAAATTTTTTAATCGCTTGACAGCCCTACTTGAGATCTCAGAGTCCTCAGTGGGGAAAAAAATGCTACGTAACAAGTATTGGGGCCAAGTCATTGCCTCTTCACAGTTATTAACCTGTCTACTGATTCTGAGTGTGTGCTGGGGTGTTCCTTATAGAGCCATTATTTTGCGTTTTTAGTTTGGTTCATCTAAGTGTCCCTTCTCATATTGCTCTATGGTGAACAACCTATCATAAACTTATACTCAGAAACATGTATACATTTATAAATTATACAAGTATTTCTCAGTTTGCCACAATAAATGACTACACAGAGACTGGAAAGCTCTGTAATCCAACAGTTAAAATCTTTCCAGCTTTTACTTCCAACTATTAAAGAGGTTTAAAATTGTAAAACAGAGTAATAAACCACTGGGACAGACTACCAGAGGAGTATCAGGTTCTTAACCTTTTTACGTGTTTAAATTAAGATGTAAGAGTCTCTTAAAGTCTTGAGAGACAAGATGTACTCCAGTTCAATCCTATGTTATTGGTCTCTGTACCCAGTAATTCCTATGTAGTTCTACGGCCTGCATTATGGAGATGGTCAGACAAGGTGATAAAGTTCCCTTTTGTGCAAAGAAAGAATAAAATACTACCAGCCTGATTTTACAGTGTGTTATACCCATTTTCCAGAAATGCTAATGATTAGACAAGCATGAAGCAATATGCTAAAATCCAAAACACCCCTCTCTGATTTATGAGATGGGAGGCTTATTACTGTAAGAATAGATATCAGAATGGAGGAGGGTTCAGTGAACCCCCAGAATGTGAAGTAGATAGTGAAATAGGCAAAACATTTGCTAAGGGAACTTGCCAGTCAAAAGAATTACCTCAGTTTTAATTACTGCTGTCTTCTTTTATATACCATAAAAATAATTCACAGCATGAGACAGAAGCAGTACAACACAAAAGTACAGAGCTTTTGGTTAACATCTCTCAGACCACTTTTTAAAAATGAGGCTCAGGTCCTTCATCACTTGCTTTTTCAGTATACTTTCTGGCTTTATATGAAACCCCTTCATTTCCATCACTGAATGTTTCCATTTGTTCTCTCTTCTCAGTATTAGTTATTTTAGTTGTTGTTGTTTGTGAAGAATTATATCCTCTTTTTGATCTACATTAATATCTTTCCAATCTCTGCCTATTTGACGTCCTCTTTAACTGTTTTGCCTTTTCATGTCTAGTTTTGAGCCCTTCTTTATCCTCCTCATTTGATATTGAATATTTGCTTTGGACAGAGTTCTGCTGTCTTTCTTATCCAGTGTTAAGTTTGTTCTTAGTCTAGTGAATGCTCTTTCACTGTTGATAAAGATTTTTTTTGGTATTATGGCAATCCTAGTTATTTTCCATGATGAATCATACTTGTATCTTGTTCATCTTTTCTTCAGCTTGTTTTGAGTGCTTGTGTTTTTTTCTGAATAAGGTTAATTTTGTGTTGCATTAACCTTTTGCTTCCCTACTGGTAAGTGCTTTTCTTTCTACTGCCATATTTGATTTTTGTTAAGTCTTTTTTGGCTTATATATGGCTTTCTTTTCCCTTCCATATCTCTTTCAGTAATTAAGATGTAAGAGCCTCTACACATGCATTTACATGTGCAATTAGTGCACATGAATAAACTCCAGAGCTTATTGTTCTAGAGCTTTTGCTCCCAGGCTGCTGTTTGAATGTGTGCCTGGGAGCAATTACCTCCAGAGCAATCAGCTCCAGCATTCATTCATGTGCATTAATTATTCATGTTTATTCAAAGGTCAGCCTTCTCCAACTAGGCTCAGTGTGCTATAGAGAGGATGGCGGGGGCACAAGAGTGCTTTGGTGTGGGGCTAGCTGCTGACCCTGCACTGAAGCAACCTCCTATCCCAGCCAGCTGGGTTAGCATCTGCACATGTGCTGCTGTGCACAAACTCCACAATCGGGTAGTATTTGTATTTACAAGTACTACCCTGCTGCGGAGTTTTTTGTTTCCTACACTATAAGAGGGGTGCATGTGTAGATGCTAAGATATTTTCTGTGGAGTTAATTAGTCAGCTCTACAGTAAACGTCTCACATAAACGTGCCTACTGTGTGATAAAAAGAAATCTTGGAAAAATCAAAATTTTAGTTCACATAATGAATATGTATTTAGAATCAAAAGTATATAAAAAACATCTGTGGACAAACCCTACCCTGTTCTAACTCACAATCAGTAGGCATACAGGCATATCATACAGCAGCATAATACAATAATCAAACCCCACATTTAATTTAAATCTATTTAATTAGAATACTGTAATATCTTTTAAGCAATCTCTTTGCACTGAATTAGAGCTATGGCATGTCTCTCTGACTTTCACTTTTTAAAGAGTATCAACAGTAGATCTCTAAGCTTCCTTCTCATGAATGTTAGAAACTGGAAGTATCAATTAAGTTTGTATCTCCCTCAGTTATGGGCCAATACTAACCATGTGAAATCAAATTCTTTTCATAGTTTACTTATAAGTATTGATATCTTGGACAGACAAGGTTCTCTGGGTAGATGTGATATCTTTTATTAGACCAACTACATAGTTGGAAAAATTGTTCTTTGCAAGCTTTGGGGCACAGATACCCTTCATCAGGCATTGTGTCCTTAGACCAACATGGCTACAAACAACAACCCTAAAGAATGGTTGGTATCTTGGATTAATTTATCTCCAGGTAAGAAAAAGCAGTGGGGGAAGCCAGTGATGAAAATGATTTTTTTTTCCTTTACATCCAACACAACATCTTTTGAATGCTAGGTCTTACAATTTTTTTTCTCTCTGTTAGAAGACAGGATTATAGGTTTTGGTAATAGGCAGTTGCTATCAAGTGCCAAGAAGAGCTATTAGGTTCCAGAGAGAGAGAGGGAAAGAGAGGGAGAGAAAGAAGGAAACTATTCTGTACTGAGTATTTAATGTCTTAGGTTTGAGTAGGAATCGTTTGAAAAAGGTGCAATGTTACATGCGATAAGGACGGCAGAACCTGCACTTTATGTTATTCCATTTGTTTTGGCAGAGATGAGTCTGGCCTGCCCATGGGAAGGATTTCATTAGTCTTACTTCTAGTTAGTATCTAGCTGATACCATTTCAACTTCCTTTTGTTGGATATCTGATGAAGAATGAACTCCCTACCCAATTATTTACTGATTAGAATACTTAAAAACAAGTATAATTTGAGTACAATAAATCTTTAGCAGAAACTGGAAACTTTGAACAGCTTAGTCACACAAACATGAACAATATATACAGTCTTTGCCCCAATTTCCTTCATATATATTAATAGCTGTTCCAATTGCATTTTATATAAAACCCTACAATATGACAGTATACAATATCAAGCTCTGAAGTTTTCCATGAGACTTTCAGTTTATTGAAAACCAAGTCATGACATAAAATACTCCAAACTTAGCTACAACTCCTTTTTTACACTGTTTCTAAACAAATTGAAATGTGTTTTTCCTTTTGTATTCTGCAACTGGTAAAGCAAACAAAACAGTGTTTCACATTTATATCCTTAATCTGCGTTCTTTTATTTTGGATTATTTAATGATGCATTATAAACACAGGCATAGACCATTATAAACATTGGCAGAATTTCTCACAAACTAACATGTCAGCTCAGGGTAATGCTGTTATTCATTTGGTAGCAACAAACACCTTCTTAACAAATAAAGTAAAGCTAATCTTTCAAAAAGATACATTAAGTGGGTGTACATGGTGGAGGGTCTGGAAGGGGGAAGATATAATATTTAACATGAGACTCCAAAACAATAAAACCAAATCCTGAGGGCCAGATTTTGCCACTTATATATGGGCAAATATGGGGAAGAAAAACTGACCATATAAATGTCAGGAACAGTAACAGTTCTTGTATTCGCTGTAGTGAGAATACAGTTCTACTCCTGATTCACTGGGGACACAAATACTTCAAGAAGTACAAGAAAGAGTCCTGCTACAGTTCCACATTCCCTATCTATTGGACAATACAGGGGACCAGCCACCTGGGACCATTAGTCCTGCCTTTCAAGCAATGCTTTTTCACACCACTCCCAGAAAACAGCTATATCAAAAAGTCACAGTTTACTCCTTACAAAGGTGCGACAGAATAGATGATATATATATAGTTAGGAGTAGGAGAGATAATAGGGAAAGACTTCAAATTTGGAGCTACCTAGTTAGCCATACTGATCTGCGCAAAAGAGAACTGCTTAAGCCATCTCTGGGCTAACAGATAATAGAATTTCTTTGGTGAAAATAAGTTATGAAATGTTTGAGATATACAACTGCTCAAGTGCCCTCATGTGATTAAAAACTCCTTTGTTGTTGTTTTTTTAAGATAATGTACATCACCAGGGATCTGGTTTTCTGTTTACTGCAGGAAAATGGATATTCATATTTGAAGGAGAAAAACACAGGTTTTCCTCTTTAAAGGAGAAAACTGTGGGAAACTGCATGTTTCCCCTCACAGGCTGGCAGCCTTCCAGACTGCAAGAGCTGGTAGGGGTGGGGGAAGCAGGGGGAATGGCGGGGGAAGGGTGATTGCAGACAGGGGAAGCATCTGCATACAGTCAGGCAAGGTGGTGGGAGCAGTCCTAGCAGCTGCATGCATATAAGTGAATGTGTGTGTGTGTCTGAGCACTGGAGCTGGGGCTAGGAGAGGTCAGGGGGGTGGGGGAGGCACCTGTCCCTCCAGCAGGGGAATGGGGCAGGGGGGCCTTTCAGGGGCAGCGGGGAGCTACATGGCCAGGCCAGTGGCACCAGGGCCAGTGCCTGTGCTTTCAGGGGTGGGGTGCTTGGTGATGCTGCGGGAGGGGAGGGGAGGGGGGGAGCATTGTCAGGCCACCTGGCACAGTATGGGAACCCCAGTCCAGGACAGCGGCATCCCCTTCTCCTCCCTTCAGCCCGTACTGGGGCTGGACTCACTCTGCCACCCCTGCATGAGTTGGAGCTGCCACACTCTGGCCCAGGAAGAATAGGTGCATCTGGAGGCCCCCTCCAGCAGAGGTAGGGAGGCAGTGGGCTGTGGGTCAGGAGTCAGGGGCACTGGTAGGGCTGGGGGGGGCTGTGGCTTGGGAGTGAGGGGCACCAGGGGGGCAGGGGACTGTGGGTCAGGAGCGCAGGGTACCAGCAGGGCCAGGGGCTGTGGGTCTGAAGTGGGGCACCAGCAGGGATGGGGGGCTGTGGGTTGGGAGGGAGGGGTATCAGCATGGCTCAGTAGGGCAGGGGACTGTGGATTGGGAGTGAGGTCACAGGCAGGGCCAGGGGGCTGTGGGTTGAGAGTGAGGAGCACTAGGTGGGGCAAGGGACTGTGAGTCAGGAATGTGGGGTACTGGCAGGGATGGAGTACTGCAGGTTGGGATTGAGGGGCATTAGCATGGCCTGTGGGGGGCTGTGGCTTGGCAGTGTGGGGCAATAGCACAGGCAGCGCCAGGTCACCAGCATATCAGGGCTTCTCAGTGCCACAAAGCAGCACGCGGGCAGGGGCAGCCGCAGCTGGTGATGAAGGTGGTAGGGGGAGTTCTGATTTTCTGTGATAAAAAAACCAAAATCAAATGCCAAAATATATATAGGTATTTAGAATTTATTTCATTATAATTGTTGAGGCACTGATAGGCTTTCAAATTATTTTTGAATTGTAAATATATCAATAAAACATTGTGTTATATATATATATATTAGTGGTGTTTCATTTTAATGGCATATTTAGGGTATTTTAATAAAATAATTTGGGATATTTTTTATCAGAGAGCTTGCAATTTTGAAACAGAGAGAACCAGGCTCCCTGTACATCAGGATACAAAATCCTTAAAAGACAAAACAAGGCGTCTATTTACTAAGATAGAAATCCAGAATGGAAAACTTTTGTATCTATTTCAAAAACATATTGAAATCACATATGCATACTCAAAAAACTTGATTTTAGAAGAAACAAACAAAATAGTGCCACATACTTTAACACTGACCACATTGATTATTTTAATACAGTCAGAGAAACACAACTTTGAAATTAAAATGCAATAAGTCAAGTTTCAGCCAAGAGAAAAGTGTTTTGTCTGAGTAACAATCTAATCAAATAATTTTTCCTGAGTTGAATCCATATTTCCCAAATTTTATTACAAGACACTCAATTCTGAACACACTGTTGATGTTAAGTCCTTGGAACAATTAATCATAATCATCATGCTTGGTTAGCATTGTTGATTACTCTATGCAAAAAAGTTTTCCAATAAAGCATGTTGAACTGTGGGAATAGTTTACTGTTGGCAAATAAACCAGGTATTTATTTAAAATAGATGTTTATTGTTTCTTTGCAACTGAATGTACAGTAAAATGATAGCAATCACTACGATTGGATTTAGATTGTACATTTCAATTTTAAAATTGAAACTTCAACCACTTTAGACTGTAAATTTGACCTACTATTTAACTGCCATTTATTCAGAGGGAAATCTCATTGATTTTAAATATCTATTTTCCTTAAAATCTACTATTCAGCCATTTCAGAAATGCTGAGTTTAAGGAACTGCCCTTAACTGAGTTTAAGGAATTGCCGCCATTAGGTGCATTCAAGATATACTAAAATACTCACAGCTATGCACATTCCTTTTAAGCATGGTGCTGCACAGATGGGGAAATAAAAGCAGCCATTTTGTCTTCTGGTGTATTTGGAAAAAAAGACAAAAAAACTTGCAATATTTTAAAACAGGGAAAAGGACAAATCTAATACAAAAATATTTTTTCTCATATCCAAAAATATTTAGGTTAACCTTTCACACATTTAGAGGATTAGCAAAGATCAGTTGCCAGAAGAGGTATAATTTAATTAAAAGTGGAACAAAATTGTATTGAAAATGTTGGCAGATGTTATAGTGGTCATTTAATTAATGGAGTTCCTTATTGTTGATGTCCTTCATTATAGCTAAGCATTTTTTTAAAGTGTTTTAAGATATAGAGTTGCCTAATGGAGATGGTAAACTGCATTATATGCCATGGTACATTAAAGTGTACAATTTAGAAGCTGATAGCTTTCCTTCTGTGTCAAAAAGTCCTCTTTCATAGATTTCATAGACATTAGGGCTGGTAGGGACCTCGGAAGATCATCGAGTCCAGCCCCCTGCCCAAAGGGCAGCAAGTCAGCTGGGGTCATAGGATCCCAGCAAGATAAGCATCCAGTTTGCTCTTGAAGTTGTTCAATGTAGGCGCTTGAACCACCTCCGGTGGCAGGCTGTTCCAGACCTTGGGGGCTCGGACAGTAAAGAAATTCTTCCTTATGTCCAGCCTGAAATGGTCTTGCAGGAGTTTATGACCATTCAACCTAGTCGTCATCCCTAGGGGTGCTCTGGTGAACAAACGTTCCCCCAGATACTGGTGGTCACCCCTGATAAACTTATAGGTGGCCATCAGATCACCCCTGAGCCTGCGCTTTTCCAGGCTAAAGAGCCCCAGGGCTCTCAGCCTGTCATCGTAGGGTCTGCTTCCCTGACCTCTGATCATGTGCGTGGCTCTTCTCTGGACTCTCTCAAGCTTCTCCACATCCTTTTTGAATTGTGGAGCCCAAAACTGGACGCAGTACTCCAGCTGTGGCCTCACCAAGGCCAAGTACAAGGGGAGAATGACGTCCTGGGATTTGCTTGAGAAGCATCTATGGATGCAAGCCAGCGTTTTGGTTGCTTTACTAGCCGCAGCATCGCATTGCAGGCTCATGTTCATCTTGTGGTCAATGATGACCCCCAAGTCTCTTACTTCCATAGTGCTAGCCAACATAGCATTGCCGAGCCTATAAGGATGCTGCGGGTTTTTCTTCTCAAGGTGGAGAACCTTGCATTTATCGGCGTTGAACACCATCAGATTCTCGTCTGCCCACTTGCTGAGCCTGTCCAGGTCAGCCTGGATCACCCGCCTGTCTTCTGGTGTGGATGCTTTGCCCCAAAGTTTGGTGTCATCGGCGAACTTGGCCAGTCCGCTTCTGACTCCAGTGTCCACATCATTAATGAAGATGTTGAACAGTATGGGTCCAAGGACAGAGCCTTGGGGGACCCCACTGGTCACAGGACACCATGATGAGCGACTTTCATCAATTACTACCCTCTGGGTCCAACCACAGAGCCAATTTTCCAGCCAGTGGATCGTGGTGGACCCAAGGCGACAATTGGCCAGTTTCACCAAGAGGTGATCATGGGATACCATATCGAAGGCTTTTTTGAAGTCAAGATATATGACATCAATCTCTTCTCCCTTGTCCAGGTGATAGGTCACCTGGTCGTAGAAGGAAATGAGATTGGTCAAGCAAGACCTACCCGCAACAAACCTGTGCTGGCTATTCCTTACGATGTTGGCATTGGCTAGTCCATTAAGGATGGCCTTTTTAATAAACTTTTCTAAGATCTTCCCTGGGATAGAAGTCAGGCTAATGGGCCTATAGTTAGCTGGATCCACTTTCCTCCCTTTCTTGAAGGTAGGCACCACATTGGCCATCTTCCAGTCTTCGGGCACTACACCAGAGCACCAAGAGTTTTCAAAGATCCGTGCTAGAGGCTGGGCTATGATGCTCGCCAGCTCCTTGAGTACCCTGGGGTGAAGACTGCCAGGGCCGGCTGACTTGAAGGTATCCAGCTTCTCAAGATGTTCCTTCACAAAGTCAGCATTAATGGAGGGCAGGGGATCACCCTCACCCGGACTTCCCTGTCCCGTAGCGGGCATGGGCGTCCCATGGGACTGATGAAAGACCGACGCAAAGTGCCTATTTAATAGGTTGGCTTTTTCCTGGGCATCAGTTGTCAGTTGCCCCATCTGGTTCAGCAGGGGTCCAGTGTTACCCCTGCTTTTCCTCCAGCTCCCCACATATCTGAAAAAGGACTTTTTATTGTCCTTGATGCTCAAAGCTAGTTGGAGTTCAGTTGCAGCCTTGGCTTTCCTGGTATGCTCCCTATAGGACGGGACCAGTGCAGAATAATCCTCCTTGGAGGTGACTCCCATCCTCCATCCTTTGTAGGCCTTTCTTTTTAGCCTCAGGAGGTCTGCTAGGTCCCTGGAGAGCCAGGGGGGCTGCTGTGCCCTCTTGCTACCTTTCCTCCGAGATTGAATAGACTTAGTTTGTGCATTGAGGATCGCTCCCTTGAGGAGCAACCACTCTTCTTGAACTCCCCTCTCCCTGTGGTCATGGTCCCTTAGGGCCTCGCTGACAAGCCTCCTGAGCTTGTCAAAGTTGGCTTTCCTGAAGTCAAGGACTTCTATGTTGCTGACTGACTTGCCAGCTTTTCGGCGGATGGTGAAGGTGATCAGTTCGTGGTCGCTGTCACCCAGCTTCCCATCTTTAAAAGCTACTCTGCCAATGTTTTTTTTTCCAGTTTATGGAGCCGGTATTAAATTATACTTTAGCCAATGTCCCAATCCTAAAACTGGAATTTCCACTTCATGGAATAATTTGTAATTTTTTTTTTAAATTTTCAACTATGTAAAAAAATAGAATTGTGAGTTTTGCTGTATATTACCATTTTCCAAAAAATGCTCTAAAAATACTCACTTTGTGACATCACTGTATACCAGTGATTATGTCCATGAATTCCTGACATAACTGTAATACTGTATTCTGTATTTTTATAATTTGCAACAAACATGTTTCTTCTCTATAGTTTTGAGGTGGTTGGAACTGAAAATTACATTCCAATTTTTGCTGCTTCTAAGGTACCTATTACTAGCCAGGGATTTTTTTTCCTCACTGTTTTCATTAACACACTGTAGTAACAGCTCCAGAAGTATATTTTCACTTTTAATCTCAAATTAACTCATTAACAGATAGATCTCAAAACTAGGGCTGTCAGTTAATTGCAGTTAACTTACATGATTAATGCAAAAGCAAATTAATACATTTTTTTTTTATCACGTTAATCAGGCACATCCTTTTGACCAGCAGAGTGGACCACCTCTGGACCATCTGGAACCTGTGTGCACAGCCCTGGCCTCGGCCTGCCCTGTGCCTGCTCCATACTCACCTACTAACACTGAGCAGTGGCAGTGGCAGCAGTCAGACAGAAGCTTCTATCTGGCACGGGGGAAAAGTAGCCCCTCTTCCTCACCAATGCCAGGCCCTTTTTGCTGCAGCCACCCAGAGCCCGCACTGCTGTCTCCAGGCCACCCAGAAGGGCAGTGGTGGCAGTGCAGAGGGGCCACAGGGTAGCCCATGCACAGCAAGAAGGACCCAGCTGCAATGAGGGGGAGGAGCTGCTTTTCCTCCTCACTGAGCAGCAACTTCTGCCCATTCACTGCTGGTGTTCAGCATGGGCAGGTGAGTTTAGAGAAGGCGCGGGGCAGGCTGGGGTTGGGGCTATTCTCACGGGTTCCAGCATGTCTGCTTCAACTAGGGAGCAAGTCCGGAGTGGGCGCAGGGTGGGCAGGAGCCACAGGGTGTATGGGCTCTGGGCTGCTGGGTGGGTGGTGCTGACTATTATTTAACTGTGCGATTAAAATTGTGATTAATTGTATTTTTTTTTAATTTCACAATTAATTGCGATTATTTTTTTTAATTGTTCATCAGCCCTACACCAAACCAATTTTAAAAAAAGGTCAAGACAAAAGTGTACAGTATTCTCTCTCCTGCATCCCTCTATGGTTGCCATGAATTGCTTTTACACTTAGGCTAAGTACAAATATTTAGGGAGGTTAGGGGGAGGTTAAAACTAAAAATGGCCATCCAATCTAACTCAGTTTGCCCGGGTGCAGCTCTTACACTTAGATTGGCCTAACTAGAGATCTAGGAGCAAACTGTATAGAAGTTCAGGAAGTTTAGATTGGTCTAAAAATGGCTGACCCAATCTAAGTTATCCCTACCTCTGTGGTAGTTTAATTTAGATATATACAGTTCCCAGTGCAGCCTCGGGGCTGGGAAAGCCCAGCCACTGGCTCCATCTCCACAGCTGTACTTTTCTTACCCACCCCCTGGCACCAGACTACTTGTGGCCCTCCAGCCCCTTCCACCTCCCCCAGATGGACAACCATCTCTGTGGACCACCCCATGCCCCCAAGCCTGCCAAAACCCCCCATCCTGCAAGTCTTTCCCAGTGTTGGGAGCCAACTGAAGTAAGTTGGGGTGGGGGGAGGGGAGGGATCGGGGGGGTTGGTTCACTGTGGGGGATTGTTTGTCATGGGGTAGGGAGGGTCAGGGGTTAAAATTGTCCCTGGTCTGGACAACCCCCCAAGCCCTCCCCCCAGGCCTTGCTAGTTCCCCTCATCCCACCAAACCCTTTTGGACCTCACCAACCTCCTGTGGACCCTGTTATCCCCCCAATCCCTCCAAGCCCCCTACAGGCCCCATTTGCCTCTCCAAATATTGACAAACCTGCCAAGTCTCCACCAACCCACCTGCACAGACCCTGCTAGACCCTCCAGACCCACCGCCCCCCACAAACCTACTTCCTTCCCTGATCCTCCCAATCCCTCTCATGGACCCTGGTTGGTTCCCCAACCCCCCCACCCCCACAAGCCCCAGTTCCCCCCTGATACTTCTGATCTCTCCTATGAGGATCCTACTTGACTTCTCAATTCTCCTACACCCCACCACAGCCCATGCTTCCCCCACCCCTGATCCCCTCATGGACCACACTTGCCCCCCACTACTCCTAAGTCCCCCTGCTAGCCCCCCTGATCCCAATTTACTTTAGATCAGATGGCCATTTTTAACTCAATTTAATCTCCACCTTAACTTCCTCAATGTCTGTATATACCTTAAATCTAACAAAAGGGTTGCAATCTGGGCAGAGTCACTGAGTTTCCCTCTCCTGTTTGCAGGCCTAAATATGATAATAGCCCAAAGTCACTTGCAATGTCCAAAGCATGAAGACCACATGCCCCTGGAGGCTGAGGGGACACGACAACTGCCCACAGGTGTCAGCCGTGATGTTGGTGGCAGGGGCATGGCAGCAGCGAGCGGAGAGCTCCCACAGGTGGCCACAGTGGTGTCAGCGGAATGGGGGTGTGAGGGGGTGACAAGCCACAACCAGTGGTTGGCAACCACCTGCAGATGCCACCGACAGTGTTGGCGGCAGCAGCCAGCAGCAATCGGGGACCGCCCACAGATGCCGCCAGTAGCACTTGCACCCCCTACGCATCACCAATGGTCAAAAAAGTGCCAGATCCATTTCAAGAAGAATAGATAGAAGAAAAGTCTGCAGAAAGACTTCTTTAACATATTTTTAGAGGACAGACTGAAAGATTGAGATTAAAAAGATAGAGAGAAACTGGGTGCATCTACACATTCAATTAGTGTGGCATGATAAACTCTGGTGCAGTTTATGCCAGAGTTAATAGCGGCTGGGCACAGTGTCTATATGTGCACCCAGGACCACAGGAGTTTGAGCTGGGGTGGCAGCAGGTTTGGGGGTTTAGCCCCGGGCTCCAGATAGCAGCATCAGGCACTGGAAGAGCTGGCTGGAGCATGAGAGTGACCAAAAAAGCAGAGCCATGTGGCTAGCTGGCAGGCAGGGGTCTAGTCCCTTGCTTCCTGGGCTGACCAGGCACAATTTAGGCCCAGGTCAGCTTTTAACATGCATTTAGGTGCCGTTATTTTCACTGCTGTAAAATACTTCTGTCCTTGACAGAGATGGAAATTAGTTTTCTGTGGCCTAATAGCATTACATGTGTAGTCTGTGATGCTTTACTCCACAGCAAATTAGTTTACTGAGCAGTTAAGCGCACGTGTAGATGCACCCATTGGGCACATGTATATGTGGTATTAATGCGCAGCAATCAATTCTAGTCAATATCACACCAGAGTTTATTGCTTCTGGGCACTGTGTTTGGATGTGCACCCAGGACCACAGCACATTGAGCTGGGTTAGAGTAGTTGCAGCTAGCAGGGGGCTCCAGGGGTCAGCCCGCCAGCCTGGGGCTGCTCCCCCCGACTCAACATGCTGTGGAAGGGCTGGCAGGGGTACGAGGGTTGCTTCAGTGCGGAGCTGGCCAGCAGGCAGCCTCCACACTGAAGCATCCTTGTGCCCCAGCTGACTAGGTCAGTATCTACATGTATGTTGCTGCAAAGTAAAAAGCTCTGTCGTAGCATAGTACTTGTGTTTACAAGTACTAATCTATGTAGGATTATCTCCATGGATGATGATAGATATGAATCTTAATAGCACTTCACATGTAGATGGTGAGACATTTACTGCAGAGCTAATTAGGTAACTCTGGGGCAGCTGCCTTCCAGCCCTGTGCCCTGAGCAGCAGATCGGGATGCATGGCTGGAAAACTGTCCCCTCCCCCATCAGCTATTCCCAGCCCCACACCTGATCAGCAGATTGGGGTATAGGGCTGGGAAACAGCTGTCTGGAGTAAGGGACAGTTCCCTCTCCCCTGCTGCCTGGGCTGACCAGAAGCAATTTGCTTCTGATCAGCTGTCGACATGTGCACTGCTACACAGCAGCTACTGTGGGGTTAAGATTCATGATCACCTAACAGGTAAAGGACAGATTTTACTCTGAACTGAGGTTCACCATTATATTTATTCATTCCCTCCATTAGTAAGTTATAACATCAAAAGTATACAGAAATATATTTTGAACGGTAATTTCTCTCTTCCTGCCTCAAATTGTGACAGTATTGGGAACTTGAATATAGACAAAGACAACTGCAGCAGTTTTGTATTGAAGCTGTTGAAAATTTGGAAATCCTGTTAATATGCAGTGAAAGAAAATTTGTAGTTTGTTGTTTATATATCCATATGTATAAATGGAAAAATGTCCATTCTATTACACCCAAGGAAACCTTAATGAAGGCAAATTTTGCTTTAGATGTATGTAATTAGTACTAAGGCTTTTTTTGTTTCTTTCTTTACACTTTGAAACAAACATTTCTGCTCTCATCTGAAATCTGAACCCACCTGTACAGCTGGTCAAATCCTAATCCCATAGAGTTGTACAAATGAATATTTCACCATATCTTGAAGAACATGTACCAGAACTGTTCAGTTTTTAAACCTTAGTAAAGATGGCTAAGGGTGACTGGAATAGATAATCCTTATTCAGGATGAGTGAGATGCATTCCTGATATAAACAGGAACTACAGGAAAGCTTTCTGAATATATCATTAAATTTTTACGTTCAGTTTTTAGATCAGTTTAGACTAGAATGGGATCAGCATTGAGAAGGTGCTTCAGCTGAAGGGGCTTCAGAAAGGCAAATGTGCATTAAGCCAATCATCTTACTAAAGGCCAAATAGCCAAATTATGAAGCTTTTTCACATGCTGATGGGTAGTGGAATTCACTGGGTACATACAAACATTACACTCAGATTGACCTAATTAGGATCAGGTTGATCTAAGTGGAGATCTGAGATTTGGGGAGGTTAGACTGGGCCCAAAAATGGCCAGTCTGATGTAACTGAGTTCACCTGAGGACATGAGCTAAATTAGAATACAGGTTAGCCCAGTCTTTACATGTTTGGAGCACAACCGCAGGTATAGGAAAGCCCAGCCACTTGCTTCAGCCCAAGCCCCAGGTCTGCACTCTTCCTACCCTCCCCACAATGACTGGGCTATTTTTAGCCCCTGTACTCCCCCACTCCCCGCCCCCCCCCCTCCCCCTGCTCCATGCAGACCTATCAAACCCTCCCAACCATGAACCCACCAGCCCCCTCTGGACCAGCCAATGTCCCCCTGTGGACCTGCCAGCCCCATTCCCCAAATCTGATTTACTTAGATTAGGTGCTTAGTCTAGTTCCCAGCACCAACAAACACCCACAGAAACAGGACCTGATCTATAATTTCACGGCTTAAAGTAAGATCATACCATCTCCCATTGGGACTTAGTATGTAAGTACTCAACAAGGGCTTTTTAATCTATCCCTAAAACATTTATTTTAAAAAGCCTTTCTCTCTTTTTAATCTGCATTAGCTGTATGATTTTTCCTGGGAGAAATATTACATATAGAGAGCAGGGTAGGAATCCTGGCATCTCAAGGAAACATAGTTAATGTTGCCATTTACTCTTCTGATTTCATTACTTGGATATATCATGTTATGCCAATTAGTAAAGATGCCTTTAACAGTGCAGAGAGCTATAGCAATAAAAAAAAAATCCACTCCATCCATCAGCATCGTGGGCACAAAACCAAACATAAATAAGAAAATGTAATAAAACTTTTAGAAGAGTGTACATTTCCAAGTCTTTCTCCCCACCCTCAAAGGAGCTAAATTCCATACTATGTGCCTATGCAAATGGAAAGGTATTCGAGAGGCAATACCAGAGTTGTGTTCATATTCCCCTGAGCCTATATCATTTTACCTGATAGGGTATGATTAGGGGTCTATTGAACTTGAGGTGGCTGCTGGCCAATTTCGCATGCAGATCAAGGGGCTGGCAGCCATTTTGTAGGTGGAGCTCACCATGCCTCTAACTGGCCGAAGGGCTCTGCCCTTTGCCACTGATTGGTTGTGAGGGCTGTCCATCATGTGACTGCACCACTTGCTGCTGGTTGGTGGTGAGGGGTAAGGCTGTATGATAGACACTGCACAGCCAATCAGCAGTGAAGGGCAGAGGCAACACCCATCTTACCATGCCAACAGCTCCCCATCTCCTCTCAGCAGGCTGTGCAGCCAGGCTGCAGTGGCCATGAAGGACTGCTGGCTCCCCAGAGGGAACCGGCATCTTATTTTCAGTAAGCTTTTTTTCAGGGAGCCTGCACTTTTTCATGGACCTTGCCTGAAATCATGGTTTCTGTGAAAATAATGAAATTGCAATTTTGGTATGTCCCTACGTATGATATATGGGGTGGCTGACACAGGAATTGCCACAGAAATTGGAATTCAGGGCTGGATGCCACCACCCTTGCTCTCCTTAAGTAGCATCTTCTTCTATATGCTGCCCTACAGAAACCAATATAGTTATTTTGACATACAGAACTACTCTACTTAATGAAGAGCAGCACAGTCTGGCCCACTGAATCAAGACAATGAAAAATGAAGACATTTTCACTGATGGAACTTGCTTTTGAATATATGTGCACTTCTGCTTAACAAACAACTCTTGGGATGTTGCTAAACTAATACCATTGCACCCATGCAGTTTGTGATGGATGCTTTCTATAAATCAAAACATAAAGTGCATGATCTGATTTTATAAGTTACAAATGATTGGCCTGTAAACTCAGGATTAAGTACTTACTATAAGTGTTGGAAGGAATCTGTAATCTCAGTGAGAGATTATTTTTGCCCATAACAGATTAGTACCAGGTCTTTGGCCTTCTATGCTGCACCCTTTAACCCTGAGTAGCAAAAAAAAGGCATGACTAAGGGAAAAGAGCCTTGGTTGAACTGTACTGCCTTCTGATGATTCGTTGCTTACTATAACACCAATTGTGACTCCTGGGTACATAATGGAGCATCCCAAATTCAGTAGAGTCAAACTAGTGAAATCCCTGCCCCGAGAAGTTTATGAGTTAATGCCCCAGTCTTACAATATGATCCATGCAGGTGGATCCACGTGCCCACGCAGCAAGTTCCGTGGCAGGGTGAGGGCTTGACTTGATAACTGATATATACTAGCATGTTCGTGTCTGCAACAATACCAACCTCTTTAAGATTAGTTGGACTCTCCAAATCTAATCCATTTTTGGGATAGAACACCTGATGCAAAGAGCACCACTGAAACCTGTTAGATAGTTGTGCTAATTCAGAGCCAACTGATTTTTCCAGCCACATCTTAGTAATGCATACAAGATTTAGTTCTCTATATATGCATATATCAACAGATTTATTATAGGAAACACATGCACATTTGATAATCTGAGTTGAAGATTTGGGTAAAAAGCTTGAGAAGGGGTTGCAGGACAGGTATCTGGATGATTCATAACAGCTCTTTTTTTAAAAGCTTTTGCTAGCACTCCTCAAAAGAAAAAGTGTAATCTAATGTATGCTTTTTTAACACAGTAAAAAATAAAACTTTATAATAGTGCCTGATTCTCCTCTGAGTCACACAGTTTTACACCAGTATAATTCAACTGAAAGCTATAATGATTTCATTACACAATGATGAGTCAGGCCTAAATACTCAAATACCCAAATATGAAACCATAACATCCAAAGCAAAATGTAACTCTAACACAATCCCCACCAAGCTATAGCATAATAATAGCCTTTTTCAATCCATTGCATACCTCAGTGAGCCTTATCTTCTTCAGTCCCTTCCCAGGGAAAGACCTGGAAAACTGCCTTAGTAGCTGGAGTGCAAGGCAGAGCTGGGCTCCATGTTTGTATATCTAAACAGAAGTGGATTAATTAATTGAATAACATGTTAATTCAACTATGAAAATATAATGCTACACATGACCACAGAAAAGGGAAATTCATTTACATCACTGTATATTCAGAATAATGTCACTGAAATCAATGACATTTTTCCAGATTAATGCTAATAGAATTGTTTGCTTAAAGGTATTACACATGGGAAAACAGAACACAACTTTTAAATACATTTCACATCACAACACTGAACCTAAAAAATGTACAGACGGTGCTTTGACTTGCTATAATAAAAATTAGCTTTGGAAAAGATAATGGTCATTTTAATTAAGAGATACTGTATAAATCCAAGGAACACAGTTCAGAAAGGAGTCTATAGCAGAAGAAAGAACAGGAAATAAATATTGGTTGTCTACTGAAACTTCTGCTATCAAGAAAGTGTTAATTTCTTTTTCATGATTATGTTTATTAGGACCAGGTAGAAAGCAAGAATTTTGCCTCATTAAAAATTGAGAGTTTTTTACATTTATTTCCATTCTGTTGCAAAATAGAACCAAAATCTTTAAAAATGTTTCACCAATGTGAGAGAAAGAATAGTTAATAGCTATAGCTGTAGTGGTCAGGACACATACTGGATGTGGGAGTGCAGGATCAACTTGCTGTTCTTCCTGTTTCAGACCAGAGGCCTAAACCTTGCTCTCTCATATCTATGTAAATGCTCAAACTAATAGCTATTCTGCCATGATCTCCCTTATTTATCCAGAAAATCCATTCTGAACCTGAGAAATCTTCCCAAAGTAAGTCTCCCTGAATCACATCCCAGGTAACTTTAGGCAGAAGCATTCTTTTTTGAAAAAAATCAGCAATTAGCAACGAAAAAAATCAGCCAAAAATTTCTGACCAGCAGTAATATTTATTAGGAGCAAAACAGTAGCTGTCTTTGGCCAAGCATGGAAAAGCCTAATATCCTAATGTTGTTTGTTCAGAACTTTGAGAATCTGAGGTGAACCCCCATTTTGTGCTGTGCCTGGATGAGTGCATGTAATTCTTATAAATGTCCTAACAACACTACCTCTAGAAACACAGGAAAGAATTAATGCTTTCACCTACAGGGACCCCAGGCCAGGCAACTTTAACTTATTACCCACAAAACTACCAACCCAGGATGCCCCATTGTCTCTGGCATTGGCATCATCACATAGGGAGTTTCTGGCTATGGTGACTCCATCCTATCTCATATGCCACTGGAGTTGCCAGCTATTTGAAAGACACCAAGGATTCTTAAAGAATTCGGGATCCATTGATGAGCCTCCAGCAAACATCATATTAGCTACCATGGATGTCACATCTCAGGACACCAACATCCCCCATGAGGATGGATTACAAGCTATAAAGAACATTATCCCCACTCAGGTCACTGCTTCTGTTTCCATCACACTCTCCTGCTTTGTCCTCATACTCAACTATTTCAGAGCTGGGGATATGCTAAGAACCTACAGATGAAACTCTTGCAAAAGAAGGTGGAGCAGCGCACACAGGGGCACTGCACACCACTCAAAACCAGAGCCTGGCTGGCCAGAGCCATGCCCCAGCTGTTGGCCAGGCTCTGAGCAGCAGGATTGCCACTGCTGCAGCCCCAGGAGGATCCAAGGTAAGGTTGGTGGGACCAGCCCAGTGCTGGCCCCAGTCTCCCCTACCCCACCTGGGGTAGCCTGCTGCATGCCAGGGGGGGTGTGGCACAGGCATTCCCTGAGGACAACTAGCAGCAGCACAAGGTGTCCTGCTGCTAGTTGTCCCCAGGGAACTAAATGTCCACGCTCATGTGGATGTGGCCATCAAGTAAACCATAGGGAACAAACCTGTCCTGATTTACAGAGTATTTCCAACCTCAAATGATGTCTCCCAAGCAACAGGCTACATACCTCCTATTCTCACTGGGTTCCCAGACCTTAAAGCAGACCCAGATACAAGCTATGTCCCTCATCAATAGAGATCACAAGAAATCATCCACAAACTATTTCAGGGGCGGGAAAAATGCAGCCTGAGGGCTGAATGCGGCCTGCCAGACCATTCTATCTGGTCCGTGGGGCCCCTAAAAATTTTAGAAAATCAATATTTCTTTGCCCCTGGCTCCCTGTCATGCAGCCCTCGATGGCTTGCCAAAATTCAGTAAGCAGCCCTCGGCCCGAAATAATTGCCCACCCCTGGACTAGATTGCATTAAGTATGGTCTAAACAGGGAATAGGGATTATTATTCCATTACCTGGATTACTCTTGTGACCACCTTTGTTCCTATGATTTAGTACTTATTTGCCTTTCTCAGCATTGTCCTCCTTTTCCTATGTCCCCTCCCTCTCTCCCTTCCAAATCACTCTATTTCATAGCCTGCTCTTTGAATATCCTTTCATAGCATCTGATGAAGTGAGCTCTGGCTCATGAAAGCTTACGCATCTCTGATTTAGTTAGTCTGTAAGGTTTAGGCATCTCTGATTTAGTTAGTGTCACCTATCTTATAAATTTAGCACTTTCCATAATTAGGACCAATGGGATTTTTGTCCAAGGCATGCCACTTAATTTCAAGATTAAAAGTAGAATTCTGAATGCCAAATCCTGAAGGACTGTTGATTAGAAGACCTTATAAATAAAAGTGATTTTGCCATGTTTTAGAGAAACTCAAGATTGCTATTACAAATACTCAGCTGTATTTGTTACCTTGTACTTTTAAAGAATGCTTCATGAGCCTAGTTTGGCTCTACAAAATGTAGAGGTATTGTGCAAATTCTATACATTGCATTTCAAAAACAGAAAGGATTTAAAAATCCAGGTGAATTCCCTCCTCCTGCCTCCAACATATGATCTTTATCTTGGTATACAGCAAGCTGTTTTCTACTAAATGAAGATTTGCATAAAACTCAGGTAGATTTATTCATATGAATAAATACTTTCCAATAACATCAGACATCTACTGATCCTACTAAACATCAAAAGCAAAGCTTGCTGCTATTCACCACTGGGTTCAGTGCCATGACAACAGATGGAATTCATGGCTGAAGGGGAAAAAAAAGAAAAAAAAGACTTCCATCCCACTGTCACTTTTTGTAAGAATCCCTAAAGAGAAAATTATGCAAACGAGTAGAAAGTGAATGCAGAATTGAAATGCCTGTGAACATTTGCTATCTGCATTTTTCACAAAATAGCTTATTTGGATATAATGTAAGTGGTAAAAGTAGATATGGGAGTGTTATTTAAATTCTTAAAAGGGGAGAAGGGAAGAAAGGGAAATGGGTCTGATTCTGCTTCCTCTGAAGTTAATAGAAACATTCAAAACAATCTATGATCTGTTCAAAGGCAGATTAAATATAAATGCAATTTCTGTGCTATCCAAGAAAATATGATTTTTTTCTGATGAGAATGCTTTAAGGCACTTCAATTCAACTATGTGTGTTTACATCAAAATTGCTTCCAAGACTCGTTATTAATCTTTAGTTTCTCAATATGTTAAACATTACCACACTATTTTGTAGGAAAACTGCAGATAGAAAAGGCTGTGCTGTAAAGTAACTTGTGTGTTTTCATCTTTCATAAAAATAGCTATTGATGTTAATGTAATTCACAAAAATCTCACAAGAGGAGAATTTTGACCTGGTTTTGTCAGATGAAAACCCCAGGAAAATGAGACCAAAGATCAGATATCAGTTTCTTACTTAGGACCAAATTAGCTTTGAGTGACAGGATAGCCTGAATCTCTGGGCCTAAAAGTTGGAAAGGGATGTCCAATAGAAGGAGGACCGTCCTTCTTCTCCTTCCCCCTTTTCCTCTCTCCCTCCTGAAGTAGATTGATTTAAACTACAGGATTGCTACAATAACATGCAGGAGAAAAGAAATAGGTAAAGAAGGTAAGCAAAGGAAACTGCTAAAGAATATTTTTAAGGGCCTGATGCAGGACATTTCTCTTAAAGGAATTTGCCATTGATTTCAGTGAATGAATGATCAGATCACATGTAAGAAACAGACTATATCAGCCAGCTCCAGTCATTTAAATCTGCATAAGAAGGAAGCATGCTGCACCAGAAATAGATTTTCAGCATTGTCTTAACACTTTTCCCAGCAGAAAAAAACAAGTGCCTTTGTAAGGGGCTTTCCGTTAGAACCATCTGTAATATTGATCAGAAGCATGCCCGGTTTTGCAGGATGATAGTCAGAAATAATTCTCTCTCACACAACTTATTTATTTTTAAGTCCTCATCCATATCCTTGTTTTGCTGAATGGTATAGAAAAACATGAATATTTTAACTAGCCCAGTTCTGAATTACACAGGCACCTAAATTAAAATTGCAGTCGTCGAAGCAGCCTACTCTTCTAGGTGTCAGAAGCAATACACCAAGGGAATCTCTTAAATCCAAATACCCCTGAATATTGAGAAAGTTCTGATATAGATTTCCTGGTTTTGTGGATTAGATTTGTGATGATAGATATATTTTTCTTTTATAGACTAACTATGTAAGGTAAAAGGATATTCATAAGAACATACGAAGTGCCACTCTGGGTCAGACCAACAGTATATCTAGCCCAAGATCCTATCTCAAACAGTGGCAAGAAGTAGATACCGTAAAAGGAAAGTGTATGTACAGGGCATATGGTATTTAGTGTAATCCATCCCCTGGCAGCAGCCATCATTGCTTAAAAATATAGCCCTGACAGTTCTTTTTAATAGCTCTTAAGGGACCTCTCATCCATGACTTTGTCTAGTCCCTTTATGAACCTTGTTATACTATTTGCCATTACATTTTTCTGTCGCAACTGTGAGAAATGTGAATGTGTTGGATCTACACGTATGAATCTAAAGTTATTGTCTGTTGAATCTGTTAATGGCAATGAATGTATACTTTTACTTTATAGGTGCAGACAGAAATGACAATTTTCGCCTGATCTGATCACAGAAAGCAGCTTATAGCTGTGACCAAACACAAGTGCACCACTGCAAACAGCTTAAAAATGGCCGACTGGGTGAAAATCTAACCCCTCATTATCAGGTAAGATGTTACAAAATGTTACACCTTTTGTGCCTTCGGAGCTCCCAGCCTGTCACTGTTTTCAGAATGGGAGGGGGGGAAAAGGAGCAGAGGGAGTTTGGTCAGAGGGGGTTTCAGCTGAGGTGTGGGGGCTCCAATTCACCCACCCATCAGCACCAGCTGGGGAGTCCCCAAAATGAGTTCCCTCTGCTGCCTTTCTCCCATCCCATTCTGAAACAGTGAGCAGTGACAGAGAGCCCTGGCTGTTGCTATGGGAACCTGGCTGCAGGCTCCCCTCCCCCTGGAACCAACAAAGAACTTCTGTCTGGTCTGGGGTAATGTTGTAAGTCAGAACGCTTTGCAGAAATCGTTACGAGTTAGAGCTGGGAGCGGCACTTGTGCGCACACCATATGTTTACAATATATTCTGTGCTTGCCGGTCTGTCAGCACTCTTTTCCACACTTGTGGCAGTGTCATTTTTTTGTGTGTAACCTGGGTGCCACCCCTGTCCAATATCAGGGATGGTGTAGTGAGAGTGGGGCAGGGCTTCTGGCCAGCCCCAATTTACTTTCCAGCCAGCCCCTGCTCCCCACAGAGCAGCCTGTGGTCCCAAGAAAGTCTAACACTTAACTGATTTAACTATTTACACTTTATTTACAAAACAAGAATAATAGGAAAGGTTATTTACAAGTTAATTTATATGGCATAACCAGAATCACAAAACAAAACAGAATGCATTAGTCAACCCTTGACTCAAAAACCACAGGTAGTGTAACTGGCAGCTTTCAGCCACTGCTGAGATGCTACCACAAGGAAGCAAGGTGCTCACGCCCAGCAGCTCCAACAAGCTTCCCAATAAGCAACAGACTGCAACAGGTTAAGCTCTTCTCGTCTGCAGCAATCAAATTGTATCAAACCCTAACCCCCCAAAGAGGCTGAAGGGTGACCCTCTGTGGCAACCAAAAAGGCAAGCAACAAACAACAGTAGGCTCCTGCAGCAATCAGCATGACCCAAGCACAAAGCTCAGGGACTCCATCTGATGACAATCAGCTGCAGAATAAGGGACAGGACTGAGTCCCCCCTGGGGCAGTCAGTGGTAGATGGTCAGCAGCACAGGCAGCTCTTAGGAGTCATTGCTCTAAACCCCTGCTCCAGATGACTGGCCAGGCGCCCCACATGCCTCGCAGCTTGCCAATCCCGCTCTGAGTGCCTGCCTGTTGCCCTGTGGGGTCAGGCAAACTGTCAGGATCTCAATGTTGCACTGTTAGACAGGAGGGTGTGACACAATCTCACATATACAAACACACAAATCAATTAGGTGCATACACACACACACACTACCAGCTCAGGCACATACACATCCAAACCAGCCTGGGCACATGCATACCTATCACCAATTCAAGCACATACACACTACACACTAAAACTTAGACACAAATCAATTGTCAATACCTGCACAATCAGTACACATACACAGATCACTAATTCGTATATCATGCACACAATGATATATATATAGATACACACACACGTACATATACACATACATACATATACTCACCAGTTCACACACACACAGCCCACCTACACATAGGTAAGTTCCTAACTTGGATGGTACGGTATGTGTGTGCTTGGGGTACCTGGGATACTTGGGGGAAGGTTAAGATGAGAGAGAGAGAGAGTTAAAGTGTAGGGAGTGAAAGTTGCCAGAACTAAGATTAGAACCGGTGGGCTAGAGAGAAGCTGGCTGAGGAACTGAGGCTTGAAGTTATTTAAGATAGAGTGGGGCTGGAAACTGAGGCACACAGCTGAGATATTAGAGGGGGGAAGATAAGTGATGGCAAGGAAAGAGAGAGAGAAGCAGAAACCTGGGAGCTTGGGGCTAGAAACAGGCTGACAGCTTAGAGACTGCAGGGGCAGATAAGTGGTGGCAAGGAGGAAACAGTCAGGAAACAGACAAAAACTCAACTCAGGGTTTCAAAATAACAGGTTTATTAAACAGACAACATACTATACAGCCCCATGAAGTTATTGGTTCCCACACACATACACAAGGACTCACAATGGCAACAGGAGAAAGAGATTCAGTGGAAGGGTTGGAGTCCAGGTGGGGAAGAGAAGCAGAGTCCAAGTCCTTGGTTGAAGAGGGGGTGGGGGTGATAGCTACCTATCCAGGCTGGAAAGGGGTCCTTGTCCAGTAGGTATTGTCCAGAGGGGGGGTCGCCAGCAGGGCCTCTGGGTGGGTAGGTCGTGTGGCATGGTGCTTGTCCAGATGGAGAGGGCATCCCAAAGAGTCAGTCTTCATTACCCCTTTTTATGGGGCAGACTACTTATCATCTCCTATGGGGAGGGCTTGTCCAGTCCCCAGGCCCAGAGGGTTCCAGGTGTTCTTATTGAGCATGTGCAGCCTAGCACAATGGTGCGTTGCCTCATCTTTTGTTTCTTGAATGCTGAGGGTGGTTCCAAGGGCTGGGTTGTTGGTCCAGGTATTGGTGTTTATGGTTCAGTCATTCAGAGGGAGCTATTTTTAGACCTACTGCCATCGTCTCTCAAGCACCCTCATTCATCCCCATTCATTCAGGAACCAAATTACATAGGAGGGGTAGGTGTGAGTCATGGGTTACACAACCGGGCCTGGGGACAGGATGGAGACTTGACAAAAAAATGGAAACTTGACATGACTTATGCTAACTTACATATGTAGGCCTAAATCATATAGTACCAGTAAAACAGTAATATAGAACAGTAACAATCAATACAAGCATAATAATTATACAATATAAAGAAGGAGAAAAAACAAAACAAATACAACTTGCTACCAAAATAAAATGCTGAAGCTTATCCTTTGTCTTAGCTCACTTATACTTATCTATAGGGAATAGAGAGGGAGAGACAAAGTCAGAAATGGTTGAGGAAGGGGAGGGAATGCATTTTAAAAGAAAAAAAAAAAGAAAAACTGGAGGGTTTGCTATAGGCCTGTGCCCTGAGCTCCGAGGGACCCTCGTCCTGGTGCTCCGCTGCTCCTCAGGATCCCAATGCCTTGCCTGCTGCTGTCCTGCTTCCCCAGGGAAGGTAAGGGGTTTCCTCAACTCACCGGCCCAGCTCCCTGCTCCAGATAAGGATGCCGCCTGTGCTCCTGGCCGCTGCCTCTTCTCCACAGTGGAGTGGGGGGCTGACTGCCACCCCTAGCCTCTGGGATGCCCAGTACATCCAGCACACTGTGATGGGGCCTTGGGGCACCAGCTCTCTGCCCCAAGCCCTGGCTGCTGCTCCCTCTCTGCTGCAGGGCTGGAGGCATGGCTGACTGCCACTGCCTTCTTCTCCCAGGGCCTTTGAGGCTCTTCAGAGAGATCTCTCTGCTCCCTCTGCTGGGTCAGCTCACCCCAGCTCTTCTTAGGCCTCCTGCATCGTTCCCTGGAGTCAATGTCAGCAGCCCCACATGCAAATTCGACTGCTGCTTTTATCCCCTCTGGCAGTCCCTCCCTGGCTTGCAAACTGGCCAACCAGGGCTCAGGGCGGCTGGCCCCCAACTCCGGTGATCCCCCTTCCATGCAAATGAGGGGATTGAAATCCCCTTCTTTCAATTGGCTTCTCCTTTTCCACAGGGCAGGGCTTCTCTGTTCTACCCTTGAGGTTGCTCAGAGTTTACCAGTACTGTTTCTAGCCCAGGGTAAGTATCTCAAGTCAATCTGGTGAGCCCACATTGGCAGTCTGTTACATCTGAATGCCCATGGACAGACATAAGTGATGAGCAGGGATCTAGGTTTTCTGTTTCCCAGAGGAAAAGAAAAACACGGGTTTCCCCCTTTACCCGAGGAAAATGCAGGTTTCTCATTTTAATGGAGAAACGTGTGGATTTTTCACTTTTGCAAAGAGCTCTCTGCAGGCTGGCAGAGTTCCAGCCTGCAAAGGGCTGGGGAGAGCAGGAGGAGGGTGATCAAGCAGGGGGCGCCATGTGCCTGGAGAGTAGCTCCCGCAGGTAAGTCAGGGGGGGAGGAGGGATGGAGGGAGTGAGTTGGGCAGGGCTGGGGCTGGGAGGCCTGGGGCCAGAATGCACAGCCACAGGGCCCCAGCGGGGAGCAGGATGGAGCCGCAGGCAGCTTGTCTAGGGTGTGGTGGGGCCTTCTCCCTGCCACTGTATGCACTCCCAAGGGGCAGGGGGGGCCTGTGCCCCCTCAAATCTGTGTGTGGGGAAGAAGAAGGCAGGTGCAGGCTGCCTGCTGTGGGCTTGGGCTCCCTACCTTGCTGCCTGGACCTCTGTGGTGTGACAGGGCAGAGTGGGGCTGGGTGGGAAAGCTCCTTGCCTCTGTGATCCCTGTGCTGCCCTGGTGAGGTGCCCTCTGCCTGCCCGGCAGCCCTGGGGCCAGCAGTGTGGGGTTGTGCTCCTCACCGTTGCAGGGAAGGCAGGAGATGCCTTGCCAGGGCAGTGCAGTGCTCACAGCGGCAAGGAGCTTCCCCACACAGCTCCGCTTTGCCCTGCCATGCCGGGTTCCACACGTTGGGCCATGGAGTACCTGGGGGAAAGCAGCAGGGCAGGAAGCCGGAGCCTACAGCGGGCAGCCCACATCCACCCCTGCCCTGCACACAGATCTGGGGGTCATGGGTCCCCTCCCAAAAATGTGTGCAGTGGCAGGGAGCTAGCCATCCCCCACCCAAGCCCACAGTGGGCAGCCCACACCTGCTCCCTTTCCAAGTGCTCAACTCTGGTTGTGCTGCCCGCAGGGGAGGGGGAAAAATCGGACTTCACGCTCTACTCCACTGCAGCAGCCACCACTTCCCATGGGTGGCAGCCGGGGCTTGGGCACTGCTGCAGAGGGCAGGAGGCTGTGGATCCATGTACCTGCCCCCCATAGCCCTGGCAGCTAGGGGCCCTCTCCAGTAGGGCTGGGGGGAGCAGGGGGTTGTGGGTGGGGGGCAAGGGGCACCAGCAGGGCCAGGGAGCTGTGGGTGGGGAATAAGGGACAGCGGCAGGGCTAGGGGTGTGTGGCTTGGGAGTGAGGGGCCTGGATCTGCATTCTGTCAGCTAAAAGGGCAGGAGGAGTTCTGATTTTCCATGATAGAAAACCTAAAATCAAATACCAAATGTTTAGGTATTTAGAATTTTTATTTTATTATAGTTATTGAGGCACTGGTAGGCTTCCAAATTACTTCGAAACTGTAAATACATCAATAATACATTGTGTTCAACTGATACCTAGATAGCAGCCTTTCATTTTAATCATGGATTTGGTGTTTTTAATCAGAGAATTTGCAATTTTTGTAATCAGAGTATTTACCATTTTTTTTATCAGGGAAAAACAGGATCCCCTGTGATGAGGATGAGATTCCATGAGCAGGGCATATATTAAATCAACTTGAATTCACTTTAATTGTGAGTACTTGAAATATGTTGGAACCCAAAATGGCTGCTTAGATTGAACAATTGGAGCTTATGATGGCATCCTGGACAGAGCAGGTGGAGTAGTTTTTTGAAGTAAATGAGATTCCCCCACAGAAACATGTAGCTGCATTACTGAGTTTAATGGGAGGAAAACCATACAGTTTACTGTGTGATCTACTCACCTCACAAAAGCCAACTAGCAACATCTTTTAGGAATTAGTGAAAATAATCAGGAAGATCTTGCACCCAAGCCACTGATTATTGCAGAAAGGTTCAATTTTCATAAGAGAAATCAACTTAAAGGTGGATTTTATTTCTAACATAGTAATGGCATTTGCCAAAACAAGGTATAACTGACAATGGCCTACAATTAAGTGCAGATGAGTTTCATGAAGAAAAATGGCACCTGGAATATCTCTTGTGCACCATACCACACAACCACAAATGGGCTGGCTGAATGATTTGCAGTCTTTCAAAAATGCCTTGCTTTTCCATGAAAGAAGAGGCAGGTCAGTGCAGCAGAAGATCACCAGCTTTCTGCTAGCATATTGGAATGCAGTATGTGCTGTAATGAATGACTGTGGCAAGGCTTGTTAAGGACCAGAATCTCAAGTCATGGCTGGAACTGGACAAATGCAGTCCGTATGCAACAATGGGTTCTCTTTTTAGCCAGTAACACTTATGATATTGAATACAGAAGAACAAAGGCACGTGGAAATGCTGATGGACTCTCATTTACAGTGAAAGAGCCTTCTGTAATAGAAACAGAATCTATTGAAATTGTGAACTAATTTTAGCTGGACTATGCCCCAGTGATCTGTAGCATGAGTGGGCAAGAAATGAAGAAAGATTCCACATTGGCACAGGTGTATGAAGCCACCCTTGAAGATTGGAAACCTATGAATAATCCCAATGTAGTACCTTTTTATACATGCCAAGACAAACTTGCTATACATCAAGGATGTATCATACAACTTGTTATACCAAATTGCATACAAGAATTTTAGAAATTTTAGGTCACCTAGGAGTTGGAAAAATGCAGGCACTAGCCAGAAGCTTTGTATGGTGGCCAGGTATTGACCAGTTATGTGATATAAAAGTGACTGCCAAACAGAGTACACAAGCAACAGTTGGAGCCCCACCTGTTGTAGAGCCACCAGCTTTGTAACCTACAGCAATGACCAGGAATGCTACCCCAGAAAGCAACAATGATGATTGGCTAGGACCTAATAATGTTCAGCAACCTACATCCAATGAGGTGATATCTGAATCCAACATGGATAAAGAAAGTCTACCCCCTCAGGAGTGTGTTCAAGAGAGTGACAGCCATTACCCAGAAAGGAAACATAAACATGAATCCAATGTAGTAGTTAGTGCAGCACACATTCTCACAGAAGCAATCAAGGAGGTGATCAATGTTACCCATAAAGAAAATGCAGGCACCTGAGAAACTTAGCCTGCATGTCACTGTCAAAAGGGGAGGAAGAGATGAGTGAGATCTGTGAATCTGTACACAATCTCAACAATGCCATACAATGCTAAGCTCTGCACTAGCTGTTATGACTCAGGAAAGAGACCTTGAAGCCATTGCAGATACTTCTCTAAATACTCAGTGGTAACAAAAAAACTAATAGAATGTTGAGCATCATAAAGAAGGTGGAACTGAAAGCAAAACATTATTGTGTTACTTCTAAATCTATTCACTCTCATCTTGTATACTGTGTGCAGTTCTGGTCTCCACATCTCAAAAAGGATGTATTGGAGTTAGAAAAATTGCAGTGAATAGCAATGTAAATGACTGGGCTAATGAATAATAGGGATCACTGTTCCTTTTCGATTTGGCCGAATCTGTTTTAGAGTTTTGACGCTGTGTCGGAGATTCAGTTCAGCTGGAGAGAGGCAGGCACAGCCAGGTGGCTGCAGGTTCTCCTGCCGCTCCTCTGGCTGTACCTGCCTCTCCCCCCTGGCTGCCCTGCCTGGCCCCATCCCCCGCCTGGCACTTAAAAACAAATAAATCAACACACTCACTGGCTCAGGCAGTGGTGATCAGGGCCTCTGAGGGCTTGTGGCAGATCCCCCCGGCACAGAATAGGGTAGTGGGGGCAGTGAGGATCATCCCCGTCTGGCACCCGCACGGCAGCTGCCTCCTGTCGCAGGTGCAGCACAGCTTGGCAGGTTGCCATGTGCTGTCTGGGAGCTGGGGCCACGGGGCGGAGTGGTGCCAGGCTCTGGCTGGCAGGTGGAGCCACCCCAGCTCCAGGACAGTGCGAGGCACCCTGCTGAGCTGTGCTGCATCTGCACCATGGGGCAGCCGCCGCGTAGTTGCCAGGCACAAGGGCGGTCTCTGGTGCCTCCACTGTCCTGCACTGTGTGGGGGAGCTCTGCTACGAGCCACCAGAGGCTCTGCTACGAGCCTCTGCCAGAGCCAGTGAGTGCAGGGCTTTTTTTTTCCATTGTTGGGATGCTGGGGCTGGGGGAGAGAGATCAGGAAGTGGGGGCTGTGCAGGGAGGGCTCTGCCATGTGGCCTCAGAGCCCCTACAGCTGCTGCTACAGCTGGTGAGTGTGGTTTCTGGGTTTTTTTTGATTCCCAGACCACTGGGCTGGGGCTGGGTGGGGGGAGGGGGTTGCAATTGGGAAGCAGGGGCTGTGTGGGGAGGCTCTGCCAGGAGGACCCACAGTCCCCACAGTCCTTGCTGTGAGCTGGTGAGTGTGGGGATTTTTTTTTTCTTTTTAAAATGCCAGGAGGCTGGGCTGGGCAGGGGATGGGTCTAGGCAGGGCAGCCATGGGGGCTTCTCCCATGGCTCCCCCAGCTGTGCTTGGCATAGGCTGCACCAAGCAGACTCAGGTGCTGGTGCTGGCCCCAGTCATGTCATCCCACATGCAGATCTGGGGGCACCCCCCCCCCCCAGGAGGGCTGTGGGGCTGTGCCAGACTCCTCCCAGGGGCCATGGGCCCCCAAATCTGAGCACGGGATGACAGCAGGCTTCTGTCCCTCCCCCCAGAGCACTGGGATTGGAAGGGACCTCAGGGACAGATTGCAGACACTGGCAAGCTACAGATGTCTATATAAGAGCAGTCCTTCTGCCCCTCTTCCCCCTTCCTTTTCTTAGTACCTGTTTCCCTGCAAACCCAGCTCCAAAACATCTGAAACATTTCTGGAATGTTTTGGATGGTTTCGTTTCATTTTGGAGATATTTTGGAGCCTTCTGTTTCATTTCAGATTTGGTGTTTCAGGTGCCGAAGTGGGCGGAAACATCTTTGAAATGAAACAGCTGTGGAAATTTTGTACAGCCCTACATAATACTATTAATTAATAATTCATTTATTTAAGCCCATCAGCCTCTAGCTTTAGAGCTTTGGTTTGATCCATTACAAGATAGGACAACAGATGCAATGCATACGTCTACACAGACTGCTTAATTACATGCAGAATTTTCACATTCGAAAAGTTGTGGATGTGAAGCTACAGAATCATTTTGAAAACTTGCTCTAATGTAAGCTATGCATCTACTTTTCTTAGATTCCTGACTTGTATTTCAAATGCATTTATCTGGCCTTCTGTAGGCATTGCCATGAACCCAATACTTTACATTAAATCTTACCTTGAAATTCCTTGTAGTAGTTCTAATATTAAACATCAATCAAGGAGCTCACAAATTTAATCATAACACTGAATGTAATGTCCTCGTTAAATAAAATGTTCACTAACAAAGTTAATATTCTCATTTAGCAGACAAATGTATTACAGTTTTCCTTTAAGTGGTCTCATGATATAAAATGAGTCATTCAATTTAGAAAGGGTCACTGAGCTTTTAGTGGGCTCTTTCCTCCATTAGGGAGTGGATATGTTCTTTGGGAAATCTCACCTTTTGAGTAAGGGGCAGAACACAACAAGACCTATTGAGATGCCAATGAGATCAAGAAAGGAGGAGTGATTATTCAAATTGCACAGAGAATAAAAGCAAGTAAGGAGTACTAAACCCCAAAAGTAGCAGACAGAGTGAGGAGTGGGCAAAGGGGAATGAGAAGCAGAAACTGAATGGAGAGGGCAATCTGTATAAGAAGCAGTGAAAGAATTATAAAGGATGTTGAGAGGAAAGGAGGAGGGGAAAGCCTAGGGTTTGAGTGAGGAAGAGAAGAGATCAGTAGGAAGCACATTAAAGTAAATGAAGCAGAGATGGAACACTGATCCCTCCAAGACTAAGGCTTTTTTGGTATTCTATGAACAGTTCTCTGATATTAAAAAAACAAATAAATATTTCTCTCTTTCACAGTGCTCCATTTAAAAAAAAAAAGATAACTACCTCTGCATAGGTTATAGGAGTGGACCGTTCTGTTGAGTGACAAGCAATATAATGTTTCAAAAGGCCAGAACACAACATATCTAGTTCTGTTTTGTCATTCGGACTAAACAACTACATGAATTGTACTAGGAGTTAGTCACCTCAAAGTAGCACACTCCCTGTTTCATGTGCTGCTTTCATGTGATAAGATGCTGCGATTGCAAAAACTTAAATGGACTATATATTGAAAATGCTATAGAGATGCTAGAACTCCAGTTAGCATATATACAGACTGACTTCCCGGTGCCACTTCCAAACTCTTTCATCTTGCAATGTATGCTCCAATTTTTTAGTTCCAAATAAATTGCTAAAAGCAGATCCTGGGGTGTCTGCATGATAAGCCCATTTTCCAGCATACCTAAGAGTTGACTCCAAACATGCTGAAATGTGTGCCACATATTAAGTACATAAAACAGCAGTTTAAGGAGTCTCACAGCACAGGGAACCCTTACTTCCTATGTTTTTTGTCATATGCATGCTGGTAGTAGAACATAAGTTTTATGTTTTTTCAGGATGTCTCTACAATTAAATGAGATCCTGGCCATATTATCAGATTCCATAGGAAGAATTGCACAGAAATGGCAAAGCATCCTAGGATGCACATACACAGTAATTACTAACGTAGTCTTCTAGTCTAAGATGTGAATATCACCCACCAGATGCTATGGGAATTGCTAACATCTGCAGGATGGAGTCCTGTAGCAGGGCAAAGGGGTTAAGGAGGGAGAAACCTCCCTCTCCCTTACCTGAGGGCTGGTGAAAAGCTCTGCTGGTTTGGGGCAATGTGGTTGGGGTATTAGGCACAGTGCCATGAGACACACGGTCAGTGTGTTGCACATCAGAAGTCCCAGCCAGGAAACTGCAGGGGAAGAGGCCCAGGCCAGGAGTGGCCCAGTTTGCACACAGAGCCTTGGGGAGCCTGATGCCTCAAATGAGAAGAGTCCCAGCCCTGACTCGCTTCAGGTGGGCCCTCTTCCCGCAGCAGTCATGAGCCACTGCTGGGAGGTAAGCCCTGATGCTGACTGGCTGGATGTGCCTCTAGGCAGAGGTAAAAGGCTGCCAGAAATTACAGGAGGAGCTCTCGGATGATGGACAAAGACAAACATGCTGGAAGAGGGTGAGAGGCAGCCAGACCACCCGTGTTTCTTTATTTTTATACCAGATGAACTGTTGGGAATTCAGGTGTAAGCACAGGGAGGTATCGTTAAGACACTCCAAGGCTGGTGTGACGGTTGGAGTGTGATCAATGAGACAACTGGAGCCTGGGTCTGGTGTGACCATGAAACCATATGGAGGCCTATGGCAAGAGTGTAGGGGTGGAGGAGCTCCAAATCTGGACCCCATAAGGGTCTTGCTAAATGACATTCAGGGAAGTTGCGAGTCTGATAAAATATTGCCCTGACCAGGTGAGGTATCATCTGCTATTGAGGCAGGATTCTATAGACTTTTTTCCCATCGAGTCATGGAGCGCAAGTGCCTCAGCTGGGAATGGTCCTTCCCAGGGAGGACAATGGGAGGGAAAAGCAGACCACACTGCCAGCGTTGTCACAAGGCCCCACTTTGATGTCTTAATAAAGTATACAAGAGAAGGATTTCCCTTCTATGAGTCCTATAAACTAGCTAATTTTAACCTTAATTAAAAAAAAAAGAGTGAAGATGAGAGTGTTTCAGTGAAGTCCAGACAAGGGAGGTGACTGAGAGATGAAGGATAGTGTGGCAGTGGTAAGCTGCTTTCTTAATTCTCTCTTCCTTCCAAATATTCATGTGCTTGGGTTTGATCATCTCCCAGGAAGTCAAATGCCAGTAAATTACAAAAATAGGAAAGTTACTAACATTTTCTTTTTCCTATTTTATTAAATTACTGATTGCAATGTGAAGCTAGGCACCCGCAGAACTAAAGAAGTATATAAACTACACTGGGTGCATTTACACGAGATGCTACGTTGCTGTAGCGATGAGCTACGTCACTGTAGTTCATTGCTATGGCGACATAGCTTTACTGGGCATGAACCATGATGCCGACACTACTGTGCAGTAACAACAAACCATTGTGCAGTAGTTTGTTGCTACTGTGCAGTAGATGCTCAAAATAGCCATGAGGTGTCGGGACTGCACAATAACTCCAGTTGGTGTGCAGTCCACTGCACATGCAGATGCGTCCACTGAGTGTTCTAGGTTAAGGAAATAATAAGAAAATATGAAGCTTATGATTAACTTGTGAATTGTAGAATACCTGGAAAAACAGGATACGATGAGGACCTGTAATTTTTACTTACCTTACACTTCTCAAAATTAGGACCAGCTGGAGTTTTGACTCAATAACATTTTTGAATTAAAAGTAAAATTATTTTGGCCAAATTCTAAGGAAGAAAATGGCAGTCATGTTAGACAAAAATTGATAATATATATTTTTTGTCATGAGAAGGAGTAAATTCTCATATTTTCACAAGGTTCCTTCCAAATATATATTAACAAAACTTTTGTGCAATTGAATTCTACTGAAATAAATATTAGGAGACTTGCTTAAGATTTCAATGTTTACATTATTTCAAATAGCAGCAGATGACTGGACCTGTAGGAATGTTTTCTTATTATTTGTTCCATTCTTTGTTCCTTGAAGAACAGATATTGATTTTCTGCACCAGTAGGTTATTCTAAGTTCAATAAAGATTAAACTTACTCAAACTTTCTCATTGCTATTGAAAGGATGTAAACCACAGAATGGTGTCAAAACTAGTTACTAAAGTAAGCACAGCTAATTTAGTAAATGTTGCTGAACTTTGGAAATGGTCAGATAAATATGAGCAGAAACAGATGTCGATGACAAATATATTCCTATTTGTGAGTGAGTAGGAGCGAAGGAGTAGGATGTAAGAAGGTGGTGGTAGAGAAGTTTCTCAAGAGACAGGGTTTTTAAGGTTGAACAGTATCTATATTTTTTTCTGTTTTTAACAGTAGAAAGCACTTTTTCTCAGGAGAGTATTTCACTTGTTTTCTAGAGCTAACTTGTACCATTACTACAAAAGTAGCACCAACCACAGGAGACTGCTTCCAAAATACCTTTCTTTCAGTTGTACTTAGTGTTGGATATTTGACTGGTCAAATAAAGTTTGGACAATTGACTGGTGAAATACTGGTCAAAAATTATTTAAAGAACCTGCCAATAGGTACAAATAATACACAGAAAAAACACAAATTTCCCATTAAGAAATGTGTAAAAACATTTTTAAAAAATCATATTTCTGTCAAGAAAATGATAAAAAATGTAGTTTTTGTAAAATTGCTATAATCTTTGACCAGTAAAAAAATACACAGTCAATTGACAAACCTCTGCTGGTCAATTGACTGGCTTGCCAAGCATAGTTCTACTTTACCCTAAGGCTGGGCTGTCCAGCTTTGGAGTGAGTAAAATTGCTTACATCTTTTCCATCAAAAGGACACATACAAAATACAATAGGGCAGTGGTTCTCAAACTCTGACAGGTTGCACACCATCAATTTAAAACAATACAACCTTAAGTACCACCAGTAACTTTATCTGTTCAACTTTAAGTACCACCAGCAAATTTTTGTCATATAAAGTAATTATAATAAATCTGTTGATGCGTACCACTGACAGGTTGTCTGCATACCACTGGTGGTACCCATACCACAGACTGGGAACTGTTGCAGCAGGGTATCAGAGAGGACTAGACTTAACCTTTAGGCTCGATCCTGAGTGAGCACAGTTGTGAAACTATTTTGAAGTTGCATATCAGTTTTAGCATCCAGGAAGATGGTTGTAGTACAAACAAATTTGTACCTGCCTATGGGGAAACTGGGTAGAGGCTTGGTTAAAAAGTACTGATAAAAAGCTACAAGGTAATTTGAAGACCATAAAAGAAAAAATAAGTAAAGTCAAGAGTTGGAGGAAAATATGAAGAGAACATTAGACACAAACTTAAGAACAGAAACAGCTGAAGCCAAAGGAAGAGAGCACCAAATAAATAATAATAATAAAAAAATTATCTGTTTTATAAAATATGCAAGTACGTATCTTAAGGCAGAGTATATTTAGGGCCTTGCTGAAGCATTTTACCCCAGTAAGGTCACTTTGAATATAAGATACATAAAAAGTTGTACAGTTTTTCTTTCTTATGCGACTCCCATAAAATCCATATTCAGCAAGTCTAGTTTTCAAGCAAACAGTGGAACATTCAGCTTATATGTGAGGACTGAGGCCATGCATGTGAAAAGAGAGGGCACAGAATGGGAAAGAGTAGCAACATTGGTATAAAAGAGGCAAAGAATGCCAATTCAGAAGGCGGGTGTGAAAATGACATCTGCTTCCATGCCTGCTACGGTATATATTACACAACTGGCACTTACTTGGCAAATCACCCATTCAGGCACTGACCTTGGCAGCTTTACCAGGGCAACTTCTATGTGAGGAGTGACTGTTCTTTAACAATGTCGCCAATATGTTTGGCACCAAAATACTTTTCACTCTAATTGCAGATGAAAAACAGAATTTTCTTTCAACTGTGAGAGAAACTTCTTATCCCATAATGTTTTGGCCCAACTATATTCCTCATATTGATTTCCAAATTATTTTATATTGCTTATAAATACCATTTTACAACCATGTCTTTTTGTTAGAAGTCATTTCAAAATTTTAGTATCTTAGCACTCTAGTCAGATACCACCAAAAGTGGTAGCTGTTGTTACCTCCCTGTGAGGTGAAGTCAGCAGAATGCTTTGGGTTGTATTGGTCTTGTAGAAAGTCTATTGAAGTGGGGGAAAGGCTGTTTGTTCCAAGTAGTGAAATATTGTCATTGAGATGTTTCCCTTTCTCCTGCAGATTTTTTTTTTTTTTTTGCAATAACTCCCTTTTAGAGATATGGTTAAAGAAATGTCAGGGTATAATTACCAGGGGTAGAAGAATGGGCTGGAGGTAATCTGCTGCCAGTTTTCATGAACTGCCAGCATTTATAGTTCTACAGGTATGGACAGACAATTGTATTAAGTGCAGAGGAGGGAGACCCACTTTATGCTCTGTAGTACCTGTTTTTTTGTATCTATTCCTCCTCCATAGTCAACAGAAGCTAAACCAGGGCAGCTTACCCCTGAATGAAACTGGGCCAACTTACCACCATTTAGCTTACATGTACAACAAGACACAAGCAGCCATATGAAGTAGTCACTGAAGAGCAGCTAATATGCTGCAAGGCCCCATTCTCTTAGTTTCACTTGGTATGAATTTGTTTGCCCATTCATACTCTACTTTTTATACTTGGTCTATGCAGCGTTATGGCCTGATCCTGCAAGCATGTGTGTCAAAGATCATATTCAGGTGAGCCGGCAATTACTTTACACAAAAAAGAAATCACATGAATTGAATGTTTAACTTGGCTTGCTCTAAACAGTGAACACAAATGCATTTGTGTCAGGAAAAGGGATGGCAGATACAAGTACTTAAATGCCATAAAAGCTTGACACTATAGTTACTCTGTGCACAAAATCCCCGTTGACTTAAAACAGACATCCACGCAAATAACAGCTACAGCTTCTTTGTCCCCTATGATTACTCTTTTTGGAAATCATTTTGAAGGAGAAAGTGCAGCTAGTCTGAAGACTGTTTTTTTTTCTGCATTTTAAAATGGTGCTAAAAAGGCTCTGGCAGCCCAAGCAATCATTTAAAAACTACTTCCGAAATAATGCAGTGTGTGTGTAGTCCATAACATACCAGATGAGGTGATATAAAGTTGGGTAGTCTGGGATAGCTGCAATATTCAAAATTGTCATTCCCTTATGCCTTCTGTTTTCATTCACTCTCCCTCTCTGCTGCCTTTAGCCTTCACTCACTCTTGCTGATGAATGGACATTTACAACCAGGAGGAGCTTCATGTTCATTCCCTTGCCTGGTTTGCCTGGTTTGGGGTGAGGTAAGACATGCCTCATGTCCAGCTCTGGAAGGAGTACCAAGGAGCCTTTTCATCTGTTTGTAGCCCTTGATGGGGAAGGAAACCCTAGGCATGACTGGATAAGATGTCACCGAAATTTCATTTTACTGCTCTCAAACTCCAGTCTGGGGCAGGAGTCCTAGCCTGGGTACTAATGAACGATTGCAGATGAACTCCAAGTGCCAGACAGGCTCTCTGGCCCCTAAATAAACTGGCTCATTGAGCAAACATCTGGTTGCCCAATCATACACAATGGCAGCAGTTCCCAAACTGTTGGTCACGATCCCAAATGGGGTCACAACATTGATGGATGAGGTTGCAGTGTGGCACTCTCTCCTGTGCCAGGTCCTGCTCGCTGGGCTACAGATGGCCAGGGGAAGTGCAGAAGGGTGGGGGGCCCCAAGCCTGCAGTGGGCACCCCACATCCTACCCCCTACCCCCACAGGCTCCATTCTGGCCATGCCACCCACGGGGCATGGACAGGGACAGGGGTGTAGGGCAAGGAGCCTAAGCCACTGCTGCCAGGGTGTAGGGCAGGGAGCCTCAGCAGCTGCTGCATCCTGCTGGCAACAGCTGGGGCTCAGGCACTGCTGGGGGGAGGAAGGTGGGAGGCAGGGGGCTGTGCGCCCTGGCCTTGAGCCACCTGGGGAGAGTGGGAGGCTGCAGATTGGGAGTGAGGGGCACCTGGGGGGAGATGTGGGGCTGCAAGTTGGGAGTGAGGGGCCATACTAAAGAAATGGGTCATGCTGAGGAAAAGTTTGGGAAGCACTGTACTATGGGCTGACTGCAGGTCTACTGGATGAATTCCTACATATCAAACTCAAAGAGCATTAACTTCAAGACATTTTCTATAAGAGCCTCATCAGCACTCTGAGAATCACAAGTCCAAAAGTTTTTTGAAAGGGTGGGTAAGGCAATGTCAAGCTCTGGGGACTGCAGATTATAGCACAGAAGTCAGATCTAATGGCCTAAGCCAGAGATGTCCAACTTTTGAGAAGCTGGGGGCTGCACAGTATGTGATCTGTGGGCTCCAACCATGTTGGGCCCTTCTCCTGCTGCACAGGCAGTGTAGGCTTCTCACCAAAACTGCATGGGCATGGGCATGGGCATTGGCATAGCCACCCCCCCACCCCCAGCTTTGCTAGGTGTGGGCTCCCCAAGCCCCCATGGGCTGCTCTGTCCCACCCAACCCCCAGAGGTAAGGTCAAGAAGTAGAAGCTGAAGAAGAAAGGGGAAAGGGGAGAACAGACCTCAGCAGCATCAGAAGCAACAAGAGGAACAGCATTCAAATGGGAGTCCCTAGGCCATGTGTTAACCCCTTGTGGACCTCGTGTGGCCTGCAGGCCACCAGTTGGACAGCTCTGGCCAAAGCCAAGGAAATCTTGAATGCTAATTTTGTGTAGGATGTGGACACACTTGTTGGGGCCTACAGAAAGGCATCTCACATCCCTGCTTCTGGTTTCCCATCAATGAGCTAAGAATAACAGTATTTGCTAACATGAGGTTCATTTTACTATAATCTACTTTTGCTTTCATGGCTCATTTCTATAAAATGAAGTAATGGGTCAGATTAAATTGGACTGGTGAAGGGAGCTGTAAATTACAGTTTACTAACTCACATGGAACAAGCCCTGCTTGAATTTAGTCCAATATATGTTTATTTGCAGAGGTGTCATACTCTATGTAAGTAATATTACTACTTTCTGTATAAACAGGACGTCACTCACTCACTCACACCTTCTAAGTCCTTGGTTGCACCTTACTGTTTATGATTTACACAAAGTGCTCAGGGCAGCAGCTTTGTCTGGTTCCTAAAAAAATCCACAGTGAACTCTTTAGATCCCAGCTGAAAAAAATTTTGCTTCATAGCCCAACATCTAGAGAAAACAAAATGTGATAACACAAAATTCAGCTTGTTTTCTGATGAAGAGGTTTCAGAAAAGAGCTGTTAGTCTATGAACATTAATATTTATTTTTCTAGTTTGCTACTTTAAGTATTTGATCTACTCTGTTTATTGGCATTTCTGCAGCATCTATTACAATAGCACCACCATGTCTTCTCAGACTCCTGTAAGCTACAAAGACTATTATACCCATTTTACAGAGGAAAACTGAGGCATAGAGGAACTAGGGGTCACACAGGGATGAATCTAGAGGAGATGCAGTGGTAAAGTTGCACCCCACCCCTACCACAGAGCATGATGGCCCTGGATGTCTGGGTTCCCTGCAGAGTCCAGACCACACCACAGGAGCAGGAGCTGGGGACTGTTTTTAAGTCTAAGTGGGTAAAACCTTTCCTTGTCCTTGGTACCTCCTCTTTTTCCCTCTGTGCTCAGTGGCACCTCCATCCTTTCCCATTCCCTCCTTCCCCACTCAACTTACATCCCTGGGTGCAGGAAGAGGAGACCCGCCTTCTGCTGCCATTGACTCAAGCTGATCTGGAAGCAGAGAGAGCACCAGAGCTTCTCCTGCCTGGCTCCAGCTGGGGCTGCAGGGAGTGGCTGCACGGGGAGCTGAGCTCAACTGGACATAGCAGCGGTGCAGTGACAGGTGGGTTCCCTCTCCCTACCCAGTCCCCCCAGGTGTTCCCTGCCAGCCCAGGAGCAGGTGCAGGGGGTAGGAACCCACCCACTGCTACTCCTACCATCCCCAGCCAAACCCATCTCCCTGCACAGCTGCTCCCCACAGCTACAGCTGGAGCAGGGCAGGGACTGGCCAGGAGAGGAGCAGTGGTAGCCAGTCTCTCCTTCCTGAGCCCAGAGGCATGACTAGAGATGGCAAGTTGGGGAATAGGAGGGGAGGGGGTGTGCTGCTGAGAATGAAGGGGCATACTGAGAATGGGCGCAGGAATGGAGATTCTTACCTGATTCAGGGGCTTTAAAAAAACCCAGCTGCTGCCTATGGTCTGCCTACCCAGGTAGCAGGGAAGGCTGAGAGCAGTGGTGCAACTGCCCTTGCAGTGCCAGTTGCTGTTCCTGCACTCTTGACAACATTTTAAGTACAGATCAATTCTTCAGCCCCTCCATTATTAGCTCTTCATACTTCCCTTCCTAAATTACACTAGATAAATGTATGCCTTATATCCCAGGGTTTTTCTGCTCATTTTATCATTGCAATGGAGCTAACTAGAATAAGAAGGTAAATGAGCCACAGTTAGTATGTATGGCACAATACCGACTGATGCTACCATTAAACTGGTTCCAGCTAAGTTAGAAAACCAGAGCGTATCACTGAATAATAGGCCTATTACAACTACTAGTGTGGGCGCAGAAAAGGATTTTCCTGCAGCTGGTACCTTGTCTACAAAGTTGTGCACAAAAATGAGTAATGAATTACTTGATTCTCTATGTTTTCGACCTGCATTTTATCATAGTTCATCGGGCACCCAGGAACCTGACTGATGATTCTGTGCAATGTTTGAAAAGCAGCAATTGCTTCCCTTAAGAAAAATGAATGAAAGATAAAGAATAAGCTACAATTACTATCTCCCTTTTCATGTATTTGGTTGGCAAGTTAACAAACCATGCTCATTAACTATTTCAAATTCCAATTCCCGGTTTTTATATCTGATATGACTATCTTGTAGTTACACAGAAGCTGCAAGGTAAGATACCGGCTCAAGCTACCTTTGTCACCTGTATTTTTAAATGCAGAGAATTGTAGATGTCTAAGCTTAGGCTTTGTCACATGTGCAAAAGCACTCTTGTCTGAGCAGCTAGATACCTAAGTCCATTGGAATCTGTAATGGCATTGGACTCTCCCTGAGTCCCTGGAGAAGCTAATCACTTTGATATGCTTAAAGCCTACCTAACACACAAAGACAGTAACAGGTTCAGCACAAAATACATCACTTTCACTGAACAGTACAGCTTAAGAAGAAGGTGTTGATGCCCACAGAGCACTCTTGTATAACAGACTATCAGTTAGACCACTCATTCAGTAATTGGGAGACCTAAACCCTCCTCAGCCTGAGAGGATTCAACACCCAAAATAGAGCAGAAAGGAGAACAAGCAGGTAGAGCCTGTTTCTACAACTATATAGTTGGGGTCTGGGGAATGCATGGATTTATGTCCCTGCTTCAAAGGCTATTAATGTATTTTAGATTAGAAAGTAATTGGGAAACAAAATAAAATAAAATACCCCTGGGAGCAGATACTTGGGGAATGCCATTGTCATTGAGCTACAGAGGCATACTCCATCTTGCTTTCTCCTCCACTGGTCCCATGAATCATGCATTCCTTTCCTTTCTACATAGTGTCCCATCTCCAACAGGGACAATTTTTTTTATTTATTTAGTTTACAGCTCAGGCTTAGGGAAGCAGGGCATGGGAGATGTCAGTCCTAATCCCCTCTGGTTGAGGAAGGATTAAAAAACATGCTCCCCATATCCTGGCCAAATGTGCTAACCACTTGGCTATTATACAACAGATGGGTGGTGCCACCATTATATACCTGGAGCTCTGGATTATAAAGGGATGGAGGAACCTAATATATGGCATGTAGGATGGCCGTCATACAGGACAGTCCAGTTGTCCTCTGTCCTCTATTGATATGAAGCCGGACGCTTTTACAAGAGCATGGTTTTTCTCCTGAAGAGAAAAATAGAGGATATAAAGGCATCCAGTTTCATATCAATACAGGGCAGAGGACTGAGTGTCTGGAATGTCCTATATAATGACCACCCTAGGCATGAATCAGGCACTTAAGCTCTAGTGTTTGGAGTTCCAGGACACAACATTGTTTCCTATTGGATAGTTTCTAGTTTCTGGGTTCTCTGAATCACTCTTTAGGGGTACCTTTCTTTCCCCATTCACTGTACTTGAATCCTAGTAGCCCAATCATTTTTCTGTAGATCACCATCCTGGGGTCAGGGACTTAAAAAAAGGCATTAAAACAACTAAGTTGAGGGCAAGATTACAATCCAAATTTTTCCTCTAAATTTCCCTGTCAGAGTCATGCAGGGACCCCAACAGTAGGCATAGATCTACCTTACCTGGGCCATTTTTGTAGAAGTCCCTTCCGTCAAAGTATATAGTTAGTAGAACAAAAAACATAGCTGGTTCATAAATAATAGATAATATTATATATGAATTAGAATTTCTCTAGGTATCTTGTGTTATCTTCAGCATTGTATAGCTACTATATAGTTTACCAGACATCTCTCATTAATGAAGAGATAACATACAAAAATAACTTAAAAATAGCCACCTCTGAGCAAAAAAGGTCAGTGTGTTGCTTAGCAACTGTTAGCCAGTATAAAACTAAGCACATACATATCTTAACCTGTGCAGTTTGTGATGGAGACAAGCTTTGGGAGCTCAACCCATTAATTAAGATATTTGCTTGTTAGCCAGAAATAATCCACAAGCAGAAATCTGCTGGACATCAGCCTCACTTGCAAAAGACCTTGAACTCAGCTGTAGACTTGTTAAGGTTTGAATAAATGAGAATACTGAAAACTTGTTCTGTAGGAGTAAATTCTAACTTCTCTATATGTAGGAGTCAAGAAATCTTTTAAAGTGCAATGGATGCCATAAAGTAGCACTTGCAATTAAATGAAGATGGTTTTCTTAAGCAAGTCTACAGAAGTAGTTTGAACATCAGAATAAGTGGAAGGGGTTTATCTTTGGTTACAGTGATATTGGTGCATATTTTGCAATATGTTTGTTTCTTCACTTGAATGCTGGGTGTTCATTATGCTCTTTTTGCTATGATATCATGTATATGGAGTAAATTACTTTTGAGAGCCTGTGAGTCTATTACCAGAGAATATTACATCCAATCATGCTTCCTGAACAATTTCTCATGCTTGCAAGATCAAGAATTTTAATTAAATCCATATCCACTGCCACTCTAAAATAAAAAATCAATACAAATAAACTTTTAAAAAGGCAGCACTTTTAGGAAACACATCAAAGTATTGCTGCTTAAATACCTTTCATCCAGTAAAACTGTGCATTACACTCACAAGGCTAGAAAATCATGTAGTGTAAAGCAGCTGGGACCCAGTGAAACTAGTGGAGTTATGTCAACTGATACTAACTAAATATATGGCCTGTAGTCTATACTACCTTTCGTCCAAGGATATGGAAATGTTTTGGTGACTAGTTCTAAGCTTTGTGAGTCTTTGGACACGTCTCCACATTGCCATACGGCAACATTGCCATGGCACCATGCTTTAGTATTTCCTTTTGTAGACACACGTGACTGTTACATCGCACTAACATGCTGTACAGTGACATAGTGTGTTACTAAGTCACTGCAGGATGACAGGTAGACATGGCCTTTGAGAACATTTAGGCCCATTTTCATAAATAACCAAGAAGGAAATCCAATGATGGATACTCTGCCACAAACAATTTCTTAAATGTCTTATATTGTAAGGAAAGTGAAGTATACAATGCTTGGTTGTAAGGATGATTCTGCTAATCTCACTTACATTCAGGGGAACCTAACTGCACAAAATAATCTAATTAATGGTGATGCAACTATTTGTGGAATAATTTTTTTATTCACCCTGAATTAGATTGAGAGAATTGGACCTTGCAATGAATAAAGCAGTAAGCTTCTTTGAAAGACAGATAATAAAATATTGTATTAAAATGACTGGTCAGTTAGTCAATAATGGGAGTAATGTGTGTGAACTGTTGTGCATCCAAAAGTGAGAAAATTCCTTATATTGCAGGATTCAGGAACTGGAGAGTTGCTTTCATGCAATGCCAAAGGGAAAATTTTAATTTCTTCTCCCAATTTCTCTTGCTTCCTCTCCTTCGGTAATGGTTTATATGACAGGGCAATTGCCTAATATTCACACTTCTGATATTCAAGTATCTTCATAGAAATGAGGGACAACATTGGGCCAGTTAAGAAGCTTCTAGTTTGGAGATATATTCTTGTCTCTTTTTAAGTGTTTTTCAGTTGCTATTAATTCTGGTGCAGGCATGTACCAGGAATGGGTTAACTTATGGGCCACCTGAGGCAGTAGTGAGGTTGAGTAAACTACTGACTGAGGTAGTGTTACTTTATTTTTTATGCCATAAATTCAAATCCTTTATGGCTATACTTAAACAGAGGTGAGAAGCAAAAAACAATATCATCAATCATTTAACTGCTATTGTACCAGTAAATGCCAATAACAAGATTGGTTATTTCTGAGATTTTACTGAATCAAGTAGGGATTCTGTATTTCAAATGCTAAATGACCGAACACAAACTGTTTGGAGTTACAGGTTTATTTCACACAGATTAGATCCAAGCAGGAAAAAAAGTTAGAGAAGCAAAAGTATGGGGAAAAAACTGTGATGAGTATGTATATTGCCTTTCAAGAACTTTAGAGTTAAAAACAAAAATTAGAAATTCTAGACTTCAGAGTTAGGTAGTACTTCACAGACAAAGCATGGATTTAAAAAGCACTGCCTTAACTGTACTTCACAGTAAAAAAAGGAAGGAGATCCTCCTATATGTAGACACATGGGCTGCATCCACAGTGCAGGGGCATGTATTTGCAGCAGTACAAATAGTAGCAGCACCATTACTTTATGCTGCAGTGCGTGCACCTGCCTGCGTGCTTTGCACTGGGACACTGTTCCACAGCTCCATGTGCTACAGGGGGTCTGGCTGGGGCACAGGGTGTTTCATCGTGGGGCTAGCTGGCAGCTAGCTGGGGATCAGCACCCAGAGATGTTGGAGCAGGCAGCCCAGAGCTGCCTGCTCCCCCATCTCCATGTGCTGAGGAACCCCCATGCTGAGGAACCCTGTGTCCCAGCCAGCCACTCCCCTGTGGCTGGGACACAGTGTGCCTCAAGACCAGGGAGCAGGTCACCCTGAGCTGGCTGCTCCCTTGTCTTGAGGCACACTGCACCCCAGCCAGCTGCTTTGTGACTAGCTGGGGTGCAGTGTGCCTCAGCACAGGGGGCTTCACGTGCTTCAGAGCAGGGGCTCCACAGCAGAACCCTTGCACTGAGGCATGCGAAAACAGGGGAGCAACCAGCCCATGGCTGTCTGCTCCCCTATCTCAAGGCAAAGTGCGCCCCATCCAGCTGGGGAGCAGTGTGCCTCAGCATGGGGACTCCACAATGCCTGGAGATGGGGAAGCAGGCAGCCCTGGGATGCCTGCTCCCCTGTCTCCTTGTTTGTCCTGGTGTACACCATTTTAGCATGCTCTGTGCTGCTTTTTTCTTCTTTTTTTTGGGGGGGGGGGTAAATTAGCAGCCCTGCACATGGTTTAACGTGCAATGTGTACGGTTTGTGGCACTGAAAATAGGCTGCACATCTGGATCCAGGGTGCAACTAAACAAAACATCCTGGGTCAGAAATTTCATAACACAGTATGAGCAAGTAATGTGATAGGAATGCTATCATAGAAATTTGATTCAATAAAATTATTTCAAAATAGATTCTGTTGCAAATTCAGTTTTTATGCACAAACAGTAGGTTTACATTTTGCCATTACAGATATCAAAAAGCCACTAGAAAAGATGGCATGTTTTAACTTTCTTGAAAAGCAGAAACATAAATTCCTTCATAATAAATGTGGTATGTTTAACATTAAACAAAGAGAAACATAATTTTATGACTTTTTTACTTTAAGGCCATTTTACAGCTGTAAGATCTGGCTTGGTTTCTTCAAGTTTATATTAAAAAAAAGAGTCAAGACCAGTCTGTGAGCAGGACACCTGTTGAGGAAGCAAATCCTCTTTTGTTTCCCAGCACTCCCACAAGAGTCTTAGTGCACCAACTCCGGATACCTCATGCTGATACTACTAATTAAAATGTTAATAACTTTGAAAGTAAGAGTCTAATCAGCTCCTCTTTGGTTTTGCATACTAGAATTAAGCTACACAAGCACAATGAACCAATGTTTCTCTCCCCACTACTTGTTGATTTTTTGCTACAAATTAGCAAAATCATTAGACAATTTTTTAGCTTTGGTGAAAGCCTCATGTTTGGGGAAAACATGATTTAGGAAACACTTGTCCTACTGACATCAAATAACAAGGAAAATTATTCCTCTGCTACAGACTTAGTAACACCAAGTTTGAGCTCATTATTTTTTTACTATAGATTTTTAGGTGAGATCAAAATCAGGCATATAAGAAACTCAGCCTCCTCTTTGCTATGGGGAAGTTATGGATAATACTTTGTATATTACTTTCATATAGTTTCTGTTGCTAACATGACTTCTTAATAGTAATGACTATAGGTTGTCTGTGCTGAGTCTACTTGAAACTAGGTCCTATGATGACTAAGGGAAACCTCTGATTTCTTGACTACCATCTGCTTACTGCTAATAACATGGGGTTCAAAAAAAGGAAATGCTGATGCTATAGACCAGCCACCCCTGAACATTTTAAGCTTTACCCTCAAAAGATCATCAGTGCTATCATCTGAAGGCTTATGGCCTAATTTCTGCTCTGCTCATCATCACATACAATCCCACTTCTGGTCTCAGCCCATCCACGATGTTTCTCAGACTTGTTATTTTACTTGTAAGTGACAGCAAACCCTTTGGGGGTCACAGTACATAGTCTGAGAACCGTGGCTAACAATGCTTGTTTTTGACATTGATAGAAGTAATTGGAGTATAATGCCATCTTGGCTTGAGGTGAGAGGATACAATTTTGTAAAACAATCCTGAGAACATGAACTGCATAGCATCACAGTTAGCAACACTTAGCAACTCTATCTGGAAAATGATCATGTACGGCATCAAGTAATTTATCGGTAAGCTGTCTTAAAGCAAACAAACACTATATTATTTTGTTTTGTGTCATTTGATTTGTTATGAAAGGAACTATATTTGGAAAGGCATGATAATGCACTAGCATATTGTATCACTTAGGAGAGAAGCTGTATATTTGACTATGTTTTCTCAAACCTCTAAATTCTTTGTATTGTTTGATCTAAAGCTGATTCTTATCCAAGCTCCAATAGAGTTGCAGAGTTTAACAGCCAAGTTTAAACTTAAACCTAGATCATTATATTCTGCTGTTATAGAATAAGTGGGTAAATCTATTGCTTCCTGGACACCTAATTATAGTTCCCGCAAGAAAGGACATCAGTGTCCTAAACAGCTCATCCTTTGAAAGGAGGGAGGCCCAGTATCACGTACTTCTGGCTTCAATAGCTAGTGTCTTTTCTTCTCGCTGATCTAATTCCTTCTTACTTTAAAATCTTCTCTCTTCCCCTTCCTCTGCCTTGTTAGACAAGTTTTCCCAAGCTTTCTCTCAGCCGTGCACTTGAGTGATGATTCTTATATTGGCAAAACTGAATGGATGGAAGCTCTATTCCAGTTATTTTCTCTAAACCAAAGCACAAGGCAGCTAGTTTCTTTCGCAAGATCTCAGTCCTGAGAAACTCTTCTAATAACAAAAAAGGGTTTGATAATGCATGGCAGTGAGTGTTCCCACTGTGTTTTACAAAAATGCTTTATCAAATGTGTTCATAATGAAAAGGCTCATGTTAGAACCAAAAGAGAATTCTTGGCGTACCAATCACTTTTACTGAAGTTTTTTCTTTGGATCTTTGTTACATATTACATTGCCCCTCATAGGAGGTGAAGAATATGGCAAATGCTGCTTTTTGTTTTCTCTTTTTAAATGAAGTTCCAAACAGGATAGATATAAAATACCTGCTCTGGGCACACACAAAAATTACTACTCTTGTGGAAAATCCTATTGCTTCCAGTGTTTTTTCTATCTCCACTATAGGGAACTTGGATGAGGGAATCCTTAGGTAAACAAAGTTGAATAAAGTTTCCTTGTAAAGCAAAAATTCTCCCTCTTTATCTTTGAGGAGATAATGAATGCAGACTTCTGTCACATTATGTGACAAAATTGTTTATATTTAACAGTATGTTGCGACCTTCTGGACTTTTGTTTTTTTTCCTTTTAGTTATGGCTAACATACTTGGGAATGTGTCAGTCTTTCTGAAGGAGCTATGGCAATCTTAGATCATTTTAGGATATAAGGGTTTCTTCAAGGAAAAGCTTCCATGGATAATGACGAATAAAAAATTCTGGGTTGTACAACGGAGAAGGCATCTCTTTTTGGAAAAGGGCATACTGATCCTAGCCACCTTCAAATGATAGCCAGGGGTGTACACTGCGACAGTGCTAGCCCAGGCATTATATATGACCAGGACTGGGGGAATACTACTGGGGAATTTGCCACCAGAGCAGGTCTTTTGCTAGGAAACTGGAGGGGAGGAAGGTGGGACAGGGAGTGTGCTCTGAAAAGTTATGTAGGGGAAAGCAATTATAAAGGAAACCTTTTCTTACTGCTCCAAGTCAGGCCAGGAAAAAATGCTGCCTGAAGGTCAATTTCTCTCTGTTTTTCTGGAGCAAAATCTAAAGCAGTGATGGGGAACCCTAGAGTACTGTGTGATCTTTGAAAAGTGCTGTGTGGTGTGAAGAGATAAGTGCGGGCTCTTTCCTGAATGACTGCTGCCCTGCCCCCAGTATCTGGCCACTCTCCAAGGAGGTAAGCACTGTAATAAATAAATATGTTTTTGAAACAGAGTGCTGCTCAATTCACAAAAACTATGGCAGGAGTCTCGAACCAAACGAGGATACCTTGAATCAGATAACGGGTTCCTTAAGTCTAAAATGGTTGAAAACTACTGAACTTGTGATTTAGGGAGGTAAGTAAAATGCCCCCTTTGCACTTCCTCACTCACACACAAATACCCTAAAAACTCTACAACTCCTTGAAATGGAGATGGAGCTAAATTCATGTATTTGTTCTTGCTGGAGCTGATCCACCTTTCCCTGGATAGGTTAGGCTGGCGTATGTCCACAGTGTTCCACATAAGCACTGTTCAGATTGTCACAGACATTTTCAATAGCAGCAAGTCATAACTGAGGTTATTGCTCAGTGGTAAAGAGATTAACTTGACCCAAGCAATACCATAAAGACAGCATTTCTGTGCATCTTTTATCAGGGGCATAATATAGATAAATTACAACAAATCTAATTTTTCTTTAAAACTAGATTTTTCAAAAACATCATTTTTAAATACTTTACAATGGAAACACCTATGTGATATTCCTAACTGATATTAATCACTTAAATGTGGAATTTATTATTCCAGTCTGATTAAAGAACTATAGCTTCAGATGAAAATCTCAGAAATGGGTGAACAAATGTATGAATTTAAAATATATAAATAAAACACATTTTGAATTGAGCTTTTAAAAAAGATGAACATTATTCATGACTATTTCAGGATTCCCTTTAATGCATATTTGATAGGCTTTGAATGAATTCAGACTCAGAAATTCTCCTTTCTATAAGTCTCTTCTAAACACTAAAGTGGAATCAACCTTGGATTTAAAGGGGTATTAGCTCTCTCCTCACATATTCTGTCTAGTCTTGTGAGAGCTGCCCATTGTACCTAAATACAACAGTTTCTTTAGCAGTGCTGAATCTTAGACACTAAAGACAGCCTCTCCTCAATGGGGGTTACTACTGGGAGAAAAAGAAATTTTCAGTGCGTCAGGGAAGGGACAATCTAATCCCCTTTGCTGGTACATCTGCTCTGGCAGTTTTGCTCTACAAATCAAAAGACATCCCATTAATTAAAGTCCCTTTTTCTTTCATTTTTATTCAGCTTGTGAAATGTGACCAGTATTCACAAAAAAAGTTTCAGCCCACTTCAGACAAATATCCACCAGAAAGGGTATGCACTTTGATTTGTTGTCTGGTTTCCATTTACTATTCTCTTTTCTTTCTTTCTTTCTTTCTTTCTTTCTTTCTTTCTTTCTTTCTTTCTTTCTTTCTTTCTTTCTCCTTCTCTCTCTCCTGATTTTTTTTAAGATGAGGACCTTCTTTGGCAAAGTGCAATACATTCAGAGAGTCTTACAAAACAAAGCTTTCAGTTCTTGGTCAGCAACAAACTCATCTTTGTTCATGCAGCTCTATTAAGGAAAGAAGGCCAATTTTATGCAGGTTTCTATGGTCTGCAACACAAAGGCATCTATCTGCATGCAAGCTATCTGGCAAGCACACAGCAGACTATGAGATCATCTATTTCAGCAATCGCCAGCTGCAATGAGGAACTGTAAAAATTATATACTAGTTTATATAGTGCTTTTATTTTTGTAAGCAGCGTGCACTACAGATTTATGCATTGTTTTGTGGACAGTTAACAAGTACAGCTAATAGGACCCCTTCACATTTAGATTCCAGGACCTGGTCTGCATTTTTTTCCTTGTGATTCAACAGCTATTTTGATTGGATACAAATGTCATCTGTCTTAAGCAGGAAGTGATGCTCGACTGCCTTATCCCTGGGGTTTCTACTGTTGTCTAAGGAATTTTGGTCCTTTATTTGATGGGCTTTTACTGTGCTTTTCCTAGCATCCACTGTTATCCCACAGTGGGTGGCCATCTATTTAACACTTGCCAGTTGCATCATATACTTGCTATAAAGACTGCATATACTGTAATTCCACTGCATGAGGAAAATGAGAATATTTCACAAAGTTGTTTGTATTCCTTAAAGCAGAACTAATGAGGAATTTTTGGAAGGGAGTTTGGATGAAGTTTTTAAACAATATTCAGCATGTAACTTCATCTTCATGTATCCAGCAACTTAATTTTGCCAACATAAATCAGGGGCCAATCCAGCCCTCACTTGCATGGCAATAGAGTTGCCCTAAGGCAGCACGTATTACCTGGTCAGTGGAAAGACTTCAGCTGAATTCGGTGGGCTTAGAATCAGATCTGCAGCACATATTCACTATGCTAGGGGAGTGCTGCATGTAAGCATGCCCTCTGTACACATGGCCTGGCTTGACATTACTACATGAGAATAAGCAGGAAGTGGGAGGATGGGCAGATTGGAGGTACAGTAAAGCTACCTGATCTGCTACTGCACAGATAAATAGTGTAGCCACTTCTGGCATGCTTGCACCTCCTGTAGCCATAGGACTAAGGTATCCTGCGTGGAATAAAGCTTAGATTTGGTTAAGGAGCATGGCTTCCTCATTTCCCCCTGCATATTTTTCCACAACAGCACAGCAATTTGGGCTGGACACTGGGGTTAGGATTCCAAGAACAGATTTTGGCCAAATTTATGAAACATTAACTTTTATAAAGGAAAAAATGTAGTTAACAGCAACTACTGCATGTTCACTGTATGTTAAATTAAAAATGAACCAAAAGGGGTTTGACATGGATATGATTGGAGTTTGAGAAAATGAATTTCTACAGACAATTACAATTATTTTCCTGATGAGTAACAGTTCATAATGTTGTCTGTCAAGCATATGTGACAGAAAACTTTAATATACACATATATAAAGAATTCATAAGCCTTTGTTATTAAAGACCTGCAGTTTGGAAACAAGTTCTGTCATCAGAGAGTGCTGTATATTCTTTATTAATGCAGAATATCCTATTACAGCTAGAGCCATAGGAAAGTTCCACGGGTTTGTGAAAGCAATGTCTTTACATCTGTTATGTCCTGACCTACATAAGAGTCCTACAATTCAAGTGAGGAGTCAATAGCACCTATCTTTTGGATCATAGTATAATAATCCTTATCTCAGTTGCATATTTAGAATAAATGAATACATAATATTGCTGGATAAAAGCTAAAACACTGAACAGGATGACAATTGCTTCTTGAAATAGGGTTCTGTGCTCTATGTGCTTTTCTAGATCAAAATTCTCTGAGCCAGGTTTTGCCCTGTGACCCCCACATGTAGTTCTCCTTGATGTCACTAAGATTACTATTACCATTACCATTATTTATTTATATTGCTACAACACCTAAAGGCCCCAGGGAAAGACCAAGACACTCTTGTGCTAGATGCTGCACAGATCGAGGGAGAGCTGCATGTTTATGTGTGTATGTGAACAGACTTTCTTCAGTTATTTTTATCATCCTTAGTAAATCCCAAGAAATAGACTTTGTTTTGTCTCCAACATGAAAGAAACTGCTTGCACTCAGTATCACCTCTATGAGTGGGTGAGAACTGATCTATATTCCAAATGAATTATTTAGCAACCCACACAATGATTTATACGGATGATTAACCAGTTAATGCGTCTTTTTTCTAGGAGTCTGGCTATGATTTGTAGTTTTAACTCACATTGTGATGACAGCTTACTTTGAAAATAAATATTTGCTCAAGGTATGGATTTCTACTATGACCTGAAATCTCCTTTACTTACTTTTATTTATGAACTAGTATGCCTGTTGCTTCTGTAAGGATGAGTCACTGCAAAGGTTTGGGTCACGCACTGGTGAACTGAGTATGTGCTAAGTATTGAGAGAACTTTAGAATATGATTCAATCAAAAGGATATCAGGACAAGTTATATCTAACTCTTTGTCTTTCCATTCCATATCCTGACACTGTATTTAAATTACAGCTCTCTTACCTTTCCAATTAGGATAAAAAAGATGATCCTTTACAACTATTTACAGGAACAATGAAGTGCAGCCGTCCTGGGAAGGTAGAAACCAGCAGAATACTGTACAGAACTGACCAGAAGAGAAAAATCCAAGGAAAGGAGGGCATATTCCCCCAAACCATCATCATATGTTATGTGAATATTGAATTCTAATCTTTAAAGATCTTGTCCTAAAGACCAACATGGACTAAAGTGTCTTGTATATGGGCTAGCTACCTCAAAAAGATGAAGAACTGAGCTCCCTTTGAGAACCTTCTGTTCCAAGGTAACTAAAGCTTGCTTCTTTCCTTTCCCTTTTCCTTGGAGGCTAGGGGAAGGGATTTATATGCCTGCTGACACCAAAAGAAGAATGAGACAGCTTGTCATAGGTTATGTTACAGTATAAAAAGAAGAAAATAGCAATATCCATATTCTTGTCAGCCAAAAGACCTTAAGCCCCTATAAATCACAAAAAACAGATTACTAAACTATACCTCTGTTCAAAAGGAAACATTCATATGACATGATGTGATATGATATCCTACAGTATAAAGGCGTATCCTAAGAGCGAGGAAGCAGAGACTTTTATGTGTGTATGGAAAGTTCACCCACCTGTCCAGCTATTCAATCAACAGATACAGGCTCAGCATAGGAATTACTGAATGAAATTCTATGGCCTGTACTATCCAGGAGATAAGACTGTGCCTAAAAGTAAGAGTGAAATTACACATTACACTTAGACAATACTAAATATGTTTCACCAATGATTCCTCCAGAAAATCCTCTACATCAAATGGGAAGATTTCCCGAAATGCCAGCATCCTTGCTGAAGCCCATGGTACCGATACTGAGTCCGTGATCCTCAAGCACCAATTTCACTGGACTGGACATTGTATGCAGATGCCTGATTTAGATCCTAAAATAAGTGCTCTGTGTCCAGCTTTGTTGCAGCCTGAGATCTTGTGGCAGCCAAAGGAAAAGCTACAAGAACACATTGAAGGCATACCTCAAGACAACAGATGCCAACATCAAGAGCTGGCTGCTAACTGACTCCAGTGGAACTACAACCTCAACCAAGCAGCAGCCCACTTCAAGGTAAAGCATCTGACCCTTGAAGCAGAGAAGAGAGAGTGGAAAAAGGAAAAGGAGAGAAATCCCAGAATATGATCTACTTTTTTCTGTGGAAACACCTGCAATTTATGTGAATGGATCTTTGGCTCAAGATTGGACTTTTAAATCACTGTAAGCCCCATTAATGAGCCATTGTAGAGATCATCCTCAAATTGAGGGATTGCCCTCTTGCTGACACCACTATTTCCCAAATCTGTGCAATGTTAAGCAGTCACACATTAAGATTTAACATTGTTTCCTGCCCACACAACTGTGACTTGCTACTAGAGGGCTGGTAAGCAGGGGCATGGCTAGGACACCTGGGCTCTTTCCCTACTGAGGGATGGGAATGGTGCATCACAGGATGCTGGAGGACTGCAAATTACTTGTTTTATCTCGCTACAGCAGATTGAAGTTACCCTAACATGACTGAATCAAACCTAGGTTTTTTATCATGTTGATCACTATGCTATTGGAGGTCTATGACTGCATTTTCCTGGAAGAACTATTTGCAGTGAATAAATTGTAGCTATGCCCTTGTCATTTATAGAAATGACTTCAGAAAGGAGAAGGCTTGAACTTAGTGGCTCCTCCTGCATGATGAGGGATTCAGGTCCACTTGGGGCATTGAAAGAGAATAACAATTGCTAGAGACAATTTCATATTCCTAATCAGTAAGAACCAAATGAGATACAATTCCTGCTCATTCTTTTCTTTGTTTCAGGCAAATGACCAGATTTACATGGAAATATTTTTCAATCTGAAAGCAAGGGTATGATTATTGTAGGTAATCAGTTGGAAACAGTTAAAATCTATATATTTCTATGTGTCCCACACTAATGCCTGGTTTCTAACTTAAACTAAATGCAAGCTCGAAAGTCATAATCATAAATGAAAATCATTGAACATTCCACAAGGACATGACAAGAAGCACGGAAAATCAACACTGGGCAAAGCAGTTGATGCCTGAGTTGATGCATGCTAGTCAATGCTTGAGTTAGGTTTCTACTGAAAGAGAAGTTTAGATGCCTGGTACTTTCTGTAATGAAAAGATTAAGTAACAGATATAACTATATTGTAGTAATTTTCAGAAAGAAGGGAGAATAAAAGTGATGTATCAAAATTATGATAGCAGTGTACATGAACATACATTTGTTTTCCATATGTGAGAAGGTTGCAAAATCAATTTTATATTAACATACAGCATAATAAGGAATCATTTACCTTTGGTCTTTTAATGATGAGAGATATGGGGTAAATTCTGCATTCAACAAAAATGCATGGAAGGTAGCAGAAATTTCTGTGCTCTTTCAAAAACCATGGTAACTCAAATTATCTGACAAAGCCAGATCACATTACTTTATGCTTCTTTCTTAGCAATTTAAAAAAAATCCTTATTTCCCTTTCTCTTTCTCCCTAAATCATTACTAATCTGTAGATCCAGATTGACTATCATATATGGCCTGGTGTACCAGTTCCACCCAGAGGTTGGCAAATCCAGGATTAACTAACACATTCTCACTAAGCAGAACAAAGGGTGCAGACAGAAGAGCAGCTGTAACTCAGAATGCATTTTGTGAAGCGTTCTGAGTTACAATGATTCCCTGGAACAAACAGAAGTTCACTGTTGGGTCCAGGGGTGAGGGAGCAGTTGGGGAAACCAGATGCTGACTGCAAGCCTGCAGCTGGTTTTCCCTAGCAACAGCCCATCCTCCCTCCTACCTTGGTGCTGTTTTCAGAATGGGAGGGAGGAAAGGAAGAGGGGATCCAATCCAAAGTGGGTGTGGGGCTCTAATCCACCCATCTCAACCTCCAGCACCAGCTGAAAACCCCCCAAACTGAACTCCCTCCACTTCCTTTCTCCCCTCCCATTCTGAAAACATCTCCAAAGCTAGGAGGCAGGCAGACACAAGTTACTGAAGATGCTGTTTTGAAAATCTTAATCTGAACCCTCATACAATGAGGGTTCAGATTTTTGTAGGATCAGGCCCTTTTAAAGCACTTTGCAGCCATGAATTTTTGTTTGGTCATGGCTGTAGAGCACTTTCAGGGGCCAGATTAGGCAAAAATTTTCACTTCTGTCTGCACCTAAACAGTGTAACTACTTGTGCTCCGTTTGCCTAGAAACCCAGCCTCAAAGAGCATCTCTGGGTTCAAACAGAGCATCCCAATAGACCAGAAGGGAAATAAAACCTTACAGTGACCTAAACTGAATGAGAATGCAGCCCTGCCTGGGCATATAGCTTTGAAAATACTTTTTGCAATTATTAGAACATTGCTCTGTGAGATTTATTTTCATTTACAGATCACACTTCTACACAAGATGTTTACTGTGTAGTTGCTTAATTAGCTCTGCAGTAAAACCTCAGTATCTATACATGCAGTGCTATTAGGACAGAGTAAACTAATTCACTCCACTGTAGGATAGTACTGCCAGACACAAGTACTATCTGATGGCAGAGTTATTTACTCTGCTGCAACGCACATGTAGATGCTGACAGGACTGGCTGGGGCATGAGGGTGCTTCAGTGCAGGGACTGTCTGTCAGTTAGCCCTGCACTGAAGCACCCTTGTGCTCCAGTCAGTCCCTCCACAGCACATTAAGCCAGGTTTGGAGCAGTCCTGGGCTGGCAGGCGTATCCCCCAGGCCCTCTTCCAGCTGGGGCTGCTCCACCCCAGCTCAATGTGGTGCAGTCCTAGGCACTCCCAGGAGCAATAAACTCTGGTGCAAACTGGCCTGGAGTTTATTTAGGCACACCAATTGCACATGTAGATGTGCTCCTCATTAACTAAATTTCTACACCTTCCCCTTTATTTTGTATAGTGTATAAAACAACTTCTATTCTGCTTGGATTGATATGCATTTAAGTAGTTAGCTGTTGAAATATTTTTGGGGAAACTGCCTTCTTTTTTACAGTCAGACAAAACAGCTCATATTTCTAAAACATTTTGACAGTATTGTGGGAGGGTAGGGAGCCTTTGATGTACATTTGGAGAATTATAATCAAATGGACCTTTTTTGATTCCATTGAAGGAGGTTCTGAGGAGTTTTAATTTCCTTTAGTAAAGGTGGCTACAGAGAGCACTAGAAAGCAGTCCTTATACTGAAACTAACATTATCAGATATTCTCATTTATTTTTCACCCAAATGAAGAGGACTTTTGGATTTGCAACCAAACATCAAAACATTCCCTGTAAGGTGACAGAACTTCTTTATTGGTCATATGTCTGTGTGTGAGATTTAAGGATTTCAGTCTCTTTAGCTTACTTAAAAGAAAATCAAGATGTGACCTAATTATTTTATCTGTGTAACTTCACAAAGAAAATACTGACAACTAATGCACTTCCCTACCTACCAGAGAAAGGCATAAAAATAACAGATATCTGGAAGTTAAAGCCAGATGAAGTATAAGTAGTCAGAAAGCACACATTTTAATAGTAAGGGTGATTAACCATTAGAACAAACTGCTAGGGAAAGTTATGGATTCTTCTTTTCTCAGTGTCCTTGAATCAAAACTGGATTCTTGTCTGGAAGGAGACATGAGTTAGCCAGACTCCAGTCCTGGAATCACATCATTCAGAAACTAGATTAGTATCCATGGCTATCTAAATCAATCTAGATGTTCTATATTCTTCTGGCCTTAAAAAACCAATGAATCTATATATCATAAGATCTGATCTGATAAGCATCCAAATGTTTGGGAGCTGAACTGTAATGAACTTTGCAAGTTTTGTCTTCTGCTCCTATGTTCTACTCTTAGCATATGTATTATTAATAGTCTATTCACACCTAGAAATTGCAGTTGCATAGTTTAGGACAGTTCCTGTCCTGAGGAATTATAAATATGATGTGGCAAATGGATAAAATGAATCGATGTGGATAAGACAAGGTAAACAGTGAAGCAAACAGTAGCCCAGCCATTTCTTGGATGCTAGACACCAAGGCTTATGCTGGAAGTCTAACTCAATAATTTAAATTCTGCCTGCTTCACAATGGGTGTATAGTGTACGACAGCTGTCACTCCTAGCCTCATTTTGGACTATACTGTTTCTCCGGTGCCTCAGTTCTCGGGTGGAATGGCTATCTTGCTCTGGTAAATGGTCTAAGGTAACCCGCAAAACAACGTATGGGCTACATGTAACAAGCACTGGCTGAAGTTCTAGGGCAGGTCAGATTAGCTCATCATAATAGTCTCTTCCAGCCATAAAATGAAATTTCTTTTTGAAATTTACTCTTTTATATTAAAATTATTTAAAATATGAAGGGCTAATGTTGAATTAAGCATTTTGCATTGAATCAACATGAGGGGAATATTTTATGGAAAATGTTGAAATGTGGGCTTTTTCAATTTAATTTGGGTCAAATTTAAATTTGAAAATCTTCTAATTTTTAACTGGACAGAAAATCCATTTTTAACCAGATTTATTTCATTGTATAAAATTGTAAAAAAGTCACCAATGTAAAAAAATGTTGACATAGAACATTTGTTTTCTTGAAGAGAGAAGAAAGTGATTAATGAAGTGGATGACGTATCAGTGAAGATCAAAATACTGCACTTCTTTTCATCTGTCTCTTCAAACAATTTTACATTCATGAACTTGCAGCTATATAGGTCATTCATCTAGGCCTTGATCTTACTCCACTGAAGTCAATGAAAGTTTTTCCTTTAACTTCAAAGTGAGCAGTAACAAGTCAACAGGGTCCAATTTTCAAAAGTGCTTAGTGCCCACAGCCTCTATTGATTTAAATAAGAATGATTGGTGATGATCAGTACCTCTGAAAATCTGGTTGTTACTTAAGGATACAGTTATCCCTCTGGTACAGCATTTGGTTTATAAATAGAATGGAAAAACATTGCTTCTTCTCTGCTACCTCATCTTGCTTTTTAGGCAGTGCCTGTTACACATCAAAATCTGTAGTGAAAGAACAAACTCTGACTTCCCACTGCAATAGATTTTAAAGCAAGTCATGGTCAATAGCATTTAATGTTTAAGATCAGATATGAAATGAGATTGCTGTGTTTTGACATCAGATAACAAAGAAACACTTAATGCAAAATGTTTAAGTGATGACTACCCTTTCTAATCTGTATATGCCAGGGCTTGTAGTCACAAATTACCTGTCTTTAATTGCAGATGACACATAAATTCAATACTCCCTATTATACCCTACTCCCTATTATACCAACACAACAAAATTCTCTTCAGTAAATTTGTGCTGGTGTAACAGAGGAGAATTTGGGTCAAGGAATTTGCAATCTTGAATTATGTAATCCCATTGAAAAGGGAGGGTTACTTTAATAGCATGCACTACAGACCATGCAATAATCTCAACACCATTAGGTTTAGAAGGTTTTTGCTTAACTGGCAGTGGTGAGGATAAGGCTGGTAGAGCAGGAGTACCCCTAGGGTAGAAGGTGAAGCCATTCCAGATGATGCAGAAGTTCTGAGAGGAAATTAGGAAAGACCTGCAGGATCCCGGGGAGCTTTGAGAGGAAAAGCAGTAGTGGATAAGAGTGAAGAAGAAATATCTTGTAAAGGCAAATTGGAATAGAGGAAATCTGGGAGCTGACTGGGGAGGAACACAGGACATCTCCAAGGGACTTTTGTGGAAGAGTGAGAGAAGAGCCATGGAAACATTCTGCAGAGGCTTGGGGACAAGCAGATGGTCTGAGTTTGATCTAGGTTCAAATCCATATATTATGCAAACTATTAAAAATAAGTACATTTTTAATTATAGAACTATAATTCCATCAAAAGATTCTGTTAACTGCACAGACAGTTTTGTCTTTGGTCTCATGGCTTCTGATATTACTGGGACTCTTTGATGGGATTACAGCCTTTCAATACACAGTTGCTGGTTATTTATTATGAATGTAATTAGCCTCAGCATGTACAAATGCACAGCCATTTCCGTTGTGTTGCAGCACAACGATGCAGTAGCCATCATTAAACTGGTCATTTTATTGTCAGGCAAAGAACATGGAATATGAGGTAGGAGATCTGAAAAAAAAGTGAATGCCAGGAAAATTATGTATTCGGGTCTAACTTTTATATAGCATGCTACAGCCCAATATATGGAGTGAAGAGCTTTATAACTGAAGCCACTAATGAAAGTGTACTCAGGACTTAATATATTGATCTAGAAAAAAATGAGTCATTCCCCATGAATGTGATTGGTACATTATGGTACAACAGAATTATCTCCTCAGCATTATGGGAGCAACTAGTTCAAAGAAAAGATTAGTTCATTTCATAGTGAAATAAGATGCCATCCTTTTATACTGTAGCAGACAATGTGATCATAATGCTAAATGTTACTCCATTTGTTGTTAATGTGTATGTAATTGTTATTCTGAAACATCTTTACTTTGTTACCTAAAGAAGCATTTTTTGGTTGAGAGGGAAAGTGGTTCTTTGGATTTATTGTAATAGCACCATAAGAATTCCATGTACTGGGAACAAGAGACAAAGGTCTTATCAAAATAAAGAAAAAGTGCTTGTGGATGCTTGGAGCTCCATTGTGCTGACTGACAAACAAGCAAGAGAAAATTTCTAGTGCTTCAGAAGTAGCTATTCCAATTCTCCTGTTATAAATGTAAATTATGGAGATGATACCATTCATAGAATCATAGAAATTTAGGGTTGGAAGGGACTGCAGGAGGTCATCTAGTCCAAACCCCTGCTCAAAGCAGAACCATTCCCAACTAGATCATCCCAGCCAAAGCTTTGTCTAGCCAGGTTTTGAAAACAGTCAAACCACCTCTCTGGGTAACCTGTTCCAGTGTTTTAGTATCCTCCTAGTGAGAAAATTATTCCTAATATCTAACCTAAACTTCCCTTGCTGAATCTTGAGACAGTTGCTTCTTGTTCTGCCATCTGCCATCACTGAGAACAGTTTAGCTCCATCCCCCTTGGAAGTCCCCTTCAGGTAGTTGAAGGCTGCTATTAAATCCCTTCTCAGTCTCCTCTTCTATAAATGAAATAAGCCTAGTGCCCTTAGTCTCTCCTCATAAGTCAGGTCTCCCAGCCCCCTCACCATTTTTGCTGACCTCCACTGGATTGTCTTCACTTTGTCCACATCCTTTCTGTAGTGGGGGCCCCAAAACTGAACACTATACTCCAGATGTGGCCTCACCAGTGCTGAAAAGAGGGGAATAATCATTTCCATTGACCTACTGGCAACACACCTACCGATGGAGCCCAGTATGCTGTTAGCCTTCTTGGCAACAAGGGCACACTGCTGGCTTATTGTCCACTGTAACCCGCAGGTCCTTTTCTGCAGAGCTGCTGCCCAGTCAGTCAACCCCCAGACTGTACTGGTGCATGGGACTGTTCCATCCTAAGTGCAGGACTCTGCATTTGTCCTTGTTGAACCTCATGAGATTCTTTTTGGCCCAATCCTACAATTTGCCTGGGTCACTCTGAATCCTATCCCTACCGTCCAGCATATCTACTATTCCACTGCCTTGGTGTCATCTGCAGACTTGCTGAGGGTGCACTCTATGCCATCTTTCAGGTCATTGATGAAGGCACGGAACAAAACTAGCCCCATGACCAACCCCTGGGGCACTCCACTTGATACCGGCTGCCAACTAGACATTGAGCCATTGGTTACTACACTCTGGGCCTGATGCTTCAGCCAGTTTTCTATCCACCTGACAGTCCATTCATCCAGCCCATACTTCCTTAGCTTGCCTGCAAGAATGCTGTGGGAGACCATATCAAAAGCCTTGCTAAATGAAGGTACATCATATCCACCGCTCTCCCCACATCCAAAGAGCTAACCATCTCATCATAGATGGCAATTAGGTTGGTCAGGCATGACTTACCCTTGGTGAATCCATGTTGGCTGTTCCTAATCACCTACTTCTCCTCCAAGTGCTTAGAAATGGATTCCTTGAGGATTTGCTTCATGATTTTTCCAGGGATTGATTGGTCTGTAGTTCCCTAGATCTTTCTTTTTCTCTTTCTTAGATATAGGCACTATGTTTGCCCTTTTCTAATCATCCAGGGCCTCTCCCAATTGCCGTGAGTTTTCAAAGATGATGACAGTGTCTCTGCAATCTCATCACAACACCCACAGCACTCTCTTGCTCTAACGAGAAGGGATATTATTAATCATTTTGACATGTCTCAAGCAGAAATTTTTTTCCTGTTTGTATTTCTTGCAAAAGATAAAAAAGAATGGGGTTGGCTTGGTAGCCCAGTTACATTTTGAGCATGCAAAGTCTATGTGCTGAGCAACCTTAGCATCCTTTGCAAATGAATGCGATATGCAGGAGTACAGCATAAGGGGTTCAAATATTTTGGAGGATGAGGTTCTTAGTCAGCAACAGCAGGTATCCCCAGCTCTGTTTAATGATAACTGGAACCATTATTAATTTGAGGCTCCAATTCCTCCATGAAAGTGGAGGGGAAGGACAATGAATTAATTAAATTGATTTACTTATTAATTAAACTATTAGCTGTATATCCTGCCCTTACCAAGAAAGTCTCAGGGCAGTTTAAAGTAAGAGAACAAAATAACTTATGAACCAGGAGATGGAATAAGAGAACAAAACAAGAGCCCAAAATAACTTGTAAAAACAAAAGCAAGTAGAGTATTGAAATAATACAATAAAACAAACCAGTAGTTTGCAAATTGTGTTACAAATATCCCAGGGATATGTGGTGTTTCATCAAAGGGTCTATGGCTAAATGTTATTAATGGTGGCGAAGGTTCTGATTGGTCAACAGGCAATGAATAATGTCATTGCTGTGGGTTGACATTAATAAACATGCAGAGACTGATTAGGGATATGGCATATGAGTGGCAATATTTTCCAGGTAAAGGGGTATGTGGATATAAAAGTATGAAAATTACTGCCCTATCTCAGTCTATCTACCTTTGTTTGCTTAACACACCCAAATAGAAAAGTCTTAGTCCACTTTCAGAAGATGTTCAGGCTTGGGTTCTGGTGGACCTCAAGGGTAAGGGAGTGCAAGAGCTGAAGAGTCAACTGATAAGAATGACCTCCCATGTGTTTTACAAAGCAAACTTGGCACATTGATGGCATCAGCAGAAGGTTGCTCTCAACTGATTTTTAGGAATTGTGATGGGGCATAAAGGAAAGGTAGTTTTTTTTAAATATAGGGCTTAGACTGCTTAGGGCCTTGTGGGCACATCTACATGTGCACATTTACTGCTTAGTAACTGAAATTATTGTGCAGTACAGGTGCACATCTACACATGCATGTCTATACTGTGCAATAAATACGGTGACTTATACCGACTTGAGTATAAATTTGATACCTGCATCATGCAGGTATCAAATTTACGCCTAATTAGTTTCTGTGCAGTAGCACTGTGTGTGGCCTGACTGGAGACTAACTTTAGTCCCCAGTCAGCCCACACATAGCATTAATGTGCTTTAATCCCTGCATGTGTAGACTCCAGCCTATTCCTGCTTACTGCATGGGAATTTACTGCACAGTAAATTTAAGCCAGTGTAAATGTACATGAAGACACGCCCTTCAAAGTCAAAACCAGGACTTTAAATTGCACCTGGAAAGCTACTAGAAGCATATTTCAGATTTGAAAGCACTGAATTTATGTGCTCCAGGTGACCCAATCCCATCAGAAGGTAGGATGTCATGTTCTACACCAGCTGCAGCTTCTGGACAGTCTTCAAGGGTAGCCACATGTAGAATGCATAGCAATAGTTTAGCCTTGAGGTAAGGAAAACATGGATTATGCTAGTCTGTTTACACATAAAAGGAAGAAAGACTTCTATAACTGTAGCAGTTGGTAGACTTGCAACCATTAATGAGTTTTATTTTTACAATGCCACTCTAAGGCAGGTACTATATTTACTTGGTCAATATGATATGCATAAGAATGCATAAGAACATCATGAATTACTTTTCAAGTTCTCCTAACAGATGAGAGTTTGTGTTTGTCCTCCATAGCACAGGGGATGCTGTCTCAAAGACATTTTTGTGTTCGAGTTGTTCAAATGCAGAGTAGAGCTGAATGAGAAAAGTTGGAAGCCTAGACTAAACGAGTACATGATGAGGGGAGACTAAGATGCAATTCAGGCTAATCTTGTTTGCCACTGAATCATTTCCCTGGATATGAGATAAATTGCTTGGCAATTATATGACAGCCAAGTCTCCAGGCAATAATTTGGCACAAAATGTGCTCCTTCCTCTGATTTCCCTAAAGACCCTTAGAGGTACTTTAAATATAGAAACTATTACAGTGAACTATTGCTGCTTCTAAAGAGAAAGCCTATCCTTTGTTCAGATGATATTGGTGGCTTTTGGATTTAAAACCCAAAGATGCATTGTCATATAATCTAGAGGACAAGGCATAACAGAACCTACATGGGCAGGAACAATCCTGCGTAGTTAGGGAGAAGGTACACAATAGGTCTTCCTTATTTCTATCTTCTAGATTCCTGAGTAATGAATGTATAGTAGCAATAAACATATCCGTAAGAAAAAGTCAAGCAATTTCCTAAAGTGTTGAAGGTAGCTTCAACTTCTAGCTATTTTTGTTTAATTTCTAGGGAATTCATGACTGTACTATCAAGGTAATATCAGGTTCTTCTTTGCCCCTTCCAGGTTTAGGATCTTTTTGCTTACTACTACATTTTATTAAATCCAGTTGTGGAGGGGAGTTTTGTATAGCCTGCTCTGAAAATGTTCTTGGGTTGGGCTCACTTTTATCAATCCTGTTAGTTTGTTTCATGCCTGAGGAGCTACTCTTCTTAGAGCACCTCCCTAGGCACTGTTAGCTAAACTGTCTCAGAAAAAAGCAACTAAATGGATTATTAACAGAGGCAGTTGATCACAATGTAATGAGGGCATTTGACAACCCAGAGCTTCAAAATGACAATGAAGTGAACTAGGAAACACATGTGAGTGCTTAGCATTGGTACTGATGTATTCCCCATATTCCCCTCTGATTGAGAAGATGGGTTTCTACTCACTAAACAAGCTGAAGATTGTGTTGATTCCACTTGGAAACCCAGAGAGGCTTCTTTACACGTGGTCGATTGCCACTGAAGGCAGGATTCAAAATACTATATTTTCTTTCATGCAATATATCATGGAATATAATACTCACCTTGTTTTTGAAAGGCATAATTATGGCTGCATAGAGCTGAGACAGAGCCTAATCTTCAGCTAGCTCACCCTCCCTTTCTTACTTATTTAAAGCCAAAACCCTAGCTGAGGATGAGGACTAGTTGCCATGGGTGGATCTATGATTTTAAAAAGAGCCAAAGATCCTCCAGGGCTGGGAAATAGGAGGAGAGAAACCAGGAACAGCTGGCAGACAGCAAAATTACCCTAAGAAAGGTTAGTTTGATTAGTGCAACATCAAGACCATTACAAAGGGGAGATAGTATTTAACACTCATGGAGCAAAGAACACTGTGCCATTAAGTCAGTTGACTCCCTCAGCTGGCTGAACAGCAATGCCACAGCTGTGTACTGCACAGCAAGAATCAAAACAGGGTGCTTCTATCCTGGGCAGAAAATCAGCTTCCCCATTTAATACACGTGCCCCATTTAATACACTCCCCCAGTATACCATGCCACTACAGCAACGTAGCAGTGAAATTTACCCATGTGCTGCATGCATGGCACAATACTTACCCCTACTGCACTGTGCTTTAGTACTTCTAAAAGGAAGTACTAAAGCATGGCACTGTAGCAATGTTGCCATACTTTAGACATATAGACACATCCAGTTAGAGTTTAACACCTAAGCTCTACAGAATTATTTTCTGTGGCACCTCTTGGCTTTTTGAATTACCTTTGGATGTACCTATCCATACCCAGTTTCCACATAAGAATGCCTAGCCCTCAAAAACTGAATTTGCCAAATAATCTGGTCAAAATGAATCATCTTCCAGAGCAAGGAAGATGCAAGAAGGCCACTTGGATGCTGCAATGCCTAATTGTAGGCTTCTAGTGAATTCAGGGCCTCATCCCTGCTTTATTTGGTAATCCAAAGGTGCAAAAAGATGTTTCTTCTTGTTGTTTTAGTCGGGTACCTAGGATTATTGAACATCCACCAGGCAAATTGTTTTGATTGCAAAATCTGTATTGTACTAATTCTTTTCTGTTTCTGAAAGTATGAAAAGTTAAAACTAACTGCAATTGATGTAGGATCTAACCTGAAGATCATATTCTCAAATTATTTTACCAGTCATAGAGGTTAAGTATAGATAGTCAAAAAGCCTGAGGCTGAATCAATTCAATCTTCTCAGGTTAGTTTAAGCTGTGTAGATTGAACCAACAAGTAAGTGAACAGACATTCATGTTTTATTCTGGAAATGCAGCCACATGCCTGCAGTGACTCAGGCCAGAAGCAGGGGGTGGGTGGGGGCAGGGTGCTAGACCATGCCTGCTGGAGCAGGCAGCTTGGGACAAAATTAACTCGCCCACCTTGTGAGGGGGAGGGGTTTGTGGGGGAGGTGCAAAGCATCCTGGGATGCTGGGGGACTGTGAGTTAACTTGAATCTGGAGGGGATCTGGGCTAGAAGTGCAATATACCAGTTTAACCTAAATCAGGTAAGTCTGATAGTACATCCAACCAGGTCTATCTTAAAACAGTTTCAGCCATTTTGAAAGTGGTTTATGTTCACTGACCTTCTGTTGTGTTACAGATTTTAACCAGTTTCTGATCACTTATACTGGTTTATGTGTAACTTCTGTCCCTAGCCAGAATGTCCTGTAAACCAAATAGTAGGGGGCAGTAAAAAGATTTAGACCTCAATCTCAGAGGAAGTCAGTTCAAGACTGAGAAAATATCTTTTTTTTTACATATATCCTGTGATCTAAAGACCAGGTGACTTTTATGTTATCCCGCAACTCCACTATACTCTTAGTTCAATAAAAACCTGATCTTTTAGGCAACACCAACTTTCAGCACCCCTACCTGGATAATTGCTTTTGCATTATTGCCAAGCAAGTATCTATCCTTGCAAACAGCTTTTGATCACTCTTGTCTCAAAGGCAACTGGTACTCAGTTGTCTTGGATAATAAACATGTGAACATACAATTCCTTTTCTAAGAAAATGTTTTCATGATTATTTTTTATAATTGCAACTTATTATAATTGTGAATTATTGTTTAATAATGGATGTCTTCCATTATGAGCTACATGGTTTATCTGAAATGTATAATATTTATAATATTTTTTCCTTGCATTTCCTCCATGGGTGTGCTCTCTTATAACTAAAGAAAATTAAAAAGAATGAAAACAACAAGAATTAGTAGTTCACAAGATTTCAGAGTCTTAATTATAAAAGGTTCTGTGACTATCTGCTACTCTTTTCACTGAGAATGGATGTGATATTCTTCAGGGGGAAATTCTGACTGAGATTGATACCACAATAAGAATAAAAACCTGTTGGGGAAAGTCAGGAGGGACTCAAAGGAACTTCAATGAGTACAGTTCTGAAGGATATTCTTTACATTTCTTTTAATCTTTTAATTGTTTTATGCTGTTTTATTTGTACATCAATGCCATAGCTGTAATACTGCAGGGAAACTCTTAGAAAGAAAGAAGGTTTTTTGGGGGTGGGAATACTTTAGGTGCACATTCACATTTTAAATGAGCTTACTGTAAAGGTCTCCATTTATTCCAAACATTGGTGGAAAGTTTTGCTCTCCTGTCTTTGTAAGTGGAATCCAAGATGAAGTTCAAGCACTTTGTTCTGAGTAATCTAGTGCTTGAGTTAATAGATTTTTGCTACCATTTTCTAAGATGAATGGAAATGCCAGCAAGGGAGATAATATTTACAGGGTACATATTTGCTAACTTGTTCAAGGTCACATAGATGTGTCAATGGGAAGGAACACATATCTTGGCTCACATACCTGTGCAGGAGCCACCAACTATTTTATTGTTCTTAATAATTATTGTTAAAAAGTTGTAATAGTTTTGCATTATATGTCATTTTAAATAGGCTTTGACAAGCATGCCAAAAAACAGCTTTCATTTCAGAGAAAATAACATTTCATATTAAACCTGACAAATATGAGGAAACATGCATATTTTAAATTAGATCACTTTAACATTACTTTCCCCAATTGAATGTCCTATTGCTAAAAATTAAGCTGGCCAAAAATCTGAATATCCAGCTTTCAGGAAATTCTGAGATTTCAACATTTGATATAGAACCAAAACAGGATGAAACATGGAATAAAAATATGGTCAAAATGATTTGTTTGAACGAAGCCCATATGGCTCATTCCAATGTTCTGATTTCAGTTACTGCTAAAGCAATACAATTATATTGACCACTACTGGCCTCTGTTTCTAAGACAGGTAAACACCAAAGGAACCCTTACCAGAGATGAGCCCATCGTGCCGCGTCTGAGGCTGATGATGTCAGATGCTGGCAGGAATACTAGAAGCATGAGAGTCCACTGCAGAAGCCACCACTGATTGACCCTGCCAGCCAGAAGGACCTGTGAAAAGGAATCTCCTGGTGAGTGATGGTACTCCAGAGAAAGGACACAGGAGCAGTGAGCAAGCTGTGCCGAGTCTGCATGGAGGTACAGGGACTGAGTGACAAAAAGAAATGTCCATGGTGTGCCAAGGATTGCACTGGGTACTATTGAACTGATGACTAAGGAGAGTCCTCTAGGGGAGGGAGGAAAAGACCCCAAACTCTTGGAGTAGAGTGACAGAGGAAGGCCTGAGTAAAGCAGAGGTGCTCCACTGGGTGTTGCATGAAGTGCTTAGGCAAGCAAAAGGACTGCTGCTACTAAAGCACAAGTGGCATAAGTGAAATAGTTAGACTTGCAAGAGAAATGTAAAGGAAGGTGGGAGGACATCCCTGTCTGGAGGGAATGCTGGAAGGACAAAGAAATAAGCCCGCTGAAGGAATAGCCTGTGTCCTACGAGGGCCAAGCAGTTAATTGGACTCAGGTTGGATGTGGATGGGATGTGAGGGGTGGTGGAGCTCTGTAACAGAGGTTGGAGCATCAAATGCCTCCTGATACCATTTTCTGTCAACCCCGTCTCATATTTCTTCTTTTTTCCCATCAAAGCATGACAGATGAGTAAATAGGAGGACAACAGGAGGCTGCACATCAGGAGCCAAGGAGGCACCCACCCACAAATAGAATTGTACTCAATTTGTTAGCGAAGACTGTTGCAAATATGTAGAATAGTTTTCTTAATAAGATTAGTTCAACAAGTGTAAAAAGATATCCCAAGAACTAACAAAGTTCTATGATGCAGAGCTGCCAATGAGGTACGATATCCATGACTTTCTTAAATGCTCAGGGTCAGGCCAATGACCAGATTTTTGGTCAAGAAAGAATTTTCCTCTCCAGTATGGGGTCTGGCTTACTTTCTGGGATAAGAAGGTCATCAGTTCTCTGCCACCACAGGGCCCATAGATATTGGTTGCAACTTGGTCTCTCCTGTTCTTTGACTGTAATACACAAGTAAAGTCTTCTGAGAACTGAACTGCTTCAGTGAACCAGCCTTTGGGCTTGATATAGAGTATTTCAATAAACTAAATGGCCTTAGGTACACAGGATGTTATACTAGACTATTTGATATATGTGATATGTCATTTAACTAGTGCTTCTAAATGAAACACAAAACTCTCAGACTGGAATTTAAGATTTTTTTAAATAATTTCACTTTTTTATTTTTCTATGAAATGTCAGGGGTTCCTAACATTTTCTATCACATCCTCATTTTACTAGTACTAAAGAACATTTTAAGATTATTCTACTATGTTTCAATTTTCCCTGTTACATTAACACGAAGAACAATAGCATGGATTTCTCCCTTTTTCAAAATATTATTTTTATGAACAACAACATTTTCATAACAGAATGCTGAAAAGGTTCCCAATCTTTCCTTGAGAAAATTTCATCTATTTAAATCTGCAAGAAAAAAAAGGAATTTGCTTTTCATATGTTCCACATGTTGGAGCTAGCATCCTACAATGAACACAAGGAGCAAGAGATTGATGCTTCATCCTCGAGACAAGTGATATAACTCATCCACAACACCTACCAATAATATCACACTTGGTGGGAAGCTTATCTAGCATCTCCAAGGTGTCACAGCTTGAGTGCCCTGAAAGAAATGCTGGGTCAAATGTTTGCTGGTACATGTTAGTGTAACTCTATCTATGGGGCAATATTGATTTACCCCCGGGGAGGGGAAGAAGGCTGGGGAGGGGGGTACATTTACATTTCAAAGTAGAACCTGTAAGGGTGAGAGACTGGAATATCCAAGAGCTAAGTACAGATTTAAAAAAAGCTCAACACAGAACCAGTCTAAAATTATGCAGTATTCTGTAGGCAGTGTAGTTTAGATTGATAGTGAACAGAACATACATTCCCTCTTTGGCGGGGGAGTGGAAATCTTAGACTGGTTTCCACCATTTTTAAACTAGTCTGTGTGCCAAACTTCTGTTCCATTCTGGATATAGACCAGTTTCTGATCACTTATACTGGTAAAAGTGTAATGTCTACACCTGGTGTGCAAGAGACAGAGATGCTGAATATGTGAGAGTCATGAAAGACATGGGATATGCGATGGACCCAAGGGGGAGAAGAGGATACAGATCCCCTATAAAAACCCAGGAAAAGATGAGGCCTGTGGGACTGTCCTGACCATCTAAGAAAACCTAAACATCGCTCAGAAAGATTTCCTGAATACCAAGCTTCAAGGAGTCACTCTGCCCTAAGGTTTACATGAAATCTATGCACACCTTTCTGTTGTCTTTCTGGCATATTATGTCGCATTTGAAGTTAGGCTAAGTTGTGTGTACTGTCACTGGGTGTGTCTACACATGAATTTATGTGCACCTAAACTTAATGCACCTCAGCCTAAGTTGCATTAAGGTGATGTAGTTGTGTGTCTACACATGGATGCCTTAAGGCACCTTAACATGACTTGCTGGGCAGCCCTGGTCAGCACCCTGGACAGCCCCCAGAAACCCATGGCAGCATAGTTGAGCAGTGCAGCCTGTGCCAGTTGAGGGGGTGGGAGCTTCCAATCCCACCAGATATGGTCATCCTGGCTCCAGCCCCAGCCCTGGCCCTGGCCCTGACTCTAATCCCCTCCCCCTGTTCCTGCCTTCCCACGGTTGTGCAACAGTGGGCTGGAGCTGAGCCCTTGGGGCCCCGCGCTACCAGCAGGTGCCACCAAGATGAAGAAGCAGCGGGTGCTGTTCTGCAAGATGCAGAGATTGAACTTGAAGGTGGAGCAGCAGTTCCAGCAGCAGTGGTCCCCGTCAGTGTGCAGTAAGTCAGCAGAGGGAGCAGGAGGTGCGAGGGCTTCATTCCCCAACATCTCTCCCTCAGGGTGGGCTTGCTTTCTGGGCAATTCATCCCTGCAGGGGTGGAACACCTTGCTGCCTGCCTGGCATTCAGGAACCCTTAGAAACCCACACTGTGGATCCCACCCAGGACAGCAGGTGGGCTCAGACCACATCTGTCCCCAGTGCCCAGCCCAGCTTTCCCTGCTGTCTTAGCTGCTTGTGGAGGGTTCAGGATTGAGAGTGTGGTTGGGGTAGAAAGGTAAGAAAGATTTATTGACTTAACAAAAACACAACTACGTGTAGTAATAAGATAAACAATGACAGACAAAAGCAATTTGCATCGGCAACTCATCGGCAGCCTTCTTTGATGCCTGATACACAGCAAGTTTCTTTTTCTACAAAGTTTAGTGAAGTCAGGCGTTTCTGATCAGCACTGTCCGAGAGGTACCAGGAAGGACTTTGGAATGCAGTTCTTGGGCTCTTTGAGGTTCACGGACTTACTGATCTAAGCAACAGCTAACTAATTCTTTTTACAGAACTGTATTTCTTTTTCTGAATAGTGTTTAGATATTTTAGCTAATTTATAGCTTCTGAAGGGCACTGATAATATACGACTACTCAGATTTCTTTTACTTCAACTGTCTTTAGACTGACCAATAGCAGTACAAGCCTAGAATTCTTTTGATAAGGTAATTTTAACTTCACTACAGGGCTTTACTACTTCTAGGCTTTGCTAAATTTACTAGGCTTTACTTTATACAAGGCTTTACTACATTTTAAACTTTAATTAGGCTTTTATAGATTCATAGATTCATAGATGTTAGGGTCAGAAGGGACCTCAATAGTTCATCGAGTCCGACTCCCTGCATAGGCAGGAAAGAGTGCTGGGTCTAGATGACCCCAGCTAGATGCTTATCTAACCTCCTCTTGAAGACCCCCAGGGTAGGGGAGAGCACCACCTCCCTTGGGAGCCCGTTCCAGACCTTGGCCACTCGAACTGTGAAGAAGTTCTTCCTAATGTCCAATCTAAATCTGCTCTCTGCTAGCTTGTGGCCATTATTTCTTGTAACCCCCGGGGCGCCTTGGTGAATAAATACTCACCAATTCCCTTCTGTGCCCCCGTGATGAACTTATAGGCAGCCACAAGTCGCCTCTCAACCTTCTCTTGCAGAGGCTGAAAAGGTCCAGTTTCTCTAGTCTCTCCTCGTAGGGCTTGGTCTGTAGGCCCTTAACCATATGAGTGGCCCTTCTCTGGACCCTCTCCAGGTTATCCGCATCCCTCTTGAATTGCGGTGCCCAGAATTGCACGCAGTACTCCAACTGCGGTCTGACCAGTGCCCGATAGAGGGGAAGCATCACCTCCTTGGATCTATTTGTCATGCATCTGCTGATGCACGATAAAGTGCCATTATCTTTTCTGATGGCTTCGTCACACTGCAGACTCATGTTCATCTTGGAGTCCACTAGGACTCCAAGATCCCTTTCCACTTCTGTGCCACCCAGCAGGTCATTCCCTAGGCAGTAGGTGTGCTGGACATTTTTCCTCCCTAGGTGCAGCACTTTGCATTTCTCCTTGTTGAACTACATCCTGTTGTTTTCTGCCCACTTGTCCAACCTGTCCAGGTCTGCTTGCAGCTGTTCCCTGCCCTCCGACGTGTCCACTTCTCCCCATAGCTTTGTGTCATCTGCAAACTTGGACAGAGTACATTTCACTCCCTCGTCCAAGTCACTGATGAAGACATTAAAGAGTATTGGTCCAAGGACCGAGCCCTGCGTGACCCCACTGCCCACACCCTTCCAGGTCGAAACTGACCCATTCACCACGACTCTGGGTGCGACCCTCTAGCCAATTCGCCACCCACCGGACTGTGTAGTCATCCAAGTCACAGCCTTGTAACTTGTTCACCAGTATGGGGTGGGATACTGTATCGAAGGCCTTCCTGAAGTCTAAGTATACGACATCCACCCCTCCTCCTGTGTCCAGGCATTTCATAACCTGGTCATAAAAAGAGACTAGATTAGTCAGGCATGATCTGCCTGCTAGGAACCTGTGCTGGTTTCCCGTCAGCATAATTTGTCCTGCCGGGCTCTCGCAGATATAAGCCTTGATAATTTTTTTCAAAGACTTTGCCAAGGATGGAGGTGAGACTGACTGGCCTATAGTTGCCCGGGTCCTCCTTCCTCCCCTTCTTGAAAATGGGGACCACATTGGCCCTTTTCCAGTCCTCTGGGACTTGGCCCATGCGCCACGAGCTTTCAAATATTCCTGCCAGTGGCTCTGCAATGATGTTGGCCAGTGCCTTCAGCACCCTCGGATGGAGCTCATCCAGGCCTGCCGACTTAAAGGCATCCTGTTCTTCCAAGTGACTCTGCACCATCTCAGGGTCTACGTATGGTAGTCTGGCGCCTTGCTGCTGCCTCTCTACAACCCCAGTGAGAGACTTGTCGTGCCCCTCGCTTAGGAACACTGAGGCAAAGAACTCGTTGAAGAGTAACAACATACAGCTTAATATTTAAACAATTACAGAAAAACACTTTATTTAATTTTCATAGAGCCTTCAGCAAGCACTTTTATTACACAGGCACAATTTTAGCTGTCACACTCTACTCTTTGCTTGCTGAAGCACTATGATAGCTACAATTGAGATGCTAAAGCTACATGTGCTACATCAGGGAATGGGGAGGGATCTATAAATTTAACTTGCATAGCATGAACAGATTTATGACAACAACGGTTAAAACGCTAGCTGTTGCCACTAGGGCAATGCAGAATACTATGATGCTCAAGATGGTAGCTACGTAGTTGAGGTGACACTTGTTGACACATGAATAGTACAGATTACATTATACTATTTATGTGGCTTGGGCACATTGACAGTTAGACTGATGATTTGCTTACTCTCTCGAGCAAGGAGAGCCAACTGAGTGCCTTCCTGAGCCTTTGCCTCAAGGCTTTGCAGCTTATTTTTCACTTTATTCTAGTTTTCTAACCATGGCATGTCTACATCTGATACCCATGAAGTGGGTATTGTAAAGTTAAGAGTTATAGTCTCAGAGGAAATTTTTGGCTATTTTAGGGCACTAGTATGGTTACTTAATTGCAGTAGAGCAACGGCTTCACTTTTAGCTCTTAAGCAACATGAATTGCACAAAGTCTAGGTGGTACTATTTTTATGCAGCAAACAACTTGGTCTTTCTTAACAAACACATTGCCTTATTGTTACATACGACACATTAGGTAACTCATATACACAGGTCATGTTAGGTGGGCTGAGAGGCTAGCCTCTCCATAGGGCTTCTAATTTAATCAAGGTGCTACTAATTTGAACTAAGGGGGACTGTGCTACATACCGAGGGCTATCGGGGGTAACTATTTTTCATATGGGGCGATGCAGATTTTAGTCTCAAAGGCATCCTCCTCCTAGCTCCATGTTTAGCAAATAAGCAGTGGTCTAGTTTTCATCTTTTAACCTCTTCACTAGGAACGAACATTTTTTTTTTATCACAGCCTTTCCAAGTGGTAATTTAGGTACTTTGATAGGGGTATCTTTTTTTAAATGTTGCAGGTATCTTATGATGCTCTAAGCCAGGGGGCTATTTTTTATTTTTAACATTGTTTATTACCTGGGAAAAATGCATATTCAATGATAACTGAACTTGCGCACAAGCAGTACTCCAAGTTTGATTTTTGTCTGCTTTAAAGCAGTAGCTATCATGACTTGGGCAAGACGGGCTGTTTCTAATTTTACATCAGTTAGCAATTTGTCAGTGTGCTCTAACATTTTTCTTTCGAGCATGCCTCTCTTAGTGAGTAGCCCTACTGCCTGTCGGAGATTGGCTACTCCTTCAGTGTTTTTCTGTGATTTATTTAAGTTTTACACATTCATAGCTGAGTTAAGTCTGTCTCAAAGATAACTTGGAGTATTTCTTTGTCTGCAGGACTTAAGTGCACTTATGGAATGGAAAATGACTGGCTATTCTCATTTAAGCACCCCTTCAGCTACACAGGCTCCTGCTGAACAGTTTGGAAAAGTAGCTCGAACATACTATTGTTCTGGTTTGAACAATACTCGGGCAGTGAAAAGCGAAGCATTTAGTAGGGTTGGGATTTTAACTTGTGACCTCTACTAGGGTGTGGAGTTATATACGGGCGGTGTTGGGGCCTCCCATGGGGGAACGGCCAGAAATAGTAGTGAATACTTTGTTTTTTTACAGATTACATTTATCTTTTTTGGGGGGGGGGGGGGAGCTTGTAACTATGCTTCACTTCCTAGAGAGCAAAAGAGCTTTTACTGTCGCTCATGGGGATGATGCTGTATCGGGTTAATGAAACGGCATTGCCCTGGCAGAATCATAGCACTAATTTGCTTTAAAAACTTTACTGGTATAAAAGGATGAGGATAAGTGTTGGAGACTTATGGATACAGCCTCCTTCTGGTTGTATTAAAGTGGGTACTATTTCACTACAATTCTGTATAGGTATGATTCACAAGCTATGTAATAACTTTGTTCTAACCTGTAATGCGCTTTCCCACCTGGCAGGCTTCACACTATCGCTGGAGAGTGTTGTCAGCCATAAGGATGGGAGGGGGCAGATTCTCTCATAAACGCAATGGCTCAAGAGGCTGAAAAGATGCAGAATGCACTATTGGGGACACAAACTCAGGGGCGTTGAGCTCAAAGGGTTCCCCTCAGGAAGTATGTAACAACAAATTCTCAAATGAGCAGAGCTACAATACTTACTTCCCCTCCCACTGTTAGCCATTCTAGCCTTCAGGTAGGGAATGAACTCAAGATAATAACTGGTGCCACAGGTGCACTGACAGTTACTACTTTGCCAGTCAATTATTCTGTTTCTTCTACTCAGAGACCAGGACTTCACTTGCTCCAGGGTGGTGGGTTTCTTTCAGTATGGATACTGCAGCTGGACCACGTGAAGGCCATCTGAATGTGTTTCTGGGGGATGCTCTTCAGGGTCAGGCTACTCTTTGAGGTCTTCAGGAGCAGGTTCATTAATATGTGAGTAATAAGAAGGATAGTAGACACGCCCTACTCAGGAAACACAATAAGCCATTAATAAAAAGAGTACATTTATAACAGTCTACCACTTCATGGTGCCAGTCGATTCAGACTGGTGACAGAGCAGGACTCGTCTTTAGTGGCAGGCTCAATTAGGAATGGCTATGGCTGCCCTTGTGGACAGACTCTATCTGTAGGAGCAAGACAACAAGGAGCTTGGCTCCCGTTAGATGAATTTGACTTAAATACTCACTATGTATTATGCATACCTTTTTCTAATAGTGTTCTCTCTCATTTATTTCCTTGAGGATGCTTCACTACTACCCGATTTCCTGCCTGGAGCTTTTTCGGGTCACTACCTCTAGGTCGCTTTACTGCCGGTTTGCGGGGACCACCCAATCCAAAGGCCTGTTGCATATGGCTACCTCCTGGATGGGGTTGGTTTTTGGCTCAATTGATAGCTCGATCCAGGTGAAAGTTCTAGTCCTTAAGAGCTAGGCCAGTGGCTAGCCGCAAATTGCATTTGAGGATGCAATTGGCTCGCTTTACTAATTCGTTAGACTGTGGATGGTATGGGATGTGATATGTCCATAACATGCTATGTTTCATGGTCTAGTTATACACAAGATGATTGCGGAAGTGAAGGCTATTATCATTCTGTAGATTTATAGGTGGTGGATACACAGCTAGCAGAGTTTTCAGTGCTTCACACATGTTCTGGGGTATAGCTCTTGCTGAGGTGCGGGCGAATGTTATCCTTGTGATAACTTCTACGGCTACAAACACATAGCATTGCAACATGTCTTTGATACTAATGGATCTTATCCATGCAGGCTTATAACACTGGATGCCTTCTGTCAAGGCTGGTAGTGATGGGATGGCAGCCATCAAGGTGTCCGTATTAGCATTTAAAGCTCAAAAGTCAATAGTTAGCTGCTACTCTCTAGTTGCCTTGTGCACTGGCCACACTAGATTGTTATACAGAAAGTGGGTTCAGATAATAGTTTCATCTTTTAACTTCTGACTTATGATATACTGGATAGGTTGGGTGGCCTTGGAGGGAGTTCAATACTAGGGTCTGTGTACTTCTTTCATGGGAGGCAGGGTTAGTAGGATCATGCTACATCAAGTTACAGCTGTTATAGCTTTCTTTTGTTTCTCAGTGAGGCACTGTGCACTCAAACTGCCAATTCTCTCGTTCAAGGGCAAACTGCTGTCTTCTTAGGACATTAAGTCTCAGTAAGCTTGGTACCCCTTTAAGTATTACTGTAGCCGCTGTTACCTTAGAGCCATTAGGTAACGTGAAGGTTGCTCGGACTAGATGTCCTAGTCATTTGGTGCTTTCGACTCTAATTACTTGATAAGGGGCTTCTTTTTCCCTCTTTTAATCTGCGGAATCTAAAATGCAAATCTGGGCACCCGTGTTTAATAGCATATCAATTAACAATTTACTTTTACTTAGTTGAATCTGTACGGGTATCTGAATTAAGGGGCTAATATTAACTTTAGATACTGGTCTTCGGCCTGCTACTGCCCCCATTGTGGCTCCTTTCTTTGTGGGTTGGGCTGGCCGGACTTTCTAGGCCATGTGATCAGGCAGGGTAAAGGCTGGCGGCCTCGCATGTGCCTGGGAAAACATCAACTGTTCTGCCCTCAGGGCAGAGAATCCCTCCAGTGACCCTGTCTGTATAGAGATGACTCCACAGCCTGCATTAACTACACTCTCTTCTAGAGGGGAGCAGCCATACGTGTAATCATAATTTTTCCTTCTCTCCGGTCTAATGTTTCCAAGCAGCTCTGCACAGCTCGCATAGCCTTGCATGCCACACTGTTGGAATTTCTCACGTCTTTTAACTCCTTACTCGGCCAGGTGACTTCTTTCCAGAGCTGGGCATTCTCTTCGGCCCCTAACCACAGGCATGTGGCTAGCAGCCATGACAGGCACTCCTTCTTGGGCTTACCCCAGGCAGCAGTAGCAAACCCAGGCCAATGATAAGGTACAGTTCCCGGGTCACTCCAGGCAGGTTTCAACTTATCCTTATCCCACCCGGGATTCTCCATCTCCATCACCTCCTTAAGCAAAGCTACTAAAAGGGCCCATGCAACTCCCTCCATTCTGCCCTTCTCTCCGGACCAGAGACTCTCAATCCTGTTAGTGATGCCAATTTATGTCCCAGCCACTTGTAGAGGGTTTGGGATTGAGAGTGTGGTGGGGGTAGAAAGGTAAGAAAGATTTACCCACTTAACAAAAACACAACTACGCGTAGTAACAAAACAAACAATGACAGATAAAAGCAATTTGCATTGGCAACTTATTGGCAGTCTTCTTTGATGCCTGATACACAGCAAGCTTCTTTTTCTACAAAGTTTAGTGAAGTCAGGTGTTTCTGATCAGCGCTGTCCGAGACATACTGGGAAGAACTCTGAGATGCAGTTCTTGGGCTCTTCGAGGTTCACAGGCCTACTGATCTAGGCAACAGCTAACTAATCCTTTCCACAGAGCTGTATTTTCTTTCTGAATGGTTTCTAGATATTTCAACTAATTTATAGCTTCTGAAGGGCACTGATAACATGTGACTACTCAGATTTCTTTTACTTCAACTGTCTTTAGACTGACCAATAGCAGTACAAGCCTTGCATTCTTTTGATAAGGTAATTTTAACTGCGCTACAGGGCTTTACTACTTCTAGGCTTTGTTAAATTTACTAGGCCTTACTTTATACAAGGCTTCACTACATCTTAAACTTTAATTAGGCTTTTAGTAACAACACACAGCTTAATATTTAAACAAATACAGAAAAACACTTGGTCTAATCTTCATAGAGCCTTCAGCAAGCACTTTCATCACACAGGCACATTTTCAGCTATCACACCTGCTCCACCCACTTCCATCCCAGGCAAGCAGCTGGCCTCTGTGCCAACCACTAAGGGTGGGAGAGGCAATGTCAGTTCCTGGGGGTTCTGCACGGCTCAGCCCAGGTAGTCTGGGTACAACATGGCTGAGGGTTCAGCCTTGGATCAGGTGGAGCAAGGAAAGAGTTAAGCCCCTGGCCATGTTGAACCCGGCCTGCCTGAGCAGAGCCCCCAGGAGCTGATGCTGCCTCTCCCACCTGTAGTGGCTGGCACAGAGGCCAGCCACTTGTCCAGGACAGAAGTGGTAGAGCAGGGAAAGCTGTGCCAGGCACTGGGGGCAGATGCAACCTGAACCCACTTGCTGTTCCAAGTGGGAGCCCCAGTGTGGGTTTCTAAGTATGTTTGAATTCCAAGCAGGTGGCAAGGCATTCTGCCCCTGCACAGCTGCATTGCCCAGCCAGCAACCCACCCCAAGGGGAGGCATGGAGGAGCTGCTAGCAAAGGCCCTGCCCTCAGTGCACTGCCCCCTTCCCCTGCAGGGAGTCACAGGGGGACCTTTCCCCTATGCTTTGACAGGAGCCCTTGCACCTCCTGCCCCGCTCTGCCAATTTACTGCACACCAACAGGGATTACTGCTGCCAGAACCACCACTCCAGCTCCAGCTCCAGTTCTGATCCTTCCAAAACAGCACCTGCAGCTTCTTTATCTTGGTGGTGCCCAGTGGCAGCACAGGGCCCCAAGGGCTTGGCTCTGGCCCTCTCAGTCACATAGCATTAAGGTGCCATATGGGGTCCACATGTGGGTTAAGGCTCCTTAACTAATTGTGCCTAAATTTGATACTTGCTTTATGCAGATATTAAATGTAGGTGTGATTAGCCTAAAATTGCCATTTTTAAGGTGCATTAAGGGTGTACACATGTAGATCCATACCCTTAATGTGCCTTAAAAATGGCTAATTTACTTTAAATCACCACATGTAGATGCACCCACTGTGTCTTATTGGGCTGTGTCTTAGGTAAGGTGGAGTTTTCTGTTATTCTTTGTCCTGTTTGAAATTGCTATGCTCTCTCTTCAGAGAATGGACTATTCTTGCTCAAGCATTTATGACTTTAGTACAGGGGCAGGCAATTATTTTGGGCAGAGGGCCACTTACTGAGTTTCGGCAAGCCATCGAGGGCTGCATGACAGTCAGCCCAGGGCAGATTAATATTAATTTTCTAAATTTTTTAGGGGCCCCGTGGGCCAGATAGAATGGTCTGGCAGACTGCATCTGGTCTCCAGGCCACATTTTGCCCACTCCTGCTTTAGTATCACTACCTAAAGTATAATATTAAGTCTGGTAACAGTTTTGTTTTACTAGAATTCAGCAAAGCACTTTCACATGTGCTTAACTTTAGTTATAAGTTTAAATCCTATGGACTTCAGAAGAACTTAAGCATTCACTTAAATTTACACATGTGATTAAATTCTTTACTAACTAGGCATGGAGGTTGGACTACATAACCTCCTGAGGTCATTTCCAACCCTATTTTTCTATGCTTCTATGTTCACGTTTTGCTGCACTGAAACCTTTTAGAGAGCAGGGAACAAAGCAGTAATTCCTTCATAGGTTTAAATTTATTTTATACCCTTGTAAAATGAAGAGGTGGGCAAGCTTCTTTGAGTAGATATGATATATTTTATCAGACCAACTGAGTTTTTGGAAAAAAGTTCTTAGCAAGCTTTCAGGTACAATCACCCTTCTTCAAGAATTGGAAGACTCTGCTCAGCCTGAAGAAGGGTGATTGTGCCTGAAAGCTTGCTAAGAACTTTTTTCCAACTTCTCAGTTGGTCTAATAAAAGATATTGCATCTACTCAAAGGACCTTGCGTACCTATGTCCTTAGAACAACACAGGCACAACCAAAAGCCCAACAACATGTAAAATAAAGAGGCACTTGCAGAGACCACCTGTTTTAGAACAAGATGATCTCTATTCTCTCCAACTTTGGCTCTGTCATGATAGGCAGGACTGCCTTCCTTCTCAAAACATGTTTTCACTGTAGTCCTGCCCCTAAAGGATTTGTCTTTGAGCATTATTCAGTTAAGGTGTTGGTTCTTTCCCTTGCATTTTACATTATTTATCATCCTCCTAACTCTTTTTTCATCACTCTATTCTTCTTTCCAATCTATACTGACATCAAAACATTTTTCAAAGAAGTTTTAAATATCTTTGTCAGTCTCCTAGTTCCTTCACATTGACCAAACTGATTTCTCTCCATGTTGCTTCCGCAGAGAGATTTAATACCCTTCTCCCAACAGAGGATACTACTGGTATTGTAGGCACCTTGCAGGAGCCACTAAGGTAGGCCTCATATGGAGAGCCTAAGTAGATAAGGACATGTTATCACTCTCAGTGGTACAGTGACCCAAAATCTAGTGTGGCAGGTTCAGCATGTCGACAGTGTCAAAGGACTTGCTGAAGTCTGTGGATGTAGTCTTTGTAGACTTCAGCAAGGCCTTTGACACTGTTGACCACCCCATTCTCATTAAAAAACTAGGCAACTGTGGCATCGATGCCTACACAGTCAGATGGATTGCAAATTGGCTGAAGGGTTGTACTCAGAGGGTGGTGGTGGACGGGTCATATTCGACCTGGGGGGAAGTGCACATTGGAGTCCCCCAGGGCTCGGTCCTTGGGCCCGCGCTGTTTAATTTATCAGTGATTTGGATGATGGGGTGAAAAGCAACCTGTTTACATTTGCTGTTGATACCAAAATTTGGGGTGAGGTGGGCATGCTAGTAGGGAGGGAAAGACTGCAGCAAGACCTGGATAGGTTGCAAGGGTGGGCTAACAAAAACAGGATGCGTTTCAATACTGACAAGTGCAGGGTGCTGCACTTGGGCAGTAGTAACCGGCAGCACACTTATAAGATGGGAAACTCCCTTCTTGAGAGCACGGAGGCAGAAAGGGATCTTGGAGTCATTATTGACTCCAAGATGAACATGGGCCGAAAGTGCAAGGTCACGGTCGGCAGGGCTAACCGGACCCTATCGTGCATCCACAGGTGCATCTCAAGTAGGGCCAAGGAGGTGATCCTCCCCCTCTACGTGACACTGGTCAGGCCACAGCTGGAGTACTGTGTTCAGTTCTGGGCACCCCACTTCAGGAGGGATGTGGACAACATTGGGAGGGTCCAGAGGAGGGCCACCCGCATGATCCGGGGACAGCAGGGCAGACCCTACAATGAGAGGCTACGGGACCTGACCCTGTTCAGCCTTCACAAGAGAAGGCTGAGGGGGGACCTAGTGACCATCTATAAACTCACTAGCAGGGACCAGAAGGGTTTGGGGGAGACCTTGTTTCCCCTAGCGCCCCCCCGGGATAACAAGGAATAACAGCCACAACTTGTTGGAGAGTAGGTTTAGATTAGACATCCGTAAGAACTATTTCACAGTTAGGGCGGCTAGGATCTGGAACCAACTTCCAAGGGAAGTGGTGCTGGTTCCTACCCTGGGAGTCTTTAAGAAGAGGCTTGATGCCTACCTGGCTGGGGTCATTTGAGCCCAGTCTTCCTCCTGCCCAGGCAGGGGGTCAGACTTGAAGATCTACAAGGTCCCTTCTGTTCCTACTTCTATGATTCTATGAGATACCAAACTGGCCCCTTGAAGTCCTTGAACAAATGATTAACTTGCTCCTTGTCGCTACCTTTTCCAGTGTAAGGATGAATCTGGTTTCCTTAGACCTCCTGAAATCCCAAAAAGCATCTATCCTATCTGTGCTTCAACTATTTCTGTTTTGTTCAAAACAAAACAACCAAAAACCACAAGGAAAAATAAATTAAAAACAGGCTTATATTATTCAAGAGCAATTTCCTATGACTCACAATTGTTTTATTCATTGCTTTAATCCTTGCCCCTTCCTTCCCTTCCACTGTCTTTGGGTATTAGCATTAATTGTCTATGTTTAAATCCCTTTCAAGTTTATATAGGAGCTCTTCCACTAACTTCATTGAGAACAAACCAGCCACTGAGCTTATGAAGTCTTCACCACAAGGCCAAACTTCTTTCCTTATGACAAAAATTATACAAATTAATGGTGCCACTCTTTCCCAAAAGAATGTCACCTTTCCTGGCAGTAAATCACAGCTTTCATGGCAAAAATTGCAATATTCCTCTGCATAAACTGTTTTCCAGGCTCACAGAAAAATTCAAGTTGAAACTGAAAAGTATTTTTCTTTTCTTGAATCTCTCACAGTTGATTTTCAGCATGATTATGTGGCAGAGGGAAGGTCTTCCTACAGTTACAATCAGCACTGGTAAAAGTCATCTGTTCTCTCTGCTTCTTTTTGCACAACAGTGGCCACATCTAGATGAGATGCTTTACCATGCAGTAGACTAATGTAGACTGCATCTACATGTGGTGGCACTTACTGCTCAGTAAATTAGTCTGCTGCGTGGTTCATTTGCTACCTGCAAATGCCCCTGGGTACTGCAACAGAGGCCCCATGCCAGTCACAGCAGCTTGTATGGACCCCAGCACTAGATCCTGGCCCAGTTCCACCACCTACCTACCTGGCCTGTGCCATGTCCCTGTGCTGCAGGCACCTGCCCAGGCCTGGCAGCACCCAGGCTCTCAGCATGGGAGCCATGCTGGCATCATTCCAGATGCCAATCACTGGATCCCAGGTGCCCAACTGGTCCCAGGGTGAGACCATGGGCCCACAGGACTATGCCCTTTATGTGGCAGCTGGACGGCATCCTTACACTTTGGAACCCTGGGTGGAGCAGATCCTCTACTGCAGCCTGGCAGCAGTGACAGGTCCTTAGCAGGGAGGGCTCCTTAGGGCACCAGGAGCATGTCCCACTGTGATCCCCAGCCCCAGCATCATCCTGCAGCTCCAGCAGCCTCGGCCAGTGCTTGCCTTGCCAGTACTGGATGTGCAGCCCCACCCAGGAGACCAGTCTAGGGATGGCACCACCCACCCTGACAAGCCAGCCAGGTGCTGCACTCCTGCAACCCAGGATGTCAGTGGGAGCTGCATGTCATCGCTGCCAGTAGGGCAGACTCAGGCATGCTTGCCATGCCCACCTGGTAAGCCCTGTACTGGGAGGAGTGCAGTAATACACTGCACTGTATTACAAGTGCAGTGCAATACAAGCCCTGCACTGTACTAAATCTCCTGCCCTCCCCTCGCCCCCCACAACCCTGTCTGGCCTGGCCAAGCCCCCCCCTGGCGTTCCCCCCACAGCAAGCAGGGTGGTGGGAGGCAGTGCAAAACTTTACTGAGCAGCCAGTGCTACTGCAGCTAGCCAGTCACAGGCATCTCCCATGTAAAGAAACTTGTAGATGCCTGTGGTGATGTTATCCTCAGCTGCTGGGGGGCAAGACACATAACATAGGTACAGGTACCCCTACAGGTGGTGATGAAAGTTGTGGGAAAGTGCAGGCTTGCCCACCACACTGTTGAAGCTCAGGGTCCCATGCCAGGTTGTCAGGTGTGCCTGGGGGCACCATGGCAATCAGCAGCAGCAGGTCACAGTGGGTTGTGTACCCCTCAGTCCACACAAACAGCTCATTGTGGCATGCCTGGCACACCCTCACCAGGGGCATGCACAGGGCACAGGCCACATGGGGGAGGTGGGGCCTGCTTTGTGGCACCTCTCAATAGGCTGCCTGGAGGGAGGGAGAGCCACCAGCTCTGCATCCCAATGGGCTGGGAGCCCCTTACCTTCCAAGCCTGGGCACTGTGGGCCTGGAGGCAAGGGAGGAGAATGTCTGGCCTGCAGGAGGAGAAGAGGGGAAGTGGGTCTGTAGCACCCATGGCAGGTGCTGTCAGGAGCCAGGCTTGTCCTGGCCTTGGAAGTGGGTGGGGAAAGCAGGCTGCCTGTGGCAAGCACTAAGCAGCCTACCTGCCCCTGTGGAGTGAGTGGGGATGTGGGGGCTGTCCCAGGGCCTGCCTAGCCAACTTACCATGGTCCCTGGGCACCTGTCTCTGATCTGAGGCTGGGCAGTGCACAGCCTCCTAGTATAGTGCATGTTATCTCAGAAGTGTTGCAAACTCTCTTAAACTGACTACTTTCCACTTTATTACCTTGTATGGTGGTGGAGATGCACAGTGGGCCTGGAGTCTGGGGCTGGCTAGCAAGGTGGCCTATAGAAGAGGGTGTAGAAGCAGGTAATCCACCAGTGCCTCTTGCACATGGTGCTCTGGCCCCCACTGCCAGGTGTGTAGCTAGCCTGGGGTCTCAGTGGGGGCAGCCAGTCACTGTTGTTTCCTGCCTCACAGAAGAGCTCCTGCAGGCCTTGCAGATGCTATGCAGCACAAAGTCTGTGACAGTGACTGAGGGGATGTTGGCCTCTGTGACCTTAAGATGCTGCACCAGCATGGGTCTGACACAAGCACTTGTTGAAATATACTGGGTGGGGGTCCAGCTGGCCAGTGTAGGGCTGCATGAGCTGGGGAGGAGTGGGTAGGCAGGGTCTGAAATGAGGAGCAGGACTATCACTTCAGTCAGTTGGAGGTCTGGCATCCCTAGTGCAATGCACCTGCTCTCCACCAGGGCTGGCAGTGTGGAGTTGTGGAAGATGCGGGCATTGTGGGTGCTGTCGTCCCAGCCAGAGCTGAAGGCACCCCAGTGGTTGAGGACAGCCTGAAGCAAGATGGAATAAAAGCCCCACCGGCTGTAGTACAGGTGGTTGCCGCAGGGTGAGCTGCTGACAGGAATGTGAGTCCCATCCAGGGCCCTGATGCGCTGGGGGAAGCCCAGGGTGCAGAACATAAATTCATAGATGTAGGGTCGGAAGGGACCTAAGTAGCTCTTCAAGTCCGACCCCCTGCCCTGGGCAGGAGAGAATACTGGGCTTATATGACCCCAGCTAGGTAATTATCAAGCCTCCTCTTAAAGACCTCCAAGGTAGGAGCCAGCACCACTTCCCTTGGAAGTTGGTTCCAGATCCTAGCCGCCCTGACTGTGAAGTAGTGCCCTCTAATATCCAGCCTGAACTGACTCTCAATCAACTTGTGGCCGTTATTCCTTGTTACTCTGGGAGGTGCTTGGGGGAATAGGGTCTCTCTCAGTCCCCACTGGTGTGTTTATAGATGGCTACCAGGTCCCCTCTCAGCCTTCTCTTGTGAAGGCTGAACAGGTTCAAGTCCTGTAGCTTCTCTTCATAGGGTCTGCTCTGCTGTCCCTGGATCATGCAAGTGGCCCTCCTCTGGACACTCTCAATGCTATCCACATCCCTCTGAAGTGCGGTGCCCAGAACTAGATGCATACTCCAACTGTGGCCTGACCAGTGTCACAGAGGGGGGAGGATCGCCTCCTTGGACCTGCTCATGATGCATCTGTGGATGCATGACAAGGTGCGGTTAGCCTTACTGATCGTGTCCTCACATTAGCAGCCCATGTTCATTTTGGAATTGATAATGACTCCAAGATCTCTTTCTGCCACTGTGCTTTTGAGAAGGGAGTTCCCCAGCCTATAGGTATGCTGCTGGTTGATACTGCCCAAGTGCAGTACCCTGCATTTTTCAGTATTGAATCCCATCCTATTCTCATTTGTCCACCCCTGTAACCTGTCCAGGTCCAGCTATATCCTATCCCTCCCTCCTAGCGTGCCCACCTCATCCCAGATCTTGGTGTCACCAGCAAATTTGAACAGGGTGCTTTTCACTCCCTCGTCCAAGTCGCTAATAAAGAAATTGAACAGTGCGGGCCTGAAGACCGAGCCCTGGGGGACTCCACTGCCCACGTCCCTTCCAGGTCGAATATGACCCATCCACCATCACTCTCTGGGTGCGGCGCCTCAGCCAATTTGTGACCCATCTGACTGTGTAGGCACCAATGTCACAGTTGCCTGGCTTTCTAATGAGAATGGGGTGGGAGACCGTCAAAGGCCTTCCTGAGGTCCAGAAAGACTACATCCACCGCAACACCTGTGTCCAAAGATTTTGTGACCTGATCATAGAAGGCAATCAGGTTGGTCTGACAGGACCTGCCCCTAATGAATCCTTGCTGGTTGCCCTTGAGCATCATCCCCACTGCTGGTCCTTCACAGATGTGCTCCTGGATAATCTTCTCAAAGAGCTTCCCCAGGATTGAAGTAAGACTAACTGGCCTATAGTTGCCTGGGTCCTCCCTCCTCCCTTTTTTGAAAATGGGGACCACATTGGCCTTCTTCCAGTCGTCTGGTACCTGGCCACCATGAGTGCTCATAAAGCCGTGCCAGGGGCCCCTCGATAACCCTTGCCAATTCCCTCAGTACCCTGGGGTGGAGAGCATCTGGACCTGCTGATCTGAACATGTCCAGCCCATCCAGAAGTTCCCTAACTTGGTCCTCCCTGACCCTAGGCCTGGTGGAGTCTCTCCTGAGCCCCTCCTCAATCTCGGTGGGGGAGTCCACCACCACCTCCAGGGGATCATGGACCTAGAGCATGGTGTGCCTCAGTACATCCTGGAGGGTGCCATAGACCTCCAGGATGGCCTCCCTGGTGGTCATCTTATCTATGCTGAAGACGTGGTCTACATAGTACAGGCTGGCAGGCCCACAGGTAGTGGGGCTGGAGCCCCAGGAGCTCATGGATGGCACTGGTGGTGGTATCCATATGCAGCACATCATCAGCATCCCTATCAGGGTCTGGCTGATGGGCCAGGGGCTGGTTAGCATCAGTTCAGGTGCAGGCAGCCTCAGATGCAGTGCTGAGCCTGTCCATGCAGCCATATGGCATGGGGGGACAGACAGGACCAAGACTGACTGGGGGCCAGACGGCAGTAGCTGGAGTGGCACAATGCGGCAAGCAGGGTGGCAAGCATGAGCAGGGGCATGGATCATCACTGCCAGGGGGGGTGCAGCAGTCATCACATAGTGGGTGTTCCATGTGATCCTGTACGGGTAATCAAGGAACAGCTCCCTACTTAATATAAACAGTGTCTTTATTATAGCAGTTTCTTACAGAGGTGTTACAGGTCCTACTGTTCTCCCCCAGCTTCTCTAACTCTCTTCCTCTTCCTGTCTTTCTGCTCTGCCAGCACTCTGCAGCTGCTTCCAGTTATGTTTCAGTTGCTGTCCACTATCTGTGACAACTTCATAGGATCTATCTCCCACTGTACCCTCAATGGTGGCCTTTTGCCATTCTTTCACATGTGGAATTACTGGTTGTACCCAGACCTTTTCCTCTCTGCACAGTGGTTTCAGGTCTCTCGCTCCTTTGTTATACTGTTGATACTTGCTGAGACTGTTGCTTTTTTAGCTGCTTCCATATCCTGTGCCCCCTTCCCCCTTGGGGGTGTAGCAAACAGTCTCCCATGGGGAGTAATGTCTTAGTTCTCTGGCCCATTAATCTGTGGGCTGGGCTACTGTCCATTCCTTGGGAGGGTGTGTTGTGATGGTCCAATAGAGTCAGGTAGGGATTCCCTGAAGTCTTATTTGCCTTCAACAGGAGTCTCTTGGCTGTCTTTACTGCTGATTCAGCCTGCCCATTGCTTTGTGGGTACCCAGGGGATGATGTCTTGTGCTGGGATTCTCATCTAGTGCAGAACTGTTTGAATTCTCTTGACGTGTATTGTGGGCCATTGTCTGAGAACAGTGTGTCAGGTATTCCATGCCACACAAAATGAGCCTTCAGCTTTCTGATCACCATTCTTGCCTGAGTGTCTTCGAGGTAATCCACCTCCCAAGAATTGGAATAGTAATCTACAGTGACCACATAGTTTCTGTCATTGACACTGAACAAGTCAGTCCCTACCTTGTCTCAAGGCCAAGAGGGGATGTCATGAGGGTTCAATGTCTCTTTTTGCTGTTTGTCATGATATTCCTTGCACACCTCACATTTCTCCATGTATGTTCTCAAGTGGGCATTCATGCCTGGCCAGTAGATTCGCTCTCATGCTCTCCTCAGGCATGACTCTATTCCCATGTGTGAAGCATGAAGTCGGTTCATGATGTCTCGCCACAGAGCTACTGGGATCACCACCCAGTCTCCCTTGAACAGAATTCCATCCTGTGTACATAGTTCATCCCTCCACTGGTTGTATGCAGCAACTTCTGGTAGTATTTGTGCCTTGTGCTGTGGCCAACCCTCTAGGATGGTTCGTTTAACTGCTTGTAGCATACCATCCTGTTCTATACACTGTTGTATTGCTTTGAGACTGCTTTTGGAGATGGGTAAATCCTGTACCATATTAATGGACTCTATCTCCTGTTCTACAGATCCATCTGTGCTGCACTCTGGAAGGCATGTTCTACTTAGTGTATCTGCCACTTGCAGGGACTTCCCTGGGTAGTACTTTATATTCACATCATAGGCCTGGAGTCTCAGCAGCACACATTGAAGTCTCTTAGGAGCACTCAGCAAGGGTTTTTTCATTATGATCTCTAATGGTCTGTGATCTGATTACACATCTACTCTCTGTCTAAAGGTGAACTGATGGAACCGTTCCAGTCCAAACAATACCGCTAATAACTCCTTTTCTATCTGTGCATATCTCCTTTTGGCTTCAGTCATTGCTCTACTAGCAAAAGCTATAGTTTGCTGATTCTGCATCAGTACTGCTCCCAGACCTCCTTCTGATGCATCATACTGTAGTACCAGTTGCTCAGCTGTGTTGTAGTACGTCAGTGTTGGGGCCTCACTGATGAGTTTAATTCTTTTGAATGCCTCCTCTTGGGTCTGTGCCCATTTCCAGGCTGCATCATTGTGTGTTAACAACCTGAGTGGCTCACAAGCGTTAGACAAGTGTGCACAAAATTTGGACAGTTAACCATTCCAATAAGGTGCTGGACTCCTTTGACATCCTATGGCCTGGGCATCTGCATCATGGCTCTCACCTCCTCTGGGTCTCACCACCTCCAGCAGATGTCCAATGTAGGGTACTTCTGTTCTTCTCAGCTGTATTTTGTTGACATTCAGTTTAATGTTCCTTTCCTGGCATCTGTTAAGGAGTTGTTGCAGTTTGGCATCCTAGTCATGGATCACCTCTTCCTTATTATCCCTTCCTCCTATGATAAGAATATCATCAGCCACAACCGTGATACCCGGAAGACCTTCCAGCTCCTGGTTCAGGTTCCGCTGGAAAACTCCTGAAGCTGGATTGATCCTCACGGACATCCTTAACCAGTAATACCTGCCAAACGGCATGCTAAAGGTTGTCAGGTGGCTGGAAGATTCGTCTAGCTCCACATGCCAAAATCCATTCTTGACATTGCAAACTGTGAACACTTTTGCCCTAGACAGGTCAGGTAGTACATCCTCAATCATTGGCAGGGCATAGTGGCTTCTTTTGAATGTCCTGGTAAGTGGTTTTGAATTAATGCAAATTCTCAGTTTGCCTGACGGCTTCCTTACTACTACTAGGCTGCTGATCCAGGTCAGTGCTTTTTTCAACTGGTGTGATAATGCCTTTTTTTCTGCAGGTTTGTCAATTCTTTTTTCAGTGGCTCCAGCAGGGCTAGCAGAACTCTGCATTTTGGTAGTCATACTGATTGCACCTGGGGATCTATTTCTAACTTCAGTTTGCCTTCAAAGAGTCCAGTGCTGTGGAATATGTCTCCATATCTTAACAGAATGTTAGGTAGCGAACCTAATGACCGCTCATGCTCTTCTGTGACCTGGAGGATGTTGTGGTATTGCCCTGTAATTAAATCTATGACCTGTGCTGCCCAGCTGTGGATGGGTGTCCACCCTATAAAGTGGGGTCAATCACTATAAATTCCAGGCAGTACTGTTTCTTGTTGCATGGATTTATTATAGTCAGCTGGAATCCCAGTGGCCTCACAGTTATTTTGTTATACATTAACAGCACTTGGTGACATTTTCCATTCTGATGCTGCTACTCAACAGATTCACAGGAAGGACATTGCAAGTGGCTCCACAATCCACATGGAATCTTATAGGTCTTTGCTCTAGCATCATTGTTGCAAATATGACTGAGTTGTTGCCTGCTTTTTTATGTAATGTGTGTATCCTGTGAGCCTGTGAATCTGTCAAATTTACACTGAAAGCTTCCTCCTCGTCTGTAGTCTCCTGATCCTGCATGGACTGTTTTTTTTTCCTATTTGGGTGGCTATGACACTGACCCCTGAAGTTATTTTTTTTCCACATTTTTGCCCTCTTTTCCATAGGTTGGGCATTTGTCCTTCCACCTTTCATGCAGGTTCCCAGAGTATACACACTGAATGATATTGTCAGCATTTGCAGTTGGCCTGTCAGGTTCCTGGTTTCCAGAGACATGAATCTGCTCTGTACATGTGGCTGTTGATATCATTTTGATCCTTTTGTTTAGACAATTCTGCTGCCCTTGCAATTTGGTGACATTTTTCCAGGATTAGATCTACCTCTCTTAGTAGTCTCTCCCTCAGGGCACAGTCCGGTGTACCACACACACAATCCTATCCCTGATTATGGAGTCTTTTGTGTCTCCAAAGTTTCATGAGGATGCCAAAGTTTTCAGTGCTGTGATATAGGCCTCTATTCCTTCCTCTTAGTTTTGGGTGAAAAAAAATGATCTTTCTCTACAGTCTCATTTCTCCTGGGCTTACAGTATGCATCAAACGCTTCTATTAACTGTTTTAGTGTGTCAGGGCTCCCTAGTATCAGTGTTACTCTTACTTCACAGCCTTTTCCCCCACTAGATAGTAATACTGCTTTACCTTCATTTTATCTTCTTTATCAGCCATGGCTAACTCTGTATACAAATGGAAGTCTTGCTTCCATTGTTTCCATGTCTGTGCCAGGCTCTTTGTGTTGAAATCCAGCTGTGCTGGGGGCTTCAGTCCCTCCATGCTTCTTGCAATCTGTTTGAATCACTGCTGGGGCCCAGGTCCCTCTCTTCTCTTGGGCTTCCTCACAGACTTTCTGCAGCCACCATGTTTCATGTGACCCTGTATGGGTCATCAAGGAGCAGCTCCCTACTTAATATAAACAGTGTCTTTATTATAGCAGTTTCTTACAGAGCTGTTACAGGGCCTGCTGTTCTCCCCCAGCTTCTCTAACTCTCTTTCCTCTTCCTGTCTCCTCCCTTTCACTTCCTGTTCCTCCTTCAGACTCCTCCTTTCTGCTGCTCCTGGTTTTGCCTCTGAGATCCATACATGTTGCTACAGCGGGCACAGGCACTGGCAACGGAGTCACAGAGAGCTGTGCCAGCACACTGCAGACTGCTCCAGGCCAGAAATGCAGTGGCTATGGAGGCTTTCTTTTAAAAAATGCCCCTGGCCCCCAGGCAGCTGTGACCGGAGCCTCCAGCTCCCCTGGCTGCTGCAGGGGGGGAAGAGCAGGGGCGGATGAGGCCTGGAGCAGGCAAAGGAGCAAATCTGCTCCCAAATGGCTGCATATGTAGATGCCTGTCCAGGGCTGGTTTACTGTTCAGTAAACACATATAGCATTAATTGCACATGTAAATGCACTCACTGACACTCGGGTGTCTTTTCACTTGTCTTGCAGACATCAGAGGTGTTTTTGACAGAAATGATCCATCATTTATACTTGAATCTTTTGATATTGTTCTCTCTTGGTACAACTCCAGATCATTTATTTATTCATTCATTTTTGTGTGAATTGAGTCCTGGTAAATGGTACTATGTTGATAACTAGAGACTGAAGGTGTACTGAGCAGGTACAGAATGACAGTGCTTGGCTTCTCCAAATAATCTTGTCAATATGCCCCATGTCTGACTGAGAGTTCATCTGTAAGGACAAGTAAATATTTTAATGACAAGTTTCTATGCCCAGTCACTTGTTGGCTTCTCTTTCCAAGACCACTTAAAAGAATTTGCTAATCAATGCTTGGTTTTAGGATTGGTTTGGCTAGAATTAACTTATTCTTGATGATCTGTTTGCCTGCTAAGAGCCTTGTCCCAACTTCCCACTGCTATGCTAATGTGTTTAGAACTTAATTCTTTAAGCAATGCCATTAATGTTGACTTTAGAGGGTAGCAAAATTCCTCCAGAGAGGAAGACTTTCCAAAATGAAAAGCAATAGTTGCAAATAGACAGGCAAGGTTGTTTGGGTAAATGTGATATCTTTTATTAGACCAACTAAATAGTTGGAAATTGTTTTAATAAAAGATATCACATTTACCCAAGAACCTTGTATGCCTCTGTCTTTAGACCAACGTGGCTGCAGCGAATACCCCCAATAGCTAAAAATATTCACCTATGTTCTTTCTAGAATTAGGCACAAGCCAAAGCCATCACTTAATACTTTAGGAAATCCAGGTCCTAACTTTGTATCTGACTCTTGCAATAGGTGCTAGAGGCAGTGAATACTAATTTATGTCATGTAACAAGAGTAATTAAAGTACAGTCACTTTACAATATGCTTGAGTGACTTGGCCTGATTACATTTCATTTCTAAGATGCCAAATTAACTCCTCACAAGCTAAATGACTCAAAACTTTGGGATAATTCAGATGTAGATGGAAATTTTAGCATTGTTTGTTTCCTTTCCATGTTATTATACTCAGCGACACACAACATGATTAAATCTATATTTGATCAAATTCGTCCTTTGCTGTGGTTTTAAACACTCATGGATCTATTATTCCCCCAAATGTTTGATTTAACAGCAAATAAAAAAATAATTGGTGAGCAAAATCTGTTTTCCCTCAGGTTGGAAAACAGAACATTTTTGTAGCCTTGACAATAGCTGTAGTGAATGAATAGTTAAAATAAGAAAAAAATCAAATTTAAACAAGGTGAAAAAAGGAAACTTTTTTTGAATGCAGAATTGGCCTAGAAATCACTGTCCTGTACAATTATTTCAAGTAACAGCATAGATTTCCATAACCAGAATTTACTAAGGAAATCAAGCTTATCTTTGTTTCTCAGTGTATCAGCATCATCAGTGTTAACAAAAGGCTTCCAAAATGTCCCTTAATCAATTTTAATGTGATTGCTATAGGTCTCCTCTCCTAGCAACTGGAAAGAGAAACAGATTTTGAAAAATTAGAAAGATGACTGGCTTGACAACCAAAAACATCAGCAGAGGAACCCACATGGAGGGTTAACTAATTATTTTGGTTCATTTTAAAATCAACTGGGTTTCAGAAACAAAACAAATTCTGCCATTGTTTTGGTATTTTAAGCAAAGATGTAATAATTTTGTTGAATTCTATTTTGGGTTGACCTCAAACCATTTTTTTTTCAGTTCAAGCACCAAACTGAAAATTCAATTAATTGCGTAGTTTTAATTAGGATTGCAAGATCCAGCTTTTAAAAGAGAAGTTTGGACTATTTTCACAGCTCGGTGTTCTCATTTTTGTTGTCAGTTGCTTGCAGGCATCTGTGTGACCCTTTCTGCTGCAGTTAGTTATACAAGCTTCAATGAACCTTTTTCAGTTATTAGTGATACACAGTATCCAAGCTCTCTTTCCTGGGGCCACATTTTTAAACAGAGAGGGGGGTGAAGTAGCTCTCATGCGATTCTTAGATATAAAGGAATAATTTTGTATTCACAATTATCTAGTTAGAGTGTATACATCGTTGCTCTGTTGTACAATTACCTACCAGGGTGTGCATATTCGGGAGGACAATTTTGTCTCTGATGTCTAAATAACTTACTACTTAAACTTCTGAACTAATCTGGCTCACCACTGGATTGACAAGATGTTGCTTTAATGTTTTATCAATTGTATTGTCTTATTCCAGGCACTTGGACAATTTGGTGGTAATAAGTGTCCATAGTCAATCTTTTCTACATAACTGAGACTTTAAGAAGTTCCATGCATTTAGGCCCCATTATTTCATGCTACTTCTTTTCACTGGCTATATCTCCATTCTTTGAAACAATATACCCTTTGGTCCTGGAAGTGCTGTGTTCCTGAACCTCTGAAAAAGAAAACTGCACCTTCCTTCCCTAGATTCTTTTAAAGTTTACTTTTATTTTTTTCTCCAAATGGTGTTAGCACTGTTCAGAATATAGCTGAGGTGTTTTAACCAGGAATATTACAGAACACAAGCTATGGGATCTACAATGGCAAGAGAAGTTCTTTATTTCAGGACACAGTGCATCCTTTTTATATGCAGCCTCCTTTCTTAAAAACGTTTTGCTTAAATAATTTAGAACTGGTAACAGAAAAGTGCCTGAGTAAAAACACGAAGCATCAGAAAAGCACTTCAAGGGGTTCTCGCTTTGATAGTTATGTGACATCTTGTCTTAGTTCATCCCACATGGAAATGTTTGATATTACTGACATGTAAATAAAATTTATTGTTGATGTTACTGTTTTAGCACTGCCTTAATAGGAGGTTGAATAATCAGCAGTGCCCCCCTATCCACTCCCTCCCCTCCCACCCCCTGAACAAGCTCTTTGTAATGACATGTGCTCTTGTCTTGTACCTCTTGTATTATGTTTCCTATTAGAGTGAGATGTAAGCTTTGAAAGTGGGTTAGGAATAACAAGAGCTATATAGCAATATTATACCAGGTCCCTTGCCATAAACTATTATCTAACGCTTCTCTTTGGTATTAGCAACCTTAAAAAAAAAAAAAAAATCTAACAATATTAATAAAAGGATTTCAATGTAATGACTTGCTACTGCATACAAAAATATAAACAGAATTTTGTCTTTCAATTTTAATGGGGCACATCTGATTTTAGGTACAATAAACAATTCTTTACAGGTTTTTAGGACTTTATTACTCACTCTGCTTGTGCTTTGAGAAATTACTTATCCACATGTTTAAAAAAAAAAAAAATGATCAAAATTGTACCTTTCCCTTTTACAAAGTACTTGGCTCCTTCCTTTTATATCCCTAGCTGTCACAGATGTTAAAATACTGATTTCTATGTGGCCTGCCATGCATTACTTCACATTAGGTGGTCACAATGCAAGACAGGCTTGATTTCTTTATATATTGAATGGACAAGAAACAGCACATCAGAAGATACCATTCTGTGATTACAACTTAAATGGGAGAAAAAAATTGGCACAGTGCTTTTTCTACCATACTAAAGAGATACCATTTTTTCTGTAATACGCACTTTTGAATTATTACTTACTTATTAACTGGGGCAAAGAATTGAACAAACAAGAAATCAAGTTACATAACAACATGAAAACTGCCATTTACTGGGCCTGATCATCAAGGATCCTAGTTTTCTTTGATAAAAACAAAACAAAACAAAACAACACAACATTCTCTGATACCCCCCCCCCCACAAATCCATGATTAAAATGAGACTCCCCTCCACAGCCTCCCCAGCCCTGCCACTCACTCCCCACCGCTACAGCCCCCAGGAGTTGCTTATGCCCCTCACTCTTCCCCACAACCCTCCCCCCCCAGCCCTGCTGGTGCCCCTCACCCACAGCTCCTTCTCCCCCAGCCCTGCTGGAGGGGACCCCCAGCTGCCAGGGCTACAGGGCCAGGGACGCAGTAGGCAGCGGCTGCTGCAGCAGAGTTGAGCCCAGCTCCCCCAGTCTGCTGCCTGCCTGCTGTGGGCTCAGGCTGGGGGAGCTGACTTCACTGCCACTGTGCACACTCCTGGGGAGGCAGGGGAGGAGATGGGGCAGGCTACCCACTGCAGGCTTGGGCTTCCACCCTGCTGCCCTCCCCCAGAGCCTCTGCAGGCCAGCGGGTGCAACTTGGCACTGCAGAGTGGAGTGGGGCTATAAAGTGAAGCTGCTTGCTGCTGTGAGCTCGACGCTGTCCTGGCAATGCATCTCCTGTGTGTGCAGCACCAGTGGGGATGGTAGGACAGAGTTGCACACAGGGCATGTGTTGCCAGGCCAGCACAGATCTTACAGAGGCAATCAGCTTTCCTGCGTGGCTCCACTTTGCCTTGCAGCACTGGGTCGCACATGCTGGGCTGTGGAGGCCCCAGGTAAGAGCAGCAGAGTGGGAGCCTGAGCCTGCAGTGGGCAGCCCACCCTGCGCCTGCCCCTGCCCACAGATCTGGGGGGCATGGATCCCCCCTGCTCCCCAGGAGTGCATGCAGTGGCAGGGAGCCAGCCCTACCCCAACCCCCACTCTCCCCATGAGCCTCCTGGGGCTCTTCCCGCTCCCTGGAATGCATGGCCCCAAGCCCTGTGCACTCCCCAGCTGGGCAGCATTCCCAGCCCTGCCCTGCCCATCTCCCTCCTTCCCTCCCTCTTGGGGCCTCAATTCCCCTCCCCTCCCTGCCACTTACCTGTGGAAGCTGCTCTCCTGGAAGCCATGTGCATTAGGACTGTGCAAAACAGCACCATTCTGTCTTGACATGTTGATGGGACAGTGTTTCATTTCAAGTTTCATTACATTTCAAAACCACTGTTCCGTTTCATTTAATTGAAACTGTTTTGCTGTTCTGACCTTTTGCCCGTAGTTTAATAGGGAAGCATTAAACTGCCTATGACTTTTGTCATTTCTTGCCTGATTTGGATGAAACTTGCAGGGATGGTAGCCCCTTCTGAGGCCAAGAAGCCTGCCAAAGTTCAAGGAGATAGGTGTAGGGGTTTCTGGGAAACTGCACCTCAAGCTGCTGACAAGCAAAAAACTCGTGACATGGGTGACACTGTGTGTGTGTTAAGGCACAGTGGGGTGAAAACTGCAGGCACTCTGGTCCAAGATTTGGGAAGCCCAAGTTCAAATATCTGCACTGCCTGATTCAGAGCAAAAGGATCCCAAATACCTCTAACTCAGGGTACACATGTTCCATAACACCTGAGGGAGAAGTGGTCTTAATTTTGTGGTTTACACTAAGTGCCTAAAGTTAAGTTGGGAGGGAATAAGATAGATGTCCCAGTGCCTTTACCAGCCTAGGAGCTGCCCAGCTCCAGGCCCTACATGGCATGTCTCAGGGGCATGTGTGGGGCTGAATCTGGGCTTGGATGCCCACAATGCCCTGCCCGCAGCAGCATGCAGTGGATCTGGAGGCTGGCTGGGCAGGGAAGAGGGTGGTCCCAGCTTACTGGTGTCACTGGTGTCTTGGATGTTACCCCTATCCTATTCTGCCCCAGGCTTTCTTCTCCTCTCCCTGCCCTGCTGACAGCAAGCCCAGGACCAGAGCCAGAACAGATTTGGGGGGGCACATAGCAGGGGCTTCCCCCTCCTCAACTTGCCACTGTGACAGCTGTAGATAGGAGGCAGGGCTTTGTGGGAGCCTAGGAGCAATCGAGCACTAGCCATGGCTAGCCTCAGATGAAAAACCAAGCACCTGGACCTCACTTCCTATAGCCCAGGCTAGTGCACATACGCACACCAGCTTTAGACTCATAAATAGATATTTTGATACAGTTCTATTTTCACCAAATTGTTTTCTTACCATGAAACAAGTCTTGCCCTCTGGTTAGCTGTAAAGAGTAATTTCACTGAAGTCTATACAACTATTAATGGTGAGGTACTTTCTAAAGTACCTTGCAGAATTGGACTAAACTAGGATAACATGTGAGGGAAACAATAATAAAGGTGTAATTGTACAAAAAGGGTGCAGAAACCTGATTCTAATAGTACTTCAAGGCAGCGGGTAACACAAGGGCACATTCCATTCTGAGGATGGTGTCCAGGAACATGCCAGGGAGGAAATGTGCCTCAGGTGGATCCGTTTACTGCTGATTCACTCATCCTTGCATTGCCACATTAATTCTGATTGGTACATTGAGGGTACATAGAGCCAAGTCACCACTCCTTTTCTGCTTACATGTTCTAGGAAAGAAGTGGGTGAACAACATTCATTCAGCATTGCATGACCAGATCAAGAGTAATTACTCTTTTTTATGCCTCTATGCAGAGTCAAAAAACACCAATCATTTTCTTTCACGACTTCTCAGCTATATAGTCCTTACCTCCTTTGTACTTGCCTCCATTATAAGCAACACCCCAGATATGTTAAGTAATACACATTTTCTCTTTTAAAATGCTGGGAAAATAGACAGGACAAAATGGATGGTTCCATGGAAGAAATCAGTGAAAGCTTCAACCTATGAGAGCCCTTGGGAGCAGGAGGGATAGCTGCCTGAGAATCAACTATCATGATAGCATTGCAGAAGGTAACCTATATGGAGCTTGACTTTGCAGGCCTACAACCTTGGACCAATTGGGTATTTTGTGGGTTCAGGAGCATCTCATTGTTTTTCTCCCTCCTTTTCACAGGGCAGGGAATTACCCTAATTATATAGGAAGTTACTTTAGCTGAAGACTGTGACTTACTGCTCACCAACAGTGAAGAATTGGTAGGGGATATAAAAGTGGATGGCAGCAGTGACCATGAGATGATTGAGTTCAGGATCCTGAAAAAAGGAAGAAAGGAGAGCAGCAAAGTATGAAACTTGGACTTCAGAAAAACAGACTTTGACTCCCTCAGGGATGGGCAGGATCCCCAGGAAGGCCAGTCTGAGGGGGAAATGAGTCCAGGAGAGCTGGCTGTATTTTAAAGAAACCTTATTGAGGGTGCAGGGACAAACCATTCCAATGTGCAGGAAGAATAGCAAATGTAGTAAGTGACCAGCTTGGCTTAGCAGAAAATTATTTGGTGAACTTAAACTTACAAGAAGTAGAAGCTTACAAGAAGTGGAAGCTTGGACAAAACTTGGGAGGAGCATAAGAATATTGCTTGGGCATGCAGGGATGAAGTCAGGAAGTCTAAAGTGCAATTGGCGTTGCAGCTAGCAAGTAATGTGAAGGATAGAAAGAAGGGTGTCTACAAGTATGTTAGCAACAAGAGGAAGGTCAGGGAAAGTATGGGTTCCTTACTGAATGGGGGAGGCGACCTAGTGACAAATGAAGAGGAAAAGGCTGAAGTACTCAATGCCATTTTTACTTCAGTCTTCACAGGTAAGGTCAGGCAGACTACTGTACCAGACAGCACAGTTTGGAGAGGTGAGCAGCCCTCAGTAGTGAAAGAAAAGGTTAGGGACTATTTAGAAAAGCTGGCCATGTACAGGTCCATGGGGCTGGATGCAATGCATTTGAGGGTGCTGAGGGAGTTGGCTGTTGTGATTGCAGAGCCACTGGCCATTATCTTTGAAAACTCATGGTGATTGGGGGAGGACCCTGATGATTGGAAAAGGGCAAATATAGTGAGCATCTTTAAAGAAAGGGAAAAAGGAGAATCCAGAGAAATATAGACCAGTCAGTCTCACCTCAGTCTCTGGAAAAATCATGGAGCAGGTCCTCAAAGAATTCATTGCTAAGCACTTGGAAGAGAAGAAGGTGATTAGGAACAGTCAGCATGGACTCACCAAGGGCAAGTCATGCCTGACTAACCTGATTTCTTTCTATGATGAGATAAGTGGCTCTGTGGATGCAGAGAAAGCAGTGGATGTAATATACCTTGACTTTACCAAGGCTTTTGATACCATCTTCCACAGCATTTTTGCAAGCAAGCTGAGGAAGTATGGGTTGGATGACTGGATTGTAAGGTGGATTGATAGGGACCCTGCGTGTGGGTACCAGACAGTTCGGCTTAGGAAATAAAAGCAGGGATCCCAGGCACAGTGCAGTTTCTACCTGGTTTGAAGCAAGACAGAAGATCATACCTCCCAAAATGTACTTTGTCTTGCCATTATTCTTCTTACTATCAAAAGGTGTGGCAGGAGAGTACAGAAGAGATCCAGACAGAGCAGGACTGGCCGTAAGTTTTGAAAGGTTGCTGGGAATTTCTACACCCCTCCCTCCACCACACACGCACATTGTAGAAAGAATGTGGACAAGTTGGAGAGCCCAGTGGAGGACAACAAAAGTGGTTTGAGGGCTGAGGCACATGACTTATGAGAAAAGGCTGAGGGGACTGGGTTTATTTAGTCTGCAGAAGAGAAGACTGAGGGGGATTTGATAGCAGCTTTTAACTACCTGAAAGGGGGCTCTCAAGAGGATGGAGCTAGACTGTTCTTAGATGACAGAACAAGGAGGAATGGTGTCAAGTTGCAGCAAAGGAGGTTTAAGTTGGATATTAGGAAAAAATTTCTCACTAGGAGGGTGATGAGGCACTGGAACAAGTTACCTAGAGAGGTGGTGGAATCTCCATCCTTCTAGGTTTTTAAGGCCCAGTTTGACAAAGCCCTCGCTGAATGGTTCTGCTTTGAGCAGGGAGTTGGACTAGATGACCTCCTGAGTTCCCTTCCAACCCTTATTTTCTATGATTCTAAGGCTAAAGCAACTCTTTAATGCAGTTATCCATGGACCCCTGAGCATCCACAGCCTACGTCTAAGGGATCCACAAAAGATTACTATGTTCAATCAAAAGTATGTGAATACCCACATTCAAAGGGGTCTTCACCTCCATTCCAATTGTTTTAGGTCCACAAATGAAAAGAGTTTGAAAACCACTGCTTTAGTGCATACCTGGAGATGACCAACATAGCTCCCCATAGCTATTCTACTTCTAAAAGCTTGTATGGCTACTGCTTAAGGAAGTCTTTATCCTTCTTACCTCACAAAACTTTTCTGCTCTTTAGAGCCCCTTGATAGCATTCCATGAGCTTCTGTTATACAGTTAATGGCAAAGGCCACTGATTACTAGATTAATAATCTTGCATAACTTTTATCCCTTCAGAATCCTAAAGTGTCTTAAATTATGAACAAGAATCAATTCCTCCATCTCCAAAATACAAGTCTCTTGGAAATAGAACATTCCAGACATTATTAAAACAACATTACACGGTAGTTCAGGACAGAAAGTAAAGTTATATCATAACTGACCATACTATGAGAAGTCACTGTGCATCATGTACTACTTTTGTCCCCTCGATGTTGGGGCATAACATACATGTATTTGGACACAAGCACTTTCAGTGCTCCAGACTCTAGGCTTTTATGGCATTGGAGGGTTGCCATGAACAGACAGCCTGATGAAAAACATAAGGAGGTTTTATTAGGATATGACAAGTAAATGGTGCAGTTAATATAGGCATAATGCTTTATGGCAGGGGTCGGCAACCCCTGGCATGTGTGCCAGAGCATGGCACATGAAGCCATTTTGCTTGGCATGCCACAGCCAGATCAGGCTCTGGGCAGGCTCCTGCCTCCTTCCCCAGAGCCTGGGCTGCTCACAGCCTGCAATTTGCAACCCAGGCTCTGGGCAGGGCCCTGCCACCCGCCACAGGGAGCAGACCCGACTCCATGGTGGGTGGAAAGGTCCTGCCCAGAGCACAGGCTGCTCACAGCAGGCAGACAAGGTTACAGGCAGCTGCACCAAGGTCTGGAGCCCTGACCCAGCTCATTGCTGGGGCAGCTGCATGCACACCTCAGGGAGCACGGTGGGGAAGGAGCAGGGGCTGTGCTGCTGCAACAAAGATCAGGTCCCTTGAGGCTCCTCTGCCATCTGTCTTTGGCATGCCAACGTTTTTCATGTTGAGGTTATGGGGTTTTTTGGCACTCAGCCCAAAAACATTCTTGATCCCTGCTCTATGACATAATCTACATAGAGTTATACTAGAACAATATCTGTACCAGTTAGGGAGTCTGCTCTTTTTGTTTTGTTTTGTTTTAGCAAAAACATGTATACTGGTCCAATATTTAGTGTGTATACAATTGTGCTAATTAAAGGTTCTTTGCATTAATATAGTTTATCCTCTTCATGGACAGGAATAGCTATAGTGATATCATATAAGTGAGTTGGACTATAATTGTATAGTTAAAGTATAACACATGACTGGAGAAATAAATGTGTGGATGAGCAGGTTAGGTAGCTTAGAGACCAAAGGAGTTCATCCACTGATTCCTTCAGCAAAGACAACTGATGATCAAAGGAGCTGGACAGGACTGCATTTGGGAAGGAAAAAGAACTGACTACTTCACAGAGAGGAGACTGTCTATTGGCCATGAAGGCAACAGACAGTGCTCCATCCTGAGTTTCAGTCCCCAATCTATTGAGGTCAAGAACTTTCATGCCATCCTGGAATGAAAAGAAGAGCAGTAGATCCTCATGGTGTGGGAAGAAGAGATGTGAATCTCCCAGCTTTAGGATATACTGCCACTGCTGCCAAACTCTGTTCTGTGCTGGTGGGGACAAAAACATCCATTTACTGACCCGACACCTCAGGTGTGAGATACCTGCATAGAACCTCAACTGGGACATTACAGATAGGCTGCTCACACTTACCATCTGACCATTACCCTATGCTATTCATCCATATTAACATGAATGCCCTAATATGACCCCAAGTACATCAGAAACAAGGCTTTGGGAGTGAAAGAGAAGGCACCAAGGGCACATTCTTATCAGTCCTTTTGGTTGAAAAGACAAAGACCAAAAAAGGATAGATGAACACTTGGAGGTAAATGTACAGCTGCACAGATGGTGTCAACAGGAGGGCTTGGATGGAGTTACAGATACTCTGGAGAGTAGGTTTAAGGTCCTGAATGACTTGAAGACTGGAGAAATGGTCCTCAATCAATCAGATGAAATTCAACAAGGATGAGTGCAAAGTCCTTCACTTGGGACAGAAAATTGCATGTACAAATAGAGACTGGGGAACGAGTGGCTAGGCTGCAATACTGCTGAGAAAGACTTGGGAGTTACAGTAGACCGTAAGATGAATATAAACCAATGCTGTACTCTTGTTGCAACAAAAGCCAACAGCATCCTGGATTGTATTAACAGGAGTGTCATTTGCAAATCAGGTGAAATGACTCTTCTGTTTCATTCAGCACTGGTAAAGCCTCACCTGGAGTACTGTGTCCAGTTTGGGCCCCACACTTCAAGGATATGGACAGGTTAGAAATAGTCCATCACAGAGCAACAAAAATTATTAGGGGCCAGGAAAGCAAGGCATAAAGAGAAAAAAGCTGAAAGGCTGGTTTGATAAGAGTCTTTAATTACCTGAAAGACAATTCTGAAGGGGATGGAGATGGGCTTTTCCCTGAGCAATGGACTCAAACTGCTGCAGTGAAAGTTTAGACTCAAGATTAGGAGGAACTTGCTGACTATGAGAGTGCTCAGGCATTGGTACAGGCTACCTGAAGAAGTTGTGGATTCTCCATCCTGGGAAACTTTCAAAAGCTGGTTAGACAGACACTTGGCTGGAATGGTCTTGTGAGGGATAATCCTGCGTTGAGCTGGGGGATAGACTAGATGACCTTGTGAGATCCCTTCCAGCCCTACTTTCCTATGATCTTATAAGAGGGGAGAGGCAAACCTGTTAAAGTCTGCATGAGGATACAAGGGGAAATGAATAAGGTATACATCATAGTAGAGGTCCACAATAGGCCCCCTCAAATTTGGAGGTAAAAGAAGAAAAAAAAAAAAAGGCCGAGGAAACTTTTCTAAATAATGAACAGAAGTATACAATGGACAAGACCATATGTTAATGAGGGACACAAACTATCCAAATATTAGTTGGAGAAACGAAAGGTCTAATGAGTTTCTGGAATATGTTGGGGACACATTTGTGCAGTACTGTAAATGCGGGGAGGGGAAGGAGGGGAACAAGTCCCAGGTGCTGACTTAGAAGGCATCAGAATGGTGTCTCTCCAAGGAGCTTTTGCCATAACAGGAACAACCCCACATTGCCCAGCTACAGTAGCTGGGCAGACACAGTGGCATAGGTTGTTGGGAGGTGGAGGAATGAATGGACTGACACCCCGCTTTGGAAGTCTTTGCTATGGTGGGTACATCCCTAAGCCCAACAATGTATTGGGAGAGGGCCTAGCAAATGGGGCACTAGGGTAGGTCCCTGGGGATCTTACGCTGCAGAAAAGTTGTGAACCTGTCCGTGAGCTGCAGCAACTTAAGCCCACATTGTTATAGCAGCAGCTGCGGTAGTAGCATCTGCCACCTGAGTCTAAAGATTCAGAGCAGGTAAGATGCTACTCTCTATCCTCCTTCACTCCAGTTTTCAGCCACATTTTCTCCTACACACACCCTGGGTGCTGAAGGAGCTTTTTATGCTTCCAAGTTTTTGTTTCAGAAGTGGAGAAAGCTAGTTTAAAATCACTAGACCAGACCCAGAGGGCACCACTTTAATTTTAAAATGTGCGCATCTGTGCGCACATTTAAATTTTTGGGATTAATTTTAGTCCCGAATCAGTCCACACACAGCCTTAATGTGTTGATTCATGCCTATTCCCGCTTACTCCACAGTAAATTTAAGCCAGTGTAAATGCATGTGTACACAGAGCTCTGTGATGCTTATCTGCAAACCTCCATTGTTATGCATGGTCAACACAGTGGGAACTTATTGGGTGCCTATACACATGCTTACAGATGGGGGCGGGGTGAATGTTTTAACTAGGGTTATCATATGCATATGTCTGGGTTTTACTGGACATTTCCTCTTTTTGTGTCCTCCCATCTCAGTCCAGGCAGTTTTTTAAAATATCAGCAAATGTCTGGGATTTTGCTCTGCTCAGAATTAAAGTTTTTCCTGGCATTTTGCAGCTTGCCCTGTCAAGGAATTGCTTGGGGCTGAGGGGAGCAGGGGAAGGGTTATTAGAGGTAGGGGGCATCACATGTATCTGTGTGCACATGCACATGGCTGGTATGCAGCCATGCAGGGTGGTAGGACCAACCCCAGGAGCTGAATGCAGGTTGGGGGGGGTAGGGGTTGGAGCGCTAGGGCTTGGAGACTGGCTGGCAGCACCAGGGTCAGTGCCTGTACTCACAGGGGCAGGGCAGTTGGGAGACACTGCAGGGCTGGAGGAGTAAGGGGCTCTTGGTTAAGAATGAAGGGCACCAGGAGGGCTGGAGGGACAGTGGCTTGGGAGTGAGGGGCACCAGTGGGGGAGTGCAGGGCACAGGCAGTGCCAGGGGGCTGTGGGCCAGGAGTAAGGGGCATCAGCAGGGACAGGAGGGCTGCAGGTTGGGAATGAGGGGCACCCGCATGGTCTGCGGGGTAGGGCATGGGCATATCACTGCCCCCCAACAGGTGTCCTCTTTTTTGAAAGCAGAAATATGGTAACACTAATTTTAATTAGAACAGTTCCCGGAAAGTGGCTGTAATTAAAAAGCCACAGTGTCATGTGTCTTAAGCCCCCCACACATTTAAAAGTGCCCACAGGATGCTTTAACTAAAGCTCGTTCAACAAGCTTTAGTTAAAGAGCTCCAGTGGCCATTTTTAAACCCACAGGGGCTTAGACACTTGACACTGCAGTGATGCTAGAGTATTCCAGTTAAAACACAGAGCAGTCTCGATTAATCATGTCTAATTAGAACACATTGGAGAATGTGCATAGGCACCCTCTGTCCTTGTTAAAACTGTGCTAACATGTTTTAACTGCATTTTAACTGTTTGAATATAAACAGCCCATGTGAGTTGGGTTTTGTGTGCGCTGTCTTTCCCTTCTGAAATTATAATGTCCATAAGGATACTGATGCTATAAGAGAAAACTGGGTAAAAGTCATGGAAAAGTCAGCTCTTACCACAGCTTGTGGGGTGGTATAAAGAGAAGGGACTCTCAGCACCGGACTGGTAAAGGAGTCTTGGAGAAGCTTCCTTTAGGGACTACCCCCCAGGATGGCATGTAGTTTGCCATCAAGCCTCATATAGAAAAGTGTTTGTGATATATAAATAGGGCCCTGAGAAAAAGTGATTTCATGGACTGCACAGATACTGTGAAATTAGTCCTGTACCCCTGGACGAGCCGCCTGGGCTTCAGCCATCCCATGACCTGCCCCAGGGCCCCATTCACCCCATTCTGTGCCCCTGCCCCACTCCCTCCTTCACTGTGGGGGCCTTGATCTGCCCCCCCCACCCTTTACCCCTTCACAGACTCACTTGCTATGCTGGACAGTGTTCCACAGCTGCCAGGCTGCAATCCTGGCTGCATGCAGGCTGTGGCTGCATGTCTGAGTCTGTGCGTGCCCCTCACCCATGCCTGCTGAAGCCACCCAGAGTTTGCACTTGGGTTGCCCTGTGGCCATCTGCACTGCCACCACTGCCCCACGTTTGTGGTGGCTAAGCCTCATTAGTCCCAGCTTTCTGCCACCTATGGCTTAGCCCCCCCAAATTTTTTGCGGTGGCCGGCAACAGCAACAGCATCACAGTACCACCATCCTACAGTGCCTGGCGGACCTTGGCATGCTCCTCTGTCACTGCTTACAGCCATAGCTATGTGCACTGGCTTTGCAACAGCCCCACAGGAGGGAGGGGCAGGGGTCAGATGGGGCTCAGCCCCCAAATAATATTTTCCCCCACCACTTATGGTGTCTGCTGCACACAGAATATTCATGGATCTACCAGGACCCATTTGCCAAGATTAATGGTAGTTCTGTGAATATTCCATGAAAAATGATACTTTCCCCATGCAAGTGCTGCAAATTTTCTACAAGAAATCTGTGATTTTCTCAGGGCCCTATATCTAACTCTCTGTAATAGGGTCAGGTTGAGGCCTGTTACCCAGGTATTTCTTAAAGAACTGAAGTATCTGGAGTACACAGAGTGGGTCAGGTTGAAACCTATATCAACTAGATGCTGGAAGACTGAAATCCTTGGGTTTGCTCAAGGTCTAAAAAATTCAGAGTGCATCAGCACCTGGCAGTAGACCGCTACCCAGCAGTGGCAGTATGCAGCAGCAGAGGACCAGGGGCAGTGAAGCACAACAAAAGCAGTGGAGCAGTTCCTCTGAAAGGTGGTAAGGAGCAACAACAGAAGCAGTGGTGCAGTATCCCTCCCCTTCCCCCAACGACGGTCAGGCAAAGGAAAAGCTTAAACTAGCAGCTACACTGGCTACCAGCTTCATTCTCTGTACAACTAAGAACTATGAACTCACTGACTCTGATAAATTGTTAATAGTTGGCTGAGGTGGGCTGTTGACTATTATGGACTTTTCAAGATTGTTTGTCCCATTTACCTTCCCCTTCAGTAAACCTGTTAGTTTTATATTGCTTGTGAGTGGTGAAGCATGTTCACACTGGAAATCCTAATCAGTCTGGGGTTTTTTCCAAGTTTCTGGGTGGAAATCTAAGCCAAGGGAGAAAATTTGTGTAAAACCCTTAAAATTGAACTTAGCCCTCTTTACTGTCTGGCAGAAAGGTTACAAAGCCTTCTTTCATTTTGCCTGTTACATATGGAAACTCCCGGTTTCTCATTCTTTCCACTCCTTCAGGCAACTCCTCAAAGAATATTTGTGGGGGTTTTTTAATTGCCTCCTATATCTACTCACAATCATGCCCAGATGCTCTGCGTGTCTGAACCACTTTGTTTGTGTCTGAACTGATCCTTGAACCTGGAATCATGTTTCTGTAAGTCTGCACAGTGCCGAGGGCACTCAAGACAGTTGAATAAAAGTTGTTTCTTATATGTAATTCAAGCAGAAAGGGGAGGAATCCAAAGGTCTGCTTTTGAGCATCTGAGAATCTGAATATCTACAGAACTGTTCTTTTATGGTTACCTTATTCTGAGCAACCCAAATGTTTTGGTGTTAAAAAAATAGATGCGATATAAAATCCTTCTAAGGGCATGAACTGAGTTCTAATCCCATAGCTGGGCATTCATTCCTTTTGCCTGAGAAGAGTCATCTAAATGCTCTGTTCTGGGTCAAAATTTAGATAATATTGACTTCCCGTGATTTAGACTGCAATTTTCGAACATGAATGATGACTGAATTTGTCTGGGTTGGATGCCAACATGCATCTACTTTAAAGAAGTCAATGTTCAGAAAAGGCTGAGCCCCAGCTTTCTGGTATTATTTTGCAACATCTCAAGTTGAAGAACCCAAAGCAGTCGGTTATATTTGAAAATCTGGGTTCATATACCTGCTACCTCATTTATGTTATATAAAACAGCTATGCTATAACATTATACAAGTAAAAGCACAGTGAAAAAATAGAATATACAGAGAAAAAATAAATGACATAAGATTGTATTAATACATAGTTTTAATGCTGTTCTAGAAGCAAACACCATGGCATGTTCCCATGTAAAAAAAGATTGGTCTTCAGGCTAAAGCACAGGACCCAGAGTCAGGAGATCTGTTTTATTCTCATCTTTGCCTCAGCTTTCCCGCCACCTTTTGCAAATTAGCCTTATGCCAGAATTTTCAAGTTTGTGTTATAGTAACACATCAAAGTGGAAATGTTTTGTTTTTAACCTCTGAACTTTAGTTTCCTTATCTGTAAAAGAAAGATCTTCCATACAGGATATGTTTTAACACATCAATTGTAGTACATTAGTCATTGTATAGTACTTGAAGATCTTTGCATAGAAGGAACTATATCAGTACAAATTATTCAGACCACAATACTCTTGCACATTTTCCTTTGTGGGGTATTTTTTCCTCAAACATTCTGAATGCAGTAGGCTTGATTTTAATCTCCCACTTCTCTAAATCAGGAGTTATTCCCTTGAAATCATTTGCATGAGACTAATTTAAATGAGATCAGAATCTAGTATGTAGTAGTACAAGAGAAGATTATCTAATTCAGAGAGCATGAAGAAATAGCAACAGATAGAATAAGCATTTATAAGCCAGCAGCCAGTATTGAAAAGCTTTGAAAATTAATTGGGGAAAAAAAAAAGTAGATGGGTTAATGCAATCCCAGAGTTGCTGTAACCTACTTTCTGTAGCATACGTGTATATCTCTGAGTGTTATAATCCTCCTTTCACCAGCTAAGAAAAGGAAAAACTAAACGAATCTACAAAATCACAAGAGATTTAACCTATTTGAAAGCTACAAAGACTTTCCAAAAGAAAAAGTTTCCAACAAGTGACATCTCCTGTTCTCCCCTACTTGTGAAAATAATAAAAATGCATTGCGGACAGGGAGAATACAGTGTGTTTTCCAATTTAAACTGATAACATTTTCTAGTTTCTCTAGCATGTTTATGCTTTTCCCCTTTTATCTCATCATAATTAAAAGTCAGATTAGTCAGGACAGAAAAAAAATGAGTCCCAGCTCTGATACTTACTGCCTCTGTGGGTTTTATCCAAGTCACACAGGCCAGAATTTCTTATGTAAGCGCCTAAAATTGGTCTCAGGAGGCCAGATCCTCAGATGGTTCAAAACAACCAAAAAAAACCCAACCAAACAAAAAATCAGCATAGGTCCATTGACTTAGCAGAAGTACACATTGCAGCTGGGAATGTGGCCTTGAGAATCTAGTTGTAATAGGCCCAGAAGATGAGAACAGAACACAACAGTTCTAAGTCTGATACAGACTCCCTTCTTTGCTTTAGACAAGTCACTTAGGACTCAGTGGGTGCATCTACACATGCCATTAATTTGAAGCAATAAACTCTGGTGTGGGCACACCATTTGCATGTGTCCCCAGGACTACAGCATGTTGAGCAGGGTTGGAGCACCCCTGGCTGGCAGGTGGCCCCATAGGTCAGCCTTCCAGCCCAGGCCTGCTCCTGCCTGGCTCAACATGCTGTGAAGGGGCCGGCTGGGGCATAAGGGTGCCTAAGTGCAGGACTAACTGGCAGGCCAGCTGGATCAGTGTCTACAAATGCATTGCTGTGCACTAAAAAACCCTGCAGCAAGGAGTTTATCGTGTTTCCTGCGTAGTAGTTTATTGTGTTTCCATGAGTCCCCCGAAGCCCCGAGGCCACCGCAGGAACTGGTGAGTCCCAGGGTTTCTCATGTTTTTTTCTCAAAAGGGCCAGAGCTGGGGTGGGCGGTACAGCCATGGCAGGGCTGGGAGAGTAAGGGGGAGGCAGCGGGGGGGGGGGGGGGGGCTCATGGCAGAGCCCCCCCATGCAGCGTCGGGCAGTAGGGATTGTCCCCCCACCCAGCAGCACCTGGTGAGTAGGACTTTTTTTAAAAACATCGGAAGCTGGGATGGGCAGAGCAGCCATGGGGAGGTTTGGGGAAGCGGGCAGGGGATGGGGCCTGGCAGGGGTTCCCCACATGGTACCCTGCCCTCTCCTGCAGCCCCACCCTTCCCCTACTTACCAGCTCTGAGTCCGACTGCAGCTCCCTGAATCATCAAAACTCTCTGAATCTTTTCCAAAGATTCAGAGAGCTTTGAATGGATTCGGACCTTTTTATTGGTCCCCTGATTCAATTCGGATTTGGAGATATGGCCATTGAATTGGGCCAGATCTCCTCCAAATCGAATCCCCACACAAAGCTTCTCACAGTCCTACTGGGCAGCAGGAAATAGCCTAGCAACCTTTATGGCTTCAGGCAGAGGGGCAGAGTGGGGTACTAGTCCTTACGCCTGGTGGAGGAAATGCCACCAAAATGCGGATGCCACGGCAGGGTGGACTCGGTTCTTCAGTCTTGGTTGGCAACCAGTCTATGAACGGAGGCCTGAAAGGCGGACAAATTGAAGATCTTCTTAATACCGGCTGCTCCTGGAGCCAAGATGGCTCCAAATGTACTGGCTTCTGCCTTTACTTAGAGATCATCCACCTTGGCCAAGATGGGGACATTGATATATGGGCAACTCGAGTGTCTCCATATCAACTGCCCAAGCCATTGCAGCCAAAACGGAATGGAGAAGACACTCCATCTTTGCTACTTGCACTGGCATGGAGTAGGGTGCCATGGATCACCTTCAATTGTGTTCCACTGGCCAGCTACTACCTGCCTTAAGACCTCAGCCAGTAAAGGGCTGACACACCATGGTCTGCCTGCCTCATTTGGTGCATGGGGCTAGACCAAAAGACAAAAAAAAAAGATGGCAAATCAAGTACCAGGCAACAAGAAAAGAACCTTAAAACCTTCCAGCTGGGAAACTGGAATGTCAGGACTGTGCGTCTCAGCATGAATGACAATTTACAGATGATGGATAATGTCCAGAAGACTGCACTGATTGATTGAGAGCTGCAAAAACTTAACATCAACGTTACAGCCTTGCAGGAGACAGGATTGGCCAACTCAGGCTCCACTTGTGAAGCCAACTACACTTTTTTGGGGGAAGGGAGACATGCAGAAGATACTCACCTACATGGGGTTGGATTCACAGTTTGCAACAGGTTGGTCAAAACCATTGAGACCCCCATTGGAACATCAGATTACATCATCTCATTCCAACTACAGTCATATGGTTTTGTTAACATCACTAGTGCCTATGCACCAACTTTACAGGCAATTTCAAATGGTAAAGATAACTTCTATGATGCCCTGCATCAAGTCATTGAGCAACAAATGAGAGACTGCTCCTCCTAGGGAACTTTAATGCTCAAGTAGGTACAGATCACAACTCTTGGCCAACCTGCCTGGGACATCATGGCACTGGGAAAAATGAATGAAAATGGCCAGCGTCTTCTCAAACTCTGCACCTTAAACCACCCGTGTATCAAAAAGTATGGAGACACCCACCATCTGGCCACTGGCATCAATTAGACCTCATGATCACCAGTAGGAATGTACTGCACACTTGCACTTATCACAGTGCAGATTGTGACACAGACCATGCCCGTATTGTCAGCAAAGCAAAAGTGATATCAAAGAAGCTGCACAGAGCCAAGCACAAGAATTAACATACACAGCACAAAAGGCCTAAGGAAGTGCCTTGACTTTCAAATGACTTTTGAGCTAGCTATGTCTATGAAAGCAACAACTGCAAATGCTGAAGGAACTTGGACTAGGCTAAAAACCGTCATCCAGGAAACAGCCACAGAAGTATTTGGTAAAAATAAATTGTCAAATTAAGACTGGTTTGAGGCACACTCGGAAGAGATGCTACTACTTGTTGAAGCCAAGAACATAGCCTACTTGAAATACAACCAGAATCCAACAGAAGGCTCCCAGGCTAAGCTGAAGTATACCAAGACAATGGTACAGATGTTGCGCAAACCAGCACTGGACTGACCTATGTCAAGAGATAGTTTGCTTCAGACATGGGAAACCTCCAAGTTGTGTATGATGGCATGAAGCCAGCCCTTGGCTCAGCTGTAACTAAAATCACCTCCTTAAGTATTGAAATGGCAAAGTAAAAATCATTGATAAGAACAAACAGATGTTGTGCTGGGTTGAACATTACTTAGAGCTTACTCCCATGAAACAGACATTACAGAAGAGGCACTGTAACAACTTCCAACTCTAGGTGCACTGGCACAGCTAGACACAGAACCTACAGCTGAAGAACTTAGCAAGGTCATAGACTCTCCAGCAAGTGGAAAATTACCAGGGGAGGATGGCATCCCAGCTGAGGTTCTCAAGGGCAGGAAGACTAGCCTGTTACCACATCTTCATCAACTCCTAGTGTGCTGCTGGAAAGAAGGTAGGTAGGTACCCCAGGAGATGCATGATGATAGCATCATCACCATCTACAAGAACAAGGGAGAAAGGGTGATGGCAACAACTATAGGGCCATCTCTCTCCTCAGCATCACAGGCAAGGCTTTTGCCAGAGTCATCTTGAAATGCTTGCAACCACTTGCTGATCATGCTTACCCAGAATCATAGTGTAGATTCATAGCAGGGAGATTAATAGTGGATCACAGAATCATAGAATAGAAGGACCGTAAGGGACCTGTAAGATCGAGTCTGGTCCCCTGCCACAAACATAATATTCTCTTTACGCCAACTGCAAGAAAAAATGCAGAGAACAAAATAAGCCACTGTATACAGCATTTCTCAACCTGACAAAAGCCTTTGACACTGCCAGCAGAGCAGGTTTGTTCAAGGTCCTGGTAAAGATTGGATGCCCCCCAACATTACTTAGTATAGATATGCTCCTTCCATGAAAACATGCAGGCCACAGTTCAGTTTGCTGGATCAACTTCTGACAGGTTTGAGATGATGAGTGGAATGAAGCAGGGTTGTGTTTTGGCACCCAAACTCTTTGGGACCTTTTCTGTGCTGCTGCACTATGCTTTTGATGGCTTGGAGAAAGGCATATACCTCCACACAAGATCAGATGACAAACTTTGCAATCTATCACGTCTAAAGGCCAAGACAAAAGTGAGGCATGTACTTATTAGGGAGCTCCTTTTTGCTGACAATGCTGAACTCACTACTCATGAAGAAAATCCACTACAAATACTCATGAATCGCCTCTCCCATGCTTTCAGGATGACATCAGCATCAAGAAGACTGTGCTTCTAGAACAGGGGGCTCACCAGTCACCATCTTTCAGTCTTGACAACACACCTCTTGAGGCAGTGAACAAATGATCAACAACCTATCACTGGATGAAAATCTAAACATGCAAATTGGAAAGGTAGCTATGCCTTTCAGTAAGGTCTCCAAATGAGCCTGGAACAATACAAAACTCACAATCAAAACTAAGCGGCTTGTGTACAAGGCCTGTGTCCTCAGTGTCCTTATGTATAGTAGTGAGACATGGTCAATATGTGCATATTAAGAAAAGAAGCTGAGCAGCTTCCACCTATGCTGTTTATGGCACATCCTTGACATCATATGGCAAGACAGAATCACCAACACCAAGGTCATTGCCAAAGCCAACCATCAAAACAGCAATGCCTACTTTGGCTTGGCCATTTCTGCAGGATGGAAGATGGGTGTATCCCAAAGTCCATCCTGGATACATATATATATGCTCCTGACTGCACATTTGGTACTGCACAGTCACTTAGTACTTACTTTAGCTTTGCTTAGCAAGTATCAAATGACTGCAGGACACACCGGTATGTGTATGTTCAGTATGTGCCAGTACTGCGCAGTCCCTATGGTGCATGGTTATTTTTAGACATTATGTTGCCATAGCAATGAGCTACAGTGCCATAGTGTTTTGCATAGACATATCCCCTATTTGGCCAAATTGCTGGTGGGGAGAGAAGAGTAGGGTGTTCAAAACTGCACTTCAAAGGATGTTTGCAAGCAGGATAGGATGGCTTTTGGAATTGACCCAAACCTTTGAGAGGCCTTAACAGGAGACAGGACAAAGTAGCACTCCCTTCTCAATCATGGAGTCCAACATCACAACAAGAAATGGTCATTCAAATTACAAGAGAAACGTTACTGAAGTAAACAGCCTGCCAGTATAGTAGCCCCCAATGTCATGTACAGCAGTGACCATCATGGCAGGACCTGCAAATCTAACATCAGTCTCTATAGCCACATTAGAAAATGCATCATCAGTCAGCAGAACAGCTCCAATATCCACCATCACTCACTGATGAATGCATGCCATAAATAAATCTTTGTAAGTGACAGCATGACACTGAAACAGCCCAGCCTATGAGGACCAGACAATTTCCTCTTCTAAAACAAAAAAAAGTTGCTTGGGAAGATTTAGAGTGATGTCTTGGAGTGCCTGAGAGGCACAAATATATGAGACATATACATTAGAAAAAAATATTATAAAACTTTATTATCCTTTTCAAAATAAGCATTAATTTACTTAGAGTAATTCTTATAATAATGCAATAAATTACAAAGCAATTTAATACAACTTTGACATTTCTGAATAGTCTAACACTTAAGTGGGGGAAGAAAAAAAAAATCAGTGAATGTTCATAATTTGGTCATTCAAATTTACTAAAAACTTACCCTTTATTCTTAATATATAATCTTAAATAAGTTTGTAAATCCTCCTTTTTAAATTTGTAATGAATATCTTGCAAAAAGCTGAGTAACTAATTCCCTGTTAATAATCAAAGTATAATTTAGCCTTATTTCTAGACAAATTGCCTGGAAGCTGTTTTCTTGATTTTGTCAAATAAAAAAAATATATATATATAATTCAACATTAGTCACCAAACTTCTTATGAATAGTTCTTTATCCATATGCTATTAAAGTTTATTATGGCCAGGTTACTGAAAATCAGAACAGTATGGATGGTTTTGGTATAACACATCAATCATGTGATTCTGTTTACATTCTTGGGCTAGGTAAACTTAATTTGGAATCAGTGGGTGCATCCACACATGACCATATGGCACTGTTGTTACTGTGCGTTAATTTAGTACTTCCTTTTGGTTATTTCTGGCTGCTATGTCACCATAGCAATGTGCTATACTGAGGGAGTGCCTTGCTATGGCGACATAGTAGCGGTGTCATGGTTTTTGCCAATGGATGCTACAATGCCATAGCACATCACTATAGCACCATAGCTTCTTGTGTAGATGCAACTAGTTTTCCTTACAAGTATAACATTTGTTTTGATTTATTGCCTATTGTGTACTGAAAAGTTGCTGGTTGAAATTGATGCTAGAATAGTTATAGGATATAAATATAATAGCAATCAGATAAAGCAAATTCCATTCAGTTATTTTTAAATGACTGTTTGGCAAAACATTTTAAAGACATTCATCTAGATCTAAGATTCAGCTTCCTCCAGTGCCCATGGAAGTCAGTGGAATCTTTCCATTAAGTTTGCTGAACTTTATATCTCTTATTTTGAGTTGTGGTATTAGCTGATGATTTCCTGGTGTCTGTACATTGGGAAGTGTTAAAATGAACAGAGTTGTAAATCATGTTTGTATACAAGAAATTGAACAGAGATATGATAAGTAAGTTTGAGAACAGATATCTTTTAGACATCTAAAAACAGAGATATGCAAAAAAAATACAACACTGTTGTATTCTAGATCTAAACCTTCTCTCTTATAGCCAGGCATCCTTTCATCATAATGAACAGCTCTGCTTATTTGGAGGAAAGACGTTACACTTTACTGTTCAACTTAAAGATAATTGCCAGTTTGTATAAAGTGATAAGTGATGAGGTCCTTCACAACAGAAAGCTTGAACTCCCTTCATTTTTATATGGACCTGGGCTTCTATTCCTAACCAGCTTTCAAGTGGGTATAATGATATAAAAGACTAAGGTGCCTGTAACATCATGAAAAGAATTTTAATAACCCTCATTAGAACATTTTTCTTTTTTTTTTTAGGATTAGAAGCCAGAAATACGCAATAAATATACTTTCTGTTTTTCAGATGACCACCCTCATTATTTTTATCATTGTGCTTTGTGGTACATAAAAATAAGTATAAGTATTTATTTATTTATTTTTTTTTTACAGAGAAAAATCAGCATCCACAATGAAGCCAGAGTCTGCACTGGCTTCCATAGCTTTCTGGGCACTATTCAAGGTGCTGGTTTTGACCCATAAAGCCCTAAATGGACTGGCTGTACATACATAAGAAACCTCCTCCCTTATGTTCCATTGTGATCCCCAAGATCAGCCGATACCAACCTCCTGCATCTGTGCGCCAGATTCGTGGGAGATCATTCTTAGTAGTTATTCCTCAGCCTTAGAACTCCTTCTCCCTCGAGGCTTGTCAGAGTCCAAGCCTGGACATCTTCAGGAAATGTTGTAAGACCTATTTAATTTTACAGGCTTTTAGCAGACAGGGTTATGCCCCAAATGATACTGAAAGCTTAGTTTGGGGAGCTGCTTTATTTACTTATTATTTTATTTTAATATTTTATCTGTTTTTTAATGATGTATCATCTTGTTTTTATTGTAAACTACCCTGGGCCTTTTTGGAGAGGGCAGCACAGAAATCAAATAAAATGAATAAATAACCACCACCTCAGGCAGAAGGAACTTGTAATACATCTTAGATTACAAGGATTGTCAGTAACAAATAACAGAGGCAAAGGGAGATAAGGTTATAGTTCTGAAGTCATGTGGTTACTTTGTGTGTCCATGACAAGTTGATGGTATTTAACTTGGATAATTCAAAATGGATAAAAATGCATTCCCCCGCTTCAGAAAACAGGACCATCAAGGATTAGCTATAAAGGCCAGATCACATTCTACTAATTAGTGGTATTTACACATCGAAATACAATCCAATACAAATCTGCCTGAGTCCTTGAAATACTACAAATGCAAAAGGCACATAGGTAACTCCACCCCCTTGCCACTTTTTGTGCTTTCTGTTCACCTGTTTCTACTTGCCTTTCTAGGACTTCTGCCAAGGAAACAAGCTACGCCAAAGAAATTCACTCCTGCACACCCCAACCCAAGAACTGGGCAGCTATCAGCAATCCCTTGCATGCACTATATATAATATGCACCTATGAAAAAGGAACTACTAAACTCTCAGCTAGATTCAATGCTTTTCTCTTGAAGTCCGTATCTTAAGGGGCAGACAGAAGTGAGTATATTCACCCAATCTGGCCCCTGAAAGTGCTCTATGGTCATGATGAAACACAAGTACATGGCTGCAGAGCACTTTAAAAGGGCTTGATCCTGCAATAGTATGAACCCTCGTTGCATAAGCGTTCAGCTGAATATACTCCAAAGCAAAGCACCTTCAGTAACTTGTGTCTGTGTGCACCGAGAGCAGCTCAGCCCTGCTCCCAGTGCTGTCTTGAGAATGGGAGTGGGGGGAAAAGGAGCAGAGGAAATTTGGTCTGGGGTTTTTTGAGCTGGCACTGGAGGGTAAAGTGGGTGGATTGGAGCTCCCCTGATGTGGGGGGGGCTCCAGCCCACTCACTCTACCCTCCAGCGCCAGCTGAGCAATCCCTAGAATGAGCTCCCTCCACTACCTTTCCCCATCCCTCCTGCCTTCTGAAAACAGTGCTGGAGCTGGGAGGGGCTTTGCTAGGGAGAGTGGCTGCAGGCTCAAAGCCACCCTAAATAGCAGCTCAATTCTGTAACCCCCTGGGACCCAATAGCAAATGGCTGTTGGGTCCTGGGGATCATTGTAATTTGTTGTACTTCTTGCAAAGCTCCATGAGTTACAATGGGGAGCTGCTCTTCTGTCTGTGAATTAATGAACAAATTGACCCCAAAAATCCACTCTGATAAGTACAAAAGGATCAAAATGTATCCTCCGTTTTCCTTACTAACGTCTGTGTCTACAGAAGTAAAGATTTTGTTTTCCCATGTATGTGGGCATGAACATGGTTTATGGCCTTTGCTAGAACAATCTTACTGGGGATGTATTTTGTTGGATCAAAGAGACAGTATGAAAGTTTGTTAAAAAGCATACAGTGGTGGCCCCTTATAATGGGGTTTTTATTATTGTGCAAGATAACATTTTATTCTAAAAATGTGATCACATGCAACACTCCTTTTTTCTCCAGTAAACGGAACAGTTACCAACAACAATTGATGACACAAGAGAACTCATGATAAATGAGTAATTACTGCTTGCATTTCTAGTTCTAGAAACACCCCATTTAATTAGATTAGCATCCTTCATATACTGTTGTCTGCACTCTGTGTACTTACTTAGTCATTTAAACTAAGTGTTATGGGAGTTTACAGATGTGTTATGGGAATTTACAGATGTAATCACATAATGTAATTATTAGTCTGTGTGTGATGGTTTGAGGAATCTCTCTAAACACAACTTATCAAGTCTTTTGACACTAGGATTTTCTAGGCTTGTGCAAGTCTGCAAGTTCAGTTTTGATTGTGTGGCTGATTCCCTTCTCTTTTGTCTCTTTACTTCCCTGTTGGACTGAAATTCCAAGACATGAGCTGCTAATGAAGAGTCAATAGGCTCAGTGGCTCCCATTCTTATGGAAGCTCCTTGGGATGTCGGAGGTCTTATTTTCTTCAATTTTTCTGCAGGTGGCCAGGGTATAGAAGCAGTTGTATTTTCCCAGCATTAGACCACACAAACTACATGTTGGTGTGGCTTTTTATAAACATTAAGACTGAGAAACTGTGTGGAGGGGAAGTGTTCATACAGACACAGGAGAAAAAGAATAGACTTTCACAGGCAAGTCCTATTTTAGCAGAAGTGCTATGATTCAGAGGACAGGCCACCTTCAGAAAAGGGAACTCTAAACTACCTCAAAATGGTGGAGAGATTGGAAATAAAATGCAGGCATGTTGGCCCTTGTGTATAGATCTGTACTATTTCTTGTGATAGACAAAATCAGAGTAGTTATGTATAAGAATCCTTATAAAGCCTGTATGCTGCTTGCTTTCAACTGTCACATCCCTATGAAGAATAAGCTTGAAACCCAAACTGCCAAAACATCTGGAAATACTTAATCCATTGAGGAGACCAAGGGAAAGTCCTGCTCTTGGGGATCTATTTCATCATGTCTGTGAAGGGTAACAGACAAAACCATATCTTGGAAGCATTCCAGAGGTCAAGGTAGAGAGAGAGTCCTGCAGCTTACCCACATTAAGGAAACCGATCTAGCATAATGGGACTCGAGCAAAGCAGCTTGGGGATTGCCAACCCAAAGGCTGTGGCACTATGTAGCACAGGGGCGGGCAAAATATGGCCCACGTGACGGATCCGGCCTCCGAGGCCATTCTATCCAGCCTGCGGGAACCAAAGATGACAGGAGTCAGGGGTCGTAGGATCTAAGGGAAGCCCTGACAGGCTCCTGCAATGGCAGGGCCCACCCAGCCCCACCCCGACCCCCGCTTCTGACCTGGGATCATGGGACTGTTCATGGCTGTGCCAGCACGGGAAATTCAGGTAAGAAGGGGATGGGGAGAGGCAGGGGAGGACTGCGGGGATCACCCCAGTCCTTGGGGATGAGCCAGCTCCTGAGCCCCACAGTCCAGCCATGCAGCTGAGAGCCTCTGGGTGAGAAAGCAGCGGCAGGCACAGAGGGGAGTAGAAGTGAGTGGGAGCATGGGGCCTGTGCTGGGGTCCCAAGGCTAACACCAGTGGGGCCCAGAGTGGTGTGGTAGGAGCGCACGGCACAGGCTGGCAGAGGTCTGTGCAGCCAGGTTGGGCTACACCAGCAGGGAGAGTGAGGAGCTGACCTGGCTCCATAGAGCCCCTGCTGGCTGGGACCCCACGCTCTTGCCACCCTGCTCTGGGCTCTGTCAGCACTGGCCCTGGGATGCTGGCACAGGCCCCACGATCCTGCCCAGCTGCTGCTGGCTCTTGCATGCCCATTCACTCCCAGTGCCCCCACACCAGCACCATGGTACAGGCAGGTAGCAACGTGCAGCCCCGACCCCACACCCACTTACAGGGAATGAGCTGGTGCTCAGTACAGGGGGAAAGTGGCCTCCCCCTACCCCATGACTGGCACTTCCTGCTGCAGCTGCTCGCAGCCTGCTTGGGGCTGTCCTGCCTCTCCGCTGCATACCTCCACCCCATGGGGCAGTGGTGGCAATGGAGAGCAGGCACAGGTAGCCGCACGCAGGCTATGAGTGGCTCCGGCACGGGGCGCCAGCCATAGGGAAGGGGAGTGGCTACTTTCCCCCCATGCTGAGCACCAGCTTGTTCCCCAGAAGCTGCTGCTCGGAACGGAGGAAAGTGGCCCCCCCACTTGCTGCCGCTGGGCAGCGTTTGCTGTGGCCACCTGCCCAGAGCCTGCACCGTGCTAGGCTGTGGTCCAGCTGCTTCACTACCACCTCTGCGCTACCCAGTGCAGCAGCAGTGGAGCAGCCACTGGGCTGCACAGAAGTGGCGGTGAAACAGCCACACCACAGCCTAGTGTAGCGCAGGCTCTGGGAGGGCGGCCGCAGTAAACACTGCCTGGTGGCGGTGAGCAGGAAGGGGCGCTTTCCTCTGCACTGAGCAGGAGCTTCTGCCAAGCTGCTGCTGCTGCGCTTCAGCCGTGGTGGGCGAGCCTAGAGCTGGCTCAGGGCCCAGGCTAGCAGCGATGGCAGAGAACAAGCTGGTGTTCAGCACACGGGTAAAGCAGCCACTCCCCTTTCCTGTGGCTGGTGCCCTGTGCTGCAGCCACTCGGAGCCTGTGCAAGGCTTCCCATGCCTGCTCTCCATTGCCACAACTGCTCCATGAGGTGGCGATGATGCAGCGGAGAGGCAAGACAGCCCTGCAAGGGCTGCAAGGGCAACATGGGGCACCAGCCACAGCAGGGAGGGGGAGCCACTGTTCCCCCACGCTGAGCACTAGCTCATTCCCCGCAGGCAAGTGCAAAGTCAGGGCTGCGTGCTGCTCCCTGCCTGTACCATGGCACTGGGGTGGGGTACTGGGAGTGAATGGGCATGTGGGAGCCAGCAGCAGCTGGGTGGGAGCATGGGGCCCGTGCCCGTGTCCCTGGGCCAGCACCAGTGAGGCCCAAAGCAGGGCAGCAGGAGCACAGGGTCCTGGCCAGCAGGGGCTCTATGGAGCTGGGCCAGCTCCCCCCTCTCCCTGATGGTGCATCCCAGCCCGGCTCAATAGACCCCTGCCAGCCCATGCCCTGCGCTCCTACCGCTCTGCTCTGGGCCCCACCGGTGTTGGTCCTGGGACATTGATGCAGGCCCCATGCTCCTGCTCACTTCCACTCCCCCCCCCCCCCCGCCACTTTCCCCACTTTTCTGCCCGGCCACTCTGCACTACATGGCTACCATACCCACCCACAAACCCCCATATGCAATCACTTCTGCATATACACCACAAACGCACACAAATCAGGACAAAAAAATATTTTTTAATTAAATTAAAATATATTATTATAGGTGTTTGATTTTTAGTATGCAATTTGGTTTTTTTACCCCCTAAGATGGCAAACGCTTCCCCAAAGGAGTACTTCCAGGGGCAAGGGGAGGGACTTCCAGTGGCAAAGGTCAGAGGTTAGGGATAGAACTTCTGGTCCCAAGATGGCGACCAGGGGATGGGGCACCTGTCAAGGGGTGGGGCTATCCATGCACCCTCGGCAGCTTGCCAAAACTCAGTAAGCGGCCCTCCACCCAAAATAATTGTCCACCCTTGACAAAGCCAGTACAGAGCATTTGCTACTTTTCTAGAAAACAGGAGTTATATAGCAACCAAATACAAGTAGATGAAAAATCTGTCTTTAGGAGATAAAAATACAAAATAGGCTGGTCCCATGGGATTCCACCCCTCTCTAAACCTACTGTAAATTATGCCACTGAAATACTTCACTATCTTGTCAGAGAAATAGGATTTAAATGTAGATATAGAGTCAAAACATGATAGCAACAAAAAATGACTGAACACATTGCTAACTATTATGTGACAAATGAACACATTTGAGGTCTGAGCACAGATTTTGCGCCGTGCCAAAAGAAGATCTGCATAAAGATATAATCTGGTACTACAGTTGTTGTTTTTTTTAATTCTGCAACGTATAAAAAAAAAGTATCAGCCTCTGAGAGCGATAGGATTTGTCCTCACATAAGAATACTAGTCCATGAATAAAGGTTCTTCTTCATCTGTACCCTGGAGAACTTCAGACTTGCTTAATATTCATTGTGCCTAATCATAAGAGGACAGCCTATTTATAGTTTCACTGCACTAAAATATGTTGCTGGATGTTATTCTAGAAAGTCAATGGAGAAGGGGATGCAAGTTCTATCACAAGTGCCCTTAGGAGAGCTCAACTTTTATATTAGACAAAAACATGGAAACTTACAGTCCAAAAAAATACTTTTGAAAGTTATAAGTAAAGAGAGCTACAATAGAAACCATTCTGGAACTTTAACCGTAACCGAAGTCATAACGATACTTTTAAAGAGTGTTTTATAGACTGAATATTTTTAGTGTAAAGTTCATCTCTCCTGTTGCTGATCTTTTTCTATCATTAACAGTGTTGTTTTATTTAAGCCTTATTAAATTTGACTATGCTATTCAGTATGAAGTTACAACATCTACTTAGTTGTGCTGTTGCATATAAGAATGGACACTTAATAATGGAAGCCACTGGATCATAATAGGAGCTTAGCTGTAACTTGAAACCATCTGCATTATCTTATGTATCACCTGGACAATCTAAATGTCACTGCTAGAACAAATTTACTGTGATAACTAGGTAAGATTCTTGCCACTGCAATGCTACATAGTGCTCTCAGTGACTAGAAAAAATGTCCCCTGTTGTGTTCATTGTATGTAAAGGGCTGTATTGTGTTTTAGTTTTGGTGCTGCCAGCAAAATAAAAGCACCCTTAAAACATGGGTTAAGGGTGACTGATTATATAAAAAGAATGGGCCCACCAAATGTAACATGAATATTATTGGAACATAATGCCCCTGCCTACTGTGGTTTACAAATGAGGAGATCATTTGTAAACCAGACCGAAAGAAAACCTGAAGAGAAAAAGCAGAAGGCCAGCGATTCATTCACATAATAGCTAAATTAAACCAACTACATTAAACATCTTTCTCTCATGAATATTCCCGTGTCTGTACAGTACAGAACTCCCATCTGTTTTTTATATTAAAGTTATATTAAAAAAATTAAAAGGGGACAATTGGGCAAAAAAACAAAGATAAAAATCTGTTCATTTTATTTAACAGACGTTGTCTATGCCTCTATCAGCTGTAAGTACGCTCCATCAGCTTGGGCAAGATGCTGTACCAGATTATTTTGCACTGGTGCAATTCTGAAAAGTCTCATCCCCAATGCCTTATAGAATGGAGTAAATAGCTACATATAGATTCAATTCCTGGCTGGTGTCCAAGGCAAGGTGTGCAAGGAAAGCAATCTTCCCCCCTGAGGGATGGGCATGGTTTTATGACATTCTCACTTGCAGTTCACTGGTTTTGATGACAGCATGCCAACAGCAAATCACTACTATAGCAGCTGTTCCAGGGTCTAAGTGAAATAAACGGAAGACTTCAATGGATTGAGTGAAATGCAAGCCTCACTCCAAGCTCCTATAACATAACCATGCGCATAAAACTGTACCTTCATCTCTCTCGCACATACAGGAATGCCAACTGAGAGACTAGGTTGGGATCAACCCAAAAACGTGGTATTACAGGGGATATTAAACCTCTAGGGGAGAGAAAAGGAAGAATAGTTGAGTGGTTAGGATGCTAGCTTCAGGCTGAAAAACTCCATGTTCAGTTTCTCTGTAAGATTTTAAACAGGGCAGTGTATGCCGCAGTTCATAAAACATACTAATGCGTCACAGAAAAATTGGGAGGGTAAATACTAGATTCCAGGCTATTTGAGTACTAAGCTACGGGCACTTTACAAGTCTTTCCACAGAAGGCAACTTAATGGGCTGCTGTTGACTGTCTCTATCCCATTTATTTGCATGTCCCCCATAATTATGCTATCCAAGTATCTCATGACTCAAAAATATTAATTCATTTATCAGTTACCCCCATTTTATAGATGGGTAACTAAGGCACAGAGAAATTAAGTTGCACATGCTTTCCTTGGTTAATTGACAGCTCAGTATTTGGCTATCCTATCTACTTTGATCCATGCTATTAGCCAAAATGTAAGGCACTTTGAGCCATTTCCACGAAGAGAAAAAATTCATAATGGAGCCAAATATCTTTAGTGCAGTCCTCCATTCACAAAGAATATACAATGTCCTGTTCCACTGAGTTCACAAAGAAATAAGCTTAAGTTCCAAGCCTTTTTCAGCTAGTTCTCAGCCTAAAAGCACGCTCTCTAGGTTAAATATGTCTGGCTTTCTGGCACCCACACAGCCCTGTGCTAAAAAGAAAAAAAAAAAAAAAATAGCTAGCTAAGCTACATAGTTCAAATTACTACAGAAGCCTCATGCTTGCTTTTATTTTGGGCAGGAACTTCTACTTGTTTTTGTGGTGGAGTCACTATCATTTCATAAAGGAATCCAATTGTTTTTTGTAGCTATTTTAAACTGAAGATTACATCCATCAACCTCAATTATGTTTTGCTCACATACAACTGTAATCACATCAAGAGAGTAGAACCCATAGGATGTGTCCAGACAGTGTGCACATGCAGTTTGTGGTGCCTCAAACCAGTTTGCTGTAAAAGAATCTGCAGGAAAAAAATAAAAAGTGGCACAGAACACGTGGAGCGTGTCCCTGAGAAACTGGAGTCTGGGTCCTCCAGGGAGACACTCCGGTTGCCAGCCAGAGTGTCTCCTCTCCTCCAGGTCTGCCCTGGCTCGTCCAGTATACCGGGAGTTGGGAGAAACGGGCAGCCTACCCAAAGCAGGGCATTTTGCTCTGCACTGCAGTACACATGCAAGGGTGTGCATAGCAGCAAAAAGTAGCAGCACAAAATTGTGCTGCTAATTTTTGTGCTACTGCAAGTGCACGCCCCTGCATGTGGGGACACACCTAGAGAGAAAAAAAATACACATGCAGTCATATGGCACTTAGTTCAAAGCCACTTTATTTAGGGTCCCATACAAAAGATAACTATAAATTCTGGAGGCGAGTAAAGCATACTGTACAGTTGCTCATGTTAAAATTAAAAAAATGCCGTTCTGCAGCTGATGTGCACATTATCAGAAATGAGTGTACAAAAGAATTGCTTACTTATGTGATGCACAGACACGGGCAATTTGGGGATTAGTGTATGCTTTGCCTACAGATTTGGCCTACAACTATCCTTGTATCTCGCTGGTCATATAGTTCTAACAATACAAGCCTCTATGGATAGTTTTTAAATCTGCAAAATACCCTTACATTCATGAAAAATGATATATAAATCAACCAAAATAGCTATGAATCCTCTTAGAAATGTACTAATATACAGTCACTCCAAATAAGCAGATTTATGTCCTGTATAATTTTTTTCAGATATTTGCTTGCATTGATATTTCATTTTACTTTTTGATATATTATGTATTTTATATTCCAATATTCAGAGTAGACGTTTTTGATATTTTAATTAATTTTTAAATGCAACACAAAAATCAGAAACACACATACATATCAATTACACAAAACAGTGAGAATGATGTACATCTGTCACAAACAATAAGCAATAAAAAGGAAAAGAAAAAAGGAAGGGAAGATTCAAAGAAGAAAAAAAGGAGTGTATAAGGAGTAATAATTTAGCTACCAAAATATTCTAAGAACTCTTTCCAAATTGCTCCAAACTTTCCAAAGCAGCTTTACACCTGCTAAACATGATTCTATAGATGCCAACTGTGCCATCTCATCATACCAGATTTCAACCTCTGGAGATATCTTACCTTTTCTAATTCAGTAATATAATCCTGCATATCGCTGATAAGACCTGCGGTAAGAGTGCATCCTGGGAAAGATTCCATTTAAATTCATTAGGTATTACAACAGGGCCCTGCCCTGTTACTAAGGGTTCGGGGGAGTCTGAACAGCCCCATGCTCTAGAAGCACCTCCGCACACCCACCCACCCCAGACTTGGGAGAACTCACCAGAGGCTGGGGAACCAGGTCTTGGGAAGTAGAGAGTCCCTCAACAAGGGAGCTAACACAAGTGTGAAGAGTGAGAGAAGGTTAGCCATGTGAGCCCAGAGTGGGAAAGATAAAAGACACCGAAAGCAGCCTCAAGGGTCTGCACCTGGCCAGGGAGCAGGCTGCCTGGAGCTACCAGAGGTTAAGCTACCACCTGTTTGGGGCAGGGAAGCTCCAGAGCCAGCTAGGCTGAGCAGCAACTGGTCTCAGCTGGGGAGGGGCCAGCAGCAACAGGGGAGCTAGAGAGTAGTTCCCCCACCCCAACCCTGCCTGGTCACAGGGAAGGGGAACCCCCACTGCCACTGTCCCCAACCCAGCTGAACCTAGCCCCCATGCAGTGGGGAGGAACAGCTCTGGTGCTTCCCAGCTCCTGAGACTGCAGGGAAATGCAGGCAGGGAGGAGGAGGATCGAGCTCAGAGGGGGCATGCTTTTGAGTAGGAAGGGGATGGGAGAGAGGATGTTCACCTGTTCTAGGGACTTTAAAAAGTTTTTGGAGGCTCCTGTGGTGCAGTCTACTCCAAAAGGGGGGTGTAGCCATGCCACTGTACCCGCCCTGGATCTACCCCCGGCCAAAAGTATCAGTGCTGTGTTGAAAACCATATTAACTTGAGTTATCAATTCTTTTTGGAAAGAAATAATACTAGGGCCTGATCAAAACATGTGACTAAGTGTTGCCTGCAATGTGTTTCATCTCCAATATGTATCTAATGACAATGTATTTATTTCTTTTTTTTTAATTTAGAAGGAGCCCAGTGAAGATGAAAAATGATTTTTGCTGCATAAGATGCAGTCTATGATCAATTGATCTTTAATATTAAGTCCATCTTACCACAGTATCTGAGAATCTCACAATCTATAATGTATTTACCCTGTGAATTGGGGAAGTGCCATTGTCAGTCCATTTTAAAGAAACGGAAATGCAGGGTATTATAGGACTAAATCCACAGATAAGGACTTAGGGCTGTGGATTCCAGAAAGTGGGAAGGAGCCTAAACTGGGCATTTAGGCTCTCTGTACTCCTACATGGGGAGATTTATATACTTAAAATGGGATCCACAGTAGCCAGCATGCTGAGTGAAAGACAGCCTATGCTACCTGAAAGGAAACACTGTGGAGAGGGCTCCAATGAATATTTAAATGTATCGTATCATATTGGGTATTAGCTAGATCAGCGATTGAAACGCAGGCCTCCTTTCTTCCAGGTAAGTACCTTAACCAATAAGCTGTAGGATTGCACTTGCTCTGTTTATTAATTCCATGTTAAATGAAACAGGTCTAAGGGGAAAGACTTGAGAGGAACCCATGCCTGGATACCTGATAACCTCTTGGTTACAGAATCCATCTGGGACATACAGATCCAACTCCTTCCACTGATCTCCTACTTCTGGTGTGGGTGCTGTAATTATCAAACAACTAGATAAAAGGAGGAAAGGAAGAACGAATGGCATAACCTCATCCTGCAATGTGGAATCTGACCAAAAAGTTTTGCTCTAAACGTACCTACTAGATGGTGCCTGAAAGTGAGATGGGAGGAATGTCTAGTCTATGGATACTGGAGGGATAGCTAGCTGATCAGTAATAAAGACTTGGTGTTTTAGCAGATCTTTAGGTAACTAGGGAATTTAGTGGCAGAAAGTTAGCCAAGTCTAAGGTTAGCTAGGATTGCGAGGACCTAAATTTTGGATATAGGTGACTACGGGGGAATTCAATACGACTTCACTTTGGCAGATCCAGCCCTTAGATGACTTACCCAAAATCACATGTAAGATACCTGTGGCAAAGATACTGCTCAGCTCCTGGTTGAGTCCCCTAAGCCATAGACTATTTTTTCTTCTGACTGGTATTCATTTCAGGATTTTATTAATACCTTAGGGGTCCATTGTTTTGTGTGCTGCTTTCATAATCTTAGTGTAATTTCTGGGATATTGTAGGATGTTATACAAGAACCTAATATAGAGTCATCACACTACAGGGTATCATATCTCTGTTTCTTTAATATTTTCATATTTATAGGTGCAGTCATGTGAAAAATAAACAAGGTGAGTTACAATACAAGTTCTACTGCTTAGTTATTTGAAACATGCTTTCCTTCTAGAGCATGATTATATTTTTTCTGCCCTTACTTGTTCAGTATTGCCCTTATATTCTCAAAGTGTTGAAAAGGGGGTTGCTCTGGCAGGCTGCTGTTTGGAAAAAATTAGGTTACCTCAGGGGAACAAAAAGGTTGAGGAAGAAAAACACAAGTGTGTGTATACATGCATGTGTGTGTTGTGGGTAGTATCAGAACATAACAACAACTAAAGTCTTGTCTACACATGAAAACGTATTCCAGAATAAGGTAGGAAGTGAATTTAAAGCAAAATAGTTTTTCCAAGAAAACTGCATGTGTTGGGCACTCCTAGCCAAGAAGAAGAATGTATTTTACTGTTTTCACTTAACCTACTTCCAAAGTAGATTAACCTCATTTGGAAAAGATAATTTGGAAAATTCTGAAGTATAAGATACATACATTGATTATGTCTAAAGAATGTATGTGTACACAAATCCTTTGTGAAAACAAGCTTATGGAAGTCTTCCATTTGAGATGAGTCAAACTTAAAATTATGTATGTGGTAAAAGGACATACAGGAAGGACAAAAGGAAACTACAGGAAGATATTAGTGCTCCCTAAAATCATAGAATCCTAAAAAAAAATGGAGATGAAAGGGACCTGAGGTCAACTAGGCCAACCTCCTGCTCAAAGCAGGACCATCCCCAATTAGATCATCCCAGGCAAGGCTTTGTCTACCCAGGTCTTAAAAACCTCCAAGGATGGAGATTCCACCACCTCTCAGGGTAGCTTGTTGCAGTGCTTTACTACACTCCTAGTGACTGGCATTGTACTTCCAGGGAATCCATATTTAAGATTAAACTTAAAAGAAATTTAAGTGTGTTAAGGCAGGGGGATCAAACTCATCTGGCCCCACAGGCCAGATGAGGAACACAGGGCAAGTCTGCAGGCCAGATCAGGCCCACAGACCAGCCCCATGTAGGTGCTGCATGCAGCGTGAGTCCCAGACCAGCCCCATGAGCAGCTTGGCCAGTCCAGGGTGTGTGCTGCATGTAGTCCCCATGCTGGACCAGCCTGTGCACTGGGGTTGGTCTGTGGGGCCAATCTGGACCAGCTCTAGATCCAGCATGTAGAACTGGTGGGGTGCAGTCACCACATGTTGCACACCTGGACAGCCCCACACACTGTATGCAGTGTATCCCAAACTGCCCCCAGGTGCCAGGTCCAGCACCACCTGTTAAGTGTAGCACATGCTGGACTGGCTCTGAGTGCCATGTGCCTGCGTGAGGCCAGGGTCAGTGGTTGCTGTATGTGGTGTGCAGGGCTGCTCCAAGGACCACAGGAAGCTGGGTGAACTTGCTTTGCTGTAGGGCTATATCGTTGACATCCCCATGTTAAGGTATAGAACTCCACAGTTCAGGCATCCCAACAACCTTAACTCTACTTGTAATGATGCTATGCAATACTCAAGTGATGAGGATTAAAGCATTTATGGTTCATGATCCCAGATAAATCCAATGAATCTTTAAAAATCAATTTAATGTTAATTTCTTTTATCTTGTCACCATGATGAAAACCTAAGGCCAGCCCTCAATACATTTACTTTCTTCTCTTGCTAAATATTTACTTTCTTCCTATGCAAACCTGCTGAGGTATGTGAAGGTTGTTTAAATAAATCAGTGCAACAGAAGGAAACCTCATTTCTGAAGGATTTTAAAAAATAAGAGTTTAATTCTCCAATCACTAATGATTTTGAGGATGGAACTGAGTGCACACTTAGCAAATTTGCAGATGTCACCAAACTGGATGGAGTTGCAGACACCCTTGAAGACAAGGTTAAGATTTAAACTAACTTTGGTAAAATAGAGAAATGGTTCCAAATTAATCAAATGAAATGAAATAAGCACTAGTGCACAGTTCTGCACTTAGGATGGAACAATTATATATACAATATAGATGAGGAAATGACTGGTTAGGCTGCAGTACTGCAGAAAAGGACTTTGGCATTACTGTAGATCCTAAGTTGAAAATAATCCAAGCAGTATGCTTTTGTTGCAAAAAAAAAAAATGAAGCCAATAGCATGCTGAGCAGTAGAGGTGCTGAGTACATGGGGGCCCGAGGGCCCTGGCTCCCTTAGGAAGAGGGCTGTCACCTGAAATGCATAAAAGTTTCCACATGTCCATCATCTTACCCCCCCCCGCCCCCCTCCCTCCCCCCAGTGAAAATAAAAGCTGGTGCCTATGCTGGGCTACATTAATAGAAGCATCATTTGCAAATCAAGGGAATAGATTATTTCACTATATTCAGCAATCACCTGGAGTACTGAAGCCTCACCTGGATGACATTTGTCCACATTTGTTCACTTTTGCTTCAAGAAAGATATAGACTAGTTGGAGACTCCAGGAAATAATTTAAAAAAATAGTCCTATGAAACATGATGTACAAGGAAATAATGAAGAAAGTGGAATTATTTAGTTGGGGGAAGAGAAGCCTGAGTGGAGTGGGGGGTCATTATTCATAGCAGCTGTCAAATACCTTAAGGTTGGTTATAATGAGAATGGTGATCGGAGCCTATGAAAGAAATTTTGGGCCCAGTACATCCTGGAATGGGGCACCTTGAACTCCCATTTGGAAACAGGAACTAGAGAATGATCTAATTTTGGGGGCCAACTATATCTATATTCCTCCTTTCTCATAGGACCTAATGATGCTAGATTACTTATGTAGCCACAAGAGATAAGGTAAAGACTAAGAGTTTTAAATTGCATGAAGAAAAATTTAGCTTGTATATTAGGAAGAACTTTCTCATTATGAGGGCAGTGAAGCAGTAGAACAGGCTGCTAAGAGAGGTTGTAGAATTTCTGTCCTTGGAAGCTTTTAAGCAGGTCAGATGAGTCTGCCTCAAGCAGGCCGTTGGATTAGATGGCCTCCCAAGGCCCCATACAGCCCTACTTTTCAATGATTCTGATTCAGAATGAAGTAAAATCCTTCAAAACATTTTGGTCAATCCATACCGATTTTTTGGGAGGTGTGTGTGTGTGTGGGGGGGGGGGGGGAATGGAACATGTCTCAATGTACATGTTCTTATTTAGTAATATACAAAAAAAATGGAAAGTTGTTATAAAAAAATGAACAGTATATTTTGTCCCCCAAAATGCCAAAATAGGATGTTTTGAAAACCATATTTTGGTTATTTCCCCAAATTGATTTTTCACTGGAATTTTGACTCATTTTGTGAAGTGTTAAGACTCAATGGAATGGCATAATCCATAGGAATATGGCTGCACTGACGTTTCTTTTATCAGTTTTGTTGTTTAATTCAGAGCTATCTAGTGGCTCTTTTCACAATTGTTCTCTCATTTGCATTAGAGTAATTTTAGATATAAACCCAGTGAAAGCAGCATTTGGCCCTGAATATTTATATTGCCTCCATTTATATTCCTTTAGGCTTTCATTCCGTTCATCCTCTGCCTGGATTTAAAATAGCTAAACTGGTTTAAATTCATACAGTTAGTCGGCTCTGTGTTCAGATGCTTACTTTGTCATTAGCAGCGCCCTTACGTTAATTTTAAAAGTCAATTAAAAAAAAAGTTAAATAGGTGTAATGAGGCTTAACTAATCACGATATGCTTAGAGACCCTCATATAAAGGGTGATGTCAGCGTAAGGTAGCATGATGTATTGTATAATGAGCTGTTAAGGGGGCAGGTGGCAGGGAGGGAATGTACTAGCCAGCATTTGGCCAATTCCAGAGGCTTCCAGAGTTTAAAGCACTAGCCTCTGATATACAGATTGTAACTGATTTACACAAGAGGTGCTCAACCCCTAGCCTGCAGGCCAGATACAGCCCCTAATGCTGGGTCATCCAGCTCATGGGGTTCCCTGTGGACTATGGCCCTATGCATTAGATTGGGTATGCAGGGCAACATGGGGCATGATACCAACTCATGGGATCAGGTGAGGTAGCACACGCCCAAATCCCAGCACACTGGGCAGCACAGTGTCCAAACCTGGCACATGGGGTTCAATCCAGGCTGTGGGCCAGTCTTGTGCCATTCATCTGGCTTATGGGGCCAAAATATTGAGTTCCACTGATTTTACACTCTGTAGGCTGAGCACAATTGGTAGGGATGCTTCATACACTCTGAGCAGAGGGTTCAAAGGCTGTGGGCTTCTGCAATAGCAACAGTAATTTTTTGAATGAATGCAGTTAATTCTGTGGAATAAAACTGATGGAAGCAAGATCAGATTCAGGCCCAAACTATAAGAAAAATAAATGGATGAAGATAGAATAGAATGAACACAAGCAGTAGCAAGGTCCTACCCAGCTTCTCACAAACAGGGAGCACTGGACATATTTAATCATTCTACAAAATACAGCATTGCAAAAAAGAGAGAAAAGGATACAATTGGTGAATCTTAATGTAACCATGACGGTCAGCTGTTTACTCAACTGCTGCACAAAAAACATTAGTATCATCTGACTGCCTCTGTAGGGTGCTGTGAAGAACCCCACATAATTGCGCTGAATTGCTAGAGATGAAAGATATACTTTCCTGAATAGCCAGTGATCTAATTAGGGAATTTCTGGTTCTATATCTTTTAGCATTTCTCTGCTGATTTAGATAGCATGTTATGTGGTATCCAAAGGCAACAACACTGAAATCTTTCGATGCTTAGCATATTGGACCAGCCTTAATAAGGTTTTTTTTCAAAGCTGAAATGCCCTGGGAAATTTTAATGAATCAGGGCACAGATTTCATATTCTGCCTCATCACTGAAGTCATCCAAACACTGTAGATGAAGTAAATTAATTACATAACATCTCACAGAAAGCATCTGGGCTGGCAGAACATTGTAAGAGAATTGTACAAAGAATGTGAAGGAAATGCATAGCTGAGGTGCCATGTTGAATAATGGATTCCTAGTGTACTGGTCTGCTAAATGGTATGTTTTTGGATTATGTTTTATTATTTAAGCATCTCGGTAGAGATGGTGCTCTTGGGCCACTTGAATATTACACAGGGCATTAAGGATGTATACATCACACACAGCAGATTAGAATTGACAGAAATGGGAGATGACTGGAGTAACTAATTGACCATACACAAAATGCACTTGGGGAAAGCACAAGGGGCAAGATTCAAATAAGAGTCTTAGGAAGCACCAAAAATTAGGCAGGACAATGCCTAACTTTTAAGGCCCTTCCATTGAAAGGAGATTCAAAGTCACCCAACTAGGCATCTAGTATTTCCACTGACAAGTCTATGGAGAAATCTCAGAGACCCCCAAATCCAGCTATGGTTTACATACCTACATCTTCTTTCTTCCAAGGAGATGATTTAGGCATGCCCTAGGTGCATCTGGGCTTTATGTACTGCTTCTACAGTGTTACTAAGACCACTGCCAAGAAGCATGAGTCATCTACCTGCTCCCTCTCCACATGCACCAAACCTAGAAATGAAGCACTGGAGCAATCTGGAGGGCATCTCCTGCCACCACTCTCAAGGTCTGTCTCTATTGCACTTGAAGGTAGTAGCAAGGGGCACACGCAGGGCAGTTTCACAGTCTTGTTTCCTGATTTGGTGTTTACAGCCCAGGATTGAGTAGGCAGGGAATGCTTCTCTGTCTTTGTAACTGTGCCCATTTATGACAAATAGGCTTGTGTTTACTGCATTTGTCCATGGTATGGGATACTTGTGTTCCAGGATCTCCCTTGACCCGGGGATTTAAACTCAGGTCTCCCATCCCCTGGTAGAATATCCTAGGCACCAGGCTATGGAATAGATTAAGTTAGGGCACATGGCACTCTGCCCCTCCTAGTAAAGTCTGGCTAGTGTCCCAGGATGAATGCAAGTCATGGGGCCAGAAGCAAAGCAAGGAAGGAATCTGCTTCTGTAGCCTAGTGATTAAGGCCTTACCCAGGGTCAGGGAGGAAGTTGTACATTCTGATAGCTATTGCCAGGTTTATGTTTTTTAAAACCCAATGCCTATCAAATTTAAAATTAATTAACAGGGCTGGGAGGCAGGGAAGCCTAAATCCCAGTACAGCACCCACTGAGACCATTTCAAACTGGCCCAAGATGGGCAATAATAAGGCCAGGGAAGTAGTAAGAATACTCTTGGGGCTGTAAACCATCAGAGCATGTAGCAGGAGATCTGGGTTCTGCTCTTGGCTCTTCCACCAACTGCCTCCATTACTATCAACATACACATATACACCCCCCACCCCCCATGATGGCAAATTCCCAGACTGATTGGCAAGTCACTTCATTATTCTGTGCTTTTGTTTCTTCAACTGTACAGAGGAACAATAATATTTCTGTACAAAGGGACAATAATATTTTCATAGCTTGTCAGTGTGCTTTGAGCATGGGGCGCATCTGAACTCCTGCCTCCATCTAGTGCATAGACAACAGCTTCATATTGCATGTTAGGAGGCTCCATTTACTGGCAATCTGCAAAAGCTAGTTTCATTTCTGAGCATAGTCACCTGACTGGTGATGGTCACTTTTTGAGTGGTAAACTAATATTTAGAACACCTAAGAAGTGGGAGACAAGGGTTGTATTGTCTCCTGAGCCTGAGGAGATTCAAATGGACCAGCTAGTTTGGGTCAGTCTCCTCATATGAAAGCTGGGGAACTAGGAAGCTAAGCATACAAGAGCTACTGGGCAAGAAGGAAACAAACCAGATGGAGCTTGTCACTGTAGCCTTGTAACTGCAACATTCCCGTGGAAGGGAGGGACCCAGAACACTTCTGGAAAGGTGGAGGTGTGAGTTCAAATTCCTTTGGGCTGAGGAAGATATGTAACCAAGGTCTTCCACTTTGAGTGAGTGCTTTAACCACTAAACTATTGAGTAAAAACTAGACATCACCAGCATCACTTCTGCCCTGAACTCAGTCCAGTTAACGGGAGATTGGCATGTTCTCAACAGTCCTAGTTGGTCAGATCTTTTCAGGGACTTGAGTGTCTCTAACCCCGTTCCCCACTTTGGAAAGATGGAGGATCAGCACTTGGGGTGATCAAATTGGCTCACTTCTTATTGTGCTTGAAGCTCAGTTGTCATCTAGGGAACCCTGAAGTCTACGGTGGATACTCAATTCAATCAGTGTATCTAGCAAGTTTAGTGGCTTGTGGAACCATGCCAACCTGAATCAGTCTTTGGAACTAGGGTACCTAAATTCTACCCAAGTTGTATTTAGGTAGCTCTAGAACCAAAGTGGATTTGGTCTCATAAAGAACAGATGGTTGTGTGTATATTTTGTCACTTGAGTTTGCAATTCATGAGGGATATTTAGGTCCCTAGCTTCCACAAGAGAAGCAAGTATCAAACATGTCTGTGTTCCCATTTATGTCTGGCTAGAATTTGCAAGTTCCTGATGTTGACCTGGCTACCATAATTTTTTGCCTGTTTCATTTCAAGATTAATCTACATTAATTACAAGATTACAAAATTAATTTACAGAGATTATGATTTAATTTCAGAGAGAAGCAGAGATGGTAAAGAGATCTATCTTACTACCAACAAGTCACACCAGTGCACCACAACCTGTTCTGACTACATTCTGCTTTCTAGGTAGAGTTTTTGAGACACCATTCTTTCCCCATATTGCCAGAAATGTTATCAGTATATTCCAGTGCTTCTCAACCTTTTTAGACTCAAGGCACCCTTTGATGGACTCAAGTCACCGCTCAGTAGACTCATGGCACTCTTTAGAAAATTGTTAGCCTGTAGTTTTCACTTTATTTTTGACTACAGAAAAATGATAGAGCAATTCGTCTGCTGCAGAAACTCAGAGGCTAATTACAGGTATTGAAGAAGCCAGTGGCGGAAGGATTCTAACTTTCAAGCTTTATGTGTGTGTATTTTGTTGTATTTCCACCCATCCACTGATATTGGTGGCCCTGACCCTGGCCTTGCAATGCGGCAGGCTGTCCAGATCTGTGAAGCCCTGGCTGAGTAGCTCCTCACCGTCGTGGACTGGGAGCCCTCCCCAGATAAGTAGGGCAGGAGGGCTTTGAGTGCCCACAGCCTAGCACTGGGCCATGGGTCTCCAGCTCCAGGCTCCTTTGGCCCTGAATCCCAGGCACTGCTGCTCACAACCCAGGCTGCCTGGGCATCATCCCCCTTCCCTTCTCCCTCCCCAGGGGCGCACACCAGGATGCAGGGAAATGCAGAGCAAGAAAGAGATGTGTCTCATTTTAATCAAATGTTGAAGCTGCCAAACCTTTAGTGTTTTTATTGAACAAAAACTGGGGAATGTTGTCCACTCCAGAACTTGGAACCTTCTTCTCAGTTAACATTGAGAGAGTGGGGAAAGATTTTGGCTGTACCAGGTGGTTATGATGTAGGTGAAGGGAGTGGGCAGCCACAGGGGGCTCAACAAGTATGAAACCTTGGGGGAATGCCTTGTGTGAAACTGCTGCCCCCCCCCAGGTTTAATTAAATACTGCAGCTGCCAAACTTTGTGTGTGCATAATAAAGAAAAACGGTGGAATGTTGCCCACTCCAGAACTTGGATGGAATTACCTATCTTCACAGAGGCTGTGCTACTGCCCCACAGTGGGACCTGAGCCTGCAGCAGCCTGGCCTGCTAGGCTGCTCCTCCCCATTCTCTTTGTGGTCCTGTGACTACACTGGCGACTGCCAGCAGCCGAGGGTAGTGACTTGGCCCTGGAAGGCAGGCTGATTTAATGCCAGGCCTGGCATCACACCTTGGGCACCCCGATTGCCCTCCCTCCCCCAGTGCTACGCCTCAGAGCAGGCCCTGCTGGATACCTTCCTGGCTCTTTGAAGCAGAGGTCAGCAGCTTCCATGTATTATATCTCCTGTTCCAGGTCCCCCCCCACCCAGCATCTCTCAACAAATGCATGATATGGAGTGTTCCCCCATGGCTGCCATCTGGGCCCCCTGCCATGGGACTCTCAGGCATGCTGGCCCAGGGGGTAGTTCCTGGAGCAGGGCTCTCCATGCCAGGGGAGGTGCGGGGGGTGCAACCTGCCCCACCACTCCTGCCTGGGAGGGCAATGGTCTCCCCACAGGAGGTGGTGGTGATGCCACTCAGGGGTGTCATAGCTGGATCCCAAGTGATTGTTGACCCTGTGCATAAATTCCATATTTTGCCTCTGACTCTCTCAGTCCCATAGTGGCACATGCAGCCTCCCTCAGACAGCGGTCTTGTTCTTGGACATTTGCAGTACATTCTTGGGCCTGTGCAGCTCATTTGAGTGCGACAGCACAGCGGGGTTGAGCAGTCAACAACCTGTCCATTCCAACAGCCCACAACAGGGGTCCACTTTGGTCCTCATGCCACTGGTACCTTCTATGCACATGTCTCTGGTGCTCTGCAGGTGTCCAGGTAACCATCCTGGATCCAGCATCTCGGGTTGCGTGCACAAATGCAGAGCCTGCAGACAAGAGAGGCATCAAGGGACCTCTGGTGAGTCCCCTGTCTGGACCCCTTCCCCCACCCAGGACCAGAAGCTGCACAGCTCTGCCTTACTTGCAGTGGTGCTCATTTGTAGCTGCTCTGCCAAATGGTGCCTGGAAGATCACTAGCAAAAAGGCACAGTTTTGCCTGTTGCTTACACTTTGGTTGTGGGTTTGAAACAGACAGAGGTGAGGTGGGGCCAGCTGTACTGTGCTACGAAAATCTCCCCCTCCTTTCTTCCCCTATGCTCCAGAATGCCAGGGCTTCCAACCCTTTTCTGTTTTTGCAGCTTGCCTCACTATGCTTGCTGCTGATTTCACACCTTTTCACAGTCCCCATGCTTTTTTTTTTGTGGGGACTGGCCTTTTTCTCAGAGACTGACTGAATTCATGGTTTCCACAAAAATCATAAAATCGTGAATTTCTGTACACCCTTAGTGATAAGCTCTGGCCTAAGCTAGACCTTCACCTCTCAAGGGGCCAGGGTGGGGGGGGGAGGACAGGAGTAGGGTGCTGCAATGCTCCATGGGATACCAGCAGAATCAGACCTACTGTGAGTTGGGATGTGATGTAGTACAGCTGTTCATTCTGATGCACTAACCTACAGTGCTGAAGTCTGATATCACACCCATCCAGTAAAGTGGGATCTGCCATTTTTACAATGGCCTATGTGCCCTGACTGTCTGATTACAGGTGTAGAGCACTTTCTGCATGCTTAATGTGCAATAAGTCTAACTTCTGTACCTGGCCAGAAAGACCGAAACAACTCAGAATGCTTTTAAGACTATGGATTTCTATTTGAAGTCTCTGGGCTTATCTTGCACACCCAACAGGGTGAACATTACATAACAGCCTGCAGCACCTTTAAAAGGATCTCAAATTACTCCGGGGCATCCTGGTTGAGAATCACATGTATAGTCACCCAAACCGGAGATCACTTTGTTTAAAAATGTACAGATATTGGGCTGATTATTCAATTGGAATAGATCAAACCTGTTAGATCTCAGGGCAGACCGTAAGGTGCATTTCTTTTATTGGCTTTAGGAAGCGTGATGTAAACTGTTGTTTCAGTGTTGCTATTTTCCATCTGTGTGGATAAAGCTAGGCTGTTGGGTTAGATATATGAACAATACAATCCATACAAGATGTACTACTTAGCTAGTGTTCCAGGCACTTTTAGCGCTGTATAAATGGAAATGAATAAATCTTTCTTTAATGAGATGAACAGAAGCCTAATGGAGAAGTGAGGAAAATGAAGCAATCCTATAAATGGGAGCTAGCATCATGTTGTTTCACTAGACCATGAGTTTAATAGAATATATTAATAGTACATCCTTAGGGCTGACTTATCTTTACTCTTGAAGTATGTATTCCAAGTCCTGGTGATACATCTTTATAAAAAAAAGCTAGCAGCAGTTGAATTGGTATTCCAGTATTTAAGAGGATCAAGTTAACCTCATCTCAATCTAAATTGGTGCACCTATACAGATGAACTAACTGAGACTGGTGCACCATTTTTGGAGCAATTTAAGTTCTCTGTGGGCTGGGGCATTTAGATCTACTTAACTGAGATCAGGTCTATTTAAAAGTAACACCTGAACATACCCATTAATATTTTTGAGGAAAACTGGAATAAAATAACAAAAAAAGATTGCAAAAACCAATCACATTTTGCCCATATGGGGAAAAATACTTTTTTGTTTAACAAGTAAAAGTTAGTTAAAAAAATTTAGAGAAAGCATGGAATGGAAAAAAAAAACCCCACTTTTTGAATTATTCTTCAGTCTTTCACCTTTCCTCCACTGTTGGGGGGACAGGGGGATAGGGGAGCGACAGGTTGTAATGGGAGAGAGGAGTGAAACGATGGAATAGGATTTTTTTTTTAAATTTCCTGGAAGTTGGGAATAAGAATGGGAAAGGAGGAGTTAAAGATCAAGGATGCTTGTACATGTGATGAAAATTGCACTTTTGTGTGGCTTAATGGTGTCACACTGCATGAATGTGAGTTTTTGGCAATTTAAACGAGCTTGTGTTGTCATAAACTAATCTCCATCCCAATGTAGTTTAGTTTGCAACACCGCAACTTGGAATGGTTCAGTCATTAATGTCACATGTACATGGTAATTCATTGGATGATGTGTGGCGAGTCTTGTCACAACCCAATTATAGCAGTGCCCGTGCCACAAGCAAGAGATACCAGTTAAAGCATTTTATTTTGCACTAGGTTAACTAAGGGTTAACAAAATGATAGTAACAGCCTTCTCCGCTGTGCATGCCAACAAGAGATTTATAACTGCGCCACTAACAGAAATGAAACTTTAACCTTCTGTGCTTTACATAAATCATTATAATTGGTCAGAGTAATACAGGGAGTAGCCCTAAAATAACACCCTAGCGAAAACCGCTATATAATTGGCGATTCTAATTAAATTTATGATGTGGCGAAAACCAATTGGCTATTACACAAATAAAACCCGTTTTTTACTTCTGCAAAGTCGGAGACCTCCGTACACACCTTGGAGACCTCTGAACATACGTGTCAGAGTAATTAGACAATTTGATCACTTGTCTAAGTTCCCCGTCTCGACCCAATCTCAGACGTAAATCAACGACTGCCGGCCCAACTATTTCTGCCCGAACGCTTATGCAGACCGACCTAATGAACCCTAAGCTGTAACTAACCAAGTATCTGACCTTTGTCATTCACCACCTTGATGGCGTAAGTAAACAATCTTGCTTTGCAACCGATAAGCGTCCGCCTAATTAATTTCACTCCAAGCGTCACAAGTACCCACCTGACGGCCTTCTAAGGCTCCGGACCCCTCGCTGCAGTGCATGGCAGCGACAAGTCTCTTTATCCATTGGGTGTCGCTACAGTTTTTGTGTAGTGAGCCAAATGTCACTACAATTTGCAGGTATTTGGATGTAATGAATGTTTTAGGACACCAAGGAGGGGACCTGCTGACTGGCTTCAAAACTTGCAACAGTTGCAAAGCATAACTCTTGCATGCCCAGCAAAACTCCCCAGACTGCCCAGAAACAAACAGCTATGAAGATCCCCTGCTCCCCTCCACCCAGCACTAGGGCTGTGCGAGTCTTTGGATCCCACTTTGATCCGGTGCCGTTTCAGATGCTTTCAGCATCTGAGGCGGCATGCCTGAATCGAAGCGCAGGCTCAGTAAAGTTATCTGAAGCAGGTTGAAGCGTCTGAAGCACTTCGGATCTGCTTCAGATGCCTTGATTGACAATTGGCAGGGGGGGAGCGGTGGGGGAGGGAGACTGACATCTGTAGGTAGCCAGTGAGAAGGATTTCTCACTGGCTACCTTTCTAATGGCAGTGTCTGTGGAGTAGGAGTAGAAACAGCATAAAAGCCTCTGTTTTGAGGTGTTCTGTACCTTTTCGCAGCTTGTTGCCTGTCAGGAACTTTGTGAGGGACGAACACTCAGACTGAGACATTGCAGCTTGCTCTGGCTCATAGGTGTGACAGGAGTTTTGCTTTCAAGAATTTGGGGTGAAGTTCCCCCCAAGCCCCTACACTGATCTTCTTGAAACTTGGCAGGCTTCATGCTTCCAGCAGAGGCTACCACCCCTGCAAGTTGCACTGAAATTGGAGCTAAAATAACAGTTATAGATATTTAATTCATCCCCCATTATAACCTATAGCCAGATCTCCGAAGCGGCTCCAAAGCTTCAGAGCAACTTCAGCCGGACTGAAGTGACAAACCAATCTGGAGCTCTGGATCAGATCGCAGCCATCCGAAGCGGCTGGATCCGAAGCTAGATCGGATTGCTGCCGACTCGCACAGGCCTACCAGGCACCTCTAAAAAATCCCTTTTCAGCTAGCTATGGCGTAACTGTCCCCCAATGCCGTTAATTCATTTGCTGGTTTTACGTAAACCTGACAAGTGGAGTTCTGTGAGCCTGCATGAGTGGTAAGTATACCCATTTTATGAATAGCGGGTGCGTTCTGTCAGCATTCATTCCCTACCTGGCTATGTCTGAACTGCTCGCCAGTTCTGATCATGTCCCACTGGGAGTGATGTCTTGACACATGGGTCACTGGGTGGCCTGCTGTGGTGCCATGCCCTGACTGCCATGGCACACTAGCTGGCTGTGCTTACACAGGGCTAAAAGATATCCAGAACAAGTATGCCCATAAGATACAAAGTTGCCATGGGTGCGAAGCCCCGCTCCATGCCTTGACCCTGCCTGGCACTAGCATGTCTGATGTCCAAACTTTGCTCAGCAACAGCAGGGTGGGAAGGAGGTGAACTTCCTTTGCCTCTGTCACCTCAAGACTTATAAATTGAGGACATAGCTCCCCAGGATACCCATTATTGATCTGAGATGTCTGACATTTGGGGGAGAATGGAGTGGACCAGGGTGCATATGTCTAGGTTCAATTGGATCTTCACTGAAACAAAGAGCCTCGTGCAGGTGCTGGGGACCCTGAGGTCAGGTGGCAGTTTGTCTGTAGCCCACAGGCCAAGTGGCACATCTACCTTGATGTTGCCAGGAGAATGGGAGAGTGGGGGCACAACAGGATATTAGTTCAGTGCCATATCAAAGCAAAGATGCTACAGGCTGCTTTCTGCAGGGATGTCACCAGAGCACAGTGGTGGGGCACCCCACTGCATGACATGGCTCATTACAGATATATCTACCCTCTAATAGAGATACTGGATTGGTATACAGGGACAGAGGCCTCTGGGGGGTCCGCACCTGCTGAGACACTGCTGTAACTCAGCACTGACACAAACACTGCTGTAACTCGAGGGGGTTCTAGTGGAGAAGATAGCGGCAGGGTCCTGGTCAAGTCACCTGCTGCTGCCTCTGAGGAGGCTTGACCGCAGAGCTCGACCTCCACACTTAGTGTGTGAAGTGTTGGGGCCCTGTAAATCACCTGTCACCTGATCTGACAGCTGAGATTATAGATTCATAGAAGTTAGGGTTTGGAAGGGACCTCACGAGGTCATCAGGTCCAGCCCCCCTGCACTTGGGCAGGAAAGACTGCTGGGGTCAGATGACCCCACCAAGGTGTGCACCAAGATGTTTTTAAAGATCTACAGGGTAGGCGACTATACCACCTCTGGGGGAACTCTGTTCCAGACCCTAGGCACTCAAATTGTAAACAAGTTTTTCCTTATGTCCAATCTGAAGCAATCTTCAATCAGTTTGTGTCCATTGTTTCCTGTCTTCCCCTGGGTTCCTTGGTGAACAGGTGGCCCCCCAGGCCCTGATGCATGCCCCTAGGTCTACCACCAAGTCCCCTCTAAGTCTTCTTTTCTCCAGGCAAACAGTCCCACATCTTTCAGCCTCTTCTAGCATGACCTACTCTCCAGACCTCTAATCATGCATATGGCCCTCCTTGGGACTCTTTCAAGCTTCTCCACATCCTTCCTGAAGTGTGGGGCTCAGAACTGGATGCAGTACTCTAGCTGTGGCCTCACCAAGGCTGAGTAGAGTGGGAGGATGACATCCTTGGTTTTGTTTGACATGCATTGGTAGGTCCATGCCAGTGTATGATTCGCTTTGCCAGCTACAGCATCACTTTGGTGGCTCATGTTCATTCTGTGATCTATCATGACCCCCCCGGTCTCTTTCAGTTGTGGTGCTGGCAAGCGTAGCACCACCAAGCCTGTAAGTGCATTGCAGATTATTTCTCCCTAGATAGAGCACTTTACATTTCTCCATGTTAAATGGTTATGATACACCTACCTCACAAGCCTGTTCAAGTTGACCTGTATCCCCAGCCTGTCCTCAAGTATGAGTACACTCCTCCATAATTTGGTGTCATTCATGAACTTTGCCAGTACGATTAGGCTGGGCTATAAGATGAAGGAGGGGAGGGGGATGGTGTAGGACAGTGCAGGGAAGTACAAGGCAATGCACAGCAGGGAGGCATTTCAGTGGCCAAAGCAAGCAGGTACTTGTTTGCAGCCACTCAGGACCTGCTACCACCCATGGTCAGGCACCTCTTCTTGGTTATTTTGGGCCAACTGCTTCTTATCCACTTGCAAGATTCATTACATGCATGTTTTTAAATCACTCCGTTTCCTGCATTTCTTGATTTTCAGCTCTGCTTGCAATGTTACCACCAAGGACACATAAGCTGCCAGGGCAGGTTGCCAGCAATGCATGCATGGATAGAATCATGAATGCCCTCAGGGACTGTAAGCATTGGCTGCACGAGAGTGAGACAGAGCCATCTGGCTATGGGCAGATTCATGGCCATCCAGCTTGACAGGAATCATTCCGAGTCCAGGGTGCATTCCCAGACCTAGGAGGACTGGCAAATAATGGCTGGGCTCCTTGAAATGATTGTATACCTGCTGGTTGTCGGCCCCAGGCCTGCCCAGGAGTAGGAGAAACCAGTATGAATCTGTGCTCTGCCATTTGCCAGTTCAGACAAGCTTGGAAAGTCCCTTAGAGCCAAGTTCTAATTAAAAGTTATTATTGCTTAGATTGATTTTTTTTTCCCCATGAATCATGCATTGTGATGGTAGTAAAAAAACAAAACAAGACAACAATCCTCTGTTGTAGTAAGTATGCATTGTTTTCTTACAAAAGCTGTTCTGTGTTTTGTTTAATTATGGTTAATAGTTGGTTTGTAAATAAAGGTTTAAATGTGCTTTGTTTGATTCTTCACTTCATGTTCCCTGTGTTTAAGATGGAAAGTGTAGAAGGGTTGGGGGAGGAGGGTTGCTGGCTTGTAGGGTGAGGAGCATGTATGAGCTGCTGATGGGCATGCCTGTCTTTCAATAGTGGCCATTAGCAGCTAGTCAAGCCTGCCTGCTTGGTTTTGAGTTTGCTTTGTTCTTCTCCACTGCCAATCGCCAGCTGAACTCTTGATGCCCGAGAAGTTGCATGCACTCAGAGGAACTATTGTATGTGTTGTGCAGCACCCACCCAATTACTGCTACCCACATTAACAAAATTCTGGATTAGCCCACCACCAGCCTGCTTTGGTTTGGCGACTGTGTCTTTCTCTGGTCACAGTAATAAAAGCCTGGGCCTTGAAAGCTCCTGACCCTGCCACAGGCTCCCCCTTGGGTGGGGTGGCTGAGGAATCACTGAGAAGATGTATGCTTTCAGAGTAAGTATTAGGGCACTGTGCAGCACCCCCAATTACTGCTTATCACTGTATCCTGCAGTAGTCACATTCTAAGCAAACATCTCTCCCTCTTCAGCCCAGAGGTGGGTGTGTCCTCTTTCATTAGTGCAATGCATCTGAAACAAGCCTGGTTTTCTTTGTTTTGGTTTACCTCACCCTCACAACCCATGCCTCTACGCCCCTTCCCATTACAGCAGACAGACATGGATGAAAATACATATTAATTTCACCAAAGCATTTATTTTATTGTCAGTAACTGAAGCAGAATGAAAATACAGGAATAATGACCACTCCCTAATTTCCTATAAAAACAACAGCACTAACAACTAAAAACACACATATCACTCACCATAGGTTCTTCTTCCCCCCCCCGCCCCGTCCAGTGCTCCCCTGTCTCACCCTCCCCTTCATCACTAAAGCATAGTGGTGCTCTCCCTGGAGGCCCCTCTCCACAGCTGGAAGTGTCCCTGCTGGTCCACAGTGCTTCAATCTGGAGGGTGGTCCTGCTCCAGAAATGATGTGCTGGAGCTGGTTTGCTGCCTATGTTCCCTGCCTTTGCTACGGTAAGTAATGTAGCAGAAAGCCCCCTTTTCCTCTTGCCTGCATTTGCTCTCCCCTCTTTGGATACATTTCTCTTTTATTACCTTTTCTTCCTTCCTCTCTCTTTCACTTTAAGATAAGGAATTGTGTTTTAAAATTTGTGTGTGCACATTTTGTATCTCCCCTTGTAGTTTGGTATTTTTATCTATTTGGTGTGCCATGGCATTTGTAGCTTATATTTTATACTCCCCACCTTTCAACTAAATGTGTTTTAGTAAGTTATACATTGTAACAATGTTAACAAGGGCAGGAATCAAACTGTTCTTCTCTGCATCAGGTTGGCCCCTGAAAGAGCGAGTGAATCAGTGATTGAATGTGTAACAAGGTAGCACACAGCAATTAACACCTGGAAGCTGCAGATCAGCCAACGGGAAGAACTCAATAGAAGACAATGTAACAACCAGGAAATCTCTAAACATCACTGATCAAGGGCAAGAAGCCCTGGCCTGAGTTAATCAACGCCAGAGACCAACTTTTGGGCTGAATATCTCCAGATCGACCACTCCCAGAGCCCTATTCTAAATTCATCAACGGACTCCCAAACCTGCACGTACATGCGGATGACCCCTGGGGCTGACAGATGCCGTCCAGTAGCCACCAATGCGGGGGAAGTCCCACGAGGGTCAATGACCCCTGGATTGGGCAAACCTGAAAAACTGGGGAGAGTCACCAAAGTCTGCCAGAGACAGATAAAAGGCAGTGAAAAGTGACCCTCAGTGGCACTCTCTTGATCTCCAACTCGACCAGACCTGTCCAGCCAGAAGGACCAGCCAGCAACCCCCTTCTGGAAGATAACACCACGTTGAAAGAAGCCTCAACGACAGACTCCAGCGCTTGTAGGATAGGTATACCTGACTTTGTAGCCTGCTACTGTGCGTGTGTGGGGGGGGGGGGACCAGCCCCAAGGTTTATGATTACAGTGTTTCAATCTGCCTAATAAACTAGAATTTTAAGGATCCCGAGTTGGACATTGTAGCCAACAGTAACAGGGAGGGGTTAGCTCCTGGGCTCTCTCTTCCCCCTTCACAGTGACATTCAAATAGGAAAAAAAAAGAATAAAGATAAAGACAGGAATGAAAAGAAGAATAAAATAAGAATAAAAAAAAAGTTTAAAAATATTTGTATAAAAATTCAAAACGGTTTTTCAAAAGTGTGTAAACACATACAAATAAATAAATAAATAAAAATGAAATGCCACTTAATTTAATTAATGAAATTGCATCGGTTTCAGTCACCTGTACATATCTGCTAGTGGTGAGCTATACACCGCTAATCGCTGCTACAGACCAATGATGTGTACGGCACCCCCTGCTGTAACTTAATACAAAGAGATCAGCAGGGTGGATTGTTATGCAGCACCGCCTGCAGAAATTTACTGTGAATAGCACACTGAGCATTTCGTGAGATTTAAGACCGATGACGTGTAAACAGTGATGGAAAATAAAGCCTACCATTTCAATTTAGGCAGCATAGAATGCAACCCTACAGAACTACCCTCCCCCCCACCGTCACATGTACAAGGGCCCCAAGAGGAAAAGAATGGAACCCAAAATTGGGTGGAAGATATGTAGGAGAAAAACAAACAACTGTGTACCACAATAAACACATGCCTAAAATCTATCAAAGACAAAAACAATTACCTGTACAGGGGTGTAGGTTGCAGCCATGTTGGAATATCCAATTACCTATGGGGGCACATTTCTCACAAGAAAACTACTCTGTCTCCAATCTCTCCGTCCTCATCCTCAAAGGATACAAAACACTTCTCAGAGATGAGCCTATGAACTCCACTTCATCAACCTCCTGGATACTAAAAATCATGGACTAAATATAGACATTGGATTTATGACACGTTATAACCTGTTCGACATCTGACTCCCCAGGTACTTCTCCACTATTCATCCCCCTTCTCTCCACCACCACCCAGCTTGTCTCTCACCCATTGACTCCTCAATCTACATCTTCACTGACTGCCAGTCTTGTATGCATACCAGTCTTACTTTTCATTCCATCCAGAAAGAGCACACACCAACTGCTGAAACTTCCTCAGCCTGACGAAGGGTTTTTGAACCCGAAAGCTTGCTTAAAAATTGTTTTCCAACTATTTAAGTTGGTCTAATAAAAGATATCAGGTTCACCCGAAGAACCTTGTCTGCCAATTACCTGTAGGTCTACACTTCTCACAAGATAGCCACCGTCTCTCCAGTCTCTCAGTTCTAAACCTCAAAGTGAATTTACAAAACATCTTTTGTAAATGAGCTTATGAACTTCACTCCATAAATCTACTGGATACAGAAAATCATGGACTAAATATAGATATTGGATGTATGGCACATTATAGGTTACCATATGGCAGGCAGGCTATCTGCATTTTATCAGCTATATTTTATCACCTTCCACCCTCCCCCTCACCCCCCCCCCCCCCAACTACCATTTCACACCTATTGGTCTCCCATTTCCTTTGAATCTCACTAACAAGTATTTGCATTTTCAGACCTCCATTTTGCATTTTGGCTTCTTTTCTACTGAGGAAAGCACACCAACACCAACAGGGTTTTCCTATTCCTGAAGAAGGGCGTTTGTGCCCAAAAGCTTGCACAGAACAATTTTTCCAACTATTCATTTGATCTAATAAAAAATATCACATGTACCCAAAGAGCACTGTCTGCCAAACAACATGCAAGGCATTTGCTGACATATTTGGAAAAGGGAAAGAGAGCAATTTGACCAGATTTAAGCTATTGAAGATGCCATTACTGAGGGTGTTTTGTTTTCCCTTAAAAGCTCACATAAGTGTGCAAGCTAAAGCCCACTTAACCTTTCATAAATATTACATCCAAGACCCCAAAGAGGCCATTATTGCAGTCTTATCTGATCTACTTTCAAATTCAGGGCATAATGTTCTGCCCAAGCAATACCTGCATCAAACCCATACCCTCTGGGTGTGCTAGAGTGGTAATTCCAATGTTGATTTAAAGATTTTAAGTCATAGCCTTATGCAAGTTGCTTCAATATTTAATTACTTTGACTGTTAAAAAGGTACTCTTTGTTTGCAGTCTGCTAGATTGGAGCCCTCCATCATCAGGAACCTTTTCACCCTACAAGCTCTGTCCAAGTGGGAACTTGTAGACTGTTATCAAGTCAATGCTAGACCTTCACTTGAATAAACTGAATGGGTAAGTAAAGAATGAGCTTCTACAGTACTTTTTCTGAATTCTTTCAAGCACTCTTGTTGCCATGTGTTGACACTAAATCTGGACACAGCGTTTCTGTATTGGGCTTTCTAATACCATTTTAAAAGATAATGTCATTGCCTTAGTTTCTACTTAATATTTGTCTGTTTATAAAGTCAGAGATCACACTACGGAGCCTAAAGAATCTTTGCAAGGAGGAGATCAGAGAGGACTATGTTTGTATGTGTAAAGCATGACATTTAAAATAGTTTGGTTAACTTTGCATTTATATTTAAATAAATAACAGCAATAAAGAAGAAGTCTTTAGGAAGAACACCAGTAGATTTACTATTTAGCAGGTTTTGTTTATAAGTTATTCATTGAACTCCAAATATTATTTATTATGTTTTTGATACTGTTTACAATGTATCCTAGATGTGTTTTATTAATGGCATGTTTACAGACAAAAATTATTCTAGAATAAAGTAGACTATGAATTTAAATCAGAATAGCTATTGCAGAATAATCCTGTGTGTAGATAAGGCCTGACAGAACACCATACCATTTCTTCCTGCTTTCTCTTCGGAAGTTGATGGGGGACTACTAGAATTACTTATCAGGGTTTTACATGCAATAGCCCTGAGGTTTAACTCTGCATGATATGTTGTGAAGATTCCCAAAAAGACAGAATTCAGAAAGCAGTTCACCTGAGGTGCAAGATGAAAGGGAGTATAATAGTCATTGTTTCAGTTTCCCTTCATCCTGCTAACACATACACCATTGCTTTCTTATGAACATGAAAAACGCATTGCCATAAAGCAATAAATCTTATAGCAGATGAGGAATGATATGCTGGCCAAGACACATGCAGCTAAGGAGAAGAGGATTTTAAAGAACCTACTAATTCCCAATTCTGTTCCTCTCTTCATAAATTGACTCTTTCCAGGTGGGAGAAAAGTCTGAATGACTGCTTCAAGCTGTTCTCATGATTACAGAAGTCATGTTTGTTTAACACTTGAACTAACATTTACTGAATAAAATGGAAACTCTCTTAATGACTTCAAAAGACTAGTTCTGGGCTTTACCAGGCCCCCAAACAATCAGAACCAAACAAGTTTGGCTTGAATACCAACTGTTGAATGCATGTGAAACTTTATCATGATCTATCTAGAGCAGGGCTGTCCAAAGTCTAAGTGACCAGAAGCTGCACACCCATGGGCAATGCCGGGGCAAGCCACAAGTACACCATGTGGCTGATACCACACGGTACGACACATGGATGCCCCTCCCCACCCTTCCCCTGCTCTACTGCACCATGCATCTACATAGGCACCCCTCTGAACTGCCTCCTTTCCCCCAGCTACTACACTGTGTGCCTGTGAGACCCCAGCTACACTCTCAGCTGCTCACACTATGCTGCGCTTTACCAGTGGTCAGGGCAAGAACAGGTAGCAAAAGCAGGAACTCAGAGACTGGCTTCTGTTCTAGCAAGAAGGATGGGGGAAAGTGGTTGCCAGGCAGGAGCATGGGGAGCCTTGCAGGCCACATGCAACCTACACAGCCCTAGTTGGATGGCCCTGACCTAGAGAATAAATATTAACAAAGATATATATATATATATTATATATATATATATATATATATATATATATATATATATATATATATAAAAAAGCTTTGATTTAAAATTAAATTGTGATCAGCTCACAAACATTCTGCAATTTTCAAAAGAAACTAAAAATGACCAGAGGTTAGCAATGCCTTAGTTTTAGCTGCTTACTTTTCAGGGAGGACTTTCAGAAAGAGCCGAGTACCAGTGCTCTAAAGAAGTCCTCTCAGGAGACTCAGATTGGATATCTACAATAGCTAGTCATAACTGAAAAACTTGGCCTCAAATCAAGTTGAATTTTACTGAAAGTTACTAGCTCACCTTTGCTTAGCACGAGCATGATCTTTGTAGACAAGGCATTGGCAACGTATGGTCCACGGGCCAGCTGTAACCTGAAAAGATGCTGCATTTGGTTTGCAGAGCTGGAGGGCTTTGACCATGCCTGTACCAGGGATGGGTGGTAAGGAGCTGCACTAGGTCCAGGCAGCTGCACCTGTGCCACTGCTGTTTCTCCCAGGTCCTTGCTCCTTGGCTGTGGTGCAGGTGTAGCTTCTAGCTAATGGGGAGCCATGTCAGAGCTCAGAAATGAAGGAGTGGGAGTGGGGAGAGAAGCAGTGGCAGTGAGGATGCAGCTTCCAGCTGCCTGGCCCCAGTGCAGCTTCTCACTGGCTGGAAGCTGTGCCTCGGCTGTAGCTGGAGAGCAGGGGGCTGGAAAAAAACAGCACTGGGCTGGCTTAGCTCCCAGCTGCAATGCCTTGAGATGTGACCGTTGTTTGCGTGGTGCTCTGGCCAGGTGCTAGAAGACTGAAAGGCGGCCAATGTGGTTCCCATTTTCAAAAAAAGGGAGGACCCAGGCAACAATAGGCCCATTAGCCTTACTTTCATCCTGGGGAAGCTCTTCAAGAAAATTATCCAGGAGCACATTTGTGAGGGACCAGCATGGGGGATGATGCTCAAGGACAACCAGCATGGGTTCATTAGGGGCAGGTCCTGTCAGACCAACCTGATTGCCTTCTATGATCAGGTCACAAAATCATTGGATACAGGTGTCACAGTGGATGTAGTCTTTCTGGACTTCAGGAAGGCCTTTGATGGTCTCCCACCCCATTCTCATTAAAAAGCTAGATGACTTGGCATTGATGCCTACACAGTCAGAGGGATCACAAATTGACTAGGGGGCCACACCCAGGGAGTGGCGATGGATGGGTCTTATTTGACCTGGAGGGATGTGGGCAGTGGAGTCCCCCAGGGCTCGGTCCTCAGGCCCATACTGTTCAATTTCTTTATTAGTGACTTGGGCAAGGGGGTGAAAAGCACCCTGTTCAAATTTGCTGATGACACCAAGATCTGGGGCGAGGTGGGCATGCTAGAAGGGAGGGACAGGATACAGCTGGATCTGGACAGGTTACAGGGGTGGGTGAATGTGAACAGGATGGGATTCAATACTGACAAGGGCAGGGTACTGCACTTGGGCAGAGAGAACCAGCAGCATACCTATAGGCTGGCAAACTCCCTTCTCAAAAGCACAGAGACAGAAAGAGATCTTGGAGTCATTGTCAATTCTAAAATGAACATGGGTCACCAATGTGAGGACGCGGTCAGTAAGGCTAACCACACCTTGTCATGTATCCACAGATGCATCATGAGCAGGTCCAAGGATGCGATTCTCTCCCTCTATGCGACATTGGTCAGGCCACAGGTGGAGTGCTGCATCCAGTTCTGGGTGCGGCACTTCAGGAGGGATGTGGACAGCATTGAGAGGTTCCAGAGGAGAGCCACTCGCATGATCAGGGGGCAGCAGGGCAGGCCCTACAAGGAGAGACTACAGGACCTGAACCTGTTCAGCCTTCACAAGAGAAGGCCGAGTGCGGGGATCTTGTGGCGGTATACAAATTCACCGGTGGTCGGGGTGCAGAAAGGAATAGGAGATGCTCCGTTTACCAGGAGACCCCTTGGAATAACCAGGAACAATGACCATAAGCTGATAGGGAGTAGATTTAGGTTGGACATCAGAAAGAACTTCTTCATGGTTAGGGTTGTCAGAATCTAGAATGGACTTCCAAGGGAGGTGGTGCTCTCCCCTACCTTGGGGGTCTTCAAAAAGAGACTGGACAAGCACCTGGCTGGAGTCAGATTACTCCAGTGCTTTTTCCTGCCACTGGCAGGGGGTCAGACTCGATGATCCATTGAGGTCCCTTCTGACCCTAGCATCTATGAATCTGCAAAAGTTCATACTACAGTCGCTCAGAAACAGGCTTTGGGCCATCTGTTTAGCAGCACTTCTGCAGCTTAGCTAGGCCTCTTGAAAATGGTCAAGGCTGACAGCAAGCCACTGTCTAACCTATTAGCAACCCTGACAGCCAGATGACCACCATTATTTGTTCCCCTCTCTTGAGCACACTTTTCTATGCCAACTACATTTAAACTGATTATATAAACAAGTATTTGTAAGACTGCTTTCAGTTAGAATAGTGACTTAGACCGCTTTGAGAAGTGATCATTGTTTGCATATGCAGCATATTCTATATCTGAACTGGTCTACTGAATTAGGGCCTGATTAGGATGGGTGCTTATAAAGACTGTGGGGACAGTCACCCTGTTCAAATATTCATTTCATTTACAATTCTTTGAGGCCATGTTTGTGCACATTGCCCAAATAAAACTGGCAGAGCTGGCCAAGCAGGTCCTTGTACATATGATTTTCTGTCTGAAGGAGTGTCACAGTTGGCATGCTCCCATAGCATGAAATGATGCAACTCTGCTCTTCTCCCAACCTAGACCTCTGCTTAAGTGGCACAAGGTCCTTAGGTTACAAACTCCACAGGGAAAGTGCTATGCTTATCTCTTATTGTGCAGTGCCAAGAACATCAAAGGGTCTCTGTAAATAAAAGTGATAAATAATCATCTGGAGTTTTCCTCTGACTGCAGCCATGCTCTGAATTGTTATGTGCCTTAATGCGATTTGACATGTTAATTAGCTGTGAGCAGTCTCATTTTCTTGCAGAGTAAAATACCAACCTTACAATAAATCAGAAGGTAACAGATGCCTAGCACTGCTTCTACCTTGCCTGAAAGAAGTAAATTATATTTAACATTAAAAAATAATTCTTCTTCAATGGAACCAGTTACAGACACAATACCTGAATAATCATGAGATTGTACGACCATATCCAGTGTGTTTCCTTTCCTCTTAGTGTTAATCCTACTTCTTCCTTCACCTCAAATTGAAGACCATAAATAGAGCTGTTCAGGAATTTTCCAGCTGACTACATTTCTGGTGGAAAATGCTCTTTCACAAAATGATTTTTTTTTCAGCACACTTTCACTTTTCTCTGGAGAAAACTAAGATAGCTATCAGTGCAGAAGGCAGTCAGGGAGCTGCAGCCAAACCTGTAGGTAGGCAAAGGGGCTAAGGACATATTTTGAGCAGGTTCCACCCACTTGCAAGTGTGAAATATAAGACTGGGCTTCTAGAGCAGAGGTATGCAGGCTTGGCCCTTTTCCAAGAGTGATGGGGCTGAATATACTTCTGAATCTCTGAAAAACTTGGGACCTGGATAGCCCATTCCTTCTTTGCATTTTTATACCACTTTTCTCCTCAAGGACCGCTCAGCACTAGAGATGGCTGACATTCAAAATTTCCATTTAGGGGGAAAATTGACAGATGAAATTTGATTTTGTTCCAAAGTATAAAAGCAGTTATTTTCAATAGTAGTAGATATTAAAAAAAAATAATTTTCAAAAAAATTAAGATGTGTCAAGATTTATGCTTTTCATGTTTCTATTTCATGGATAAAAGTGCATAATACAGCAGGTGATAAAAATGTCAAGTTATGGAAATACTCAATTTTTTTTAAGATGACAATAAAAGGTCAGCTGCTAAGAAAGTATCCTGTTTTCTCCAGCAGTGTACCCTATCTGTTCTAATGAAAGTCTTAAACTTTAGCTTATTTTTCCTTAAGCAAACTGTTTCATTAGAACATAAACGGAAGAGAAAAATCAGATGTTTCAATATATGTTAACTAGGAGTTGAGTTTAAATGTTTATGAAAATTTTCCAGTTAACTACCAAGAAATTCACAAAGCTCATTTTATATTCACAGCTCTCCTGGTAGACACCATTATCCTAATTTTACAGATAAAGCACAGACAGGTTAAGTGATTTAACCAAAGTCACAGAGCAAGTTGTTTTGCTGAGCCAAAGAATCTAGGAGTCTTTATAGTGCTATATAGAAATACCCAAGCTAACTCTGAGCAAATTACTTTGGTTACTGGAAGTAGCATAGATTCATTAGTGCAGTGCTCTGCTACAGTTAATTTATACATTGCTTCTCAGCAGCAGTAACTACCACAGCTACACTGCTCAGGTACCCAAGCTAACCTATTTTAGAGCAAACTCAGATATTTCTATACAATTCTATATTGTGCCATGTAGACATAACCCTAGGTACCACTGTTACTAAACAACAGCGAAAGTTGGCTACACTAACTGTAAAACAGTGCTGGTTTCCTGCCTACTTCATGGAAAGGTAAAGGTTAGATACTAGATGTATTAGGCATGGGTTCTGTCCCTGTAAAGTGTGGTCCCTGTGTGCACCTTTTCTTTGTTACTGCAAGATATCAGCCTATGTTACCAGATAATACCAGCCTCTATTACTTACAATGCAACTAGATGAGGGAGATAGAAAAGTTCTAACAAGTAGATTAGCAGTTAACAATGATTATGCATATCAAATGAAATAGAGAAATGTTCACAGTATGACTTTCTTCTTTTAAGAAGGAAAGAGACCCTTCAAATAATGAGGTATAACTTGGACAAGTCTAGATATCTAGAAAAAAAGAGCTCCAAGATGGGGCCAAGGTAGGAAAAGGCAGGTGTGGTTTTTAGAAAGGAATAGAAAGGAAGAATCAGTGCAGGCCTTGTCTTATAAGGGAGCTACAGAAGAAATGCTTAACTTTTCTTTTAAATCCAAACATTTACATCAAATATATATTTGTAAAAATCTTTGACAAAGAAAAAGCCTTGTCCTTTATACAAAGCAAGCATATTTCCCTGCATACATAGAGCAGTGACAGGTCCTTTCTCCCATCAGGATGGAGACAGAGGCAGTTTCCCAACTTGAGAATGAATATACTCCTCATAGTCATTAGGAATTCAGATGAACTTTCACTTTTGCTCTGGCTCCTGTTGGAACCACTGTTCTAAACTCCTGTACCTACCAAGATTTCAAAGTACTTACAGTTTCTGTCTGTTTCCAAATCCAGTGGATTCTGGGAAATTTCAAACTGTCTACTAATCCACTGCCTTATAGTATCAGGACTTACTGACATTTTCATCTACCTTGAGCCCACATTAGTACTAAAGTAGCTCTCAAAGAAGCTGTTCTTAGATTAACTGAAATCAACTCTAAATCAGAAGGTATGTGGAAATCCTGAGGAACTTTATCCCCAGCTGGTGCAAATTGGCATAGTCCTGCTGAAGTGGAAAGTGATAAGTAGATTTACACCAGCTGAAGTTCCTTGCAAGTATTTTCTGGGTGGCTTCCAAGCATTTAAAAACCATTCAAAGGTTTGAGAATGGTTTTCAGAACAGTGAACTGTTCTAGCATAGGAAATGTATGAAAACAAAACAGCTCAGTATCAGAATCAGGTCCCACTGGCGTATCCAGGCGGCTCCTGTTTCCCATCTAGTGGAAGAACTCTACTGACAGGGATTCTTTGTTGAAAACAGATAAAGTTAACTTTCTTAGCAACAATGCTATTAATTAAAGGATAGAAAAGCCCTTTTAAACTAGGAAATTCAATCTTACTTTCTCTTTTTTATCTTGGTTCTGCCAAAGATTTGGTGCAAGCTATTAAAAGGTGGGCAAACAAACTGGATTTACTACATAATTTTACACTGCCGTAAGTGTGGAGGCATATCAACATCATTGGGGAACGTATGCAGGTGGGATAACACTCAAAAATTAACTTCCTGACTGCTTATAATAGAACAAAGTGTTTCTTCCTTGTCTTGTGGGTGAGAGTGTGATCGTATTGCTGCTTTAAGGCAGGAACTGTAATTTGTTGGATTTTGGAAACAAACCAAAAACCCCCCACTTCTTGCACATTGGTCAGCAATTACTGCTCTTGACTCAATTACCCCAATATGGCATTATCACCACTTGCTGAACACCATCACTATGCTTGCACACTGCTTACCCAATGGAGACCCCACTGGGTGGAGGTCTTTATGGACTGCCACAACGGGAATATTAAACATGGATGAACTGATAATAGACCAGTGTGGGTGGTCTATTGCTATATAGAAACTATACAAATAATTAATGACTATAAAACAAGCACTCTGCCTCAAGGAGCCTGCAATTTAATTTATGTAGAAGCAACAGATAATTTATGCATGAAAACAGATAGAGATCATCAACTAATTGTGTGTGTCATAAGGGAGGGAAGGATTAAGTAGTTACAAAATACAAGTAGGAGAAAGCCACTTGGGAAACCTGACTTGATTACAATTATTCTGAGTTGCTACATTTTGTTGATTTTTTGGGTGCATTTTGCTTCTAGTGGGAAGGGGGAGTATGCTGAATCAATGTTATTTTAACAGCTATGACTGGACAAGAAAGTGAGTAACACTAAAAACGGGGGTCCACTAGTACACCTTTCTTGGTGGAAAGGTAAAAGGCAAGAAGTGAGGTTAGAAAAGGAAGGAAACAAGGTTGCTAGGCATCTTAGTGGAGATAGGTGCCTGGCAATATGGTAATAGGGGCAACATGAAGCATAGAGAGGTGAATGGAAGCAAGGACATGGGTCAAGTAGGCAAAGCAAAGGATGTGTAAAGGGGGCTAATAGGTAAACAGAGCTATGCAGGGGTAGAGTTTAGAGCAGGAGTAAGTAACCCCTGGTATGGGTGCCAGAGCATGGCATGCAAAGGCATTTTGCTTGGCATGCAGCCTTGGAGCAGACAGCAGAGAGGGGACCGGGGCTATGCTGCCACAACAAGGATCAGGCCCCCCACGGTTCCCCCACAGTCTGCCCCTGGTATGCTAACGTCTTACAAGTGAGGTTGCGGGTGTTTTTGGCATTCTGCCCAAAAACATTGCCAAACCCTGGTTTAGAGGAACCAAGAAGTTTCTTCTAAGTAAAGTTGAGCAGGAAGGAGATCTGTGGGAAATTGAAAAGGGGAGTTTGTAGCATTGGGAGAGTAGATGACTTTTTTTTCTGAATGTTGTGGACAGGGTTCATGGGAAAGAAGTGAGTCAGGGAACCTAGAGAGAAGAGGATTGCAGTAGTCAAAGTAACAGCTGATTCATAAAAGAACAAAGATTTTGTCAGCAGGACAGAGAAGGCAGCCCAGACTTTGGAGATAGCCAAATCTTATTCAGTCTGCAAATGCTGGGACAGGATATGTAAACAATGTTGATTTAGTGACTTCAACATAAGTTAGAAATCCAGACATGTTTTATTTGGAACTCTGTCTTCTTTAATACTGACTCTTTCTCTCCTGTTCGAACCCTGAGTATCACTTAACCTCTCCTTTGCATTTTTTCTCACCTATCCAAAGTGACACTATAATATGTATTTGCCTGCCTCACAGGCATCTTTAGAGGTTCAATGAGTTACTTCTCACGAGATGCACCAATGATGAAACTGATAATAATAATAATAATACCCTGTGTGGCTGTTGTTGCATGCTCTCCTGCCAAGTCTCACTGCTGACTGGCGACGCTTGTGAATGCAATTCTGGCACTTGGCAATGCAGCTATAGGTTGCAACCACCTATGAAGAAGGTTGACCAAGCTACAGTGCCTCTGAGGTCTCTCTCACCACAAAAGGAGGTTCCAAAGAAGAGGGGATAGGCCTAAAAGAACCCTTACCTGACTCTTCTTCAGAAGTAATGGCAGGTTAAATCTCCAAGGAGTATCCTACCCTTAGATTTCTAACATAACACCAGTTAAACACTTCTGACTGAATTTATAGCACACACAAAGTCCCTTATTTTGGCCATACTCCTTATTTGTTTGGAAAATAGATATTTTACTGCTGTCTTGCTTGCGGGGGGACTATCCAATTTCCAGTGAGAAGCATGTGTTATTGGAATTTCTTTAGAAACAACCTAAGGCAAACAAAAAGCAGATCCTGACAAAGTAATTAGCAAATGAGAGATTGTACAAGCAACGAACACACACCTATATTATTTGTCTTACTCTGAGGACTTTCTGGCTCTAAAACATGGTCTAGTTCAGGGGTTGGCAATTTTTTTGGCCCAAGTACTCCATGCCTCAGCTTGGCATGCCAGGAGCAGACTGCAGGGGAGCCACGAGGGGCCTGATCCTCATTGCTGGTGGCGGGTGCATGTGCACCTCTGGGTGGAAGGTGGGGAAGGGTTGCAGGGTATGCGTGCAGCTGCCACCAACCACAAAGCCAGCACTGGCACTCCAGAGCCTAGCACAGCTGTTTGCAGCCTACCCACTGCCTGCTGCAGCTGCTCAGAGCCTGGGGCACCTGTGGCAAGCAGCTGGGAGGTTGTAAACAGTTGTACCAGGCTCCAAAGCCCTGGCACTGGCTCCATGATGATGGTGGGTGCACACGTGCCTCTGGGCAGATGGCGGGAGAAGGGCCTGGGGTAGTGCAACCCCAGTCACTTCCCTGTTGTCCAGCTGGAGATGCATGTGCAGCCGTGCCACCATGGAACCCAGCCAAGTGCTCTGGAGCCCAGTGCAGCCGTTTGCAGCATCGTGGCTGCAGCTGGTCTGGACTCTGGGTAGTTGCTGGCAGCCACACAGCCTGGACTGTTTGCAGGAGGGCTTGCAACCCAGGCTTCATAGCTGGCAGCAGCTACCTAAAGCCTAGGCCACTTTGGCATGCTAAGCAAAATGGTCTCATTTGCCATGCTCTGGCACACCCTCAGAGAACTGAGGGTTGCCAACCCCCTGTCTAGTTGTTTTAATACCATTGAAAATTTAAAGTTACCAGAGAAGACTGTGTCGACAAAATATTTCTCCCAGATATCTATGAACTGGTCTGCTTTTTAGGTACCTGTAGAAGAGAACTAGGTGCCTATTGGGAATATAAATCCATTGAAAAATGTTAGTGACCTTTTAGGAGATAAAATGTCATAAAAAGCAGCCTGGATTCCAGTTTGCCCATGATAATTTTCCTGTGAAAATTATTATATTAATAGCACACAGAATGGAAGAAAAACGTTATACCTAAAATATTTTGATGAACTTGTATTGTAAACCATTCTACAACAGCTAGACAGACTTTAAGTGTTTCAAGGAGGAGTATCATTCACTAGGTAATTATGGGAAATATTTTTGAGGAGCTGCAGATTGAAGAAATTTTCTGTTTTCAAATTAATGAAGACAACCAGCACAAGCAACTGACTTAGCAGGTATCTGAGCTGACATCCAAAATGTTACCATTAAAGATGAAGGATTTAAAATCTCTTGAGTATTAAAAGCAAAATGTAGAGTCAGTTTTACTAGATGAGGATGGAGGTACAATGGCCACTGTAAAGTCTGGCTACAGCTTCACATATATTCAGAATCACAGATACCATTCCACTGATTTCAAGGCAGATTTCAGATGTATAAAGCTGTGCCAGTTGAAAGCATTTGCAGAAGCACAACTCTAAACGTCTGTTTGACCAGCACTTTGGGACCAGTTTTCATTATTATTAGAACTTTCTTTTTATATAAATGTTGTTTTGTCCCATATAAACTTCATGCATTTAATTTTATGTAAAAGAGAAGTCCCTTTTTTGTCAGGCTGTATATGTAAGCACATGCATAAAGCAATATTTCTAGCCCAGGCAAACCTGAGGATGTAGACATGCATGGAAGATGCATGTAATAACTGAACCATTCCCAGATGTCGCTGACTGGGAACCAGTCAGTTGTGTTAAGCGCTGTGGCTCCAATACCGAAGCATGGAAGTGAGCACCTAGATTGGCTCAGAATAGGTGAAGGGAAGGAAGGAGGGGAATACCTGTACTTACACTTTGGGATCACACTGGGTGGGTGACCTGTGGCTAGGGGAGTTTTCAACTTTTCTGCTTTCCCTTCTCTTCTAAACATGAGTTCAGTAAAGCATAGTAGGTTGCACTTGATCACACTCTACAGCATGCTTGCCTGACTTGAGGGTGCCTGGGTGGGCGGCGAGTGCTTGGAATCACACTGTTGGGGCTGGGGAGGGAATATAGTCCAGTAGGGAGTGATGTAGTGCGCAGGTTTGTTATTACCCTGAAATAGAATAGTTTTCTGATAGCATACTGTTAGGTTAACAATAGTTTGGATTATTAAGAAGTATTAGCTTTACAGCTGAGTACAAGGCATGACCTGTGGCCTAGCAATGCAGCTGACCACAAGGCAGAATGATAGCTAAGCCTTTGCTTGTGTCAAGTAATCATTTTAACTGTGTTAACCATTTTCTGAGTTAAAAGCAGCAAGTATCTCTGTGTCTGTGTGCTGAAAAATCAGGTACAGAAAGAAGCAAGATAAGACAGGGAAGCCATTGTTCTGGGTACAGTGGTTGTGTCCTTGAGAAGTATCTACTACTGTGTAAGGTTTTGCTAACATATTATAATGTTACTGTTACTTAACTTTTAGCTTTTGAAAAGTGCTAGTTCAGCTTAATAAAAATATGCTGTTACAAAGATTTGTAAAGCACCGCCCAAGTATTGCTTTTTTGTTAACCCTGTAAGTCTTGCCTTATTGTAATAAGTATAAAAAAAATCGCCTCACCCTTTAGGGGGGGCCATTTTGCCTTTTACTGGCTGTATGGTCTTTGCTCGAGCAAATAAACAGCTGTCTTTCTTTACCCGCGTTGTCTGTCTATCAAATTACAGCTAGACAACAAACCTTAGGGAGGTTTCTCCCACCACAGTGATAGCAGGGCTGGTTGTTAGAAATTGAATCAGTTGTTAAAAATATTGCTCATTGAATAACAGAGTGGCAACAAGAGGGATAAAAGGGGGGAGGCAGAGTAAAGTTCTGGCTGCTTACCAGAGGCCAGTTGCAGCATTTGGGGGGGGGGGGGGGAAGGAAAGGGGATGGAGGGAGAAAGGATTTAGAAGCAGTGCAGTGTGGGATGCCTGGACAACTAACCAGACCCGTATTATGGAATGCTTAGTGTCCACACATAACACTGATTCACACAACTGATTCACAGTGAACCGGTTCAAAATAGTACTGATTTTCAAGATACACTTCTGACCAGTTCCAGGCAGCTTTGTTTTCATTTAACAGGCTTATATGATTGCCAACTTAAGGTTTAAACTACATTTAAACAATTCTAAGTGTCATGTGTGTCCTTATCCACAGGACATACACACACATTCCTCAACACCACTTTCTCATCTCCCAAGGCCTTTGTACTTCTCTCTTCTTAATCCCACAGCAACATTTTTTTGACATTCTCTATCTGTGACTAAATTTCTCCTCTTCCTGCAACCAGGCATCTGATCTGCTCAGGAGATCAGATGCCTAGTTGCAGGAAGAGGAAATTAGGAAGGTAGGGAGTTGGGGAGGTCCTCTGTCTGAGGTCCAGAATCCTAATATTTTACTTATTTTGAACAATTTGGACCCTGGAAGATTTTCTTAAACTAAATAATGTTATTTGTAACATTTTCATGTTTTTATGTTTACATATGTATTTGCTCAAAATTCTACAAAAAAGTAGAATGAATTTATTTTTAAATGCCTCGAACATGAGATGTTATGCATTGTTTTTAAATAATCAATTAAGGTTTCTAAATATTGCACTGAATTACAGACAAACCAAAATCAACAGGAGTTAAGTGCCTGAGCTCCCCATTTAGTCAATGGAAAGAGAGGCTCTTCCAAAGGAGATTCTTACTCAACACCTAGGTGTTCTGGAGGCGCCTAGGGCAAGACACAGGGGTGGCCTGAGCTCCTGCTTCAAATTGGAGCATAGGCATGTGACTCAGAACTGCACAATAAATGCCTTGATCATGTTAGGATCCACACTATCCAGGGGGGAAGGTGTGTACCTGAACCAGGATGCCAAACTTGCACTGACAGCAATCCTGACTGTAATGCAAAGCACATCATCTCATGTTTGTTCTTGAATACAAGGACAGGTGGTTCCACTTTTTCACATAATATCCTTACGGTCAGAACATTTGTTCAGGAAGTGAAACATTTAAATTCTAGGCCTTTTGCAGACTAAGGGACTTAATCCCAAATATTCCCTACCCAAGGGTATGAGCTCCACGAGGCTATGAACCAGCAGGCTATGAGCCCCATCCACTCTCTTTTGCAGGGGACCCCTGATCAGCCAGTGATTAAAAAGGAAATAGTTGTGGCAGCCATCATTCTCCTGACCCTCCTTTATGCCTGCAAAACCTGGACTGTCTACCAGTGTCATGTCAAGAAACTAAATCACTTCCACCTGTGCTGCCTGCGAAAGATACTAAAGATCAAGTGTCAGGACAGGATTTCGGACACCAAGGTGCTCGTAAAATCAGCTCTCCTCAATATTCACACTCTACTGAAACTGGCACAGCTAAGATGGGCCGGCCTCCTTTCAAGAATGCCTGACACTTGCCTGCCAAAGAAAATCTTCTATGGCGAAGTGTCAAATGGAGTACATTCTCGTGGTGCACCAAAGAAGTGGTACAAGGACACCCTAAGGGTGTCCCCAAAAAGTTTTGTCATCAACCTGAAGTTGTGAGAACAAATCACTTGCGACCATCCATCCTAGAGGTCATCAATCCAGAACAGAGTACTGGCCTTTGAACAGCAATGCACAACAGAAGCAATGAAGAAGTGTGTGTCCAGGAAAATGAAAACTTCTTGTACCCAGTCCTCATCGCTCTCCTGTCCCTGCTGCAGCAGACTGTTGAAGGCAAATATCAGGCTTATAAGTCACCTACAAACCCTCATGACCTAGCCTCTACCCTGGTCCTCTCTCTCTTCTCCTTTTTCCTTTTTTTTCCTCCTTTTTCTCTTTTCTCCCTCCCTGTTTCTTTCCCATTTCTTTTCTCTCTTCCTCCCCTCCTCCCCCCACCCCGCTGGATGCTGTTGTCTTTGCCCACGTAGGACGAACAACAGTTGTGGCAGCAGGGATGAGAAGCCAGGTCTCCCTCCTCCCAGAGAACTGTCCTCATCATTGGAGTCTGGCTCCCTTTTGCTCTCTTTCTCTTTCTGGCCCCATAAATCTCATCAACTTGGCTGGTGGAGTCTAAACGTTAGGACACATTCTTGGAAACTGGGAAATATGGATTTGAATACCTTCAGGCTGAGATGAACCTAAAACTCAGATCTTGTTGTTCCTAGGGAGAGTGTTTTAAACTCTAGATTTTGTGAAAAAAATTTGGGCACCATTATCACTGTCTGTGTTTAAGGATGAGCATGACATGCTGTGTTTAAAAAAAAACATCAATGCCCCTGATGTCAGGCTGTCTTAGAGCCTAATACTTGACTAACAGATCTGAGAGTTGGGTGGATTTTTAATGCCTTCTACCACCAATCTAGATCTCACAGGAGCTAAGTTGGGAATTAATTGTTTAGATACCTGATTCAGAAACAGGACATGTATTGGATTCACTTTCCAAAAAGGGTGCAAAGATTTTGATAGGTATTTTCCAATAATCCTTAAATTGAAATGTTTGCAAGATAAGGGCCTCAAACATTACAATGTGGTAGAAGCAGGTAGATCCTGGAGCCTCAAAAAGCCTCACTGAAGGCTTGGAAACTACAGAAGTCCATCTTTCCTTGTTGTGGGATCAGGGCATAAGTTTTATACTTACATCTAAATCATCTTCAAAATCTAAGGCTTCAGAAGAGTGAGTAAATACTGCTATCTTAAAGTAAAGTGTAAGTAGCACTCTAGCAACTCATCTAGAGCCCCCTGGAGGCTTCAGCACTTGACACATTGGAGTTCAACATAGTTTTACAACCATCTTCATGACATCCTTAAACACTGGAACATGGCTTAACATGACTTAATTTTAGGTCCAAAAATTTAGAGCTTGGGGGAAGGGTTTGGTTCGGGGTTGTGATGGTTTTGTTGTCCAACAGGGAAAAGCTTTACAAAATTGAACTCAGTTCTTTTCAATAGATTTAAATATAAAATTGGTGAGAAGTGCTGGTTTGGAATAAAATTCCTCAGCAATGCTTACAGCAACGTGATAGTGCATGCAATGCTGAATAGAAACAAAGATACCCCGAAGGTCTGTGCTCATCATCACAGCTCAACAATATGCAAAAAGCATGTAAGCAGAATGGGTGGTGAAAAGAAAATTATATTTTTAATATTCATTCACTTGTAAATAATGTATGATCACTTGCAAACAATCAGAGATTATTTGCAACAGAGTAAAGGTGTTAAAGCTAATTCTGAGTCTGAAGTATCCCTTTAATATGCAAATACTCTTGTAATAAACAGAACATGATATGAAATAGAAAATACTTTTATATCACTTTTCTTCAAAGCATTTTAATGTTTTTAATCCAGTAATATTTGTAATAACTCATTAGTACTTGGCAAAGAACCAGATGAAGAACAAGCCTGCCCCACTCCCTTAGTGCATTGCATAATTAGCACAGCAAGAACACCATGTGCTTCTAGGTCTGGAGCTGCTAGGTTTCCACTGGGCAAAACCTAATCAAGACTTGCTTTACAGCCAAAGCATATCTGTCCCATGACAGAATCAGCCATGAAGTTATTTAGCTTGGGAGTTTGCCCTTCTGTCTGTCTGGCAGCAGAGTTGGCCTTTCCTCACTGAGTCATCTGCTCCCTTCTGCCTCCACTTGAATGGTCTCCCATCTACCTAACTCCCATATTTGTGGTACTGTGCTTTCTGTTCTCTTTCTTGTAGTCCCTCCTAGCAGCCTTTGCTGTACCCACTTGCTCCCTCCTCCTTCCTTGTCCTTTTTATGCCTTTTCCCACTAATGTTTCCACTTTGGATTTTTTTAATTTACTGAGAAGTGGTCTAGAAATACCTCATTAACATTTAAAAAAAATAAAGAGGAAAAATACCCAAATGCTTTTAATTAAGAAAAACAGTTGTTAGAACAGAAAAGATGGCATTTATTCCTACTATGAGCAAGTGAATTCCAGGAAAGCTTTGAGGAATAACCCAGACAAGCTCTTAGGCATGATCCTCATGAAGCATGAGTGACTGCAACTCACATGAAACATGGAGGACTCACTGGACCAAACCAATTGATAGCAGACTTGCAAGGCAGCCCGCTACCATGGCAATTTTTTAAGTTTCCTAAGAATATTGGTTTAGGTGGGAAGGGTTAGATTTTATTTATTTTTTAATTTTTGTTGCTTATAACAGGAGAGAAGAGAGTACCTGAATACACCCAAGGCAGACAAGGTTCTTTGGGTGAATCTGATATCTTTTATTAGACCAACTTAAATAGTCGAAAAACAATTATTAAGCAAGCTTAATTGTTTTCCAACTATTTAAGTTGGTCTAATAAAAGATATCAGATTCACCCAAAGAACCTTGTCTGCCTATGACCTTAGACCAACACAGCTACAACCTACACTCCTGAATACACCCAAGGCATGATGGCAAGGCGAGAAGGGAATGAAATACAAATTAAAGGTGCTGAGCCACTGAACCAAGGTGGTATGGGAGATTTATGGGTAAGTCACATTATAACCTCACTGTCCTCTTTACTCTAGTTGTATGAAGTGGACAGCCCTAGAAATGGGAAGGGAAGGCATATGAGTAAAACACACCATCTTCAGTCAAAAATAAATTTTCAAAAGGAAATTGTAAAGGTGCATGGAAAAAGCTTGCTATATGAAATAGGTCATGAAACAAACCCCAGTCCCTTGCCTAAAAAGCAGATTTGTTCTTCACACTATTTATTTATTTATTTAACGTAAGCAGTTTTGGCTTATTGTTTTAACCATCTTAAAGCAATGTCATCAGCAGTGTGAAGAGCTTAAATACCATCTGGTAGCCTAGTAAATGGGCATGTGTCAACAATGTGGGACATTGTTTGAACTTGTCCACATGTCATTCTTCATACTAAGACTGCTCTTATTTCAGGCCAATAGCCTGACAAAAAAGATAAGTCCCTGCATAACACATGCAGTATGAAACAAAGCACAGCTTATCATCCATTAGTTGGGATGCAACGGTGCTGTAGGAACATAACCATGGGGCAAAGACCATGTCCTAAATCACTGATTCAGTTTAAGCAGAGATCTAACAAGTCTAACCAAAAAAGAGAAGTGGGAAGGCCAAATGAAGGCCAGGGATTCTAAATCCAAGATCCAGAGGGGGTTTTTCTGGTTCTGCAGGTGGCTTACTGGTTCAGGTTTCTGGTGCATGGGTTTTTTAAATTGTGTTTAAATATGATGTTTTGTGATAGGGATGTAAAAGAAAGGTTCTGATAGGGGAAGGAATGAGTTTTCAGAGAGAGAGATGAGAAAAAGAAGAAGGATGGGAAGAGGAAAGAAAGAAAAAGTAGTGGATAAAGCAGGAGGATGACCGAAGCATTAGGATCACAGAGACCCAAGTCTGGCCACAAACAGTATGTCCAGATAGCACAAAGTACTGCAATGCAGAAATACACAGCCCAACAGAGTACTATAAGCAGTAAGGCTCCATTGGCACACTACTCTGTCTGGGCAGAGCCAAGGGCCATTCTTATGCAGCTATATGGCTTTTAGCACCCAAGCTAGCTTAGCACAGACACACCCAGAGAGGATGTAGCAATTGAGGAGAGAAATAGGAACAGGTCAAAGAGCAAGACTATTATTAACAAAGAAGTTTCACAGTGTGGTCCATGGAGAGCAGGCTGGCTCCTTATTCCTTATTCCTATTTCCAGTTGGTTAACTGAATAAAATAGCTAACAATGAATGAAGTACTTTCCATTACATGATTTGGCTTTGTTAAATCATTGCTGTGGTGGCCACAGGACTGCCGTGCAGTAGTGACCTAGCTCTCTGTGAAGCCATGGTGGGAAAAATTAAAGACCCTCTGATTTAGTAAGTGAAAAGAAAAGTGAGGGTTCACATTTTGAGTCTGAATGGTTTTCATGAGGTCAGAAGGCTGCTACTAGTGGGGAGTCTACTTTCCAACAAGACACGCTCAGAGTGTGAAATAAGTGTCTTGTAGAGAAGAGACCCCAGTGCCTGATGCCCAAAATGACTTCTGGCTGTGTGCAGAGGAGCTGACCAACCCTGCATTCACTTCATTTTCCATGTGTCTGCTGCTGACTACAGGGCTGGATCAGCCAGGCAGTACAATGTATTTCCCTTGTATTCTCTCAACACAAGTAACCTGTCAGTTTTGACATACCGTTCATGAACCCCCACTCCAATCTAGACCAGCAGCTCCCAATCTGTGGTACAGGTACCACTGGTGGTACTCAGACAACCTGTCAGTGGTACATATTAACAGATTTATTATAATTAGTTTACATGACAAAAATTTGCTGGTGGTACTTAAGGCTGAATGGAAAAATTTGCTGGTGGTACTTAAGGTTGTATCATTTTAAACTGGTAGTGTGCAATCTGTCAGAGTTTGGGAACTGCTTCTCTAGACTTCAGTATAATGCTCTAATTAGTGGGTGAGGTTAAGAGTGCATTTCCAAACACAAAGCAAAGTTGTCATGTAGCCATCTTAAAGATATTCTTACAGATGTCTGTAAAATGACTGTACTATTATTTTTTCTCTGTACTGTTCTTATACATCTAATATTGCTTAAACTATGGAGTCAGCCAGTTGGCATGAAAATACTTGTCTTGTCAGAACAGCTCTGCATATGAAGTTCAAATAACCAATTCATCATTTCATCTCCACTTGCAGGCCTGCGATATCTAAGTCAATTGTCCTTTATGTTTCTTCTCTTTATCCCTAGGCATTTATGACTTCATTTGATCTGAATCTAATTAGGTGCACAAGAATGTGAAAAGCAAATCAGAAAAACAATGATCCTAAAATTGAGCTTTGTAGCATCACCCAGTCCCAGAAAAATCCTAGAAATATCAAAGAATGGGAAAAAAAGCCACATTACAATTATCAACATACATCATCTTCATGTTCAACTTGAGTCAAATTTTTTATTATCTTTGATAGGGATCTACAAAAACATTTGAATTGTTTTTGTAGATCCCTACCTCCATTCCACCTGAAAAAAATAATCCATATTTATTTCAAATTAAGATAGAGGGTTTTAATCCTAAACATTCCTTCCAGATCCAAAATGTCTTCATGTTTAAAGTCAGAGCATAGGGCACTGGACTTTGTCATGTTTTTTAACAGACCTTGTGCAGATAAAATCCTATGCAATTCTTTGAAAATGATGCATATTCAAGATTGTTGAGTGTACAATTGAGCAGAACTTTCACATTTGCTCATTTCATGAATTGGAAAATAAAATTATGCCTCATGACACTTGGGCCAAAGCCAGAATAAAATAAACATACATTATTAAACAGACAAATGCAGTCTGTCCATCTAGTTCTCCCCATCAATAAATGCCCAACTGTAACTAGAAGAATCTTGAAATCAAGGTATAATTAATTTTATTAGACAAAGCAAGTTCTAGCTGAGGGCCCTCATCTGGAAATGTCCTGCTGCTGGCACTGGGACAGATCAATATAAGGCAAGTTAGCTCAAATATTTCAGTTGGTCTCAGTAGCTATGAAGCAGTTTGAAAAGAAGGATGGTTATTCAAAGAAGTGCAACACCCATTGATCTGTGCACCTAAATGACTCATGTGAAAATCGCACATAACAGGTTAATTCTGCACCATTGAGGTCAGAATAATCTCTGCCGTAGACTTCAGGCATAGACCCCGAGTAGCCAAGAACAAGCCATGTATGATTTTACAGATTAAAAGTAACATCTAGATCAGGTCTGTCTAATTTCTAAACAACTGCTGCTCTTGTGGTCACTTCAGTGGGGGTTATGTACCCATGGGCCACACCGGGGTGAACCACACACCTCCCCTTTCCCCCCCAGGTTGCACACTAGGGGTGTGCGAAGTGGGCCCTATTCGATTCAGATTCAGCCCAAATCAGGGACAGAGATTCAATTAGTTGATTCAGATCACTGTCCCTGATTTGATTCAGCCAAATTTGAGTATGAGTCTGAAGATTCGATGCTGATTCAGAGAATCGGAAATTTGGACATAGACACAGCTTTAAATGTTTTTTCTATGTAACTCGAGATACCAGAGCAGCTTGCGAATGCTGCGGTGCTGGGGCATATGAAGTGTCCCATAGGAGTGCGGGGGGGGGGCCTTCCACATGTTCAGTGGTGAACCTGGAAGTGGACCAGAAGTGCTTCACTCCATGCACCCCAGCATTCATAGATTTCATAGACATTAGGGGCTGGAAGGGACCACATGAGAACATCGGGTCCAGCCCCCCCAACCAACCAACCAACCAACCACAGGTGGGAAGTCAGCTGGGATCAAGTGACCCCAGCAAGAGAAAAGCACGACTCCACTAGGACTCAAGCCCAGAACCTCTGCATCCCTTCACCCGCCAGAAGGCCAATGTGCTATCCATTGCACCACAGAGCCACTCACTACCTAGATCTGCTTGCTACCTAGAGGTATGTAGAAAAAACATATAAAGCTGTGTCTATGTCTGAATCCCTGAATTTTTCCAAATCCCTTCAAATCGATTCAGAGGGCTTCGAGTTAATTCGGAGAGATTAAAGGGTCCTTTGATTTGATTTGGATTCGGAGATTTGGCCACTAAATCAGGCCGAATCTCTGCCGAATCGCATCAGGGACCGAAGTTTCATGCAGCCCTACTGCACAGCCCTACTGCACCTCTCTTGCTGCACTGCAAATCTGCATGCCCTTGCACTACAGTTGCTGCACTGTGTAGGCTCACCCTCAGTCCCTAGGCTGGGTTATGCTGCACTGGCCCACCACCTGTGGCAGGATAGGCAACAAAAGCTAGAAGAGGGAGAGGAATGCCAGAGATCCCAGCTGCTTTTGCAGCCAGAGTGAGGTTCTAGTAAACAGGAACATACTGAAAGATTTTCTCTTGAATAGGGCTGAAAATCTTTCAGTATGTTCCTGTTAACTAAAACCTCACCCCATCTACAGAAATAGCCACAGATGCTACAAACAAGCACAGATAGAACAGATCCAATCAAATCATCATAGTCCAGTGATATGGAATCCAGGAACAGATGGAGCAGACCCAGTTAACTCACGGTCCAATGAGGATGAGGAGTCTAAGCATACATGACAGACCCATATAATTCATGGGCCAGTGGTAATGATCATAAATCAAGTTGAAGAATAAATTTGTGAAGACTCAGATTTAGAAGCAGCATGTATGAAAAATTACTGTAACCCAGGTGTACCCAGGGTATGTAGTCCCTTTTCTGATTGAAAGGGATTGCCAGCAGGCAGGGGTGCTGTGAGAGTGAACTGCAAGCTGACTGCAGTCTCCTTGTTCCCTGTAAAGCCAGGCTAGGACAATATTAAACTATATACACATTTATTAATATTTACAGGGTACCTTAAAAAAAGGATAACTGTTAATATAAAATGGAAACAGATATTTACATATAATATAGGACTAATAAACTTTTTTCCCCTACAATGGATGACCATGACTGGGGTTCAGGTAAGTTACAAGTAAAAACAGGTAAGTAATGGGGAGGGGTCCTAGCAGGACCTCAATATGGTCTTACATTCTAGTGTTTGTTTTTTTACTGATACAGGAGCACACAGTTCACAGGACACAATAATCACAAAATATAAAATACAATATCAGGAAATAGAAGGCTCAATATCACAAATTATAAAGGCACATAAGCATGGAAGTAACCTTAAACTATTAAAAGGGTCCCCAAGGCCCTGCCACATTCCTGGGGCCTGGATTACTCTCTAATGACCCATGAGGGAAGACCTTATTGCCCCTTGGGTCTCCACCAAGGCCGGTAGGATGCTCACAAACTCAGAAGGGACCCTCCCCAGTCCCTCCCTCTAGAAGCTGCTTTCTGCCCAAGAAGGATTTCCCCTCCCCTGTGGGAACCTTATTCCTCAGCAGCTCACGAATCCGGTGTCCAGGCGGGCGGTCCTCATCCCCTCAGGTGAGTGGCTCCTTGTTTGGAAAAGCCTCTGGAACCTCTGGCTCCTCCTGGGCCACTCCCTGTTCAGAGCCTCAAGCAGTGTCATGTGCTCTTTGGGGGCTTTGGCTTTTCCTCAGGGTTGGAAGCTCAGACCGCCTTGCATAGCTCGGAGGCTGGGTCCACTCCCAGACCCTCCAAGAAGCATCTCCTGCATCGGGTTCCCTGCCACATGCTGGGAGATGGAATCTTGAGCCGCCATGGATGGCTCCCAGGGTCTTGCTGGCTCCATTCACCGAGAGCCCTGGCCACATGCCAGGGGTTGCAGACCTGAGCCTCTTGCTTCCAGGGTCTGGGCCCATGAGTTGCACTGCGCACTGACTATGGCTGAAGCTGTCCGCCTCTTCTGTCTGGCAAGAGGCGTCCACAGGGGCTCTTCAGGGCAGCAGCATCTACCCACAGGGCAGCTCATCCCCAGCTCTTCTTAGCCCCACTCTCACCTCCATTCCTTGATATGTCTCTCACATGCTGGGGACACAGCTCCTTTTATTTCCCCCAGGGACTCCGCCCCCAAAGTCTGTTGGACCTCAAAAGTGCAGTTCACAATCAGGTCCAGACTCTTGGGCAGTCTCCTCCCTGTCCTTTCCTGATTGATGGAGAGATCCACCAATTGTGTTGTGAGTTTTCAACCCATTGTTGGATTGGTGGAAATGCTCCACCAGTTACATTGGAGATTTCTTGAGCCCAACATGCTGGGCTCTGTTGGTGAGTCCACCACATTATTTTATGCTTGTAGTTGCTTCAGGATACTGAGGGTGCTTTACAATTACACAAAGTAAAAAAAAACCAAAACAGATTGTAGAATGCAACGACTGTCTACAAAAAGACTTTACTGAATGTCTAGCATTGTACAGACACACCCACACTGCTGTAAATATTAAGTGAAAAAACTAATAATAGCCTGCAATTCTATTAAAATTAAATCCAAATGTCTGCTAAAGCTGAATTATTCTTTTGCTCACCCTATAGTTAATACAGGCTTCATGACATTACTGAGAGAGAGGTCATTAGTAGTGTTAACCTGAGGTCAGGCAGAAAGCAGGAAAAGGTGGCAGTTTAAGAGATTAACTCCACTGAAGACATAAGCTTTCATAAGTGATAACCTACTTCAGGGGCCGGCAACCTTGTGCAAATGCGGGCTACAGCTTGCCACCCTGCCACCACCAGGGGCCTTTGTCCACTCCTGCAACAGTGAGCAGAGGCTGCAAGGAGGAAAAGCAGCTCTCCACATGGGCTATAGCAGCTGGCTGAAGCAACCAGAGGGATCCCTTTGCCATAAGCAAAACACTAACCAGATCAAAAGGCTAAGGAATTGACAGGCCTGTGGTAAGATGGGGCCAGATCACCCCTTTAGGCTAGGGACAGAAGTTACACATAAACCAGTTTAAGTGATCAGAAACTGCTTTAAATCTGGAACAGAACAGAAGTTCAGTGCACATAAACCAATTTCAAAATAGCAGAAACTAGTTTAAGATAAACCTAGTTGAATGAGTATCAGACTTAACTGAAAGTGAAGGCTTCAGCTTCCATGATCACAGTCCACTCTTTGGTGAGACAGGCAGTGGTCTTCTAGGGAGAGATGGCCTCCACCTCACTCAACTGGGGAGGAGGCTCTTCTCAGCCAGACTGGCTGACCTGCTCGACCGAGCTTTAAACTAAGCCTGCTGGGGGCTGCGGGGATTATCACCACTGCTAGCCCGCTGGGCAACCCTTGTAAATCTAGTAGGCTAAGGCACTTAAGGGAACCTACCCCTACCCTAGCCCCGGAATGATCTGTGGGGAAGGCAAGGGCCCCCAGTGGGACACTTGTCTGCCTGTACACCAATGCCAGGAGTTTGGGGAATAAACAGGAGGAACTGGTCCTCCTGCTAAACAAGAATAATTACGACCTCATAGGGATAATGAAGACCTCGTGGGAGTCCACCTATGACTGGGCCACAGGTATAGATGGCTATACCCTGTACAGGTGTGATCGTGCAGATAAAGGGGTTCGGGTGTAGCCCTCTATGTCAAGGATAGCTACACATCCCTCCAAATTGACATTGGCACCCAGGAGGGATGACTGGAGTCTCTCTGGGTCAAAATAGCGGGGAATGTGGCTCAGGGGACATCATGGTAGGAGTCTACTACAGACCTCCTAACCAGAAACAAGAGCTGGACCAGGAATTTGCCAGGGAACTGGCTGAGGCTGCACACTCTCGGTGCATGGATGTCATGGGAGACTTCAACTACCCGGACAACTCATGGGAAGAGCACTCGGCCAAATCTGATCGGTTGCAGTTTCCTCACATGCGTGGACGAGCTCTACCTGACTCAAGAAGTCTATGGGCTGATGAGAGGCAAAGCGTTGTTGGACCCGGTACTGGCCAAAGGGGATGACAGTCAGTGACCTAAGAATCGATGGAAAGCTGGGTGATAGTGACCATGAATTGATCACCTTTACAATCCATTGCAAAGCTGGCAAGTCAGTCAGCAATACAGAAGTCCTCAGCTTCAGGAAAGCTGACTTTAACAAGCTCAGGAGGCTTGTTGTTGAGGCCCTAAGGGACCATGACTTGACTGGAAGAGGAGTCCAAGAGGAGTGGTTGCTCCTCAAGGGAGCGATCCTGACAGCACAAGGGATGGCCATCCCATCTCGGAGGAAGGGTAGCAAAAGGATGCAGCAATCCCCTTGGCTCAGCGGGGAACTTGAGGACCTCCTATGCCTCAAAAGAGAGACTTATAAAGGATAGAAGGTTGGAATTACCACCAAGGAGGAGCGCTTAACATTGGTCCGTACCTGCAGGGAGTGGATCAGGAAACCCAAGGCTGCAACTGAACTCCATCTGGCTCCACATATCAAGGACAACAAAAAGCCCTTTTTCAGATATGTAGGGAGTCAGAAAAAAAGCAAGGGTAACATTGGACCCCTGCTGAATCAAATGGGACAGCTGATAACCAACACCCAGGGAAAGGCCAATCTGCTTAATAGGTACTTCACATCAGTCTTTCATAAGTCCAATGGGACCATCCTGCCTATCAAGGCATGGGATTGTCAGGGTGAGGGCGTATTTATACCCAGCATCGGTAAAGGATCACCTTGAGAGGCTGGACACCTTTGAGTGATGATGTGGTCTGTGCTGATGAGGGGAGCACACCTGGCATCTGGGTCTGTTGCAAGGCTTGGTAAGTTGGTGAAAATAGGAGTTAGGCTCCTGAGAAGTTAACTTGCAGCCTCCAGGCTCTAGGTCTGGGTCCAGTTCCCCTCACTGCTCCAACTGCTGCTATTGCCAGAGTCTCCAGGGTTCCCTTCCCTCCTCTGGATTCCACCGCCAGCCCCTATGCTTGGAGTGGGGCTGCCAGCAGGGCCAAGGGAGGGGACTTGGGCGGCTTTAGGGGGCCTGAGATCTTGCACAGCATATGTGTAACAGGGGAGCCTTCTCAGGGTTGATTTAACTGTGGCCTGCCCACTTGTTTCTGGGCTAACTGCCTGCCTTCTCTCCTGCCATGCCTTGTTGGTAATTAGTTAAATGATGTAATTAGCATGAGGCTGCCCATTTTCTGCCCCGATGCCAAGGGGCGCTATCTGCAGCTTCATTCCTCCCCTACACCACATCCCAAGCCGCGAAGATGGTATTTGAAAATTCCTCTTTATGTTGGGGTCTAGGTCGCTGTGGACTTACCCCTTTTTTTCTCTCTCTAGCTAGGTCTGTCAGTCAAAAAAACCCACAGAACCACAGACCCCTCCCCCCCCCCCGCTAATCAGGGTTTGACTCCCAGGCTCTAGCTCTCAAAAAAAAACCCTTCACCCAGGCTCTTGCCCCTTTCTGGCACCAGGGTCAGTGCACCCAAAAATGCTGCGCCCTCTCTGGTGCTGGGGTCAGTGCACCCAAAAATGCTGTGCCCTCTCTGGTGCCGGGTCCCCATGCTGCAGTGGGCCCCAGTAAGGCCTCCTCCTTCCCCAAAATAGCCTCACCCAAACCACTGGTTGTTAACATGAAACAAGGGAGGCAACATGCCTGTTTACTTTAGATGATAGTGGTGATGGCTCCAGGCATGGTGTAGTCTTCCGACAGAGATTGCAGCCACAGCACCGTAATCATTGGGAGTCTGCCTCCCTACAGCCCCTCTGGCTTTCTCCACTCGCCATTTGTAGGATCCTGGACTTCCTCTTCCTGTCACCTGACCAGCTGGCAGGGCTTGAGCCTTAACCCCTACTTGACCAGCTGGCTGTGACTGGAAAGTTCAGGACTTAAAAGGGCCACCCTGTCTCTTAGTAACAGGGTTAGGGTTCCCTGTTACAATATGTAATACAGGGGTACTTGGACAGTACATTTGGAATGGGGGGGGAGGGGAATCCCCTGATGTGGCATGGCATGGTGTATAAGACATTGGCATGCTGGCACAGTATGGCAGGGGGTGCCTGCCATAAGGTGCAGCACTGGGAGTGGAGGCAGGGGTCTGCCACAAAGGGCAGCTAGTGGGGGGTGCTACCCACTCCATGGTGTGGCATGTGGCCCAGGTATGCAGCCTGCAAGATGAGTGACCAGGGGGACTGTGGCCCCCAGGCATTCAGAAGTTGGACAACTCTGCAGCAGAGGATCCAGCCCGCAACATCCTTAAGTCAGAGGCCAGAGTCACAGGTATCTCATTTAAGAACTAAATAATTCTTGAGACCATTAATCCCAGAACAGTGATAATATGCTGTTTGAATTCTTGCTGGTCTTTCACTGTTTTACAAATACACAACATTTTGGGGTGATTGTGGAATATCATTCATAGATGGTTTCATGAATGAGGTCCGCTGATGCAGTGTGTAGTCTCTGTTTATAGATAATACTAAGATTAGTTTATATTTACTGTGCAGTGTTTTGTATCTATTTGTAGCTTATGTTTTACCTCTCATGTTTGTAGGAACCATACTGTTTGATGTGAATGTAATATTGTCTTTTATAAAGAAACTCACATTAGCGAGGCAAGTGACAGCTAATTAGGTGTGAGGCAGAAGGGGAAGAAGGGGGAGGGAAGACAGATAAAGGCTATTCACACCTGAAAGAGGATGAAAGCCTAGATCCCTGAAAGAAGTAATCACTGAGAATTTGCATTTGCATGGCTATGCATACTGGATGCACTTGAGGCCAGACCCAGACCATGATAACTTGTATTTCAAAGGGAAGAGATGTTAGTGGGGGAAATAGTCTTCTGTCCAAACAGCCTTTGTTTAGAAATGAAAGACTGTATTAGAAGTCTTTGTGGCAGAAAAGGATATAGATGCTTTCTAATCATAATTGGATCAGGAAAGACATCTGGTTTGATAAACAGACACACACCTGGGGACAGAAGTTATAGTTCCTTCCCCAGAATTCCAAGGAAGGAGTCTGCAAATAATCAGATATGAAAACTGAAAGCAGGTCACTTACCCTGGTCTTCACATACACAAGTCAGGTCTGGTTTTAAGATTCTCAGACCAGTTTATTCTACAAGGAAAAACCTTGCCTCTACAATAAACTGAACAAACACACAAACTAACTGTCCCCCTCTACTTTCCTTCTGCCCTCAGGAGAGAAGTAATTTTACTTAGTACTTGCCCTCAGCACAACAGCCTACCTCTACCTCCAGCTCTTCCTCCTGGGCTAAGTACATATAGTCAGAAAGCCCAAGGCTGAATCAATTCAGTCTTTGCAGGTTAGTTTAAACTAAGATTAAACTGAGAAAGAAGTAAACAGACATTCACTTTTGATCCAGGAAATGCAGCCACATGCCTGCAGTGGCTCAGGCCAGAAGCTGCAGTGTGCTAGAGCACACTTCCCAGCCTGGCAGCCACTGCCAAAGGGAAGGGAAGAGGGAAACCCTCCAAGGCTTTTCCCCATCCCTGCTCAAGCAGAGGGAGCACAGCTAGGCTGCAACCCAGGGCTAGCACAGGTGAGGTCAGGGGGAGGCATGCTTTAAACCCCCCACCATGGCCTGCATGAGACCTCAGCCCAGGTCCCAAAGCATCAGCTGTCAAGGCACTAACTGCCCCTCCCCTGCACAATCCACCACTCAGTTCTCTCCCCCAACTGAATGACTGCTGCTAGCCACAATGCTAAGTCTTGCACCGCCAAGGTGCCTGCCTGCAGGTGCTGCACTGCTGCCAGCCAGCCGCTGCCTGTGCCCGCTGGGGTCCCTGGGACCCTTGGGGTGTGCACCTTGCTCTGTCCCTTGAGCTTTGCAATGAAGCTGCTTCATGCACAGGCTGCCCCATGCTGCCTCCCCCACCAGCTGCACATTCCTCATGCTGCTGGCTGGGTGTGGGGCTTGCTCTCACTCTCTGCACTCTTAGGTTGCCACTGCCTCCCTACCGCCAGACATACACATGCACACCCTGCCCCCACCCCTCCACCCAGCTGGACGAGCAGGTGGAATCCAGCTCTTACCCTGGATTTCAAAGGAACTTTGACTGTCTTCTGTTTAACATGTAAGTAATAAACTCAGTAGTCAGGGTGTAATAAATTAGCCCTTTCATGTCTCATGTATTCAGAAGGACCCAGCTCCATTTTTAATTAGTCTGTAGCCTGATGTGGCAAGAAAAAAAAAATCTCTAACCACTGTTGAAAAAATGGCCTGAGATAAGTCTTCCTGCAAGTTGCATCGGGATTATTCCTCAGAAAGGTATTTACCATGGAGAAAAGTGGGAAAGATAGGCTTAGATTCTCTAGCTAGCCCTCCCTGCTTCAGCTAGGGAGCAGAGGGGCAGGGCCAACCCTGCTCTTTGGAACAGACAGCACAGCAGAGGGCTGCAAAGCAAGCTGGGATTCAGGGGGACTGTGGTTTAACTTGAACTGGGAATGGTTCTGGGACAAAAATGTCATAAACCAGTTTGACCTACATCAGTTAAGTCTGATACCACATTCAACCACGTTTATCTTAAACCAGTTTCAGCCATTTTTAAATTGATTTATGTGCACTGAGCTTCTGTTCTGTTACAAGTTTAAACCAGTTTTTGGACACTTAAATCAGTTTGTGTAACTTCTGTTGCCAGCCCTGGAGTTCTTAAGCTACCTGGTGGCTCCACCCTGATTAGTGGGATATCAGCGTCAGCTGGCTCCTAGCTTCTCAGGACTATTGTCCACTAACCAAGCTCTTTTAGGTCAAGCACTCCCATACAAACTATAATTAATTGCCTGGAGAGGCAAATAGTATCTAAGAATCCATGAAGCTTTGGATAGCTTAATCCCCCAGATGAGGAGGCTGATAGCTAGGCTTGCAGGGACTTTGATTTTGGTAAAGATGCAGGGATAATAGCATAGTCTTCTGATTTGCTTCATATCCCCTTGTATTCAACATGTGATTACTGCTTTTTATGATTTCCCATATTTATATAATAAACCCTTTTGATATTTCTTATACCTTGCATATTGTCTGTGGTTTAATTTCAGAGCATTTGTCAATATAGATGGGCCTCTTCTGCACAGACAGGGAGCTGTAATTTCTAGCTCAGCCAGGCAAAAGGTTATGATTCTTATTCTGGTAAAAATGTCTTCTACTAAGAGCTGTCGAGGTCTGAACAAGACAGGAGTAGCTTAGAGTCTGTCCCTGGCACATCTCAGCTTGTTCTCAGTGGTCAAACAGCAGATGGTAGAGAGGGGCTTGGAGCTGATGAAAATCCTTTGACAATGTGAATGCCCTATAAGGTGTGTCATAGACAACAACCCCTTTGCCCCAGTTGTGAAAATGGACACATTCTCATGCTCAAATCAATCTCTTCAGAGCATCAAAATCTTTCCAACTTACAGAACTGGTTGGTGATTGGTTAACATTTAATTTTTTTGTGAAAAACTTTTCACCAGTTCTGGAAATTAAACAATACATAAAAAAAATCAGTGTTTAGCCGCATTGCAAATGTCTGTACTACTTCACTTATTTAAATATTCTTTGATTTTGTTAGAAAATGGAGAATTTCTCATTGCAGAGCCTCTTCTGCTGTAGTTGTATACACATTGCAATTAGCAGAGCCCCTGGTGGTGGCAGCATATGCTTAAAAAAGTTTTTCTGCTGGTGTGGCAATGCCACCTCCCTGAATGATATAAACTAAACCTGCAGAAACACTGCAGGTTTGTCAATGTAGCTGCATCTACACCAGGGCTTTTATCAATCTATGTCAGCTAGAGGATGCAATTTGTTCAAATCCTTTGCCAGAGAAGTTACACTGCCAGGGCTGGCCCCAGCTATTTTGCTGCCTTGGGCAAAATAAATGCCACTGTTGTCTTCCTCACATTCACATACGCAACTGCACCAACGAAAATCAGAAACCACTGACTATTATCAGTTCGTGAGTTGCTGATGCTCTCATATGTTCATAGGCCAGGTAAGCCCTGATATTGGCAAAATTGTGTGTGCATAGGCTGGCAATGTAAATCTTGCCTGAGAGCTTCATATATAAGAGCTGAGGCTTACTTGACATACTTGTGAAAAACATCACACTTGCCCTTATTGATGCAGCTATCCCAAGAGAAGAGTGCATTTGTGTGGCCTTGTTCAGCAGTGGCCTGCTGGAGGCATTTATGCCTCAAGTGGCACAGGAAGCTGCTGTGTGTGGCACTCAAGCCCCTGGCACTCTGAAAAGGGAAGTGGAAAGAACAGAGGCAGGGAGCAGAGTGCTCCATAAAGTGGGGTGGGGACAAGATGTTTCTGTGAAAAAAATATGTGGTGTCACCAACAAGAGCTATTGGTCGTGAAGCCACCATGAAATGAAGGGCTTTAGAACCTTGCTTGCCCTACAGAACTGTGGGGCCAGGGAAGAGTTAGCCTGACTTTTGGCAGTGACATCTGTTACAGCAGTGTCCTGCTACACTCTGCAGGGCCAGAGTCTTGAGTCCTCTGCCTCTATTCTGGGGCCTCAGGGTGCAGACTATCAAGTATACCTTTGTATGGGCAGGGCTTATCCCTAAGGTTGGCTACCACTGACCTAACTGATATCTTCTGGGAAGTGATGCAGCTAGGTGGACAGAAAAACTCTTTCTATTGACATACGCCACATCTCCACTAGGCATTTCATAACCAGGTTGGCCAGCGCTGTCATACAGGCAAGCCTTGAACAACATAATTTAAAAACTGTATCTCATTTCTCAGCCACTGTATATGGGGACCTTAGACTATATCTGCACTAGGAATGTTTACCTTGTAGGAATACAGGTAAACTGTACCAAATAATGTCTGTTGAGTAACTGCAGTCATACAGAACAATCACCCACAAGTGAAACAAGCTATACTGGTAAAATCACAGATTTGACAAAATAAGTGCTGCACGGCACTGCTTCTGGCACAGCAATACAGGGCAGACCTGGTTGGAGACTAAACTTTTGGCTCTTGATATTTGACACCTCTCAGGGAAGAATAGCACTAAATGAACTTTTGACATTTATATTTATCAATCCCTAATCACTCACTGTGTTCTTCATGTTCCTTCTTACAATTATCAGCCATAGGAAGTGCTGAAAAGTCAATAACCACTACTGCTAAGACATTTCTGTCCCTCATGTCCACTGGCAAATTTTCCGAGAATTCACTTGGGACTTTGCCAAAACAAAATCCCAGGGGGCCAACACAAAGTTGATTTTACATGCACACTGATTAAAATAAGATTGAGATATAGCACTGCTTTAGAATTTGTATTGAAAATGTATAAATATTTCATAAAATAATTACTGACACGGTTGCTCTCAACTTGGGAAGCTGATCCACGCCTCTAAATTTTGTATAGTACACTCTGTTTTAATGTTTGTATCTTTATTTGCACCTTGATGTTCTGCCACTTTTCACTAGTTCTTAGCCATCATGATGTATGGCTCAGACTGCAAACTCATAAGTCTGTCTGACATCCTGTATCTTCAACTCCCTGCTCATTTAACATAGGTTTCTGATCTGTCCTAGAACAGCTCTTAGCAAGACAATTTCACTTCCACGACACTTACAGAAAAGAAGGCTATAGAGACCATATGGCAGGCAAACACTGTACACCTCTTCAGTAATCAGAGAGTGATCTTATTAAAGCTATATTTGGCTGGCAACAATCCAGACTCTGAGACCTGACAATAATATTTCCACTGCTGTAAAGTTGGATCAGATGCAGGCTCTGATATAAACTTTCTGTGTCTTCTTCTCAGTGTTCTGGGTCCAACAGAAGAAAAAGGAGACATGGGAAACTCATGTAATTGATTTTATAATTTGATTTTTATTTTGAGTAAGTAGTTATAATACAAAGAAATTCCCAAGCAAGTGACCGTAGGAAAGTAAGACACTTCGAACACACATGGGAAACAGTTAATTATATTATTATAATTATATTATTATATTGATACAGTCTCATGATGGCATGGTGTAGGGAATCTTTGTACCTTGCACACTTTAAATACATACTGCATTCAGTTTTGCAGCAATTTGCTCCTATGTAGCCGATGCTGACCCCAAAGATTTGGCTATAGCTGCTCAGAATTGTAGGCTTATAATGTCAGGTATCCAGACTGTAGCCTTATTGGTCTAGAGGAAAAGGCAATCGTGACTCATAGTAGAGATGATATCTTTTATTTTGATTTTTTTTGCAAAAATCTTGTTGGTCTAATAAAAGATATCATCTCTACTACAAGTCCTGATTGCCTTAGGCTTATAATCACATTTGAGTGCACACATTTATTTGCACCTGCAATTTCTCTCAAAGAAAAGCCAAACAGTATCTTAAAATCTAGTCTATGCCATATATTGAAGGAAGAGAACAAATGCAGGTTTTCTCCTTCAGTTTTCTCCAGAAACTCTGCATCATCCAGTGCATGCTAAATGCTACATCCATGCATGGGTTTCCATTTTCTCCATCCCTCTTCAACCTAGAGGGCACCTAACATGAATACTGCTGTCCGTCACTTTCTTATGCAGTGTCATTCTGGTGCTAGCAGCATGATGGTTGCCAAAATGTATTTGTCAGCTGTCTCCTTCCCATTAATGTTCTCTGTCTAGGCCTTAAACTTTCTAGGTTTTCCAGAGACAAGAGGCTAAATACTGTATAACACAAAAGTGAAAGACAGAAATTGGCTCTAAAATGAGGAGAGGCACCAACCCCTGGGGCACCTCCCCAATGTGCTCTCTGTGAGAATTTGAAGCCTGGTCTGAGGAAGTGAGTAAACTACAAAGCAACAAAAGAAGAAGAAGAAAGGGGTGTTAAGAGGGCAGTCGCTGTGTGAGACATTCATAGTTGCCAGTACTGCAGACATGTTGCCAAGGACAGTTCTCCAAGTCTGGGGTCTGTGGGAGCAGTGTTAGGCTCTTATTTATCAGAGTCTTTTCATGTATATTCTGGAGCACTTTAAGCTAATTTGAATATGAACACCCTCATTCAGGGCCTCAGATGGTGTGGGTAACCACCCAGAGTTTTGGGAGCTTAGTCACACCTTTGGAGACTATACAACCCTACATTTCTACAAATCCCATAACAGAGGTCTCCTTGGTGGAGGTCCAATCAGGTACACTGGGCGCGTCTACACGAATCCCTTAATGCCTATTGGACTAATTCTACTGCACATTAGCACAGCTGGCAAAAACTTTGCTAATGAGCTAATGCTCAGTCATTAGTCCAACGTGCATTAAGCATCACCTAATAAGCATTCATCTGTGCTAATGTGCAGTAGCGTTGATTATGGCACGTTAAGTTAGTACCTGTTATTACAGGCACTAAACTTAATGTGCTGTAATTACAGTGCATTAATGAATGTGTAGACCCACCCACTGACAGCAAAAATGGCATATTTCATTCCAAAGCAAGGTAGGCCTGGTAGAGTTGTTCCCTCTCCTCCCTTCTCATGGGAGAACCGCTCATCTCTAGAAGACTTTCGCTTAAGAAATATAGAGATTCATCTCTCTCCTCTTTTAATGGAGAGAAGTCAATAGAGTTTCTGTTTAAGGGCTCCACTTTTTTTTCTTTCCTGATTTTGAGCTCCCTTATCTGTCTACCTTTTAATTCTGCCCTTTGTGTTCTAGGCATCTTCTTCATTTTTGTCTTGTATATGTCTTTTCCAACTTGGCTCTTATTCTGTACTCCTGTCCCCTGAAGGCTTGGCAACTAGCTTTACAAACCTGGCATATCCATAGCCCGACCAGAGTGGTTTGCATATATGGTATATTCTGTTTTTCACCTACATAAGAAAACATTGCTGACTTGTTAACAACATCAAAGAAAAGAACAGATGAACTGAGGCAATGAAATTACAGGAAAACCAATTTATTTCACAACTGAAATTGCGAGTCTGTCCTCTGGATGCTAAGTGCTTGACAGAAGACATAAAGAGACAATTGCAATCTAAAGTGATTTACATCATCATCTGGATCACTACCTGCACCTGTGTAAATGCAGAGGAGTTAAGATAAACTCAGAGTTCTTGTTCCTGCAATTTCCAAAGAAGGCTAGTCATATTATAGAAAGAGCTTAAATTGAGTTACTTCCTTATATGAGGTCATCCTTTAGTTCTCAGCTTAAGTTCCTGGGGTCATGGGCTAGAGACAGGACTTATACATAAACCCATATATGTGATAAGAAACTGGTTCAAATCTGTAACAACAGAAGTTCACTGAACATAAATCACTTTCAAAATGGCCGAAACCAGTTTAAGATAAACTTGGATGGATATAGTGTCAAACTTAACTGATTTAGGTTAAATCAGTTTATTGAACTTCTAACTCAGATCCCCTCCAGATTCAAGTTAACTCACAGATCCCCAGCAACCCAGGATGCTTAGCAATTCCCCTGCATATCCCACCCCGCTCACAGGGTTGGTAGGGTATCCTTGACCCAAGCTGTCTGCTCCAGCTCAGCAGCGGGGTGTGCTCTAGTGCCCCCCAGCTTCTGTCTTGGGCAACTGCAGGCATGTGGCTACATTTCTGGAATCAGAAGTAAATGTCTGTTCATTTACTTACCAGTTCAATATATACAGCTTAGATTAGGGGTGGGCAATTATTTCGGTTGGAGGGCTGCTTAATAAGTTTTGGTGAGCTGTTGAGTGCCACAAGGGTAGCTCCATCCCTTGACAGGTGCCCTGCCCCCTGGTTGCCATTTTGGGATCGGAAGTGCCACCCCTAACCCCTGACCGTTGCCACCAGAAGTCCCTCCCCTTGCCCCCAGAAGTAATCCTTTTGGGAAGGGGGTTCACCATCTTGGAACTAGAAAAAAACCCAAATCATATTCTAAAAATCAAACATCTATTATAATATATTTTATTTCAAAAATATTTTTGTCCTTATTTACATGTGTTTGCACAGTGTGTATAAAGTCAATTGCAAAATAGCTCAAAATAAAGTCTTACTCTTGTATATTGTGTGTGGGGTGTGGTTGGGGGGCTGGATATGTGTGTGTGTTGTGGGGTGTGTGTGGAAGGGGGATGTGCCATGTTGGTGTGTGTAGTCAGGGGTTGTGGGGGGGGGTTGGGGAAGGGTGCCAGGTTTGTGAGCAGGTGTGGGTGTATGGCAAGGGTGTGGGTGTGTGTGGTGTGTGTTGGGGGTGTAGTTGTAGGGGTGGATATGTGGGTATGGTGGGGTGTGCATGGCATGCGTGCATGTGCACCCCAGGGTGACAGCCCTCCCCATGTGAGGGCAGGGCAGATGGGCCCACTAAGCCCTAGGCTGCTGCTGGTAGCAGCTTGTAGCACCCACGGTCCTGGTTACTGGAGCCTCTGCTCAGCCTTCCCCTAGTGACTGGGAACACCTGGGCCCAGACCTGCCGCACTTCCTCACCCCAGCCATTACTATGGAAGCCAAAAGGCCCCCATGGCAGTGGCAGCTGCAGGGCCTGGGCTAGGGGGTGCAGTATTCATGAGCTCCTGAGGCCGCTGTCTTCAAGCCCCAGGATTAGTGTGCTTTTGCCATGCAGGGGAGAAGAGATAGTTGCAAAGGAGCTGTTCTAAGGGAGGCCACATGTGCATGAGCAAGCCAGCAGGCATACCCTCCTGAGCTGGCCCCTGCCCAAGACAGCCAGGACCCCGCACACCCTATGGGTCCTCCCTACTACATCAACAGCATGCAGCCCCAGCCCCACGTGTGCTCCACACTACCTGCCCACGCTGAGCTGTGGCTGGACAGAAGCTGCTGCTGGTGTGGGGGAAAAGTGTCCCCTTCCCCTCACCGCTGCTGGGCCATTCTTGTTGCAGCCACCTAGAGCCTGCGCCCACCCTTGGCTGGTATTTTGCCCACCCTGGCTTAGACTAACCTGCAAATATTGAATCGATTCATCCTTGGGCTTTTTGACTGTACTTAGCCTTGTCATCTTTCTGCTGACACAATGGAAAGGGGAAAATGTAGTCTTCCTTGCCCCTCAGTATAGCCACATAAGACCTGCTGAAATCACGGCTCTGAGTTGTACAGAAATGAGGAGTTCTGTGCAGACAAGTGTATGGGCAGTGTGGTGATGTGTAGCTCCAACCCCCATGAGTTATGTAGGGAGAATATCCTGTGCTCCAAAAAAGGATGGCTAATAAATTACTCTGTCCCAGTACCTGTCTGAGACAGCATGGCTGTTCTCTGAATCATACTCGGGGCTGAGTCTGGGGCATTTTAACTGTGACTCAGAAGTGGAGGCAACAAACAGTAAGTTAAAAATGGAATCATAAAAGAAAATAATAATGCTATAGTCATGTGGACACCTACTTATAGGTACATGCACATTTTGACAAAAGCAGAGCTACAGCAGCAGGGAAATGCTTTGAGGAGTTGGTGTGATCATATGGCTGTGTCACAGGCAGTGAGGAACTGTAAACACAGCTCCTAGAAATGTGCTGGCAGCCTGAAGAGAAGCACTCATGAGTAATCATGTCAGCTTCATGCTCAGTTGGATGGTGGTATAATGAAGAAACTGCCCCAAGTTATCTCTTGCTTTACACCTGTTCAGGTAGTTCACTTATGTTTGCTGTAGTAATGAAATATTTTAACAGCTACATTTTAGGGACAGCACAGCAAGCAACTCAGGAGGAGTCCTGCCCTCTCCATCCTATGAAAGTTTAACACTTTGTCCCTCCTCCCAGTCATCTCTCAACAGTTTATGGATGATATCCATAGCCATTTCCTCCACTGATGCAAACTTCACTATCACTAAGATGGTGGAGCAACAGCCAGTGCAGTCAGCATGAATGTACTAGGGCACACAGCCAAAACAGCAGGCCCTTCCTTCTTGATAACCTAAGTATATTCAACATTGCTCACATCCAGTACTTGAAATACTTATGGGATTCATTGTGCAGTGTAGTCATAATCTCCTTTTAAGGGTAATATTTAAAGATGATCATCTTTCATATACACAGCTATAGAATATTTCATTCCATGAGATTTATGTAATTTAGCAGAAATTTAGCCTACGACAAACATCAATAATTGCAATATAATTGTTGAATGCGTCTTTGTTTGCCATGCATTAGTTAAAAAACTATTTTATGTAATTTTTTAGATTTGTCTATTCTAGATTTGTCTGTTCTATTCACTCTTGTCAACAGTGCCCAGCAGTTTGACCCCATGGGCCAGATAAATGGTACAGGGCTGATCTGTGGGCTGAATTGCACCCTGTGCAGTGGGATCACTCCTTGTGCTGTCCCCCTCTGCCTGGATCAGGTCCCAGGGCCCAGAGCTGCTCCCTCTTGGTCCCATGTACTGGGACTGGGTCTCAGTCCCCTGCACCATCCCTGCCCGGCCCCATACACCAAAACTGGGGCCTCAGGGCCCACAGTGCCACCACCCAGCCCCGTGTGCCCTGATCAGACTTTGGAACCCTGCCTCCCCCACCCAGCCAGATGTGTCAGGATCAGGCTCTATGCTGTCCTGCATGCCTGATCTAGCATGTTGAGCCATGGCCCATGGTGCTCTGCACATAAACATGGGGAGTCCCACAGGTCAGATGACCTGGCTCTGGGGGCCAGATCTGGCTTGGGGGCAGAGGAGGTTATAATAATACCAGATATTAACATTATTCGGTAGCAGGCACAGATCCAAGTATGGTGCAGGTGCATCTCCCATCATTCCTCCTCCACTTCTGCTGTGCACAGGAGCTAGGGCTCTTTTCTCTCTCTCTCTCTCTCTCTCTCTTCTAGTGCTGGCTGAGCCTGTTGCAGTGGTGGCAGCAGCAGCAGCAGCAAGGGGCAATAGTGTAACTAGGGCTAGAGATCAAGGCACCCTAGGTGCTCACGGGGGTCTGGAATGGAGGCAGAGGGTGCCAGAGTGATAACTGGGGACTGTGTTCAGTAGGAACTCACCAGGAGCTACTGGCTCCACCTAGGCTGATCGGAGGCAGGATCCCACTTCTTACTCCCCACCCCTTGCTGTGTACCCAACCATTACTGTTAGTCATTGCCGAACTGAGGCTTTTATAGCCCAGTTCTGCATATGGGTAGGCAGTGGCAGCTAAAGGGCTCATGCAGTAGCTGCTGGCTGCACAGCAGGGGGACACAGTGTAAGAAGGCTTAAGGGGCTTGACTCAATAATCTTCTGAGGTCCCTTCCAACCCTAATGTCTAATGTCTATGAAGTGGGATCCAGCTTCTGATCAGTGGGGCTGGATCCAACAGCCCCTGGGTGATTCTTTGCCACAGCTGGGAAGATTCTTCCTCCCCCCTCCTCTGCATTCTTTTAGGCTCAACACAAACCCCTTGCCACCCTCACCCTCTGCCCAGGTCAAAGAAATATCTGGCAATACCAATTAGCAAAGGGCGGTGCAGGGTCTTCTCAGTCCCAAACCCCCTACCCCTCCATTAGCCAGGCTTCCTCCATGAGGCAGGCCCAGATCCCACCAAGGTTGTTCTCAGCTGTTGGGGTCTTGGGGATGGGCTTCCCATTGGGAACCTTTACCCCAGGACTGCTGCAGCCCTGTGTGCCCCAGCTGCTGCAGCCCTGGCTGGTATAACAAGCACCAGAGTACGGGGAGCCTGGGGACCCAGCAGGGAAAACACTATTTTCTCTCACTTCTCCTATGGTGGGCACAATATCTTCCCTCCACCCTGACTCCCCTCTGCCCAGGGTGTTGGAGGAGTGCTGTATGCCTCTGCCTTACCACCCCCACCCTCCCAACATGCCAGTTTTCAAAATGCTAGATGTGTCCATGTTTGGTAGCAAATATCATTTACTGAGTTTGTTGATAAATTTATTTCACTGAAACTTCACTGGAATCCCAAAATTTAAGACATTTGATTTTCTCCCATTATTGTCGGGACCCAGGGCAGCCGGCCAGCAGCTCTCTTTGACTCCCACCCGGGCAGATAAGAGTCCGGGGCCTTAGAAGGCCGTCAGGCAGGTATTTGTGATGCTTGGAGTGGAATTAATTAGGCGGATGCTTATTGGTTGTAAAGCAAGATTATTTATTCACGCCGTCAAGGTGGTGAATAGCGGAGGTCAGAGATATTTGGTTAGTTATAGCTTAAGGTTCGTAGGTCGTATGTCGGTCTGCATAAGAGTTCGTTGATCGGGCAGATAAACGGAGAAAAAAGTCGGGCCGGCAGGTCATTGATTTACATCTGATAAGGTCGAGATGGGGGAGACTGACAAGCGATCAATTTGTCAGTTATTCTCACGCATACGTTCAGAGGTTTTCTAGGTGTGTGTGCGGAGGTCTCCCGTTCTTCACGGAAGTGAAGACGGGTTTTATTTGTGTAATAGCCAATTGCTTTTCGCCACGTCATAAATTTAATTAGAATCGCCAATTATCTAGCGGTCTTCGCTAGGGTGTTATCTCACAGGGTTACTCCCTGTTTTCTCTGACCAGTTATAATGATTTATGTACAGCACAAAAGGCTAAGTTCTATTTTATGTTAGTGTCGCAGTTATAAATTTCTTTTTGACATGCGCAGCAAAAAAACCCGGTTATTATCATTATTGTTAACCCTTAGTTAACCTAGTGCAGAAAAAAACTGTTTTGAATGGTTTTATTTGTTTGTGACATGGGCACTACTTAATTTGGTTGTGACATTTCTCCTTGTCTATGGCACAGCAAGTTATATTATGTTTATATATAGATCATTTTGTTTATCATTGTTAGTGTTTGGCAAGCGGGTGTATATAAAAGCAAAAAGCGTGGTTAATTTTGTTTTGAGATATTGTAAAATCTAACAACTAAAACATATAAATATAACAATGGCTATTATGATTAATTGTAAACACAAGATAATCAAAGATGCCGACACTTGAATTAACTTAAACGCAGTAAATTGTAACCCTTGATTTTATATAATTTTTTTTAATTTAATTTTTTAAGGTAATTGAGAGTGTGGTATTAGATTAATGCCCCCTATACGGAGGGTTTTTTTAAAATTGTGGCTTATTATATTTGAGTTAAATCGTAGTTTTGAAAATATTAATTTTTTGTATTGTTATTAGCGGCCTTTTTTTTTATTGTCCTTTTTTTTCAATCTTTTTTTTTTTTTAATGTATGGGTTCCTTTAGAACCTTGACTATTTGTCCCCTTTTATTATCATTTTTTTATTTTTTTTTATTTTTTTTAATTAATTTTTTTGTTTATATCCGACCTTTTTGTGACATCCCCCAAACCTTTAGACTATCAATGTTGGGTTTTTTTAATAATTTAGAGCTTTTTATTTAAAACATTATAACTTGGCTTTATTGTGTAAAGTCTTAAACAGGCTTTAAAATAAAACAAAACAAAACAAAACAAGTATGTATAAGATCATTAATAGGAAAAAGAAAAACTATAAAATGAGTCGTTAGTTATGTTTTTGGTTTAAAATGACAGAAGGTTTAGGATCGAGTTGGAGGTTTTGAAGTCAGCTTCGTTTGTCGAGGAACCTGTTGGTAACAGCAGGAATAGAGTGACGACCCTGTTTGTGACATATGAGCAGGCGGTCATTGTGTCGTTGACTCAGGTGTGTTGTAGGTTGGTGTTTGGTGATTTTTGTGATCGGGCGGTTATAGATTGTTTTTTTGTCACCGCTGGGCTTGTAAGGGGACAAAACAAACAAATAGACAAACAAACAAAGAAAACTAAAAAACAATAAAATTGTCTTTTGTATATTTATGAGCATAATGTCGTAGTGGTTGGAATAGTTTATTAATGCCCCCTTCGAGTAGTTGTTTGTTGGGGCAGGCTGTGGTGTTATCCGGAGTGTGCTGTTAGGCATGGGTGTCTCTAGGGCCCGGACCGGTTGGCAGTATCGGTCAAGGTTGGTAGCCTAGTATATGTGTCAGTTGTTGTTGTTGTTTTGCATCTCTTAGGACGTGTAGCCGTTGTTTGGTAAGCGTGAAGTAGTTTAGGAGGAACCCAAACATGGCTCTTTTTTTCGGTGTTTTCTGGGGTGGCAGTTTTGATTTTTTTTGTGAGTTGAATTGGGAATGTCTTGGCCCTTGGTATTTGACTGGATATGCAGTAAGGTGGCTTGATATGTCGGCTGGGTTTGTAGCTATTGACTTTATAAGTGCTTGTAGTCATGGAAGTTGACTTAAAAGATTTTTTGCTGGCTGAGTAATGAGCAGGTTGAGGAGAAGGCGAAGGGTGATGATGTCTTTTTTTTTATAAATCTTTACATATGTTTTGATGACATCAAGTGTGGTGGTGGTGGTTGCACCCTCTGGGTTGGTTATTTGTTTGGTTATTGTTATAGGATGAGCGGTAGCTGTAGTTGTTATTGTGTCTGATGGGAGGATCGGATTTTTGTTTGTTGCTCCCTCCCTGTGGGATGGAGGTGGGGCCGTTGGGAGCGATGTCATCTCAGGGGGCGGGGTAGCTGGGTGGAGTTTTATTTGTTTTTTTGTGGCTTTGTCCTTTTTTTTTTAGGTTTTTTGGGCAGCTCATATTTTTTTTGGTGTTATTTTTTGGTGGCAACGGAGGGTTTTGGTACGCTGTCATCTTTGTAGCAGTTTTGTTGACTGTAGCTAACTGGGTTTTTAAGTTTGTATTTTTATGCAGTAGGAGTGACACTGCGCAGAGTGGCACATTAATCATCTTTTTTTTGTCTCATTCGGAGCCTCCCCATTTTTTTTTAACTCCCTCTTCTCCTCTTAGTGAGAAGTAGCCACTGACGCACCCTGTCTCCGCTCCGCTCGCTTGGTGATAAGCGATGTGGGTCTATAATTTATTTGTATTATCTATGTGGTGCCCCCCACTATATCAGGGGCAGTTTTTAATTAATTTTTACTCCATCACATTTTTCCTTAATCCTGTTCGTGACGCCATGTCGGGACCCAGGGCAGCCGGCCAGCAGCTCTCTTTGACTCCCACCCGGGCAGATAAGGGTCTGGGGCCTTAGAAGGCCGTCAGGCGGGTATTTGTGATGCTTGGAGTGGAATTAATTAGGCGGATGCTTATCGGTTGTAAAGCAAGATTATTTATTCACGCCGTCAAGGTGGTGAATAGCGGAGGTCAGAGATACTTGGTTAGTTATAGCTTAAGGTTCGTAGGTCGTATGTCGGTCTGCATAAGAGTTCATTGATCGGGCAGATAAACGGAGAAAAAAGTCGGGCCGGCAGGTCGTTGATTTACGTCTGATAAGGTCGAGACGGGGGAGACTGACAAGCGATCAATTTGTCAGTTATTCTCACGCATACGTTCAGCGGTTTTTTAGGTGTGTGTGCGGAGGTCTCCCGTTCTTCACGAAAGTGAAGACGGGTTTTATTTGTGTAATAGCCAATTGCTTTTTGCCACATCATAAATTTAATTAGAATCGCCAATTATCTAGCAGTCTTCGCTAGGGTGTTATCTCACAGGGTTACTCCCTGTTTTCTCTGACCAGTTATAATGATTTATGTACAGCACAAAAGGCTAAGTTCTATTTTATGTTAGTGTCGCAGTTATAAATTTCTTTTTGACATGCGCAGCAAAAAAACCCAGTTATTATCATTATTGTTAACCCTTAGTTAACCTAGTGCAGAAAAAAACTGTTTTGAATGGTTTTATTTGTTTGTGACATGGGCACTACTTAATTTGGTTGTGACAATTATGAGGGCCAAATCCCCTTCACAATTGACAAAGGTGTTTCCATTCAGTCATTTTGCTGAGGAAGCCCAAGTGACACGATCAACTGCATGATATACATGAAGAGAAAGCAACTTGTCCAAACTCGTCACAAGGCTTGGATTCATCTATGCCTCAGCACACATTTTACATGTACATTTTCCTCCTATGAGTGCAAATTTGTGATAGGGATAGTTTGTTTAAATTCTGTAATGTTGTAATCACTACTCTTGAGCATGCCACATAAACACAAAAGTGGTGCACAAAGCAGAAGAAGGAAACTACCCAAAATAAGCATATTTTGACATCAGTGATTGTGACAACAGGGAGAGTAATAACTGTGAGTTCATGGAAGGAATGCAAGATAACACACCAAGAACCAGGTCTCAGGCAGCGAAAGAGTATACAAAGTTTGATAAGAGTGCAGATAGAAATACTGGTGGTTTCCTCTCAAATGTGGATGAATATGACCAAATAAACTATGATAAATCCCAAAGAAAGAATTCTAGAGTGCTGAAAAGAAATATATCCCATAGATTAAGGACATTTTCCATTAGACAGTACAGGAAGTCAGACGAAAAGATAATATAATTCCACAAGGTTCATGCAAACCCAAGGGACCATTTCCATGGTATGAAAAACAAAGTGGGTGATGTTTTTCTGAAAGGCATTACTCCATGGGAATGAAGGCTGGGATAATCATACCCTGTACATTAGGACTATGTGACGTTTCAGTCCCTGATTTGATTAGGCAGAGATTCAACCCGATTCAGTAGCCGAATCTCCAAATCTGAATTGAATCAGAGGACCCTTTAATCTCTCTGAATCCAAATGGAACCCTCTGAATTGATTCGGAGAGATTCAGAAAGATTTGGAGATTCGGACATAGAAACAGCTTTAAATGTTTTTTCTACATACCCCTACGTAGCAGGGGCTCATGAATTCTGCGATGCTGGGGAGCATGGAGTGTCCCACAGAAGCATGGGGGGCTCCCCAGCATGCTCAACAGCAGACCCAGAAGTGGACCAGAAGCACTTCCAGTCCACTTCTGGTTCCACCAGGGAGTGCACTGGGGGACCCCCCACACCTCCAGCTCAGCGACTGGTGCCTTTTGGGTTTGGGGGGGGCACCTGGGGTCCCCCTGTGGCTGATCGCTAGGCCAGGGGAAAACAGGGGGGTCCCCCACGTGCCCCCCAGCAGACCCAGAAGTGGACTGGAAGTACTTCTGGTCCACTTCCAGGTTCACTGCTGAGCATGTGGAGGGCCCCCACGTACTCCTGGGGGATGCTCCATGCACCCCAGCATTGCAGCATTCACAAGCCGTGCCTGCTACCTCAAGGTATGTAGAAAAAACTTTTAAAGCTGTGTATATCTCTGAATCAGCATTGAATCTTCAGATTTGGATTCGGCCAAATCAAATCAGGGACAGTGATCCAAATCAACAAATTGAATCACTGTCCCTGATTTGGGCCGAATCCAAATTAAATAGGGCCCGCTTCGCACACCTACACTGTACATGGCTTTGTTATTCATCTAAGTTGAACATGTTGGCTCTTTGCTGACCATAATTCTTCCATATGTATTGTAGCATGGGTGAGAAGTGTTAAAGACTGGCATCATTTAACTGAAAAGATAGATAGTCATAAAACTTCACATTAGCACGTAAATGCTTGCATTGTCTTTCAGCTGTGGAGATTGCATGGCACTAGTAACAAAGATCACAAAAAGAAATCAAGAAAGCAAAGAGGTTCTGGAGGCAAGTACTTGAGCATCTTATCAATGTGACTTTAAAAATGACACCATGTAACCTCACTTTCAAGTGGCACAGGGAGGTTTAGGCAATGTTAACAATGGACATTTTTTCTCAATCATTGAGCTCTTAGCTAAATACAACCCGGTGCTGAAACAGCTAACATGCCAAAAGTTCAGTTCAGCATTTAAGTCATCAAATTCAGAATGAAATCACTGAATTATAGTCAAAATGTGTTGAGAGAGATTGTTGAAGTAATCAAGTATATCATTTTGTTCTGTTATTATGAATACAATCCTAGACATTGCAAAAATTGACCAACTACATCACATTTTTCATTGACCAACTAAATCACATTTTTCATTATGTAACAGTAGAAACAAATTATAGATGAATTCATGTGAAAATCAACAAGGCGCTTCTGGGATTTCATGAAATAGCTGATCAATGTGGTGCTTGTCTTGAACAGGAAATTATGAACTGCATTGAAGGGAAAGGGTTAGCTATACTGAAGTGTTGTGGTCAAGGGTCTGATTGGGCTACAAATATGAGAGGAATTTTTCCTAAGTGCAGGCATGAATATCTGTATGAGAACTGAATACATACATATACCTGCTGCCCACAAATTGAAACGTACAATGAATGACTATGTTCATGGAATACCTGAAACAAGACATTTTAATGAGGTTATTAAAAGAGTCTACAGCTTCTTTGGACATAACATAAAGTGATGGACTATGTTATCTGAATTAGCTTCTGTCTCGGAGCTTGTCTATAACATTACTTTGAAGAAAGTATGTCCAGCATGCTGGTCATCAAGAAATGAATCATGCATTGCTTTGTAGTTCTACTGTCCTAATATAATGAAGGCACTTTTCAGAATAATTCTCCTGAGTGAAAAGTTTGATGAATATAATGAAGCTTCAAATAAAAGAAAATCTTAGGAACAATTAGCGGAAGAATTTTGTATCTCGTGTGTACCAAACAAAAGTTCTGGAAAGTGTAAATTCTGTCTCTAAGGCCACATCCAGATGAGTGTGGGTGTTTGGTTCCCCAGGGACAACTAGCTGAGGCATAGTTTGTGCCACTTCTAGTTGGCCCCAGGGAATGCCTGTCCAACATGTCCTCTGGTACACAGCAGGTTACCCCGGGTGGGGTCAGAGAGGCTGGGGATAGCACTGGACTGGCCCTAGCAGCCTTACCTGGGGTCCTGGGTGCCTCCTGGGGCTGCAGTAGCAGTGATCCTGCCACTTGGAGCCTGGCCAGCAGCTCCAGCTCCAGTCAGCCAGGCTCTGGTTTGCCACTCCACTTTTGGTTTGCACAGGTGTGGGTTTTTTTTACTCCTGGAAATCCGAGGATCAACTCCCCCCGCCCACACACACACACACACACACACACACACACACACACACACACACACACACTGCTCCCTTGCAGTGCAAAGAACAGCTGAATATGCAGTATGTGGTGTCACCGACCTGTCTGCAGAGCCACATACAGCATGGCCATGCTCATCTGGAAGCAGCTTGTGTCTACCATTTAAAGACAAAGCTGCAACATTACTTTACAACATAATGGAATTGCTTGTATTATTTCAAAATATTTTAAAATAAACCAAAGAAAATGCCATCAAAATATCAGAAAGTGTGTTGTGGAGGTTAAGTCTGAACTAAAATGTGGAAAGAAAGTGAAATTTTTTTTTATGAATTATGCAAGGAAGAAAGATTGAATGATGCTGAGAGATGTTTCAAAGCTAATGTGTTCTATGGCTGTTTGGATATAATTTTAGCTCATCTGTCAACTCATTTTCAGTTTCAATGCAATCATTACAAAGTTTAACATAATTCTACCAAAGACACTTATTTCAGCAATTGATGAAGATATGTATGAGGAAGCTGAAAATTTTGTTAAACAATCTGACAGGGATTTTTCTATTGCCTTGCCTGGAGAATTGCTTGCATTTAGAGCATGTTTTAACTCAGAAATTTCAAATTAACTTATAGTGGAAGATTTGGTTAAATTACAGATTGTTAAAAACAATGCGTTGTCATTAAGTTTTTCTAAAGTATGTACAGTGATTGTGTTGTTTTTAACCATCCCCATAACAGTATCACTTCTTCTTGAAACTCAGAATAATTAAGAATGATCTGCATAGGACAATGGGACAAGAAAGGCTTTGTGGATTACCAATTTTGACTCTGGCTAGGAAATGTAACTTAGACCAAATTATTGATGAATTTGCAGAGAGGAAGGCACGAAATATAAAGTTTCAGTACCAGTGGTATATGGAAAACCCCCCAAATATTATTTTACTATTTATTTATTTGTATATATTATTTATTACTATGTGCATTTTGTATCATTTTATACAAAATAATTAATCATATCATTTTCATTTATCAAATTATGCTTGCGATGGGGCCTGTCATTCCCTAATTCTGCTACTGATTAAGGCCCCTCTACATGTGCAACTAAAGGCAGGATGGGATCTAATGCGTGATCTAATGCGTGATCCACACAATAATGCTTCCTGCCGTGTCACACATACGTGGCAGGAGGTGCAATTGTGGGATAGTGCATTAGATCCCATTGTGCCTTATTGTTGGTGCAGGGGGAACGCGATCCCAGGCTCCCTTTGCACCAGCAAGAAGTAAGCTCTTGCAACTGGGAGCTCCCTCAGTTGAGCTTTCCTCATGCACCCCTGGAGCTAGGGCATCATGGCAGCCTAATCCCTCAGGCCCAGGGGCTTCACGCACCCCCAAACCTTGGTAATAGCAGCAGCCTCAATCTTGCAGGCCTGAGGGTTTCACACACCCCTGAGCCTTGGGGATCATGGCTGTCACAATTCCACAGGCCAAGCCGTTTCATGCTGGGCCTGTGGCACACCTGTGCCTGGGAGCTCTGTCAGCTGACGGAGCTCCCATTCATAAGGGAGACCCTGCTCCACGTGCAAATGAAAGCTAGAAGCAACTAGCTATAAAAATAGTACACATTTTTAAGTCTAATTTTGTAGCTGGTAGAGCTTTTCATCATGTGATAAGTACTTTGCACATTTATCTGGCCTTAATTGCATAATTAACCCATTAATTGCACAATACTTGTAATGTGCAGAGTGGGCCTAAGATGTGCCAGTGCCTGGAAAAACTCAGAAGATGAAAGATGAAGATCTGGCTGTGGCTCAGTCCAGGAAGTCCTAAACAAGATGCACCTCAGATTAATGTAATCTATATAAAATTGGAAGAGAGGTTACTGTTTTCCCTTATGCTTCTCCTCAGGAGCACATTCAAAGGCACAATCTATCCCTTAGTACTCACTGGATTTAGGTGTTGTCTTTTACCTAAAGAAAATTCAGAATGAACACCATAAAAAGATCTTCTTTAGGCCACGTCTTTAGGCAAATGTATAATCACAGGGGACTCATTTGGAGATCATGTTTACTAGTATTTTTTGTAATTCATTATTTAAAACTTTAAATAGTCAAGAGCTTTAAATACGTGCAGAGTCTAATTTCATTATAGGTAGCCCAGGAAGTATACTTCTATTTAAGGTTGCCAACACTTTCCCATTATATGAGCCTATTGTTAGTTGCTTATAAAGTTGTCAAACTTTTTAACCATTTGAGCTGAAAAGTTGAATGTGAGGTGGCTTCTACAGGCTGACAATTATTGGAAATCTTCAGCTAAAAATGTTTGGATATTTCTGAGAAAAATGGTAGAAAATAAATTGCTACATATATATCAGCTAACTGTTTAATTGAGAAATTTGCATTGGGGCAGACTCAGTTAATCAAGTCTGCTCAATCAACATTAATCAAGTCTGGTGGACTGTTCAAATTAGAATGCGCCAGCATCCTTGGCGTCACATGTATTCAGCGCCCCTGCATTTCAAAATGGTGGCGGGGGTGTTTTAAATAAAAGTCATCAAGCGAGCTTTAGTTAAAGTACCCTTGCTGCCATGGGTGACTGGTGCTGTGCCACCTTAGTAAGGGGGGGCACATGCCCTCCCAGCAACAAGTCAGTGACCGGGGGGGGGTCCCCCCCCACAGCTGACTGCACCGATTGGGAAGGGGCCATGGCATGCCCGGAAGTGGCCCAGTGCTCCTGCTTGCCCCCCCTGCCTGTCGCCTAAGCAGGGAGCGTGGCCTGTCAGGGAGTGCACCAGCACTCTCAGGGGGTGCACATGCACCCTCGTGTACCCCCTATGCGTTGCCACTGCTTGCTGCCATTTTGAAGTGCAGGACATTGAATACACGAGACGCTGCAGGTGTTTTAATCAGACCAGCTCCTAGAACTGCTCTAATTTAAAATGTCCCTCCCCACCACTCCGGAGTACATGTAAAGACATCCTTATGTTCCATTTTAAAACTATATATGGAGCAAACACCAAGGGGCGGGGGGGGGGGGGGGAACTGCATCTATAAGCTCAATTTTGGGATATTCAATCTTGCAATTTACTGATGTGTGAACCTAAAGGTTGTGCTCAGTATTGTATAAGCATGCAGTTCAGACACTTATTTAAAACCTTCAGTACTGCTGCTCCAGAATCATTTACTTTATGGGGTGTGTGAGTGTGCGCATACGAGTAGCAGCATAAGCTATAAATATAAAGGTAGATAGCTTCAGCTATTGCTTCTGCTACTGCACCTGCTACTTCAGGTGCACCTGCTGTCTTCTTAAATACGTTATTACAGACCATTCAAGCAATTCATATTTGAACACTTGTTTTCTGGGAGGAAAAACTCCTCATGTTTTTGTCTGAGAAGCTGAAATATTGAGAAGTGAAAAAAGGAAGCCTCCAATGTTCAACTAATTACATTGTCAGATGATGTATCCACATGGATGATGGAATCACACTTGGGACACAATAACTGCATGCACAAATAGACTGGGGAATGATTGTTTAGGCTGCAGTACTACAGAGAAGGACCTGGGGGTTATAGTGGACCATAAGCTGGATCTGAACCAACAGTGTGCTCCTTTTGCAAAAAAAGGTCAATGGTATACTCGGCTATATCAACAGGAGTGTCATTTGCAAATCAAGGGAAGTAATGCCTCTGCTGTATTTAGCACTGGTGAGGCCTTACCTGGAGTGATGCATCCAGTTTGGGTCTCCACACTTCATGAAGGATATACAGAGATTAGAAAGAGTTTGACACAAAGCAACAAAAATAATTAGGGGTCTTGGAAGCATGACTTATGAGGAGAGGCTGAAAGAGCTATGGTTATTTAGTCTGGCAAAAAAAAAAAAGACCGAGGAAAGGATTTGATAACAGTCTTTAAATATCCGAAGGTCAATTACAGAAAGAATGGTGATGGGCTTTTCGCTGTGGTTTTGGGGGACTGGACTAGGAGCAATGGCCTCAAACAATGTGATGCTGCGGCTAGTAAAGCAAGCAAAATGCTGGCTTGCATCCATAGATGCTTCTCAAACAAATCCCAGGACGTCATTCTCCCATTGTACTTGGCCTTGGTGAGGCCACAACTAAAGTACTGCGTCCAGTTTTGGGCTCCACAATTCAAAAAGGATGTGGAGAAGCTTGAGAGAGTGCAAAGAAGAGCCATGAGCATGATCAGAGGTCAGGAAAACAGACCTTACGATGAAAGGCTGAGAGCTATGGGACTCTTCAGCCTGGAAAAGCGCAGGCTCAGGGGTGATCTGGTGGCCACCTATAAGTTTATCAGGGGTGCTCATCAGGATCTGGGGGAACGTCTGTTCACCAGAGCGCCCCAAGGGATGACAAGGTTGAATGGTTACAAACTCCACCGCAATTTTTTCAGGCTGGACATAAGGAAGAACTTCTTTACTATCCAAGCCCCCAAGGTTTGGAATAGACTGCTGCCAGAGGTGGTTTGAACACCTTCAAGAGACATTTGTCTACTATTTATCTACCTACTTTGAACACCTTCAAGAGACATTTGGATGTCTATCTTGCTGGAATCCTATGACCCCTGCTGACTTCCTGCCCTTTGGGTAGGGGGCTGGACTCAATGATCTTCTGAGGCCCCTTCCAGCCCTAATATTTATGAATCTATGTAGTAGGGGAGATTTAGGGTGGAGATTAGGAGGAATTTTCTGATTGGTCAGGCATTGGAACAGACTACCTAGAGATGCTGTGGAATCTCCATCCTTGGAAATTTTCAAGAGCAGGTAGGACAGACCTCTGAGTTGGATGGTTTAGTCTGGGACGATCCTGCCTTGAGCAAGGGGTTGGACTAGATGACCTTATGAGGTCCCTTCTTGCCCTACTTTCCTATGACTAAGAGAGACCAAGACTGAAGCAAGATAAATAGAAAAGTCTCCAATCACATCCATGCTAAATGAACTATTGCTGGCACACTGGGGGAAGAGTAACTATAAATAGGAAGTTACATATTTTTCCTCTTGCATTATGATATACCAAGCAGCTGTCTTTTTTTTCCCTATCCTGCAAATACATTAAACTGCAGAAGAGAGACAATGTATTACCAGTGTGGGTGAATATTCTGTTAGTGACTTGGGTGATGAATGTTTGTTGTATATGCTTGCAGCATCCACAGGTCAGGGGCAGTGAGCCTTCACTTGTCAGTATCTTGAGTGCTGGGTTCAGCTTTCCCCTGTTTCAGCTCCCACCTACGCTACAGTAGAAGTGCTCCCACACAGGAGATAATAACCTGCACTCAGTCAACTGCTTCAATATTATTTACGCTTCAACAATCTAAACAGTGTGGAATTGTTTAAGTTTCATGCACAGAGGGAGGAGTGGAATTAAGTTACTCTTTTTACTTGAAAGGCTAAATTCTGTTCATGGTTACACTTGGGAAATCCAGAGCAACTCAGATAAAGTCAAATTGTTGGAGTTACACTTATAAAACAAAGCAGAATTTGTCACACATTGAAAAATTTCTCTGATTAACACAATTAGGGTTTAACTTTGCAACCCTCACATTGAAAATACTGTTTTCAGTGGAATTAGTTTCTTAGTAATAGCTTGCTGGATAGGACTGCAACACACAGTGCAGTGCAACATGGGGATATTGTAACAAAGGCCTGCCCCAGGGGTGGCTATGATGTTACCTAGTGACCGCTTAGCCTCTGTTCTACCCTGCTCTTGAGGCCAGCTCCCCTTCTGTTCACCTGCCTTGGTGTAAATATGTATTTAGAAATGGGAGGCTGCCCCAGGCATCCCTGAGTGGGATCTAAATTCTCATCACCATAAAGGCTAATTTGATGAACATGAAACACCAAGAATATATATATATATATATTACAGTCTTGACTGTACTTGTGTCATCCCAAAACTGATAATCAGGGATCCTGGTTTTCTCTGATTTAAAAAAAAAAATCCCAAATTTTCAGTTTAAAAAAAAAGTAACTCCAAACCCACATTTTTCCATGATAAAAATGAAACACCACTAATATATATATATATATATACACACACATACATACATACATACATACATACATACATAGTGATGTTTCATTTTAATCATGGAAAAATGTGGGTTTGGGTTACTTTCTTTTTAACTGAAAAATTGGGATTTTTTTTTTTTTTTAAATCAGAGAAAACCAGGATCCCTGATTATCAGTTTTGGGATGACACAAGTATAGTCAAGACTGGCACATAGGAATTGTGAGGGGATAGTGCAAGCTCATTACAGAAGCAAGCTCCAGAGAATTTAAGAGCAGGTTAAAATCCTGGGGGTAGGCCTTCTGCTGGGATAAATGGTATCATCAATAGAGCGATGGCAGCTTAGACCAGATGTAGTCCATAGTCTCTTCACTAAGCCCTCTATAAGAATTCAAAGACAAAATAGTTGTATATCTGTACTACCTTCAAGCCCCACAGACTCCCTCCTACCACATACTGAAAAAACAGAATCTGCTCAGTTTTTGGAGTGTGCCTAGGGATGGCATCCCTGACATTTTGTGTGTGCTCCTGAGACTGGTGATAGGTATGCCTGATACTGCTCTAACACACCCACACAACAGCATGGGATGGACTTATTCTTGGCAGTAGATTTGGGATCATTGCTGGGCTAGAATACACATACCAATTAGTGACTGACAGACATTAAAAATAAGGCATGCTGGGATACAATACATGATCCCAACAATAGACTTCCTGTCATACCACATGTTTATGGAGGCACGATTGTAGAATCAAGCATCAGATCCCATCACACAATATTGCTTGTGCACAGGGAGGCCAAGATCACTGTGACAGGGGGATGTCCTGAGGCGGCCAGGCACAAAGCTGGCCTGCCCACCTGTCTAGGAAAGTCTGTCCTGTCTCTCCTGCCATGACTTGATGTATAAAGAAAGATGTAATAATGCAAGATGCTGTCCATTTTATGCCCTGATGCCAAGGGAGTTATACATGGCTCTGACCTTTCCTATACCATGTCCCATGCCTTGCAGATGGCATCCAAAGTAAAAACAATGCCTCAGGCCTCCTCATACATGCCTGGGCCTCCTGCCGTCTTAGAGGTCCTTTCACTAGGGCCTCCAGCTTATGCCCCTTTCACTAGGACCTCCATCACTGAACTGTTGGGGCCAGCCTCTATGCAGTCCTTCAGGTCACACAGACCCTATTCTATGTGCCCCCGTGCACCCCTTCAAGCCTGCCTATGTAGACCCTACTCTGTACCATCCTGCACAGCCCTTCAGGTTGTCCCTGCAGACCGTGCTTTATGTGACCTACTACCCACTCTATGCCCCCTCACTGGGGCCCCACTCTGCCCCCTTGCTGGGGCCACCACTCAGTCCCCCTTCACTGGGGCCTCAGAGTCTTATACCCCAAGGGTGCCTGTAGATGTGCTTGTCCCCCCTTCCTGTCCCTACTGCCAGGTTACCCACCAGGTTGTGGGGGCTAAGCTTATACAGCACCCCATCCTCACCTTTCACTACAGAGGCAACTGGTATGGCATTTCCTAGGGACCACCCCACCAGAAGCAGCTCCACCCCACCATCCATCCCTAGCAGGGTGTAGTTTTGGGTCATGTCCCAGGACCAGGAACCTCCACCATCTCCATAGTTCCTGCCCTGTACTTCCAAGTTGTTATGTGAGCAGCAGCTCCAGGCAGGAAATGTTCCCCCTCTGGCTGCTTGTAGAAAACTGCTGGCCCTACTGCTCAAAGCCTGCTCTTATATATAGCAGTTGGTCCTACTTCCCAATCAGGTGGCCTCCTGCTTCCATGTGACTCCTGACTGAGAGTGCAGACACCTGCAGGCTGCTTTGTTGTTTATTCTAGCCCTTAAAGTGGCAGACACCAAAGGTCCCCTGCCACAGTCACCTCCCAGGCTCCCCCTGCATCAGCAGTCTTCACTCCCATGGCTGGGAGCCCTGTCATTTTGTTGATACTCTCAGCTTCAGGGGCATATCATGAGTTCTTGTAGCTGGGAGCTCCATCAGTGATGTCCTTTTCTTTCTCCAGACAAAGCCCTTTTCTTCCTCCATCCCCATTTCCTTCCTTGATTTCAGACCTTCTTGTAGCTGTAAACTTTGCTGGCGTCTCAACTTGCAGCCTTAACCCCAGGGTTTGAATTACACTTTGACTCTTGCGAGGGTCTACAAAAAAATGGGCTTCCCATCATGATGCCCTAATAAAATCAGAGACCACTCCAGGTTATGATTTTTAAATCTTACAGAGGGGCTCTCAGCTCTTGGTGGGGGGAGGAGGGGTCAGCCCCCCCCTCCGAGCTCCCCCATAATTCAAACCTTACTTAACCCCTTTTTCTCTCGCTGGGGCCATTAGCTCAAGGTCCACTGTTCTGGTCCCAGCTCCTGGGGCCCCTGCTCTGTCTCTGCCCTTCTCAGGTACAGCTTTGGCTATGGGCCCTCTGGCCCTATCTCTGGCCCTCTTAGGGCACCAGTGGGACCTTATTCTCCCCTAACAGGCCCAACACAAGCCACCATCTAGTTCATAAACAAAAAAATAATAATAAGTGTGCTAAATGTCCACTTAGCAAAAGAAATTCCCAACCTCTGGTAAAATACCAAAAAACCCCCAAAACAAATGGAAATTGAAAGTAGTGTTCTATCTAATGATAGTCTCTCTCCTTGTGCAGTAAAGCCTCAGCAATAGGCTGCCTTTTCCTGCTCAGTAGTCTCTCTCTGCATCCCTGCAGCTGAGTCACCACACACTGCCTCAGCTTCAGGAACTCCAAGCTGTGGCTTCTCTAGCCTTCTTCCACAGACACTGCCTCTGGTCCCACTCAGATACTCTTCCCTCCCCCTCTCTGATCCTTCTGTCAGTGTTTAAGTAGCCAGGTGTTCCTTCTCTCTCTGCCAGCTCAACCCTGAGCACCTATGAATGCGCTGTTAATCACTTAATCTATGAACTGTTATGCTGCCTGCTGTTCCATCTTTAAAGAGACTGGCCCTCCATTCCTACCCAGTATCTCTCTCTCTCTTCTTAGTCCTTCTAGCCTCTGCCCCTCCATCTCTCTCTTTCTCCTACATTCAGTTACAGCATAAAGGTTCCTTGTTACACACCATAAATTTAATGAATGCCTGGCCAGGTCACTACTTAAGATGTGACTGACCAGGTAATCACATCTTAAATGTAATGTGTGCCAGGGGCCATAATGTCACAATAAGTTTGATCTTATAGAGTGTGCAATATACCCTGATCTTGGATGCTCTCAAGTACACCTTTAAGACATACTCCTAGTGTGTATTCCTACTTTCAGAGATGCCCTTCCACTCCAAGCCCCTCTCTGCCATCCACTGTTTGACCACTGAGAACCAACTGTGCCAGGAACCAACTTTTTGGCTTAGGTCACATCAGCCTACCTATCTTACTCAGGTTTTGCCAGCTCCTAGCAGAGATGATTTTGCCAGTTAGAAGGAACATGATCCAGTCCAGTTATGTGTTCAGAAAAGAGAGATCCCCCTTCCTTGGAAGAGGCCTGCCTTTATGGCTGAATGTTCTTAAATCACAGTTGTCATTGATAATAAACATGTTATAAAAGATAACAAGAAGATTCATTATAAAAACAAGAGCAAGCATAAATCAGTAGCCATATGATGAGATAGAGACAGAGATATAAGAGCAAACAAAAGAAAATGTCAAAACAATAATCTGATTTTACCCTTTATCTTAAATACATGACTCTAATTTATACTCAGTCTGCTAGCTGGGGGCCCATAATGTTTTCCTATGCCCAAGAAAACTAGAGACAAAACTTGCTCTCCTGGCAAGGCTTAAGTATGGTTTCTTATCTGTCCATTTACACATATTACCCATTGGATTCTTGGGGAGCTCATACTATGCAGATCTTCCTGTCTCCTGGGGGGGGGGGGGGAAGAGAGAGAGAGAGAGAGAGAGAGAGAGAGAGAGAGAGACATTACCAGTCTAGAAGTCTCTTCTGATCTAATTGGCAGCGTACAGATATGAAAAAACTCAGCACTTTAAGCATGGTGCAACCCCACACCGAGCACAGTGCATGCACAAAACAGGCATCCTGTTAGTTTGACCCAGCTCACACAAGGTCTGTATAAATCATGCACTTCATCAGGTCTTTTTGGCATTTTTATCTAATAGCTGATTCAATCAGCTATTAGATAAAAGCACCAAAAATCCCTGCTGAAGCATGTGATCTATGCAGATGCTGGGGAGCCAGATCGAACTAACATACTTCCTCTTCCAGTAAAGTGTTGCTTTGGTTTTTTTTCATGTCGGTCAGCAGCCATAATGACAGGAGAATATTTGCATCCCTTCAAGTGTATCTAGAAGATACCGTCTCATACTTAATTACCCCATTGTAAGAAATGGCTTTCCTTGAATAGACAGGTGTTATTCTTACATCTTTAAAAAAGGGGCCTATAAATTCATCATTGTCTGGAAGGGCCTAGTTCTCATGCCTCAGAACATGTCCACAAGGGTCTGCTTAATGTAGCATCTAACACTCATGTTAGATGCTAATTCTCATCTATTGCTTCTTCTAAGTCTGACTAGGCAAATAATGTTTAAGTTGTGCACTGCCCCACTAAACAGTCTTGGCCAAAATATAAAAAGATATCAAAATTACAAATACCACAATTCATGTAGACATAATAATAATAAGGTCAAATACAGTTAATACAGTTCAAAATATTCTGGGGTTCAGGACAAGGTGGTTAACATACTGCAAGTCAACAGGCGTTGAAGGTTCTGATGGTCTCTCTCTGTGAAGATGATGAATATCCTCAAGCATTGGGTTCTCATCTATAGGAATATGGAAAATGAAACATTGTTGTAATGTTTCCTTTTGGATTGAATTTATAGCAAGGGTTCCTAATCACAATAGGACTGTTTTCATAGATGGATGACTACAACTATCCAGGAAGTCAGTTTTTGTTTCTTTACCTCTAAAAATTGCAAACAATTGGAACCAATTGTTTAACAGTACTCATCATGTGCAATACAGAATGTGTTTTCTCTTTCCTCTCACTGAATGGCAGTAGTATTCAACAGATAACTTTTTGAAATGTAACACTAAGGCCAAGGAAGATAAACTACTGCTCTTCAAATGCTAGGAACAATTTTCTGATAATACTGCAGCAAAACACTATGGTATAAAGGTGACCTTATGTGGTTCTTGTAAATGACAATCAATTACACTAAATCCTTTGCCAGGATGAAAGAATTTTTAGATTAATTTCAGCAAGCTGCTTGCAAATGATAGGAGAAAAGAAATTTGCCAAATCACACAGGGCTCTTACCTCCAGTATTTTACATTCCACATACATGGAAATCTGCAGGAAACAGGAAGAAAGATGTGCCAAACAGATCAGTGCAGTAAAACAAGCCTAAATGCTGCCATAATTTCTGAAGCCCCTACCCACTCATATGGTATATCTGTTCATGTCACATAATTATTCTTAATGATAATAAGATAGGCATGTTACATTAAAAAGGAACTTTGGGTTGAATCCAGACCCTGGCTTTTACAGGCAACCATGTTATCCAGTCCATTTTATGAACTGATCAGACACCACTTTCAAGCTGGTTAGATCAGCAGCCTTTACAAGCCATGGGCTGGAAGAGCCTGGCTCCAATTTAACATAAGCTGGGGGCCTTGGGTGAGGTACCAGCAGCAGGGGGCTTTGCCTGCACCCAGGTTGGGGCCAGGCAGCTGGGAGCTTTGCACTGTTAGGGTAGCTTGGTATATTTAATGCTTTGAAGTTGCACTTGCTTATAGAGTGGTGAGTTATAGTACTGTTTATATTTAGCCTTATTTTTATCATTGCTTAAGTTTTATATAGCCTTATTTACTATTTTTTTTATTACCTGGCCTTGAGTTGTTTTTGTAGAGCTCATAATGTTATATCTTTTCTTTTTTTTTAAATCACTGTGAGAAGTTCTTTTAACATAACATAGCAATGGCCTTGTTACCAGCTCAAATTAACTGAACTTGGCACTAACCAGATGAATCAGAGGGATGAAATAATTGGATATGTTAATGAAATGTGATAAGGGAGACCAATGGACAATGCCCAAAGTAAGACACCAGAAAAAGGCCAAATTAAGAGGTGTGCTCGTGATGGGTCTGTTGAACAAAGGAATATGTTGACAGGATAAAAGACTAGACAGTATGCTGACCGCAGGGAGACCAATACAAAAGCAAAGAGTCATTGAAGGAGTGAAGTTGAAGAAAAGCATAAAAGGGGGCAGCAAGAAAGTTAGGCATTGTTGTCATCATCATAAATCCAGTCTTCAATACCTGTCTGAACCATCCCAGCCAACAACGGTACTCTTTGCTTCCAGGAACTGAGGGGCTGTCTTTTCTGTTGAGCAAAATAACATCTGGGATTGGGTGAGATTATTGTACTGAATGATTTCCTCTCTCTGAATATAGAAACTGCTAAGATAGTATTTGTTATGCATAATAAAGTTAGACTTTGATTTTAGGACATGGAGTTGTCTGTGTTCATATTTCACATTCCATTTAAAGGTTAATTGTGCATTAAGGATCCCTTAGCACTATCTGGGAGACATTGGTGCTAACAGGTGGTGAAGAATGCAGTCAGTAAATGAGGATTAACCCTTTCATGAATGTAGAGCTGTTGGAAATAGGAGTGGTATTCAGTCTCATGAGGAGACAGGTTTATTGTTGAAAGGATCACAACCTTTGCAGATTAAGGCACTGAGAAAATATTATTGTTGTTTGTCCCGTGGGCATGCTTCTGAAAGAGAGAGAGAGTTTCATTGTGGAATTAAGAGGGATAGTTGCCTTCTGTACAATGACAACACCCAATATATGCCCAAAAGAGAAGGAGGAGCAGGAGAGTTTGTTGTTTCAGTGAGTGAAGTGGAAGATACTTGATCCATGAAAGCCTGGGGCTTTTCACAGAGTGGATGGACTAAAAGATGCATGTAAGGCATACATGTTGTATATTACTGGTGGTAAGCCTCGACCAGGAAAACACAGAAAAGCAGCAGCCAGGTAGGCTCTTTGGATGGCTGCTGAGGGAGCACAGGGTATAGCAATTCAGTCCCAAGAGGAGGTACAGGCTTTGCGGAAGAGAGACAAATTAAGGAACAAAGGCAACAGTGGAAGAGAAAGATGAATTAAGGAATGAATGTAAGAGATTGGCAGTTTAAAGAGAATCTGGATGCTGATCACCCCTGGGTTAGGTTGTTTCACCACCCTCCATTCCTACTGGAAAGTCTTTTCAATAATTTACTTCTCTTCCAATTAAAAAAAGCTCTTCTAATTTCCACCTTAATTTTTTTCCATGTCCAGTTTATATCCATTTGGTCTTGTGCCAGCACTGTCATTTAGCTCACAAACGTTCTCTCTCAGGTTACTATTTTGATCTAATTGAAGGGATTGATTGTACATCTCCTCTCATCCTTTATTTTACTAAGTTAAACAAGCCCATATCTCATCATTACCTTGTGGAATCCCATCAATATTTCTCTAGCTCCACTGGAAGTGCTTTGCCCGATACAGCCTAGGATTTTATTTGCTTTTTAAGGCTACATCACACTGAAGGCTCTTAGTCATCCTATGATCAGTTAACACATACAGGCCTGTCTTTCTTCTCCTGTGTTGCCAACCAATGAGCATCCTGAAAATAACATATATGCTCATTAGTCTTTAAGATCATGACCTGTGTACTATGAAATCTCATTCCTTTTTTATTTTAATTCAATCTTCAATTATTCCTATTTGGTATTCCAATCCTCTGTAATAGTAGCAGGCAACTTTCAGGAAGGGACCTTGACAGATCATCAAGTCCGACCCCCTGCCATGGCAGGAAAGAGCACTGGGGTCAAACAACCCCAGCAAGGTGTTCATCTAGCCTCCTCTTAAAGACCCCCAGGGTAGGAGCCAGCACCACTTCCCTTGGAAGTTGGTTCCAGATCCTAGCCACTCTGACAGTGAAGTAGTGCCTCCTGATGTCTAGTCTGAATACCCTCTGCCAGCTTGTGACCATTATTTCTAGTCACTCCTGGTAGTGCTCGGGGGAACAGGGACTCCCCCAATGTCTGCTGGTCCCCTCTGACTAGTTTGTAACAGGCCACTAGATCCCCCCTCAGGCTTCTCTTGTGGAGGCAGAACAAGTTCAGGTCCCTTAGCCTCTCCCCGTAGGGCCTGCCCTGCTGCCACCTGATCATGCAGGTGGCCCTCCTCGGGACCCTCTCAATGCTGTCCACATCCCTCCTGAAGTGCGGAGCCCAGAACTGGATGCACTAGTCCAACTGCAGCCTGACCAGTGCAGCATAGAGGGGAGGATCGCCTCCTTGGACCTGCTCAAGATGCATCTGTGGATGCATGACAAGGTGTGGTTGGCCTTCCTGACCGCGTCCCCACACTGTCAGCCCATGTTCATTTTGGCATCAATAATGATTCCAAGATCCTTTTCTGCCTCTGCACTGATGAGAAGGGAGTTCCCCAGCCTGTAGGTATGTTGCTGATTCTTCCTCCCCAGGTGCAGCACCTTGCACTTGTCAGTGTTGAAACCCATCCTGTTCTCATCCGCCCACCCCTGTAACCTGTCTAGGTCCAATTGCAGCCTATTTCTCCCTTTTAGCGTGCCCACATCCCCCCACATCTTAGTGTCATCAGCAAATTTGAAAATGGTGCTTTTTACCCTCTCGTCCAAGTCACTGATGAAGATGTTGAACAGTGCGGGTCCAAGGACCGAGCCCTGGGGGACCCCACTGCCCACATCCCTCCAGGTCGAAAATGACCCCTCCACAACCACTCTGAGTGCGGCCCTCCAGCCAGTTAGCGACCCATTTGACTGTGTAGGTGTCAACACCACAGTCCCCAAGTTTTTTAATGAAAATGGGGTGAGAGACAGTGTCGAAGGCTTTCCTGAAGTCCAGAAAGACTACGTCCACTGCTACCCCTGCATCTAAGGATTTTGTGACCAGGTCATAGAAGGCCACCAGGTTGGTCTGACAGGACCTGCCTCTAATGAACCCGTGTTGATTGCCCCTAAGCATAATCTCCCCTGCTGGCCCCTCGTGGACGTGCACCAGGATAAGTCTCTCAAAAAGCTTACCCAGGATCAATGTATGATTAACTGGCCTATAGTTCCCTGGGTCTTCCTTCCTCTCTTTTTTGAAAATGGGGACCACATTGGCCCTTTTCCAGTCCTCTGGCACCACACCAGAGCACCACGAGTGCTCATAAAGCCATGCCAGGGGTCTCGCAATGACCTCTGCTAATTACCTCAGCACTCTGGGGTGGAGATCGTCAGGACCAGCTGATTTAAATACGTCCAGTCCCTCCAGAAGTTCCCTGACTAGATCCTCACTGACCCTGGGCCTGGGTGCACCTCCCCTGGGGCCTGAGGGGGTCCTGGCGGATGGGCTGATCTGGTCCCTGTTGAGGAAAATGGAGGCAAAGAAATCGTTAAATAGGCTAGCCTTGTCGTCTGGTGTGACAACCAGATTTCCTAGCATGTCTTGCAGAGGCCCCAGGTTACCGGGTACCTTCTTTTTCCCCCCTATGTATTTAAAAAAGGACTTCTTGTTGTCCTTAATCCAGGTAGCTACTCCCAGTTCCATCTCCGCCTTTGCCTTCCTGACTGCCCCCCTGCAGCCCCGAACTACCGTGGTATAGTCTTCCCTGGTGATGGCCCCTCCCTTCCATTGGGTGTACGCCTCCCTTTTAGCCAGGAGGCATTCCCGTATGCTTTTGGTGAGCCATGGGGGCTCTTGCACCCTCTTGCCCCCTTTGACCTTTGTTGGGATTACCTCCCTTTGGGCATGGAGGATCGTCTCCTTAAGGATCGACCACTCCTCTTGGACACCCGACTCCCCTCCCCTCCAGGACCTCATTACTTCCCCAACTATTCTTCTTACCTCATTGAAATCCGCCCTCCTGAAGTCCAGGGCTGCTGCCTTGCTGCTGGCTTTTGCCACCTTGCGCTGGATGGTGAATTCCAGCAGGCGATGATCGCTGTCGCCCAGGTGGTCAAGCACCTGCAGCCCCACCACGAGGTCATCGCCTGTGGCCAGCACCAGATCCAACAAGGCGTTTCCCCTGGTGGGGCTGTGCACCTCTTGAGTTAGATGGAGGTCCTGTATCTCGGCTAGGAACCTACGTGAGCTGTCAGACCTGGCTGACTGCTCTTCCCAGCAGATGTCTGGAAAGTTCAGGTCACCCATGATGACCACATCTTTTGACTTAACTACCTCTGTGAGCTGACTTAAGAATTCCCGGTCTAGCTCTTCCCCTTGGTTGGGTGGTCCCCACTTTTAAGTTCCTTTCCCCTCGACTCCCTTGTATTCTAACCCAGAGCACTTCAGTGTGCCCCTCATCTGACCTTGTGCTACTCGTTGAGGATGTGTATTTCTCCTTGATGTAGAGCACCACACCCCCACCTTTCCTCCCTGTCCTGTCCCTCCTATACAGCTTATAGCCCTTGATATTCACCACCCAGTCGTGCGTTGGGTCCCACCATGTTTCTGTGAGCCCCACTATGTCTGGCTTGGTGTCAGCCAGCAGGAGGGCAAGTTCCTCCTGCTTGTTCCCCATACTACGAGCATTTGTGTAGAGGCATTTGAGGCCTCCTGAAGATGTGTGCACTGGCCTCCTAATCTCAGTACTACCCGGGCCCGTTTCTTACCTGGGTATTTGTTCTGCTCATCGTCAGTTTAGGCTGGGCTGTCCTTGTGGGTGTCTCTTGGTTTTTTGGTTCAAGGCTTCCTCCACCCTCATCTTCCCTGTCCCCTGACAAGCCTAGTTTAAAGCCCGCCGGAGGAGATCCGCCAACCTAGAAGAGAACACACGCTTACCTTTGGGGGAAAGGTGAAGCCCATCCCACCCAATCATTTCTCTCGTCGTGATGCAGCTTTTTGTCCAATATTAATGTATGCTGTTGCTTAAGAAAGCATATGCTTCCAAATGAGTTAGTCCCTATAGTCCCAGCATGCTCTGTCTTCTGTCGAATACAATATAATTACGTTAGTATCGAATACACATAAGTTTTATTGATTACCAGATGCGGCCCACCAAGCCATTCTATCTGGCCCACGAGGCCCCTAAAAATTTAGAAAATTCATATTTGTCTGCCTCTGGCTGCCTGTCATGCGGCCCTCCACCCGAGGGCCGCATGGCCTGCCTAAACTCAGTAAGTGGCCCTCCACCCGAAATAATTGCCTGCCCCGGATGAGACTGTAGCAAAAAGTTTAACACAAGGTCTAGCCTTGGAACACAAGAGGAACTTTGCTACTGCATTCAGCTACACTGTTAGACATGGTATAGCAAGTGCTCATCCCAGGAGTGGCCACAATGTTCCTTGGTGACCTCTCAGTCAACTTGGCTCCCCTTAGAGCCTCTCTCACCCACCATGCCTTGATGTTGTTATTTATAAAAGGGAGGCTGCCACAGGTCTTCCCAAGCCTGGTCTTACTCTTAAGACCACAGGTGCTCATGGTCATTGCCTTAAGGGCTATTTTCTTGGGCTCCAGCCTCTCCAATACCCACTCCCAAGCCTTGCAGGTGATCTGCTGACATATGCCCTTCATGGACTACGGGGTCCCAGACCCTAAACCCTAGAGTAGTCCCCTCTGAGCACCGGACCCTCTTGGTCCCCTCCTCAGGCACAGACTCTCTTCCTATGCCCTAGTCCCCCTTGGGAACGATACCCTCCTGGTCCCCTCCCAAGCACTGGACTGTTTTATGTGCCTAGTCCCCACCTGGGCACCAGATTCTTCTGGCCCCCCAGGCACTGGACCTTCTCCTAGTCCTTTTTGGGTTCTCTCTCTCTTTCTGTGGGCCTCAGGCCCATCTCTTCCAAGGCCTGCCCTGCCCCCTTACTCTACCCCTCAATGGGCTCTGGCTCTCTGCCTCTGGGCCCCATAGCCTTCATCCTTCTGTCCCCTGCTCTGTCTCTCTCATTGGACCAGTTAGGACCTCCATGCCTCACCTTCTGTCCCTTCCTCAACCACCAGTCATTTTTCATCACTAGCCTTCTCGGGCGCTGGGTTTTGGCCCCTCTGTTCCCAGCCCTATCTCCTCTAAGGTCTGCTCAGCTTCCCTTGAGTATTGGGCTCTGCTTACCCAGCTTTGCTGTTATCAAGAGCCCTGCTGTAAGGAGCACTCTGCTTGTGGCACTCAGGAAATGTGTCTGACCAGCTCTGGCCCTAGGCTTATATGCCTTAAGCCTGGCCTCCTTCCAGTCAGCTGGCTACCTAATCAGCTCCCCTCAACACTTGCAGGCTGCTCCCCAGGCAAGCTCTCCTCCTTAAGAGACAGGTGTGCATCAAATACCCTGTTACACATGGATTTAAGTGAAGATATGTACAAAATATTAACTACAGGCTTCAACCTGGAAGGGTGTGGGCAGTGGGGTCCCGCAGGGCTCGGTCCTTGGACCGATACTCTTTAATGTCTTCATCAGTGACTTGGACGAGGGAGTCAAATGTACTCTGTCCAAGTTTGCAGATGACACAAAGCTATGGGGAGAAGTGGACACGCCGGAGGGCAGGGAACAGCTGCAAGCAGACCTGGACAGGTTAGACAAGTGGGCAGAAAACAACAGAATGCAGTTCAACAAGGAGAAATGCAAAGTGCTGCACCTAGGGAGGAAAAATGTCCAGCACACCTACAGCCTAGGGAATGACCTGCTGGGTGGCACGGAAGTGGAAAGGGATCTTGGAGTCCTAGTGGACTCCAAGATGAACATGAGTTGGCAGTGTGACGAAGCCATCAGAAAAGCCAATGGCACTTTATTGTGCATCAGCAGATGCATGACGAATAGGTCCAAGGAGGTGATACTTCCCCTCTATCGGGCACTGGTCAGACCGCAGTTGGAGTACTGCGTGCGATTCTGGGCGCCGCAATTCAAGAGGGATGCGGATAACCTGGAGAGGGTCCAGAGAAGGGCCACTCGTATGGTCAAAGGCCTGCAGACCAAGCCCTACGAGGAGAGACTAGAGAAACTGGACCTTTTCAGCCTCCGCAAGAGAAAGTTGAGAGGCAACCTTGTGGCTGCCTTTAAGTTCATCACAGGGGCACAGAAGGGAATTGGTGAGTATTTATTCACCAAGGTGCCCCCGGGGGTTACAAGAAATAATGGCCACAAGCTAGCAGAGAGCAGATTTAGATTAGACATTAGGAAGAACTTCTTCACAGTTCGAGTGGCCAAGGTCTGGAACGGGCTCCCAAGGGAGGTGGTGCTCTCCCCTACCCTGGGGGTCTTCAAGAGGAGGTTAGATAAGCATCTAGCTGGGGTCATCTAGACCCAGCACTCTTTCCTGCCTATGCAGGGGGTCGGACTCGATGGTCTATTGAGGTCCCTTCCTACCCTAACATCTATGAATCTATGAATCTCCAAGTTTACCTCGCTTTATGCAGGTTCTGTATGTGTGCATTTGCTGTTATGCAATGACCCTTTTTATACCAAAAATTTGTTATATGCGAGTGTAACAAGGGGCCTTCTCGGGGCCCACCTACCAATTGCCCCGCCCACCTGTTCTGGGGCAACCGCCTGCCTTCTCTCCTGCCACGTCTTGTTGTTATCTAATTAAGATGTTAATTAGGTGGGAGGCTGCCCATTTCTTGCCCCGATGCCAAGGGACACTATCTGTGGCTCTGTTCCTCCCCTACACTGAAGCCCAAGCCTTGCAAATGGCATCCAGAGTTGTTCATCTCACCAGCCCCACACTGGGCCCCAGAATCCTCCAGTCTACACCCTTACTGGATCCCTCCACTCGGGCGGTCCACCTTCCGGTCCCGGCCCCAGCATTGACCAGTCGGGGGATCCCAAGCCAGGCTTCTGATTCTATCGCTCCACTCTCACTTCTGGGTCCACCTTCTGAACTCCTGGGTAGTGGGTAACCCAGCCAGTTGTGGGATCTGGGGTTATTAAGGTGCCCCAACCCACCCTTCACCGGGGTGGTAACTGGCCGGGTATTTCCTGGGGGCTCCCATGCCACTGAGAGCTCCACCAGGCCACCCACTCCTGGCAGGGTGCAGTTTTAGGTCATGATCAGGACCAGGAGCCTCCAAACCATCCCCTACAGCTCCTGCACTTACCTCCAGGTTGTTCCATGCAGCCTTGCAGACAGGCAATGTTACTGCGTGGCCTGCCAGCAGCAAAATGCTCTGTTTATATAGGCGGCCAAAGATCTAAAATGGCAGTTGCAATCAAGCACCTGCTGGCTGCTTGGCCGGGCCCTTAAAGTGGCAGGCACAAACAGTACCCTGCCACAGCGAGGTAAACTCACTCTTATGCGATCGGTGTGGGAAAGCTCAGTCAGCTGCTTTGTGTGGTGCATTGTGGGAGTGACGCACACCACAATATAGTCTCCTGCGTGGATCTATGCTCACTGTCTGCAACACGTGTTTCTATAGTTGCCATCCCCACCATCTAAACTTTCACCAGCATTGTGTGCTTGTGTGTGCTATCTGCTGTTGGTGAATACCAAAATTGTCTTGTAAAAGTGGTAGAAATGGGTCAGTACCACTGAGTTCTTTGAACATATCCCTATTTGTTATGTTGTAAAGTGGGTTCCCTTTATGCAAATTTGAGTTTTGTGCTGTTTTCCAGGAATACATGTACAGCATAAAGCGAGGGAAACTTATATTATCCAACATACAATATATAAAGCAACCAAACTAAAATGCTTTGGAAGAAAAGGTTTTACCTGTTTTATGAATTTTATCTTCAACTCAAAAATATATATTTAGGTTGCAGCTACAACATAAGGAACAATAACAATTAGTTAAATACTGACCATTACTCAGCCCAAATAGAAGAATAGGACGGTGTTTAGAAGGTATCTAAAATCTGCACTACACAGCTCTTTTATCAGGGATTCTGTATCTGAGAGTCCAGGAGATGGAGGAGGAACAGGAATGATGCTGATGTATCTATGACTATGCCTATCTATCCACTACCCTCTCCCAGGAAGGAAGAACATAATAGGCCAGCATGTTACTGCAGCCCTGAAACTACAGTGACAGCTCCATAACATTAGAGAGAGGATTTTTTTCCAAAAGCTCCTAGCAAGAATTCCAGCAAACAACCCAATCATTTAAGCTAGCTGCTGGGTACCTATACTTGGCCCTACGTTGTAGCAGCTTACTCAGTTTAATTCATTTCCTGCTTAACTGCATCCCTTATTTATTCTTGTTGGCAGTGAAATTCAGTCACGGAAACAGGCTGAGTTGAACCTGACCATTTCTGAGCTTCAAGATCCATAAGCAGATTGCAACAAAGAATTTGCCAGCCTCCTACAAAATGAACTTGGAAGAGCTTTCACAGATCCACCTATGATGATGTAAACTGATGGCTCTAACATCTTCCTGTCCAGCAGATATCAGAAAAGGCAACGTGCAACAGAAATTCAACTATTTGTACTCTTTGTACTGTGCTTAATGGCACTGAGCCAAAATAAAGTGCTCACATTTAGCCAACCAAAAGACCCTGTGAATTAATTATATTAATTGGAACTGAAGCTAAGTGTTCACAGAACATCACAGCCAGGAACATAGTCTTGATGAAATGGAATTGTTTTTCTTGCCACTTCTTGTGCAGATTACAGTGTAGCAAGGAATGATTTGACTGCTGTAGGAAGAACTGTCTTTTAAAAAGAGTGAGAAAACAGAAATATTTATTAGTAGTTCAATACCACCATAATATTCCATCCATTCCTAGCCTCCTCCTCATAACTTCTTGTATACAGAACTTTAATCCTAGGATGTCCGTCACATTTTGGTGTTTTGGTCAAATACCTGCTGTGGCTGTAAATTTCTCTTGGCTATCCTCAGTATCAGCTATCCTCAATTGCAGTTTTGCGTAGACATGTACACATTTTAAAAACTATTTCAGTACCATAAGTTAGATATTCTCTCTCACCATCCAAGATATTTTCTGTCCAAAGATACTGTTGCCCCTTTAACCCAAGCAGTTAACCAGAAGTAACTGCCTTCTAGAACTGTTCCTCTTGGGAAAAAATATGGATCATAGAATCAAAGGAAGTTTGGGTTGAAAAGGACCTCAGGAGGTCATCTAGTCCAACCCCCCGCTCAAAGCAGGACCAGCCCCAACTAGGTTATCCCTGCCAAAGCTTTGTCTAGCCAGGTTTTGAAAACCTCCAAGGATGGAGCTTCCACCAACTCTCTGGGTAACTTGTTCCAGTATTTTACTACCCTCCTAGTAAGACAGTTCTTCCTAATATCTAACCTAAACTTCCCTTGCTGCAACTTGAGACCATTGCTCCTTGTTCTGTCATCTGCCACCACTTAGAACAGTCTAGCTCCATCCTCTTTGGAACCCCCCTTCAGGTAGTTGAAGGCTGTTATTAAATCCCCACTCAGTCTTCTCTTCTCTAAACTAAATAAGCCCAGTTCCCTCAGTCTTTCCGCATAAGTCATGTCCCCCAGCCTCCTCACCATTTTTGTTGCCCTCTGCTGGACTCTCTCCAATTTGTCCACATCATTTCCGTAGTTGTGGGGCCCAAAACTGAACACAGTACTCCACATGTGGTCTCACCAGTGCTGAATAGAGGGGAATAATCACTTCCCTCGATCTATTACCAACACATATATCAATGCACCCCAGTATGCCATTAGCCTGCTTGACAACCAGGGCACACTGCTGGCTCATATTCAGCTTAATGTCCACTGTAACCCCCCGGTCCTTTTCTGCAGAGCTGCTACCCAGCCAGTCAGGCCCCAGCCTGTACTGATGCATGGGATTGTTTTGTCCTAAGTGCAGGACTTTGCATTTGTCCTTGTTGAACCCTCATGAGATTTCTTTTGGCCCAATCCTTCAATTTGTCTAAAGTCACTCAGAATCCTAGCCCTACCCGCCAGCGTATCTATTACTCCCCTCAGCTTGGTGTCATCTGCAAACTTGCCATGGGTGCCCTCTATGCCATCTTCCAGGTCGTTGATGAAGACATTGAACAAAACTGGCCCCAGGATTGAACCTTGGGGCACTCCACCTGATACCAGCTGCCAACTAGACATCGAGCCATTGATTACTACTCTCTGAGCCCGGTGTTCCAGCCAATTTTTCTATCTACCTTACAGTCCATTCATCCAACCCATACTTCCTTAGCTTCCCTGTGAGAATACTGTGGGAGACCATATCTAAAGCCTTGCTGAAATCAAGGTACACCACATCCACTGGTCTCCCTGCATCCACAGAGCCAGTCACCTTGTCATAGAAAGCAATCAGCTTGGTCAGGTATGACTTGCCCTGGGTGAATCCATGCTGACTGTTCCTAATCACCTTGTTCTCCTTTAAGTGCTGAGAAATGGATTCCTTGAGGATCTGCTCAATGATTTTTCCAGGGCCTGAGGTGAGGATGACTAGTCTGTAATTCCCAGTATCCTCCTTCTTAATGATAGGCACTATTTTTGCCCTTTTTCAATCATCTGGGACTTCTTCCAGTCACCACGAGTTTTCAAAGATGATGGCCAATGGCTCTGCAAACACATCAGCCAACTCCCTCAGCACCCTTGGGTGCATCCCATCTGGCCCCATGGACTTGTACACATCCAGCTTTTCTAAGCAGTCCCTAACCTATTCTTTCACCACTGAGGGCTGCTCACCTCCTCCCCAAACTGTGCTGCCAGGTGCATTAATCTGGGAGCTGATCTTGCCTGTAAAGGCTGAGCCAAAGAAGGCATTGAATGCTTCAGCCTTTTCTGCATCCTTTATCATAAGGTTGCCCCCACATTCAGTAAGGACCATACTTTCCTTGATCCTCCTCTTGCTACTGACATACTTGTAGAAACCCTTCTTGTTACCCTTCACATCCCTTGCTAGCTGCAACTCCAACTGCGTTTTGGCCTTCCTGACTTCAGCCCTGCATGCCCAAGCAATGCTCTTCTATTCTTCCCTAGCTATTTGTCCAAGTTTCCACTTTTTATAAGCTTCCTTCTTGTGATATAGTTTACTGAAGAGTTTCCTGCTAAGCCAAGCTGGTCTTCTGCCATTCTTGCTAGTTTTCCTGCGCATCTGGATGCTTTGTTCCTGCACTCTCAGCAAGGCTTCTTTCAAGTGCAACCAGCTCTCCTGGACTCCTCTCCCCCTCAGTCTAGCTTCCCAGGGAATCCTACCCATGCGTTCCCTGAGTGAGTCGAAGTTTGCTTTTTTGAAGTCCAGGGTCCTTACTCTGCTGCTCTCCATCCTTCCTTTCTTCAGGATCCTGAACTCAATCATCTTGTGGTCACTGCTACCTGACTTGCCATCCACTACTACGTTCCCCACCAATCCTTCCCTGTTTGTGAGCAGCATGTCAAGAAAAGCATGACCCCTAGTTGTCCACTCCAGGACTTGCACCAGGAAGTTGTCCCCAGTACTCTCCAAAACTTCCTAGATTCCCTGCACACTGCTGTATTGATCTCTCTGCCGATGTCAGGGTGATTGAAGTCCCCCATGAGAGCCAAGGCCTGTGATCGGGAAACTTGCACTGGCTGTTTAAAGAAAGCCTCATCCACCACTTCCTCCTGGTCTGGCGGTCTACAGCACTCACCCACTGTGACATCACCTTTGTTGCTCTCCCCTCTGACCCTCACCCAGAGACTCTCAACAGGCCATTCTCTAGCATCATACTGGAGATCTGAGCAATCATCTGGCTCTTTTAGATAAAGTGCAACTCCTCCTCCTCTTCTCCCCTACCTGTCCTGCCTGGACAGTTTGTACCCATCCATGACAGTGCTCCAGGCACGTGAGCTATCCTACCACATCTCTGTTATTCCAGTCACGTCATAGTTCTGTGACTGTTCAAGGACTTCTAATTCTGCCTGCTTGTTTCCCAGGCTCCATGCATTTGTGTACAGGCACCTGAAGTAAGTAGTTAATTGCCCTGATTTCACAGGAAGTATGAAAACACTTCCTTTCTTGCTCTCTCCTGCTTGCTCTTCCTCCAGGTCTCCCACTTCCCCTCTTACATCAGGGCTTTGGCCTCCATCCCCTGGTGAACCTAGTTTAAAGCCCTCCTCACTAGGTTAGTGAGCCTGTCTGAAAAGATGCTTTTCCCTCTCTTCATCAAGTGGATCCCATTTCTTCCCAGCAATCCTTCTTCTTGGAAGAACATCCCATGGTTGAAGAAGCCAAATCCCTGCTGGTGATACCACCTGTGCAGCCAGGTGTTTATCTGCAAGATGCACCTGCTGCTGCCTGGGCCTTTCCCTTAACCAGAAGGATAGATGAGAATACAACCTGAGCCCTGGACCCCCTCACCCTTCCACCCAGAGCCCTGTAGTCACTCCTGATATGCTCAGGGTCTCCCCTGGCAGTACCATCGGTGCTCACATGGATGAGCAGCATGGGGTAATAGTCAGAGGATCAAATGAGCCTCAGTAGGCCCTCTATGACTTCTCAGTTTGGGGCTCCAGGCAAACAGCAGACCTCCTGAGACAACAGATCAGGTCAGCAGATAGCTCCCTCCATCCCCTGCAGAAGGTACTCTCCAACCAGCACTACCTGTTGCTTCCTGTTGGTGGCGGTCATCTTGATCCTTTCCACCTTAGTGAGGTGTGGCCTGTCTTCCTCCACCACTGGAACGTGCTGCTCCCTCTGCTGTTCGGGCTGCATATCTGTTCTCCAGATGAATGACTGCAGGTGGAGGTGAAGATTTCTGCTTGCTGCCAGAAGTCACAAGCCTCCAGCTTCCACCCTCTTGGGTATCCATGTCCTCTCTCTTCTCTAGTGCTGCATCTGGCATTTCTTCCACCACAGTCTCCTCCAGCATCAAATTGATGAACGCCTCATGGCAAAGGATGCTTTGGAGCCTTGCAACCTCCTCCTGTAGTTCTCTTGCCTGTTCCCTGAGAGACACCACCTGGAGCATCTCTCACACTTCCGGAACTCCCCAACCTGGCCATCACTGGAAGGAACCTGTAAGCTGCAGCCCCCACAGTGCCAAACCTGGACCTGGGTAGAAGTGTCAATGGTGAGTGGTCCTGCCTGGACAGAAGCCTCACAGGTACAAGCAGAGGCAGTGGCAGTGGTTCTGACATTGCGATGTCCTCCAGCCATGTCCTTGGGCCTCTTAATCTGCCTTCTCTCTCTTACTGCTCTTCTTCCAAGCAGACCGTCCCTAGCAAACTCGCCTGGGACTGGCCTGTTTATTTCTTGTTGGCCCCAGAGGGTTCCTTTTTTTCTTCTGCTTCCTCATGTCAAGCTGAAAGACTTGCCCCTCAAAAAAGCAGGGAAGGGCCCATGAACTGGCCTCGGAACTGGCCTGAGAACTGCCTGAAAACTGCTTACCCTGTTTGCAGCCTCCGTTCATTGGATGTTTGGAGTCAGATATTTCTTTGGTGTAGTCCTTTGTCTAGAAAGAAGGTACAAAGTACTGTTACCCTAAATATAAAAAGCAAACAGTAGGCATAATCCAAGTCTGATGGTCAGTTCTATGCTTAAGAAGTTCTGATTCTTTGTTTACATCTCACTGGATTTTCTCCATTTTCTGCCTCAATCCCACACATTTGCCAAACAATTCCTACCCCTTCCACTTGCGATCAGGGAACCCCTCATGACTTAACTTCTGATGAGGCCTTCCCATGTAAGCTACTGGCGAGGTAGAAGAAGTGTTATCACATTTAATGAATAGGTTTGATTACTTCTTCCATTGGGTTTGAAAGAAGGATGCTTAACATACCCAATAGTTTTGGCCAAATCTGTGATTGCCCATACACCAGACACTTGACAACAGCCATTAACACCTTCCAACACCGTATTTTAGCCAGATTTCTTATAAACTGTTATGATTCAATTTAATCGAAAAGTATCCCTTTACTTGAATTTAATCACAGGGTATCTTCTTTTATTTGAAGACTAATCCCCCTGTAAATAGGGAAAGAGTGAACAAGTTAGTGTAGTTCAATCCTTCAGGTGAAACTTTATATGCTGGTAGTAATGAATAATTCATTCTGCTCCCACTGTACCAAAATCCAGCTATGATTATTTAGATAGGTACAGTATTTTGATGTGACTTAAAGTGAAGCTGCCTTGTAAAATTGTGCATGTATGTCCCAAGAATTAGTAAAATACTGGGTTCAAGAACAAAAAGTCACTTTAAGACAAATGATTTTCTGTCTGTTTAGATTATTCGGCTGCTTGCAGATGTTAAAAGAAACAAAAAAAAATGTGCTTTACTGGAAGAAGCAGTGCATTACTTTGACCCAGCTCCACTAAATCTGTATAGATCGGGTGCTTCAGCAGGGCTTTTTGGCATTTTTATCTAAAGCTGATTCAGTCAGCTATTAGATAAAAGCACCAAAACCCCCCCACTAAAGTACCTGATCTACACAGATTTTGGGTGAACTAGGTCCAACTAATGCACTGCCTCTTCTGGGCACGTGCTGGGCTCAGTGCAGAAGTATGCCAAGTTTAAAGTAAGGCTCTGTTTTTGGGGTTTTTTTAACATCTACAAGCAATCTATATGGCTTAAAACTGCCTAGGAATTTACAATTAATCCAGATTTACAATTAAACCATTCCTTTCTTCTTTCATCAAATTATCTTTCATTAAGTTAATTTTCATTATGGTTTTCTTAAACTTTCTAGTTTAATTATTATTATCAGTTTAAATAGTGTGGATCTGATCCAATTTCTCTTTCTCATTATGGGCCTTATCCTGATACACGATAAATGGTGGCTTAGGGGGTCAGCTCAATATCTACCAGTATTTTTCTCATAGTTATATGTGTTCAGTTCTTCACATGATCAGGCTCTGTTAATTTCATCCTGCGAGACCATAAAACGGTCTTTTACAATAATAAAACTTCCTTATGCTTTATACAATTATCCTGCAAAAGCTACTAAAGTCTTTGCTTGTATAGATCAGGGGTCCCTACTTCTTTGTACTTAGCCAGACTACACAGTGACATCTTCTACCAAGCTTGCTGAAGAAAAGTATCATCCCAAGGGACTCATCTGCAACCCTCTAGCTAACACACACAGCTCCATATATGCAACACAACTGTACAAGAGAACTTTAGAAAAACTGAGAAACCATCTTCTTCACCTAACCTACTCTAAACAGTATCAACTTAAGGAGGAGATACTAATACTACTAAGGTAAGAATTATTAACCTGGAGACATACCTGACTACTATGCAGCAGACCCAAACATACTATCAAAAACACCCAATGACAGCCATCCAACATAAGAAAAAGTGTAATTTGCTATCACAAAAGGAGTTGTGTCATGGAACATGCACCAACAACACCAGAGGGAATCAAACAGGTATTCTGGGTGCTGCTGTCTTATCACAACACACCCTATCCCATTCTGAAATGTCTGTTCTCTAAGGGCCTAAACTTCTGCCCAGAGAAAAAAAAAATCCTGACCAGATATTAATGTGTAGAATTAGAAGAAGTCTTCCTCAGACTTTGCCTGAAAGAATACTTCCACAACCAGGACACAACCACCTCTAACAACCCTCCTGCCATAACCAGCGTATGTAACAACACAGTGGAGTACTACATAGTACTACGGGCTTTAAACTAGGCTCGTCGGGGGGAGGGGAGTACGAGGGCAGGGGAAGCTGTGGACCACCAAACCATGTGGCACCCACAAGGACAGCCCAGCCTGAAGAAGGAGAACATTGGAAACCTGAAAGCCATGGGGAGACCAGCACTACAGAACAGGTAAGAAACAAGAAGGTAAGAAACAATGGGCCCCTTGGGACTCGGAGCGGGGGGGCAGCAAAGGCACCAGTTGCAGGGCTCAAGTGCCTATATACTAATGCTAGGAGCATGGGGAACAAGCAGGATGAACTAGCGCTCCTGCTTGCACTAAACACCTATGACTTAGTGGAGCTAACAGAAACCTGGTGGGATTCATCCCATGACTGGGCGGTACATATTGAGGGCTATAGATTGTACAGAAAGGACAGGTTGGGGAAGAAAGCGGGGGGGGGGTTGCACTTTATGTCAGTGAGCAATATACATCAACCCTCATCAAGACAGAATCCGAGGTTGAGGAAGTAGAAGGATTGTGGGTTAGGCTACATGGGGGGCAAGGAGAAAGGGATTTGGTGGTAGGGGTCTGCTACAGACCCCCACACCAAGGGGAAGAAATAGATGCGGGGCTCCTGAGGCAACTCTCGGAGACCATAAAAGCTAAAGAGGCGGTAGTCATGGGGGACCTAAACTACCCGGACATCTGCTGGGAGACGCAGACAGCAAAGTCCCACCGCTCACGCAGGTTTCTAACCTGTGTACAGGACCTCCACCTGACACAGGAGGTGCATGGTCCCACTAGGGGGAATGCCATACTGGATCTGGTATTGGCAACAGGGGATGACATGATAGAGGACCTCCAGATCAGTAGCCATTTGGGAGACAGTGATCACCTAATAATAGAATTCAACATAAGACGTCGAGTGGGTAAGGTAACTAGTAGGGTGAAAGTGCTAGACTTTAGGAAAGCTGATCTCAATGCACTCAGGCGATTAGTCAAGGACGCACTGCAGAGTAGGAGTTTTGAAGGGATGGGAGCCCAAGAAGGGTGGCTGTGCCTTAAGGAAACGGTCCTTCGGGCACAAAGCAAGACGATCCCCGAGCGAGGCAAAAAAGGGAAAGGGGCCAGGAGGCTTCCATGGCTGACCAGAGAAATCCAGGGCAGCCTAAGGGCCAAAAGGGGAGCACATAAAAAGTGGAAACAGGGTGAGATCACTAAAGATGAATATACCTCCTCTGCTCGTGCTTGTAGGGAGGCAGTTAGGCGGGCCAAAGCTACCATGGAGCTGAGGATGGCAACCCAAGTAAAAGACAACAAGAAACTGTTTTTTAGATATATTGGGAGTAAAAGGAAGGCCCAGGGAGGAATAGGACCTCTGCTAAATGGGCAGAAACAATTGGTGACAGACAGGGGGGACAAGGCTGAACTCCTCAACGAGTTCTTTGCCTCAGTGTTCCTAAGTGAGGGGCACAACAAGTCTCTCACTGAGGTTGTAGAGAGGCAGCAGCAAGGCGCCAGACTTCCATATGTAGATCCTGAGATGGTGCAGAGTCACTTGGAAGAACTGGATGCCTTTAAGTCAGCAGGCCCGGATGAGCTCCATCCGAGGGTGCTGAAGGCACTGGCCGACATCATTGCAGAGCCACTGGTGGGAATATTCGAACGCTCGTGGCGCACGGGCCAAGTCCCAGAGGATTGGAAAAGGGCTAATGTGGTCCCCATTTTCAAGAAGGGGAGGAAAGTGGACCTGGGCAACTATAGACCTGTCAGTCTCACCTCCATCCTTGGTAAAGTCTTTGAAAAAATTATCAAGGCTCACATTTGTGAGAGCCCAGCAGGGCAAATTATGCTGAGGGGAAACCAGCACGGGTTTGTGGCAGGCAGATCGTGCCTGACCAATCTAGTCTCCTTCTATGACCAGGTTACGAAACGCCTGGACACAGGAGGAGGGGTGGATGTCGTATACTTAGACTTCAGGAAGGCCTTCGATACGGTATCCCACCCCATACTGGTGAACAAGTTAAGAGGCTGTGATGTGAATGACTACACAGTCCGGTGGGTGGCGAATTGGCTAGAGGGTCGCACCCAAAGAGTCGTGGTGGATGGGTCGGTCTCGACCTGGAAGGGTGTGGGCAGTGGGGTCCCGCAGGGCTCGGTCCTTGGACCGATACTCTTTAATGTCTTCATCAGTGACTTGGATGAGGGAGTCAAATGTACTCTGTCCAAGTTTGCAGATGACACAAAGCTATGGGGAGAAGTGGACATGCCGGAGGGCAGGGAACAGCTGCAGGCAGACCTGGATAGGTTGGACAAGTGGGCAGAAAACAACAGGATGCAGTTCAACAAGGAGAAATGCAAAGTGCTGCACCTAGGGAGGAAAAATGTCCAGCACACCTACAGCCTAGGGAATGACCTGCTGGGTGGCACAGAGGTGGAAAGGGATCTTGGAGTCCTAGTGGACTCCAAGATGAACATGAGCCGGCAGTGTGACGAAGCCATCAGAAAAGCCAATGGCACTTTATCGTGCATCAGCAGATGCATGATGAATAGATCCAGGGAGGTGATACTTCCCCTCTATCGGGCGCTGGTCAGACCGCAGTTGGAGTACTGTGTGCAATTCTGGGCACCACACTTCAAAAGGGATGCGGATAACCTGGAGAGGGTCCAGAGAAGGGCAGCTCGTATGGTCAAGGGCCTGCAGACCAAGCCCTACGAGGAGAGACTAGAGAAACTGGACCTTTTCAGCCTCCGCAAGAGAAGGTTGAGAGGCGACCTTGTGGCTGCCTTTAAGTTCATCACGGGGGCACAGAAGGGAATTGGTGAGTATTTATTCACCAAGGTGCCCCCGGGGGTTACAAGAAATAATGGCCACAAGCTAGCAGAGAGCAGATTTAGATTGGACATTAGGAAGAACTTCTTCACAGTTCGAGTGGCCAAGGTCTGGAACGGGCTCCCAAGGGAGGTGGTGCTCTCCCCTACCCTGGGGGTCTTCAAGAGGAGGTTAGATGAGTATCTAGCTGGGGTCATCTAGACCCAGCACTCTTTCCTGCTTATGCAGGGGGTCGGACTCGATGATCTATTGAGGTCCCTTCCGACCCTAACATCTATGAATCTATGAATCTATAGACTGTTTCAGGAAGAAAGGTAACAGTAACATTCTCAACAAAAGCTAGGACCACAACAACCTTCTTCTTCAGAAAGCTATACCAGTCCCTAAGATCCAACAACAAAATAGTAATCAAAACAGCAGAGCTGGTGGAGCTTAGGCTCTCCACTTAGTCTCACCAACAGCCTCCAGACCAGTCAAGAGTTCTGACCCAAGCTGCTGTGGCAAGCCTTCTGGTGCCTGTACTCCAGTTTTCCTGGCTCCTGACCCTGGTTTTAGCTTATTCTGGATTTTGGCTTTGGATTTCCCTGTGGATCTATTTCCTGGCTCCTGACTCTGGTTTGGCTCTGCTCTTGGACTTCACCCTGTGGACTGTCCCTTAGATTTGTTAACTCAGCATCTGATCCCCAGTTCCTGCCCCTCAACTGTGTGGTGGACTTTGCCCCTGGACTTCTCTCTGGATTTGGTAATATGGATCCTGAACTCTGACCCAGCCTCTGGCTTCTGCCTTCTATCAGTGGTCTACCATTAGGTAAGATTACCTATACCACAGCCCCTTACGCCAGAATTCACTCTGCAACTGGGAAATACCATCAGATCCTTCCCACACCCGCTTCAGCTATTTCCACTCACCCCTGGAACTTTCTATATGCTCATATGCTCCCAAAGATTCACAAAACAAGATAAACCTGGCAAAAACCCATCATATCTAACTGTGGTACCCTCACTGAAAAGCTATCAGTATTCATAGAAACTATCCTGAAACCACTTGTTGCTCAAAGAGTACATTCTCTACAAGACACCACAGATGTCCTCAGCAGAATACAGAACATAAATCTATATAAGGCCAAGACCATACTTACAACCATGGATGTCACTGGCCTGTACACAAACATCCCATACCATGAACACAGCTGCCTGCCTGAAATACCTACAAGAAAAAGGAGTACTTAGATTTGCAACATGTTGCTCAAATCATCCACTCCATCCCCATCCACGGCAACTTCATGTTCAAAATTGACCTTTCCTTCAAACTATGGGTACAGCTATGGCCCATATTGATGGCCCCTCGATATTCCAACCTCTTCATGAGCCACCTGGAGAAAGAATTTCTAGAAAACTGCACCAAGCCTGCAGTACACATGTATTACATAGATGATGAAAACCTGGGTTCACTTATTGGCTCCCACCACAGGTTTAATAGCTATCACCCCCTGATCAAACCTTTTCTGGAGTTGGAGTACTGCATCCAGTTCTGGAAGCTGCTCTTCAGGAGGAATGTGGACAGCATCGAGGGGGTCCAGAGGAGGGCCACTCACATGATCAGGGGGCAGCAAGGCAGGCTCTACAAGGGGAGGTCACGGGACCTGAACCTGTTCAGCCATCACAAGAGAAGGTTGAGGTGGGATCTGGTGGCCATCTATAAACTGGCCAAGGGGGACCAGCAGGCAATGGAAGAGTCCCTGTTCCCTCGAGCACTACTGGGAGTAACAAGGAATAACAGCCATAAGTTGACGGAGAGTAGATTCAGGCTAGATATCAGGAGGCACTACTTCACAGTCAGGGTGGCTAGGATGTAGGACCAACTTCCAAGGGAAGTGGTGCTTGCTCCTACCCTGGGGGTCTTCAAAAGGAGGCTAGATAGACACCTAGCCGGGGTCGTTTGACCCCAGCATTATTTCCTGCCCATGGCAGGGGGTTGGACTTGATGATCTGCTCAGGTCTCTTCCAACCCTACCAACTATGAAACTATGAAACTATGGAATATTCCTATGCTAATATCAATTTTCTAGATAGCACAATTCACACCCTACAAACCTCCAGATACAAAAAAACCAAATAGACTACTATGTTGCAGGGGTATAGGTTGTAGCCGTGTTGGTCTAAGGACATAGGCAGACAAGGTTCCTTAGGTGAATCTGATATCTTTTATTAGACCAACCCAAATGATTGGAGAATAGTTATTAAGCAAGCTTTCGGGTTCAAAAACCCTTCGTCAGGCTAAGGAAGTTTCAGCAGTTGGTGTGTGCTCTTCCTGGATGGAATGAAACATAAAGAAGCCAGCAGCTGGGCTGGTATGCATACAAGACAGGTAGTCAGTGAAAATGTAGCTAGTTTGGTCTAAAAAAAGAGATCAGATTCACCCAAGGAACCTTGTCTGCAAATAGACTACTATACATATTTCCACAAGATCAATAGTCATCCCAAGTACACTATACTAAGCTGTATTCTGCAGTCAGGTGCTCAGATACTACCGCATTGACCCTGAAGACAACACTTGGGATGCCCACCTGACCAGCCTAAAATCTTCCTTTATGAAATAAAGATACACCAGTAGAGAAACAGACAATACATTTGTAAGACCTATGCAAATACCCCAGGGACTGCACACCACTGGTGGTCACCTATCATCACACTGAAACCTAACAGAAGAATTGAACAACTACAACCTATACTCAACATAGATGAAATCTTGAGAGAAATATTCTTAGCCCCTTTGATCCTGGCTTTCAAGCAACCCTTTGACATGCTAAACTCATCATCAGAAGCAAGTTTAATACTGCCCAACAGACAAGTGGGACACAGCCATGTGTTAGCAAGAAACACATAACCTATCAACACTTAACCTGTCAACAGGGAATCCCCATCCTTGTTACTAAGAAGGGGGAGCATAGCCAGGGCAGATGGCAGAAGGCCTGATGGCAAAGAGCAGCAGGTGTGAGCCACCCATGTAAACTGAGCCACTGGCCACAGAAAGCTGGGCTGCTGCTGAAGGAATCAGCAGCACCTGGGCCATGTGTGCTGAGAGCTGGATGTGGAGGGACCAGTCTGACCTTGGCTACCACAGGGCAAGGAGCTGCAACCAAAACTGACTTCAGTTTGGAGTGTGGCTGGCCCTAGCAAAGTGCCTGGTTGGCTGGGGGGAAACAAGCTTGCCTGGGTCAGGGGGCTCAAGGAAATAAAAACTGAAGGAGAAGTTTATTTTTGAGTTTGAATCCTTTAGGTTGGTGTTCTGTGGTCAAGTTTGACTGAAGGTTTGGGTAATGGCTGTGGGGGAGGTTTGGAGGCCACGTGACAAAAAGCCAGGCACACTCTGAAGGATGAGATCTGCTCTGGACAGGGGTGTGAAGGGCCAAGGCCCAGGAGCTGAGGTCAACAGCAGTGGACCTGAGCTGAGAGTTTGGTCAGGAAAAAATGAACCCAAGGCCAGGATGACTCAAGCCTCAACAAGTGCTTTGAGGCTAGCTGTATTAAAAAGGAAGCACTCAGAGGGAAGCATAGAGACCCCCCAGGACTGTGTTTAGGCAGAGAAGCTCAAGGACAGAACCAAAAAGTGGGTAGGGAGGGAATGCCATGGAAGCTACTTCCAGCCTCTACGGGCTGCCTCCCCAGTATAATAGCAATAACGTCAAGGCATGGCAGACAAGAGACTAGAGGTAGGAGTCAGAGTGGGCAGCAGGTGGGTCTGACCCCCGGGGGGCATCGGGCACTGAGGCAGACCCACAAACTTCCATGAAATCCCTACTGTTACTACAGTTAACAAAGTCATCATCATCCATGGATCCTACAGATGCCTTTCCTAAAATGTGATATGTCTGACCAATACAGATGCAGTGTACCAAACTACATGGCAACTACATGGGTGAAACTAAATAGCAACAGTGCACCAGAATGAACCTTCACAGAAACAAAAATATAAAAGGACAGAGACACACATACAGCACTAGAAGCTCATTTTTATATCTCTGTGCTTTCTTTTCTCCTCAGACCTGAAGAAAAATATCTTGCATTAAAAAGCAGTTGGTCCAATGATATATCTCACCCAAAGAAATCCTCACCTTTTAAAGAATATATTGAAATTTTCACTGGAAAGTATGAGTTCTCTGATAAAAATCTGGCATTTTTAACCAGACATACTATTGTAATTGTTTCCATTGCCCAAAGAGATAATTATTCTGCAAAAATCCAGAAAAGAGACAAGCCATCTCCCCTGAAGAGCTTAAAAATTAAAATGCAGGTGTGAAACAAGTGAGGATAACAAATAAACAGCAGGGTTATAAGTGGATCTTTCAGTTAGGAAAAATTACTTATACACAGAGCTTGATGCATCTGTTAACAGATGAACATTTATTTTGATCATTTAAAAAAAATCAGGGAAATTGCAAAAGTGAGCTTTTAGAAATGGTAGTGAGGCATTAATCCAATACCCATGGGAGAAATCTGCCTTTTGGCTTCAGTGGGCATTGGATTAGAGCCATAGTGAAAAGCAGGTAGGGATTTAAGTAGTGATTGGGAAGATGTTCCATACAAAAGGAGCCATATAGATGATGCTAAAAAGCAAACAAGGGAGAAAGAAATTTGATAAGGCACCAGTGGTCACATCACAGGCACAAAGAGTACAGTTATGAATATCAGTGCTGATGGATAGCTCCAAAGCACAGTTCTGTACAAGGAATAAAATTCAGTTTTTTAGATAACATCCTTTGCTAAACCACTCTGATTTAAAAAAAACAAACCCAAAAACAAAAAACCGAAACTCCATGATATAACATGAATGAGAATGGGAATGTGTGTTTGTCATTGTGGACCGGATCTTTTACACGAGCTGTCTGTTAAGACCCTGATTAATGTGCTCTTGACACATGCAGCAAAGCTACAAGAAGTCAGGTGCTGGAGGGAATGTAAAATTTAGAATCCTGGTTTTGCTGTGTTGGCTTGTAGCTGATGCAGGTGCAAGATGACTGTAATTCAGTTTATGTAAAACTTTCACAGAGAGAAAATACTATCCCTTCATCCATCTGCTCTTGGTCGTTAGTATAAAATGTTCGTCCTTCCTAGTTTTTGGAGAAGCAAGATTATATTAATATTCTAGTCAAGTGATATTTTTGTTGGTATTTTAGCTATATGAATATAGAACTTTAAAATCTTGGATTTCTACTCTTCTCTTAGGGACTGAAGGCCAATAAAACCTTTGAAAAAATTTGAGCCACTCATATATTTGAAGACCAATGATATTTTAACGGACCTAGAGGTGAAATGTTGGTTCCATTCAGATGAATGGCAACATTTCCATTGACTTTCTTGAAGCCATCTCAGATTTTACCTGTTGTCTATATGGGCCTGACTTTTCTCCCAATAATAATAATGCCATCAGTTCTTTGGAAGAAGACTGACCTATATGTGACTTGAGGTTTAAATCAAAATTGTACATTAATCAAGATGGCATATATAACCATTTAAAATATTAACTTATTTCCATTAAGTATGGTAGCCACAGCAACTAGACTCAGTATCAAATATTAACAGTGTTAATCAGACCAATTTCTACTGAAGCAAGGACCTTCATGATTTGGCTCATAGCAAATAACCAAGGACTTCTAATGTAAAAAAAATTGTCATTGTTATTTCTCCCCTTATTGTGCCCAAAAGGGAGGTCAGGGAGTAGGGAGTAGGATCAGGGCCAGGGAGTCAGGGTCAGGGAGTAGGATCTCATTGTGCTAGACACTTTACAAGCAAATCAAAGAAAAACCTTGGTCCCTAATCTAAAAAACTAAAAAGTTGAAAGAGAACAGGCAGATTAGGTAGCACAGAGAATCAATAAGATGATATGGATCATCAGGACAGTCAACAGTCCTAAGATATCAGCAGCTCAAATAATTGTTTCATATTTTAACTTAAAAACCATGGCATTTTACTTTTCATATGGTAAAAGGAGTTGTGGGTTCCTTAATGCTTTTTATGGCTAAAATTTCCTGTGACACACAATGTAACTTTAAACACCACTTGTAAGGTATCCTGCATTGATTAAGTCTGTATTTTTTTCAGTTTTTTCGTGTCTTACAGCAGGCACTAATCAACAACCAAGGTGGTTTGACAGACACTGAATACATTGAAGTAGATTCACAGTCAGTGGTTGCAGAGGATTTTTGTAATGTAGCTAAATACTCTATCAAAAACCAAGTTAATTATTTGTTTTAAAAAGTTCACAAACAATCTCATTAAGGCTACAGCACAGTTCATTTGTATTGCCTTCCAGGCACATAGGATGATTATAATCATTCATTAGAGAGGGAAAAACCTAGACATTACTGTTTTAAACCCTCAGCAGTAAAGTATTACAAAATCCTATATTGTATATTGTTTATACAATTAGTTTCCAAGTGCAATGAAATGAGTTCTTTTGATTATTAAAGAATCTAAGTAATTTGGATGAGTTAGAGTGGTTGAGATCAGTGGTTAGAGGCCTCCTCTTTCTTTGTGACATACAGTAACCAAATACATCTGCATCAACTTTTAAGGGTAAAGGAGGATAGGGTTGTTAATTGGTTCTCCAAGGGAACTGCTGGCTCAGCCCCCCCAGTTTGTCTGGTCTCGCCAAGTACTCCCTGAAACCAGCCCAGACATGGCTTCTAGAGTGGGGTGAACCTTGGTTCCCTCTGACTCTGATACCTGAGACTTTCAGTCCCTTGATTCTTCCTGGTTATACCTAGCCTTTCTGTAGAGAGCTACCCTCCAGTTCAGCTCCTGAGAGAGGGATTTTACCTCTTCAAAAGGGGAAGAAGTACCCTGAAGTCCTTTCAATACAGGTGGAGCCAAAGGTCACACAGTGAAAAAGCCTTACTCCAAAGGGGTAAGCAGTCCCTCTGCCACCAGGGCAATGGGTAAGGCTGCAAGTCAGCCCAGCCGTGGGCTGCGGGGCAGCTGCTGCAGGGGTAGTGAGGGGTGCATATGCAGCCAGGATCACAGCCCGGTGCATGGATCATTGGCTGCCCAGCAGGCAGGCAAATACCAGTTGATTCTGCGAAGGGAAAGGGCTGGGAGGAGGGGAAGGGGCAGATTGAGGCCCCCATGGTGAGAAAGGGAGTGGGGCACAGGCAGGGGCAGAGGTGAATGGGGCCCTGGCCAGGCTGGGTTGTGGGACAATCAGAACCTAGGCAGCTCGTCCAGGGATGTGGGGGGGCTTCCTCCACTGTGCACACCCCAGCGGAGGCCCAGGGGGCACATGACCCCCAATCTGTGCACAGGGCTGAGGTGGCTGGTGGATTAATCATAAAGACAATAAGCTGAATACAGGCAGTCCTTGGACTTACGACACAAATGGTTCCTGAAAATCGCGTCTTAAGTCAAAACATTGTAACTCGGAACCGATTTTCCTATAGGAAACAATGTTATAAATGGGGATTGGCTCCTGAACCAAGGATCGATATCTTATTTTCACCCAAAATAACCCAGAATTTTGTACTCAGTCAATTAGAGATGATTAATATAGCTATATTAATGTATTTATATTGTAAATAGCATTCATATTGATTTGGAAGGACTTCTTTGAGGTGACTTTGCTGGATTTTTTGAAGGGCTCTTGGTTGACTTTTTGAAGGGTTCTTGGCTGGAGTCTTCTCAGGAGTCTTGGCTGCAGGTTTTTCTGGAGTCTTGTCTACTTTCTTAAAGAAAGCATCGAAGGAAGTTTGGACAGATGTTCTCCAGGGAGATGGGCAAGGCAGCAAACTTGTTCACTGGTGTAGTGTCGCATTGGATCAAGCATTGTAAAGCTGAAACTGATGTCAAAAAGTTGAAACAGGGTGTCAATTTATAAACGTTGTAAGTGCGAAATGTTGTAACTCAAAAAGTTGTTAGTCCAGGACTGACTGTATGAACCAACAGTGTGCCCTCATTGCACAGAAGGCTAATGGCTTACTGGGCTGCATTAATAAGAGCACTGCAAGTAGATTGCGACTGACTTGAATCATTCCCTTCTGTTCAGCACTGATGAGGCTGCATCTGGAGAGACGGTCCCCAGTTTTGGGCCCCCACTACAGAAAGGATGCAGACAAATTGGAGAGAGTCCAGCAGAAGGCAATGAAAATGGTTTGGAGTTTAGGGCACATGACTTAAAAGGAGAGGCTGAGGGAACCGGTCTTATTTAGTTTGGAAAAGATAAGACTGAGGGGGATTTTGATAGTAGCCTTCAACTACCTGAAGTGGGGTTCCAAAGAGGATGGAGCTAGACTATTCTCAGTGGTGGCAGGTGACAGAACAAGGAGCAACAGTCTCAAGTTGCAGCAGCAGCAGTTTAGGTTAGATATTAGGAAAACCTCTCTCACTAGCAGGGTGGTGAAGCACTGGAATGAGTTACCTAGAGAAGTGGTAGAATCTCCATCCTTGGTGGTTTTTAAGGCCTAGCTAGACAAAGCTTTGGCTGGAATGATCTATGTGGGGATGGTCCTGCTTTCAGAAAGGGTTTGGACTAGATGACCTCCTGAGGTCCCATCCAACCCTAATTTTCTATGATTCTATGCTCCTTGCCCCTGGAACAGGTCTTATCCTATAGCTTGTCTAGCCCTCATTCTCTCCTAAAAGCCTTCCTAAAACTCAGTGTATTTAACAAGCCTTCTGCTGGTTAATTTTTTTGGATTTTTCTGTAAAAATACCTTTGTGCTACAGAAAATAACTAACAGTATCGCAATTGCAGTCCCATGCTATGCTATGCTTCATTTTCTGGTTCCATGCACTTTAGCAGCAGAATTTCTCTTTTGTAAATAGGTGGCCTGGAAGCTTGATGTTGGTTAATTTGGATTTATTTTTATCTAGGCAGTTTACCAGATAATTTAGACCAGGGGTGGTTGACCTGTGGCTCAAGTGGCACAGGCAGCTTGTGTATGGCACAGAGGAGACTGGGGAGGAGGCAGGCAGCACAGCAGCAAATCTGTCAGGGAAGAGAAGACACAGCACTAGATAGGGCAGAACAAGGGGATCAGATTGGGACTCAGGGAGGGTGCAGGGCTTAATTAGTATCACACCAGTCACAAGGGTTGGCCCCCACTGATTTAGACAATGACTACATGACACAGGTAACATTGCACAGCATGAGTGACTGGTGCCTCCTGAATCTGGGGGGGTACCTACAGAAGCTGCTGACAGCGGTGGCCCTATTGGGGGCGTACCAGCCCTACCAACAGCACCAGCATTGGCCATCGGGGGGGCGCCGGCCCCATCGGGGGGACATGTGCACCCCCATGCACCCACTACCAGTCATCTATGTTGCACAGGTGACTGAGATTGAACAAGTAACTTTGCATGGGGGTACATGCTGGGTGAGATTTATCAGTTATCACATGTGGATATTTCTCTATTAATTTAGTGACAGTATTAATTGATTAGCCTTTGGTAAACCTAAAAGTTATGAGTCCTTTGAGAATTAAGAAGTTTGAGACACCACATTCAAAAGACAAAATTAAATTATGTTGCCATATGTAGGAAGTACATGGTTATGGTTACCAACCTCCCTTGAATTTTCTTAAACCTTGTACTATGTTGCAACCGGTGGGTTGCGTGCGGGGTACAGTGACCCTGGCCCCAGTGAGCGGGCAGCCCCAGTGAGAGGGGGCAGTGGTGAGAGCAACCGGTGGGTTGCGTAGCCCCGGTGTAAGGGGGCGTTAGTGAGATCAGCCCCAAGAGAGGGGGCAGTGATGAGAGCCCCATTTAAGGGGGGAGGAGTGTGGCGGAGCACAGGGTGCTCCTGCCACTTGCAACCAGTGGGTTGCGTAGCCCCGGTGCGAGGGGGCGGTAGTGAGAGGCCCCGGTGGGAAGGGGGCCACCGATGAGGAGCCCGAGAGGGGCGGTACATCGAGCCCGGTAAGGCCAGCACAATGATAGGCCTCAAGGGGGCAGGGTCCTGCGGTAGCAGCCCAAAGAGGAGAGTCCCCTCGACTGGCCCATGCTGGGGCCAGGACCAGGATGGTCAAAAGGGCCAGGGGTCCACCGCGAGGGACGCCCAAGAGCCGGGGGCCTGGGGTCCCGACTGGCTTTGAGGTGGGCCAGGGCAAGAGGCCGAAGGTTCCGGGGGGAACCACACCCGAGAGGGGAAGATAGCTTCGGGAAGGGAGAGAGCAGGACAGTGAGCCCAGTTGGGAGGTCGGTAGTGTGTGGGGCCTATAAGACCGGAGGCTCGAATATGGGGAGCCCCAGTGTGAGGGGGCGGTGATGAGAGGCCCCAGAGAGGGGGTGGTGATTTAAGGAGGGGAGGAGTGTGGCGGAGCACAGGGTGCTCCTGCCACTTTAAGGGCCTGGAGCTGGCAGCCTCCAGGTGCCTGATTAGGGCAGCCATTTTGGGGCCTATATAAACCAGGCAGTTTGGCTGCAGGTGGTCAGGCAGCAACATTGCCTGGCCTTAGGGCTGCTGTGTATGACCCAGAGGTAAGGGGGAGCTGCAAGGGGTTGGCAGGAGGCTCCTGGTCCTGGTCCTGGTCCTGGTCCTGGTCCTGGTCCTGGTCCTGGTCCTGGTCCTGGTCCTGGTCCTGGTCCTGGGCATGACCTGAAACTGCACCCTGCCGGGAGTGGGTGGTCTGGTGGGGCTCTCAGTGGCGCGGGAGCCCCCAGGAAATGCCAGGTCAGTGATCACCCCGGTGAAAGGCGGGTCGGGGCGCCTTAACCCCTAGCTCCCACCACCACTGGGTGGGTTACCCTAGAGTTTACTGGAGGGCTGAGAGGGCCCGTGTGATGAGGGCCGAGAGGGCCCGTGTGTGTGAGGGGCCCAGAGAGGGAGGACCCTGAGAGTGGGAGTGATGTGGGCGAGGTGCCGCGGTTGCTCCTAAGAGGAAGGGAGTAGTGGCACGGTGAGGCCCAGTGTTAGTGAGTGGCTAGAGAGACCCAGCCCAAAGGGGAGAGTCCCCTCGACTGGCCCAGGCTGGGGCCAGGACCAGTGAGGGTCAAAAGGGCCGGGGGCCCACCGCGAGGGACGCCCAAGAGCCGGGGGCCTGGGGTCCCGACTGGCCTTGAGGTGGGCCAGGGCTAGGTAGCCGAAGGTTCCGGGGGAACCACACCCGAGAGGGGAACAAGGCTTCGGGGGGGTGAGGTAGCCCAGATGATGGCGGAGTGGCCGCCTGAGTAGGGAAGACAATAGTGGGGTCTTGCACGGAAGATTCTGGGGCCCAGTGTGGGGCTGGTGAGATGTTGAACACCATGATGCCATCTGCGAGGCTTGGGCTGCGGTATTAGGGGAGGTCGGAACCACAGAGTGCCCCTGGGCATTGGGGCAGTCGAAGGGCAGCCTCCCGCTTAATTATCATCATAATTGAACTCATTATCATCAAAGGTGTGGCGGGCGAGATGAGCGGGCGGTTGCCCAGAGACAGGTGGGCGGGCCACACAAAGCTCGGCCCTGAGTAGGCCCGCTGTCACGGTGACAGGCGGGCGGGCCACCGAGATCGGCCCCGGGAGGCCCCCGTCACATATGTCTTATAGCTTGGATTTTTCCCCAGGGAAAAACTGTCTCCTGCTTTTGTGTGTCATTCTAAGAAATGGAGTTAAATAATGAAATGACTTTTCTGTTTGGTTACAATTTTTTTGAAACATGCTAACCTTCAGATTTTAATTTATTAGTATTACTTGAAATGTGTAATGATTTGCCAATTTCAGTTTGCATCTCCTGCAAATAACTGGAATAGTTTTAACTCTTTACTTGGTAATGATGACAGAGACTGAACTCTCGGGGGGTGGGGGTGAGGGAAGACGACTTAATAGCAGACAGCTCTGTAGTTAGTAAAACTTGGGACCAAAGGAAGGGTCACAAGGCTAGAGAAGAACCTATTTTTACTATGATAATAAATGGAAAGAATAGGGACTATGTGGTATACCTGAGCTGAAAACCACTTAATTTAAGGAGATTTTCTGTGTTTTTTCTCAGTCTTTTCTAATATTAATTTCTTCTTAATAAATTTCATTTTGAATATGCCCCCTCCAGCCTTTTATTGAGACATCTCATTCTCAATGTTTTAAAAGCAACAACTTTAAGGAAAATTGTAATTCGTTATTGCTGGATAAAAGAATATTCTCTCAATTACTGCCAGAAATTACAGCTTCCAGGAGTATTCCTTAGCAGTGGGAGATTCTGTAGGTTGAGATGCCAGAGGGCAATAGACAGGCGGAAGCATTACAAAGAGAGGATTGAAAAATAAATGAAAACACTTTAATGATGGGGGATGTAAGACAGGCGATAGAGAAGGAATTATCAGAAGGCAAAAGAGAATGAGGGAAGGGATAGGAAGGATAGAATGCAGCCAGGAACAGATACAGGAAGGGGAAGGGGATATATTTTAAGTAGAGGAGAAAACTTAAGATTTTGTTTTATTGTCTTTGCTGCCTTTTGACTCCTATTCCTTACTAATAGCCAACTGTTTTTGTAGGCAAAAAATCTCTTCGAATCCTGCAGTAAAAACACTGGAGAGCAGCTCCCTGTACTTATATTTACAGGGAAAATGTTTACATAGGTTTGCCACTCAAAGCCACTGAGTGTGTCTACACATGCATTAGGTACACTGTTGTTACTGCATATTAAGTTTAGTACCTCTAATACATAGTAACTGGAGGTACTGCGCAGTAGCACCTATGCACAGTCTTTTCATGCTGCTTAATACACAATAGGCTGATTCTACTGCACTTTAGCATATTAGCACAGCTTTTGCCATGATATATTAATGTGCAGTAGAATTAGTCTACTGTGCATTGTCTTGTGTAGACATGCCCACTGCTACACAGACCAGTAAGGGAGGCCATTGTGATTAGCAGACAGAGGTACAGCCAGTCTCATTTCTGCTCTCTCTGGGTATGCCTACGCTGTGTCCATGCCACTGTTGGGGGCACCCACTGTTGCACACACCCCATCCACCTCCTCCTGCTCATACACATGACACCTGGAAATGTGGCTATGGAACCTTTCTGAGGAGTCACCTCATTGCTACTCTCAAGACGGGTCTTCAAGTATTTGGGAGCAGCTCTTGAAGATGCCTTTTGAGTGACTCTTCCACTGCCTTCCTAGGTTTGGTGCATGGAGAGGATGGGAAGGGCATGTGGGTGCCTCAGCAGCAGCAGCAGTGACAGAGTATAGTTATGCCTTCTAAGCATACACTTTCCTGTTAGGCATCTTGCCCTTACCTGTCCTCAGATGGATGTCTGAATATATTGTTCCATGTATATCAAATGCTTATTGTTATGCAGATTCTGTGAGCCTCTTTCTCTTTTCTGGACCATTTTCTCAACCATCTCCTTGTTTGTTATTTATTTAGTTGTCTGAAAATCTTTGTTCTCTAATCCTTTATCCTAGCAAACAGCTTGTTGTTTATTTAACCTCATCTAATTTTACTTTGATAACAAGCTAAATTAGAAGAACTATCTTCTTAAGGTACAAAAACAAACCAGAACTGATTGCTCCTCTGTGTCTAGGCACACTTTTTAACCCTTTCATGCACCTTTAAAACCAAATTATCTGGCTTGTATGTCTATCCACTTCAAGGGTATACTGCATTTAAATGAATCTAAATGTTACATATGTCCATACTCTGAGGGTCTTTACAGTCTAAGCTATACTATTACAGTTCTTACCTGCAAAACCAGGACACGAATTAAGGGAGAGCTTGGAGAAGCTGAGCCCCACCATAACATATGAGAGCCCCCTGTAAGATTTGAAAATCATAACTGGAGGGCGTGGGGAGTCTCTGATAGGATTGATCCTTCATGTAGGTGGAATTGTTAATCAATGAACTGGTTTAATTTTTTTTTGCAGACTCTCCCCGCTCCCCACCCCAGGAATCAAAGTGTAATTCAAACCCTAAGCAAAACCCTTTTAATAGAGACCTAGCTGATACTAGCAAGAAAGTGCTTTCATCAGTCTAAATCCTACCAGCTCACCATGCTGCAAAATAAGCTATATGGCCTACTGTGTTTAAGTCAAGCCCCTGTACAGCTGCCACCCCCCCCCCCCAACATCATAACTGCCCAATGCAGCCATTATCTTTCCCCACTCTCTCAATGTTAACTGAGAAGAAGGTTCCAAGTTTTGGAGTGGGCAGCATTCCACAGTTTTTGTTTTATAAATGCACTAAATGTTTGACAGCTTCAACATTTGATTAAAATGAGGCAAGTCTCTTCCTCATGCCACATTCCCCTGTACCCCTGTGTGTGCCCCTGGGGGTGGGAAATGGGCAGGGAGAGGGTATGGGGGATAGTGTGGGTTGTGGGCAACAGTAATCGGGACGCAGGGGCAGAGGAGCCTGGAGCTGGAGACCCATAGCCTAGTGCCAGGGCAGGAGCACTTGAAACCCTCCAGACTGACTCATACAGGGAGGGCTCCTGGTCTATGCGGGTGAGGAGCTAGTTGGCCAGAGTGTCGTGGATTTAGGTAGCCTGCTGCTGTGTGGGGCCAGAACCACCAATATCGGCAGGGAGAAATACAGGCATCTGGGACACACACACACACACACACACACACACACACACACTTGGTGGGCACAGGGTGCACTGGGTGGGCATGAACAGAATGGCCAGCTGTAGCCATGAGGGAATATGTCATGACAAGCAGCTGCCGCATCAGGTCCATGATGTCCCCACCAGCTGATCAGGGATGGCTTGGCCGTTCAGCTCTGCTCAGGAGTCTTCAACAGCCCAGGGGGTATGCTGAAAGGTATGCCACAGCCCCCACTACCTGCCGGGCTCCAGCCATGCAGGCAGGCTCCAAGTCCCCACCCTCGCCACTCTCCACCACAAGGGCTAACGTATGTTCGACTTCCTCCAGATCTAATCTTGGATTTTTAGAATAAAGCTCAAAAGTTAGAGTCCTTCCAGCACAGGCTTCTTGAATGCCTGTACTTAGGCTGTATCTCTGTGTTCACTTGCTGGGAAGGTCTTTGTGGTGGTCATTTGCTCATGGACTCGTAACATTACATGAATGCACAAGGAGTAACCTTAATATTTTGTCTCTGTAAAGGAGCCATATATAAGCTGTAAACCTCTGCTGTTTTACCATACCCCTCACATTTATTTATAACCTCACTGGCTAGCAATGGGTGGGCTTTGTAGATGATTCTGTCTCACTACAAAACTAAATTAAATAAGTCATTTGTTTTTGAAGGGGAGCTGTATTTATTGAGCTCAGTAATGTTCATCTTTATTTGCCTGGAGCTTTACACAGAATATAATCTAGCAATTTTATATCACTCAAGATGGACTATGATTCTTCTAAAAGCAGAATTAGTTTCTCTTTCCATTCATTAAAATTTTAATGCAGCCATTTTTCTGACCATCTTACCACAGGCATATCTTCGTGTTGATCTGCTTACATTTAGATTTAGCTGGCTATTTAGAATTCTATGTTTCAAAGTAAAACTTGTGTGCAGTCTGAATTCTGTGGAAGGCAGAGTAAGAACCTGCCATTGAGCTTAGCTCAAAAGAGAGAGCCTGTTGCATTAACATGCAGAGTGCATGCAACTCTTCACAGCCAGGACAGCTGGCAGTTCTCCCCCCAGCCCTGGCATTCTAGCCACTTAGCTCACTCCATCCCTCACAAACACTGGGGGTGGCTGAAAGCTTTAGCTGTTTCTTCATATCATGAACTGGAGACACTTTATAGAGCACATGGAGGAGGTAAATTAGGCCAGCTTCCTATCCTCCTGAACTTCAAATTGCTCACTTATGTTTGGCTAATAAAGCTAGCAATAGTTCAGATACTGCTGCAGAGCCAGGGCCACTATCATGACTGTGAAAATTGCTGCTACAATCACCAGTTTCTTTACTAGACTGCCAAATGCACATACAAATAAGGCAGACGTATCTAATGATCCCAAGTTTTTTACCTACAGCTTTCAGCTTTTATGTAACTTCTCCAGGGCTCTTGTAGCCTGTTATCTACACAAGTAAGCAAGTGCAATTATTTACTGGGAGTCTGGCTTTGGTATCATGATTCCCTATCATACAATGCTATTTGAGCTAAAAATTACACACAAGTAGCAGTTAGAATCAAAAGGAGCTGCCCAGAATCTCTTTATACAATTCCCTTCAATAGTATGTTAATTGCAGGAAAAAATTGTCAAATACACTGCCTGTATTTTTTTTCACATTAAACTTGGGTACATCCATGCAACATGTGACAATGTTTAGTTTGGGTAAAAGGAGATTAAGGAGGATCTGATAACAGTTTTCAAATATTTGAAAGGCTGCCATGAAGAGGCAGAAAAAATGTTTTCCTTTACCAATAAAGGTAGGACCTATTCAATGTGTTTTAAAGAAGAGTCAAGGAGTTTTAAATCAAACCTCAAGGAGAATTTCCTTTCAGAGCAGTAGGACAATGGAATAAGCTGCCTAAAGAAGTTGTAAGATCTCCTTCCTCTAAGGTTTTCAAAAAGAGGTAAATGTTCTTCTGGGCTGGTTTAGTAGAGAATCTGTGCAGAGGGTTGGACAAGATGACTCCTGAAGACACTTCCAGGCCTAGCATTCTGTCATTCTATGACTTGGAGCCCCCAGTTCATTATGGCTTTTCATCACTGCTTCTCCATGCATTTTTGTGCTAAAGATTCATGCATGTGCATGCATATGCAGAATTAAAAAATAAAACATTTGACTGTTCCAGGCCTCTACCTTGGAAGTAGACACCAGGCATGTTTGGATGGGATTCACAGCAACTAGAATGCTTTGTAGAGGGAAGTTCAGTCAGCTAACAGGAAGTAAGGAAAAGTAGGGAGTGTTTGAGACTGCTCCCCTGGATCTAGGCAGCATTTCTGCAGGTCCTAAGCTTATGTACTGCTGACAGACTGGGATTCAGAAGTATAAATCTCACAGAGGAAGGAGTGCATAAATTTACTTAGTTTGAATTTGGGCATTAGCCCACTGTTCCCACTTAATTTTCTCAGTTGTTTGTATGCTACCATCCTTTAAAGTGAGCCTAAGCTTCTATGCTAAGATCTCTCCTTTTTTCAATATTGAGTACAGTTAAAGGCATTTTTATTCGCTCCTCTGATGCTGCATTTTATTCATTTATCAGTATTGTCACACCAGTATATCTTGCCCTTGAGAACCATATTATGCCTCTGTATATTCCTCATCCTAGTTTAATACAGAAAAGGGATGTATGATTCTTTTATTTTGAAGAATATTAACTTCCTCTGTTTGTATGTCTTTGTGCAGATTAAAACTGTAGGGTACATAAACTGCTGATAAATGTTTCATTATTCATACCGCCTACTGTTTTATTGCATTACTCATACTGGCTACAGCAATTGTCTCTATGCTTCTTTGTTCCAATTCTTGCAGGCACAAAAACACTGAAGGTAGCTAATATTTGGGCTGGAAAGACTGATTCCACAGCAGAATTCCCATTACTATTCTATAGGCTTGTGTTCTCCCCTAGCACACAGTCCAAGAACTAGGTTGTCCTCCTCTCTGCCTTACATAGTTCATCAGATGGTGGAGAATGAGGGCATTGTCAATAATGAAAGTGACTGTCCCAATCATTAAAATAAATAAATAATAAGTAACGGTAATTATCAGACCTACAGTACAGTATTTGAATAGGAGTGGAAGAAAGTATCTTTCTTCTTCACATGTTACAATCCTTCTATTTTTAAGGTAGAGAATGTGGACAAAGAGTCTTATTTGGCTATAAGAAAACGATCTCACATAATTTGGCAAACCCAGCATATCTGTAAAACAGTGGTTCTCAATATTGGTAGACTCAAGTTACCCCACATTAAACTCAAAGCACCCCTCAGAAATTGTCACTTCTTAGCTTTCACTTGTTTTTTGACTAACGAAAAAAAACTAAAGGAATTCTTCTGTTGCAAAGGACTCAGAAAGATCACAATAGGTCAGAATCATGCTATGTATTCCTATAGGTTTATCATCTTGTGAATCATGTGTAGGCATTGGTACTCCTACCAGTGCTAATATTGCCAAAGGATGCCATGGCACCCCAGTGCCATGACACCCTGAGAATCACTGCGTTAAAGGAATCATTTCTCAGAGCATCAAAGTGTGGAGATAACCACAAAACATACAACAAGATAAAGCACCTGAAGTCATAAAACACAGAAGAATGAAAAGGCTGAGGGTAAAGGACCCAACAGGATTGCATAAAACTCTAGTAATCAGTTATAATACACAAAGGTCACATCTACACATGCCCCTATGGTGCCATTGTAACTGCGCCGTGTGCACCGTTATTTTTAGCTGCTTTGTCACCATAGTGATGCACTATACTATGCATCACTATGGCAACATAGATGCAGCATCATGATTTTTGCCCATGGATGCTGTCACAATAGCACATTGCTACAGTGACATAGTGTCATGTGTAGATGCATCCAGTATGGTGTAACAGATTCACACATGACCCTTCAACCTTTGGGGGTCCCTTGTCTGCCCAGCCTTTCCACTTCTCAATGATTGGATGTTTTGTCTACCAAGGCTTAGTGTTACAAAACGCTGGCCTTTAGTCCCACATGAGGAAGCAGGCCACCTGACACTGAAGGAATCCAATGTCTTACTTTGTATCTCTCATCATCAGAGCCCCTCTGGGATGCAACTAGGTTTAGTCTGTCAGGGCCCCCAGGCCCCTCCTCCCAAATCAGATTCCTCACCTCAGGGTCCCCTTCCCCAAATCTGCCTCAGACCTTTGAGATTTTTAACCAACCTGCAGCAGCTGAAGTGTAGGCCACAGGAGCCTAAGTTACTAATCACCCACCTGGGCACCCATCAGTTCTTGTTGTTTCATCTCTTCTCACATACTCCCCTCATGGACTACAAAATAGATCCTATCACCTCCCTCTCCAGCCATAGGCCTGCTAGCCTTCCCCTGGCTCATACATAGTAGCCCCCAGTTTGCTCTATCTGACAGGGTTCCTCATGATTTGGCTCAAATCTGCCCCTCAGCTTCCCTGTTTTCATCTGGCTCCCAGCTCCTTCCCCTTCACCATCCTGCAGGCAACTGCCAACTCAGCTGGCTGTGGGTCCATACAGCTCACCAAACCAGGGACAGGGCCTAGCCTGTGCCTACTCTTTAAGGGATTGTCTCCCTTTCTTACATAATGTAGCCTAAAGGCTTCCACTACATCGGTCATGTAAGCACTTTCAAATTATGCCTAAAGAAATGGCCAAGTGTGTTCCTTATGCATCAAACATTCAGTTATGAATTCCACAATGCCTTATGCTTCTCTTTCATGCACATCTGAATCAGAATGGCAAATTATGTGAGTATGCATAGTAGTTAAGTGGGCTATGCATTACTCTGTGCCAAAGCCTAGACACAGCCTGGAGATAGCAAGTTCTTAACCAATTAAGCTAATCAATACTGAATTGCAAACAGCATAACACCCACACAAAATGCAGCTAAGGAGTGAAATATCTTATTAAATCAGGCCACAGGTGATTTGGAGAATTAGCAGAGGAATGGACTGGAATGGAATGGACTTCACTGAGGAATGGACACATCTGCATATCTTAAACACCACCATGGCTGAGACTTTAAGCAAGATGTTTGTCTTCAGCTTTACAGGGTCAGTCAAAAAGGCTACATTGCTGGACAGCCATTGGTATCAATGAAGGGCCTGTTTGCCTATCTCACAGGAAAATAAATTATACTAAATTTTGAAAAGAATGTCTCCAAGTAAAAAAGATGACAGCATGAAAGTGAGGCCTTACTGGTATTCGCAAACTGAGTAACTGTGCATATATCAAATTTATTCAAATACAAGATGAGTTTTTTCCCCCCAGTTGTCTTATAACAGCCTACAAGGAAATATTACTAAATACATTGTCTATCATTAAACTGCTGCCGAAAGCAACATATGATTAACAATGGAAATCAACTATGAAGTTGAGTAAATACAGCCAACACTGAGCATGGCTATAAAACACACAGCCTATATGGGAAAACATACTGATGGTCATCTACCACAATCATAAGTTAGTGTGGTCCATCTCAATAAGACATGATAGTGCCTAATACACATAGATCCCTCACCACCGACTCTTTTTGAAATCATGATGAACCATGATATTGCATACAGTTTACCCAGACTCCCTCTGTCACCTCCTCTCTCAGCCTGGTACATATGATTAGAGTGGTCTCACCCCCCTGCGGTGAAGCTGGACCAGGTTGCTGTGTGCCTCACCTGCCAATATATATTTTGGAGCATCCCAGGACTTGTGACGAGAACACCTTGTTCCAAGCATGAGTGGAGGCTAATTAGCACATGGCTCCTTTATGAGGGGATATCTGGAGGATACACAAATCTGGAGCAGTGCTGAGCTGTGGGGTTTGTGGCTTGAAATTCTGTTAAATCTGGTGGGGCCCAGCCCAATGATCTATGTGGTAAATCACAAGCTTTTGGCTTTAAACTAATATCATGCATAGTGTGTACTACAAATAAGCAGGTGCTAAAGTGTTGCTCATAAGTGTGTTTATGGATTGCTTGTGCTAAAACTTGCAGCGGTCTTGATAAAAGGTAACATAAATCAATTCAAGAAAATTAATTGCATGGGTACTATATGCAAATTGCTACAGCCATGTTTAATTTCAAGGTCATTGCTTTCAAATTTGCTCTTTATTTCTATGTGCTCAGGAAGAAGAGAGTCTGACAGTAAGGAAAGGCGGAGGGGGGAAGGGGCTGCCAGGGGAAAAATTGGGGAGAAACAGAGAGCAAAGGAACTACATGACCCCCTCCTCCACCAAAGCAGGAGGGAGACATATTCAAGGCAAACCTCTAATAATTAGATTCTATACTTGACAATTATAACAAATTTATAAATTTTCTATAGATAAAATCTAATGATTGGGTGGTCATCTCATAATCAGAGTCATCTTCTATTCTAGTAAATACAGTAGTACCTACTTGGCTGTATGTGCAGCTACTTAGGCTAGGTACAAACTTTACATTTTTACCAGTATAAGTATTGAAAACTGGTCTATACCCACAACAGAATAGAAGCTCAGCCCACATAGATTGGTTTTAAAATGGTGGAAGCTGGTCTAAGTTTGCTTCTCCCTCCCCTCTCCAGGGGTGAATGTGTGTTCTGTTCACTACTGATCTAAACTACACTACTTACAGAAAACTGCATAACTTAAATCAATTCCATCTTGGGCTTTTAGAATGCAGATCTTCAAAAGAAGACTGGACGCTCACCTTGCTGGGGTTATTTGGCCCTAACAGTTTTTCCTGCCCAGAGCAGGGTTGGGGCTGGACCTGATAATCTCATGAGGTCCCTTCCAGTGCTAAACTTCTGTGAATCTGTGTGAATCTGTGAATGTCACTCTATCTATCCTTACAGCACGTAAGTGCAACATGTCTGTGTGCAGTTTACCAATCTACATCTGCAATTACATGCAATTACATTCTCTTCCCACCCCACTTTGGACCTGACAATTTCAGTTCTGAACACTGACACTGTGTGTTCGACCTTTGTGTGTTTCCATAAAAACTTATACTGTTTGGCTGAAAACCTTAAAAGGAAGAGTAAGCTGTGTTTATGTTTAAAGGTTCACTCTAATAAACAGTTAATACCTCTTGATTAGCTGAGTTTTCAAATCCAGCTCACCTACCTCTTATCAACCATTCATGGCAGAGCCAAGAAATGGAAACATTAACATAATTTTTGTATTGGGGGGGTTAATTTTACATTTAATTTTAGTCTGTAGTATCTTTAAATGGGGTCATAACTTACTGGAACAATACACAAAATTTCAACGGGAGATTTTAAACAAGGGAGTCCTCTATGCTTACATAAATATTCATAGGCTCTTTGTTGTCCCCAGAGAACAGACAGGTCTTCAAATAATCCCACATACAGTAAAACGATGGAGGCCAACATTTTTTGCAAGCATGTAAAAAATTAGCCCTGTGCCCATCCAAGTGCCATTCTGATCCCCTTCCCCTGGTCAGTCTGCTGCTTTGCTTTCTGTTCCCTGCCCTGTGCACCTTGTCTGATCTGTTGCTCTTTCTGCTCCCTGACTTATTTACCACAGTGTTCAACTCTTTCCAGATCTGCCACATGCTGCTGGGGTTGCCTGTGCCATTTGTTGGTGTAACAGGGAACCATAGCCCTCTTAGCCCTGAGAGGCCTCTTTAAGAGCTGAATATTAGGACCCAGAAGGGTGGAACCCCAGGCCGGAATAACTCCTCTCAGAAGCAGAGCAGGACATTGTGATCCAGACCAGGAAGGAAGAAGGAGCTCTTTCCAGACAGAACCTGATACACAGCAACAAACTGCATAATCCCGGAAGGGCTAGAATTAGCAGATGCCAGCAAGCAAGGGAAAGGTCCCCTGTGAATTGGACAGTTTTCATTTGAGGTTTGTTTGTATCTTTGTTTGCTTTTTGGCAAGACAAGTTTCAGGACTTCCAGGACTAGAAGCCTTGCTGCAAGGCTTAAGATGGTTTATTGAGGTACAGGGAGAGCATTGAAGAAATTCTGAGAAAGAGCATAGTCCCTGATCCTGTTAGTGAGTTGTTGTGGACTTGTTAAAGGCTGTAAGCCTTGATGCAAACAATTCCTAGAGAGGCAGGTAGTGGAATTATTCTAAGCAGGCCTACAAGAAGGCTAGAAGTACTAGCTGGGAAGGTGTCCAAGCCTCCAGTATATTGCATCAACCTACCCAATGGAAGGCCCTGGGACCTTGCAGCACTGGATTGTGACAGATGACTTGGAGTGAGCTGTGGGAAGCCAATGAGGCTGACAGGCTGACTAGATTAATAACCTGGAAAAAAGAACAAGCAGTTGTTTGGAGTGGTTTACCACACAGTGATTAAAGCAGGGACATACCTTAAACACTGAAAAGAAGCACCAGAGTGCCACTCTGGCAGACCTGAAGGCTGACTCCCAATTTATAACAAAATATAAGATCAAAAAGTGTCTATACAATGCTTCGGGGTGGTTGGGGGGGTGCTTCAATTAAAGTGACTCTGAGAGCCACTCTAATTAAAGCGCCCACAGCATCACATGTATTCAGTGTCACATGCTTCAAAATGGCAGTGGGGGCACTTAAACTACAGCTTATTTGACGAGCTCTAGTTAAAGAGCCCTCACTGCCATTTTGAAATACCAGGACACTGAATGCACATGGCACAGAGGCTGCTGGAGCATGCTAATTGGCACAAGTCTGCTCTGACATGTTAATCAAGTCTGCTCTATTGTATGCTAAATAGCATGCATCAGGGTAGAGGTCCATCATGTGTATAGGTGCCCAAAGATGTGGTACGTGAGACCAGGGAGGCCAGGGTAGGAAAACAGGCTGACTGCTAAGTGTATGGGACACTAACTGTGACACCAGTGTGACACCAAGCCTGCTACAGTTGTACAGCCCTGCAGTAAACTATGCTGGTGTATCACCTGAAGGCTGAGTATCCCACATGTACTTTATTCCTTCAAAACTTTCCCGTATTTAAGATGCAGCTAAATTTTCTGACTCTCAATTTTAAAAAAAACCATGAAATCAGGATACATTTACAAGGACACGACCTTTAAGGTGCATATAAAGCCTTTTAAGTTTAAGATAAAAAAGTAAATTGCAGGCCAATATTAAATATTTGGTCCTACAAAGTTACCAAAGTGACCAATATTTGAAGGAAGACAGTATATGAACTATGTATTATATACATGTGTAAACAAATACTTGAGTATTTGAGTATATGACAGTATTTTCCTGCATGCACAGGTCTGCATTTTACTTACCATAGTTTCCACTTCAAAATGCAAACTGCAAGTTATTCTTAGATATAAGGAAAAAAATTGTTAATGTAATCACATTGCCATTTGAAGCTTCCTTATAAAGTTAGCAAATAACTAGCTGTTTCTAATTTTGTCTTAGTTTTACTCTGTATTTGCTACACAAGGTGACCCTATGGTTACATGTAGCATGCAGTTTCCATTATGTTTGTCTATGGTTGAGAATGACTTCAGCAACACTAAATGCCCTTACCTTCAGGGGCATGTTTTATAAATATTTAAGTCATGAAATAAAATAATAGTGAAAGATTCCTATTGTTAGTCCTTAAGGTTAGGTATAGACATTACACATAAACTGGAAACCAGTCTAAACCTGTAACAGAACAGAAGTTCAGCATAGATAGACTGGTTTAAAAATGGTAGAACCCAGTCTAGACCTGGATGGATGTAGCATCAGACTTAATTGGTTTAAGTTAGACCATGCTATCGAACTTCTGTACCAGATCCACTCCTGACTCAACTTAGGTCTCAGTCTGCTGGCATCCCAGGCTGCTTTGCAGCCCTCCCCCTACCCCCACCCCAACATAAGGCAGGATGCTAGGTTTGGCTGAATTGTCTGCTGTGACCAAGCACCAGTCCAGCTATGCCCCTAGGCTGTTACAGAGAGGGCAGGAGCTGGGTCTGAGAGCCACACAGAGCTGAGGGGAGGCTCCCACCCCATGGGCCTGGTCCCAGCCCCCGCTGCTTTCACCCCTCCCCACCACTGCTGCCTAGCTCAGCTGTCTCAGAGATGGCAGGAACCACACAACACTGGGGGGGTGGGAAAGCACAGGCCCCTGCCCCATGGACCCAGCCCCAACCCTGCCCCTCCCCAGACACAAGCAGGCACAGCTGGGGGGGGAGGGGTCCACAGAGCAGGGAGCCTCTGCTTCCCCATCTCCCCTGGCACTACCCAGCTCTGCTGACAACTTCATACACCTCTCAGCCACAGCTCCTGCCTGTCCATGTCAGCTGAGCTGGGCAGTGCAGGAGGGTGGGAGACCACAGCATGAGCCTGGCCCCAGCCCCCCATGACCCAAGCAAGCACAGCTGGGGGGGGGGCTGTGTGGTTGGGGGGCACCTCCACACCCCCATCCACCCCTGCCACTGCCCAGCTCAGCTATCACTAATACAGCCACTGCTTGAGAGAGGCAGGGCTGGGGAGAAAGGCCACAGTGGGAAGTATGTGGGAGCTCTCCCACCTTCTGGCCTTGGCCAGTGCAGGCATCTGCGTGCCTTCCCCCCTCCCACCCACACTAAAGGGTGAACATATGTTCTGTTCACTCCCAATCCAATGTACACAGCTTAGAGAAACCTGCATAGATTTGATCAATTCCACCTCAGGCTTTTTGAATGTCTGTACCTAGCCTAAAAGGTTAGTCCTTATATTTTCTTTAATTTTATACTGTGCCAAGAGTTTGTAAGTTCAAATTCATTTCTATTCAAATATTCTGTCAACTATACATACATGGACCAAGAAACCTGCCCTTGGACACATAGGCCGTGTACACATGAGCATGCATGTGAGTTTTGAGGCACCATAAAATGTACCCTGCGCATGTGATTTGGTTCTCCACATTGCATATTTGCAGCATGGCGCCAAATTTAGATAGCAGGAAATCCTGGTATCAAAAAAAGCATGCGGAGAAAAGTGGGGAGGCTCACGTGGCAGCAGCATGCACCAGCTGAAACCGGAGCCTGGCTCGCCAGAGCCATACTGCAGCTGCCGGCCAGGTTCTGCACATCTGGGTTGCTGCCACTGGAGCCCCAGGAAGCCCCCAGGACCCCAGGTAAGGCTGCTGGCTCCAGTCTCCCTTACCCACCCAGAGCATTTTCTCCTCACATGCAGGGGTGTGCTGCAGGGCAAAAGCAGAGGCACAAATTTGTGTTGCTGCTTTTTTCCCTGCAGCAACCGCACACCCCTGCTCATGGGGATGTGGCCATAGTGTTGTTTCCTACTGATTAAAATGAAAGCTTTTGATGCTTCAAAAGCCAGAATTGAAGCAAAAGTATGGATGTCAGTTTTCAGAGCCTAGTTTACTGTTCTATGTGAAGATGGGATTTCTTTTCTTTGTATGTATCACACTTTATCAGCACTATACGGACTACCCTTACATCTTAAGCAAATGCATATTCTGTTTCTGGAGAGAAAAAACTACAAGTTATTTTCACAAACTAAATCCAGCTGTACTCACATGGCTTTATCAAACACAGTGACAACCAATGTCACCTGTGTTGCTACTGCTGAAGTTGATTCATTATATGTTCAGTTGTTCTAACCCTTGCTGTTTAAAAAAAAATCATCAAAGATTGAAATTTTGAATTGTGTTTAAGAACAGCATGACGTGTATTCCTTTTAAACATCCACAGAATCATCTTTATGTCGCATATATTGATCCAAAGACTCTTTGTGTTATTAATTTGCCGTGATAATGCATTACACAACTAAAAGTTAAATGGATTAGATAAAAAACTTAAAGCAGTAGCACTGGCAGCCAGCCACCCATGCACTCTAGCTATTTTCCTTATGGCCATTCACTATGGCATACTAAGTACTGCTATATATGGTAAACTGGGTTAATCCTGATCCTTTTATTATTAAAATAGCGGGTGGGGGGATTTTGCTATTGACTTCAGTGGGAGGAAGAGAGACCCATTGGAGTTTAGGTCAGAAGATTATGGTCCTGATCCTGTAGGGCTAAGTCTTCAACTTTCTTTAACTTCATTGGGAACAGAGGACACAATGTATCTCACAGGAAGTTCTCAGCACTTTACAATATCTTGTCTGTAATGCTGCTCTCATCTAATTCTTCAAAGGCTTTTTTCCCTCAAAGAACGCATCCGAAAATGTAATGCAAATGGCCATTCCAGCTTAAACTGATGAAGAAGTTCTGTGGACTGAGAAATGTTGCAAATTCAAATGAAACAGCCCTGCGTGGAAGCTCGCACAAGCCTATCTGGGATCTGCGTGGATTTAGTCAGTGCTGTTAGTTCCTCACTCTCATGAAAAATAAGAAACGGAAGCCAGACTATTGAGTATTCAATACCACCTATATGATTTCAATACTTTCTAATTGCAGCAGAACATAGAAGGAGAAACTTTGGCCCCATTAAAGTCAACAACAAAATTACCATTAACCACTGGGCCCAAGGTTTCACCCTCCAATAATTTATAAATTAGTCCTTATTGTAAAAGGATAAGTCAAACTAGCCTGAAGCTCTAATTGCTGGCCTGATTTTTAGCTATATCTTCAACACTTAAATATATGTATTTCAATTGGGGTCAAAATACTTTATGCTGATAAATATGCTGTGGAAGAAATACATAAATAGCCAACTTTTGCCATGTATGTTCAGATTCCAAAGAGTACCTAGTAATTCTATTCTTTCCTCAGGCATGGATACCTATTCATATTATATATGCCAAGACACCGTGGTGGCAGCTGTAGAAAGAAGAAATCTTAGTATGCTGGAAGTATAAAAAAGGTTCCTAGTATTTTTGCTAGTATGTTTTAGTATTTTGTATTTCTACAACACAGACTTGTTACATGACTTTTAAAGTCAAATCTGTTGGGGGCAAGGAGAGGAAAATATTGTTAGCTGTTTTCATGAGTGCTTGTTGTAGTTTTTAATAGAAAATAAAGTATCACTATCAAATAGATCACATACTGGTCATTCCTTCCCCCCTCCCACCCCCAAATCAAAAAATGCTTAACTGATAACTGTGGGGCCTTGAATAACGTCTCTGAACCCAGTGCCATAGCAAGGGGGGGGCAGGGTGACCACCCTGGGTGCCAAAGCAAAGGGGTGCCAATAGGCATGGCCTAGCCGGGGCAGGGTGTGGGACAAAGCCATGAGCCATTTGTTTGGGGGGTGCCAGGATGGGAGGAGGGTGTCTCCTACTGCTGCATGCACCCACGGGCAAGCATGTGGTGGGGTGGTGCCCCCTGGAACTATGCACTGGGCAAGGATGGGCTGCTCCTGTGGACTTGCCCCAGGTGCCCAACTTCCTTACTATGGCACTGTCTGAATCATTTTGTTTTCTGCCAGAGTTAGAAAATTATTTTACAAATGTGACTTCCTGGCAGGGAGTCTACATCAATAATGTGCTAGATAAAGAGCTTTAATGACCTCCTTTGTTTCTATGTCTGTTAATTACAGCTGAAATTTTCATATGTGTGCCATACGCTACTTCCAACAAGTATTTTGAAATGGCACAGCAGTTCTTATTTATAACAAGAAATGGAAATCTATTAAGTTGTTATAGAAATTTACACATACAAACCACCCCCCAGAAAGGTCACAATTTTATTAATAGATGCTGTCTCTAGCTTTCCTCCAAAATCCACCTTTACTGTGTATATTAAAAGATTATATCTCTTGTAATCCGTGGCAATAATTTTTCTCTAAACCCCCTCCTCTGTTAGATGCACTGTAATCCTCCTTTTAACTCTATTAAATATAATCCTACTTCTACATCAGATACCAGAACACAGCTGCTGCCAGGACACAGCCCCAGTCCCTGACCTCTTCACTTATGAAATGAAGAAACCTTCCTTCAGCAGTAGTATATAGTTAATCTTTGGTGTGTGCTACATATCTATCAGTTACATAGAGGGTGTGTCTACATGAGATACTTTACTGCACAGTAGACTAATCTACTGAGCAATAAAGTGTCACCAAGTAATTGTGCTAATAAACTACTGCGAAGTAAATCAGTCTACTGCATAGTTAGCTAGCACCTGTAAATACAGGTACTAAACTAACTAACTAACTAACAGTAGGGCTTGTGTAGATGCTGACTGGGAGCAAATTTGCTTCTGGTCAGCCACACCAGCAGGGGGCCCAGTCCTGGTGCTGCTCAGCACCCTGGCTCCCCCCAGGAACCTGGAGCTGATCACTACAGGGACTAGGTCCCACTCTGCCCCACCCCTGTCCTGGTGCTGTGGGGCTCCTGGATCCCCACAGGAGTGGGGAGTTGAGCTGCACCAGGATGGAGAGCTACCAGTCGGGCATCTAGCAGTAAAGCCCTGGCTAGGCAGGGAATGCCTTCCCCCACAGCTTTTTCCCAGCCCCATGCCTTGATTGCCCAGTCAGGGCATGGGGCTGGGAAAGAGCTGTGGGGAACGGGACTCTTTCCCAGCTCTCTACCCCAATCAGCTGATTGGGGCATGGGGTTGGGAAAGAACTGTGGAGGAGAGGCAGGTCTTGGCCAGCTCCAAGATGTGCGAAACACTCTCCATGTAGCCCAGAGCTCACTGGGACCTGTCCCAGACCAGGACAGTTCCTGGCCAGCCCCCAGCTGTGCAGGAAAGGCCCGCTAGACACAGGTCTTATCCCCATATGGACAGGTGAAGAGAGCTGTGTGGCAGCAGCTCTCTTCGAGCACCATGCACATCAGGACCCCTTCCAATGTGTGCAGGGCCAGGAATTAGCTGCTGCTGCAGCCAGCAGAGTTCTCCTGGCCCTGTGCACCTGGGGACTGGCCCCATGCTCCCTGCCAGCCCAAGGCCAGTACCCACTGTGAGCCTTGGAGCTCCCCTTGGCTGCTGCAGTGGGGCAGAGCAGGGCAGGAGCAGCCCTGTGTTGGGTTGCTTCCATTAGAAGCAAATCTGCTCCCAAGAGGGAGCACATGTAGACATGCTCCCAGGTAAGCTTACTGCACAGTATTTTTACTGCATAGTCAGCCTTCTTTAAATTAATAGCATGTGTAAACACACCCAGAGCCACACAAAGTAGGACAGATGTCACTATAATGACATTCTGTTTAGCCTTTATTTCCATTTTAAAGTAGGTTTTGTTGTTACTATTTTCCATTTCCATTTATGGGCTGGGCACCATGCTGTGGGACCTACATTTCACCCTACTGTTTGTTTCACATTTTCTTTTCTTCTTAGAAAGGGTAAAAGAGTACATGATTGAATATTTATACTACATTGTAATTTAATACCAGGAGTTGTCATTCACAGACTACTCAAGTTGAATTCCCTGCTTTAATGGATCAGTAGGAACTCCCTAGATTGAATTATAGTCTGATATTCAATTGTCTATCTTGTATTACTGTTTATTAAAATATAAAATGAATTGCTGTGCAGCAGGAATCTTGCTAATGAGAACATTATTAAATCCAGGAGACATAGTCTTGAGTCAAGGACAATGGTGGTGGTTGTCTCACCTCTGCTTTGATTAGTGGCAAGATTGTCAATGTACAGAATACCTACCCAATTTCTCTCATAAATAAAAGCAGGAATGCTCCCTACTGCCCAGTATATATTTGTAAAGATATATGTTTTGGAAGTGGTTAGGGCATCTTTTCCCTTTATTTGTAGCTAGTGGTGCAGTAAAACTTTTGAGTCAAAAATGGGAAGAAACCTCTCAGTGGAACTACTAAAGAACTTGTGTTGCTGAAAAAACTCCCATGGCCCACAGTAGTCAACAACAGTCTTTCCACTGACTTCAGTGGTCTCTAGATATTCCCCTGTCAGGTGTTCTCTCTGCTGCACATCCAGTGGAGAAGCAAAATTTTAAGTGTTTTACTAATTATTTTATGTTCTTATTTTTCATTTAAAAACTGATTGTTATCCAGGGCTTTGCATAACAGGCTCAACTACATATTTCATTCCTTATATCCATCTCTGTACTTATATCACTACTCCTATTTCTGCCTGTGGAAGCATGCTTTCTGACTATAAAGCAGCTTGTGGTTGAGTGAAAACAATCAGCTATAGAAGAAATAACCTGCCATATTAGTTCTTCTACCTTCATATAAAGGTAACATATTAAAAATTTCCAGGAGAACCAGGACACATTTCACCACCTATGAATCAGTATTATCCTAGTGCACCACCATTCAGAAGAGTCTGAATCCTCACACCTTCACCAACACCTAATCCAAAGCCTGCTTCAGGTTCTGGGAATCTTTTTATTCATTCCACTGGGCACTTTATCAGGCCTTAGGACTCTCGTGTGTTTATACATGTGCTCCAGGAGGCATGGGGGAGGGGAGGCACTTTAATTAGAGCAGCTCTGAGAACCACTCTAATTAAAGTGTCTTGAGCATCACGTGTATGTCAAATAAGCTTTAGTTAAAGCGCCTCCACCACCATTTTTCATAGTGGGGATGCCGATGCACATGACACTAGAGTCTGCTGGAGCATGGTAATTGCCATGTTCCAGCAGGCTTGAGTCTGCTCTGACATGCTATAATTACAGTGCATAAGAGCAGCCTCCATGCACATAAATAGGCACCCCCAGAGACCATAGAATCAGTGTTTCCAAATCACAATGAAATATTCTAGATATTGCAACTTCTTAACTAAGAGCTCTTTATCTTTTTACTAGTTATGTTTTACGGAGCAGTATAACAGAATACATTTCTGAGCCAGAAATTTCAGGATGGAAATCTGTGGCCTGTATTAGTCAGAATCTCAGATCAGATTAACACAATTGTCCCTTTTAAAATTTGTACAGAAAATCCTAGAGCCACAACTCCACTGCTATGCAGAAGAATGAATTACAAGCAGTTAATTATAGTTTCTCATAAAGATGCTGTATGTGCTACAACTTTTGTGTTATCATATATTTTATTAAATTATCTTCAGTGATGCTGTCCAAAATACTCAGGTAAATTAGCTGTCTTTTAAAGGAAAAGCTGCTTCTCACATAGTTGAGCCTTTATTTTTTTCCTCCTTTAGTGACCTATAGGCATATGCAGGCCTTAGAAACCAAAAGAAAGAAAGCCTCCTGCATTAAAAATGTGATCTGTTTTTCTACATTGTCACTGTTTTATCATCATTATTATTGTGTACAGGCAGTCCTCAGACACAATTGGTTCCTGAAAACCAGGTCTTAGGTTGAAATGCTGTAACTGGGAACCAATTTTCTCATAAGAAACAATGTTATAAATGGGGGATTGGAGGATTCGGAGGGAGGGAGTCCACAAGGCCTAAGAGAATCTCCAGAGTGGAGTTTTTCAACAGAGGATCCGGAGGAGAGCATGAGGGAAACAAAACTACAGCCACAGACAGAGCCTTCCTGCACATGGGGGAGCCCCAAAGAGACTGTAAACGTTCATAGGGGAGCAGGGTAGGCTAGCACATAGCAAAGAATGGACTAGGGGATTTTTTTTGTCTGGATTATGGTGATTGGGATGTTGAGCACCTTATCATGAATAAAAGGGGCATTGCTGGAGCCTGACAAGAAGGCTAACAAGCAGCACCTGTAGGCAGACGAGCTCAGAGCAGTGCTAGCAAGCCCTATAATACCTACAGTCATCACAAATATACTATATAGAGAAGAGATCCTATTAATGTCAGGTTTTAAACCGTCTTCCTTTCTAATAGTTTTCTGTCTCTGTATAGAAGACTTCCCATTCTTGCCATGAACATAAGAAACTGTAGTTTTGATCTTTAATTTACTAATAGCTGTGCCCTGAAAACCTACAAATTGGAAACTTCCCAGATGCCAGTGGCACATTTAAAAAAATCAGTTGAGAAGGGATTTGAAATTTAATTTGCAAGAGAGAAAGGAATCACAAAGGTTTTGTTATAATTGGCAAGCTGATTTTTTTTTCTCAAAGTGATCAAACTCCATATGGTTAAGCTAAATGAGTTTGCTGATAAAGAAAATAATTTCTTAAATGCTGGCTTTTCTGTGAGCCAGCCAAGAGAACTGACATCACCCAAATGATAATACTCGTTTCGTTTTTCTTGCTTTGAATGGCTGTGACAGGTTGAAAGTTAACAAAAGCTGTTAAGCTTTCTAAGTTTCTCAGTTCCACCAGATGGTAATGCTGCTGAGATGTTAATGTGTAAACCAATCATAATGAGTTTCATTGTGTAGACAGGGTAAAAGTTGTGCTTCTTCCCTCCATGTACACTTTCTTATGAAGTGACAACTCTAACTCTGGCTGGCACTATGAAACAGCAGCAGTACCACCTGAGGCATCATCTGCAAAAATAATTTTGTTGCCTAGGACCAGATTCCTCACACCTGGCTGGTAGAGATGTTCTATTTAGGGAACATTTCAGCTGCTCCTAGGTGTGTCTACACAAGATGTTTACTGAAGAGCTGCCTAATTAATAGCAGTAAATGTGTCAGCTTCTACATTAGGCTGCAGTTGAAGACAGGGTGGCAGGGTGACTTAATTAATGGGCTCAGAGGGTTGTTAGGCCTCTATAGCCTGCCAGCTATATTTTACATGTGTGGGCCCTAAAGGAACTCTACTTGGAAATTGGTGTACAGCCTGGCCCCATCCCGAGACATCCAAAAGACAAATACCTCAATGAAGACTCAGCACAGGATCAAAGTTAATAATAGTGTATATTAAATGAGCGTCATAACACAACAAGAACAAATCAAATCAGAACAAGCCAATACGAACACTATTTACAACATGGAATCATGCAACCAACACGTCACCCTTAGGTGGTGACCTAGAGCACCAAGGCCTAGTGTGCAGGAAAGTTGGCTACTCAGCCTCTGTCACACAAAGGATTTCTATGCCATTCTCCCTCACAAGGGATACTAGGCACCTCAGGAAAAGGATGGGTGATACTTCACCCTTCCAGGGGAGGCTAGGACAGCTACAATATGCAGGTATATCCACCGATGGCAAACAACGTTCCTCAGATAAGTAATCTGTTGATCATCTAAGCACCCTGAACTCTCAGTCAACGCTGTCCACTCTCACAGGCAAAGCACCCAACTCTCAATTGTGCTCTCTAACAGACTCCAGTCACAAACCCAGTCATACACAATCAGCCTCAGACATGCACACAACCCAATCACCCCCACACAGTTGCGCCGAGCCAGTCACGCGCTCACTCGAGATCCAATTGTGCGCTGAGATAATGCCTGATACAGGTTTTATAGTGGCTACCTCCTGCCACTTGTCAATCATACTCTTGTCCAGTCATCACTTGCATTATGCTGTCCAACAGTGGTATCTTTCAAATGGACCACTCATACCTGTGATCACCACACGGCTCATTACCATAAATTGGCAGCCATCACTGTCCTGGACACAGAGGTGCATTGCTATGCCTCTGGCTGTTTTGAGGTGTTCTAGCTTTTATTTCAAAGAGCACCATTTCCCCTCTTAGGTATGTAATCCAGGCCAGAGGTGATGAAAGTTTACATTAACATAGATAGGACCATGTCTAAGAAGAAAGTATGAAGTCTACTGTGTTGCAGATAAAAGAGGCTATTTCTAGTCATGGTTATTATCTGAGAAGCTAGAAGCAGCAATTAATTCATTTTGGCTCCAAGCCTACAAAAACCCAATCTTGTTTTCAATTTAGACAATTAAAATAGGACTATGGTGTTCAGTTTTGCCACCTAATTCCCTTGCTGAGATTTTGCAAACTATCTGAAACTCATCTTCCATCTGCTTCTGAACTAATAAAACATATTCTAGCCACAGTACATTTAATATTCAACTGTTGACAGAACAAAAAATTGCTATGAATGTAAATCATACCTGCAGTATGAATGGTTATTCTAAATCATTTTAAAAATAGCCCTGATAAAAGAGGTCTCTCTAGGAACTCAATGTGATCAATGGTGTCCTGGTGTTTATCACTCAGCATAAATTTTTACAAAAAAACAACTTAAATTTGCTGTGTCCTAATGTTCCACATAAATCCAGGATGAAGCTGTGATTTTCTCATAGCTTCATCTGGCAGATGGAAACAAGTGGAGTATTCATATGCATCAGGTAATTTCCTGCTGTTTCAACAGTTTGCCATCCTCAGTGCTGTGACCCAGGCCCATCACTGAGGTCTGAGTGATCTTGGAGGGAATTGGTTGTGTCTTCTCAATCTCCATCATATTTTTCTTGTGTAATCAGCCCTGTATCTCATGAAAAATTTATTCAAGGAGCATTTCTTCACTGCTACATCCTCCCAGAGAATTACAAGATTGGCGTGATATGGTAGCAGAAGTAACTGTACTGTTTTTAAACATGGGCTATTACTGAAATTATTAATACCTATAGTTTTATTTCTTTTTTAAAAGACTTCAGCCCTTTAGTTTGCTGTTAGGCCAGTTTATATAAGCATGCTTTCCTATTATTATTATATCCTTGTCCTTTAATTCCCTCTCCTTTCATTTGACTATGAAACCCACTTGGCACCACTTTACTTTTAACTTTGGATCGTATGCATTTTAGAGGCAGGAATTTTCTAGTGCTATGTGTTTGTATTTTGCCCAGCACGGAGATGCTCACATCTAACTGAGGACTCTAGATGCTACTGCAGTAGAAGCTGGATCATTCATAGACAGATGGTTTGCAACCCACTTAATTTACAGAGGGTTTGCTGAATTAAGGATGAGCTGCTCAGCTGTTTGATGCAACTTTTACTTCAAAGTGCATCACTTCTTCAGTCAGTTGGAATTCATCAGAGGTTTTACATAACTAAGAGGGGAAATGGTGCTCTTTGAAATAAAAGCTAGAACACCTCAAAACAGCCAGAGGCATAGCAATGCACCTCTGTGTCCAGGACAGTGATGGCTGCCAATGGTGGTGGTAGCTATTTTTGTGCTCTTCCTCTCCAACTACAGTACCCTGGGCTGCTGCCCTGCTTGCCTCTCCCCGCCCCAGTTGCATGCAGCTATGCTTTGGCTGTGTATATCCCCATTTACTTTGGAGGAAGCTAACCCTGTGAAGTTTTCTAGGTCTACTATATAACACAAGTAATGTGGTAGTTGGAACTGGTCAGGAAAGGGTTTTATGGTCCTTGAAAAATATTTCAGATTCTTAAAAAATTCCCATTCCACATTTGTGTGAAACAGACACACCACAGTAGGGACTTTGAACCCTACAGTAGGGACTTTCAGTTGTTGAAGTCACAGGTGAAGTCCCTGGATGTACTAATGACTATTCTGGAGCATTTGAGATTCTTCCTATCTGGTTTCAGCCAAACAGCCTAACCTGGACTTGAGAAACCTTCCCAGCAAGAGCACTGCTGAAATTGGTACATTTCCTCAAAAAGTTTTGGTTTGGATAAATCACTAGTTTTCATCAGAAACTGTAAATGTAGAGGACTGCAGAAATGTTATGGATTCCTACATGAAGTTGGGGTTGTAGTTAATAAACTCTCATAGCCTTTTTGCAAGATTTGGAAGTGCTTAAAGTGTGCCAAGTCACAACAGGTCATAGACTAGGAAAATGAAATTTCTAAAAAAACAAGGCAAGTCACCAAAAGGTGCACACTTTTAGTACAGCTAAATGGGCATCATTAATTTCTAGGTAAGGGAATAGGCAGTTGAAGGGGATGATAATGACCCTTCCTATCATACATGTACACACACAATTTTTTCAGATCACTGAGCATTAAAACTAGGTCTGTGGTAGAAGTTCCAAGTAGTCAGTTTATCTAGTTAACTTCCTCTTTGTAATTTAAAAGTGAATATATTATTTTTATCTTTGCCTTCTGTGTGGCACTATAAGTTTAAAAAACTCTCCTCTCCCAATACCTTGTACATGCATTTCTAGGCTCCTTAAGTAATCCTTGTTTGTACCATAAAGTCTGGAATCAAAAATGTCACAAAAACATAGTATTACTGGTACTTCAAGGCCTTTACAAAGGAACATGTCTATGAAAACAAATCACACTGATGTACACTAGCCATGAAGGTTGTTTTCTACAGAATAGGGCCTAAACCTATGAGACAAAGCTATCACAGCACTTCTTCGCAAATATCACTAGATGGCACTAAGAGCACCAACAATGTTGTTCATGAGATGTAATTAGGTGAAATGCTTCAGGATTCACTGTCAATGTGCCATTAAGATTTATAAGAATTCTTTGCCTAAAGGAAAGCAGTTTTGAACATTCATTTTGTGTCATTTATGCATTTCTGATGGATACTGGGTTTTAATTTATTCAACCTCAGTAATACAAACAAAGTACACACAAAGTGGTTATATGGTATCTTTTACATTGACTTAAAACACTCTGTAGTTTTCATGAAGATTTCTCTGTTTTCAGTTTAAAATAGTTCTCTATTGCTTAGCAGTGGAAATTCTGGTATGTAGCAGTCTCACAGATTAATTAATAGCCCAGAAATGGACTCAACCTGGAACAGAAGATATGAAGCTCCTTCTCACCCAGCTCTTTTTCTCGTAAAGAGTCTGAATCAATACACTATTTCCAAAGAACCACTGCCACAGGATCCAGATCAGAATCTGGATCCAAACATTACCTTTGGTACTAGTTGCACTTATCAGCCAAGAACAGCCAAAGCTGGAACCAGTTATCGGAAACCCTGTGAACTTTCAGGGTTCAAATAACTTGTGGCCTGCACCCAACTTATTTTGCAACTTTATTTTGTAGTTTGCAAAATCAAAACTACACCCACTTTTGTCCTTTCCTACTAAGTTAGTATAGTAACTTGAAATGGTTAGGTGATGAAGAATGCTTTGCATTCAAAAACTTATCTAACTTTATTCCAATCATGCCTAGTAAAAAAGGTGTTACCCCCACAAAATCCTTGCCTCTCAGTACAGATAGTAAAATTAAATACAAATAAATTACACTTGTTGTGTGGTTTTTTTTCACAGTAGTGAGAGAAGCAGGATGGAGACTGTTAAGTCTGTTCCCCTGTCTTCGCAAGGGGAAAAAATATTATGGACTACCTGTAAGGAGAGGTAAAATCTCTCTTAAGTTAAAGACATTATGAGAGTTGTCAGTTCTAGAAGAAGGATCTTAAAGCTGGACTTCTTAGACAGATTGGAATTGCTGCAGAGGGTAAATGGATTTAGACAACTAGGTGGCTATATTGGATGTCTTCTAAGTATGTGCAGTAGACCAAGGCTAGCCACTTAGGGATCTCTTTAGGCTAAGATGGAGACATAAAAAAAATCTAGAATAGGAGTTGGCAATGTCCTCCAGCTCTGTAAGCTGTATATTGCCTGTGTCCATACCTGTGCCCATGCCAGGGTCCCCAGCAGGGAGCCGTGCCTGGGCAAGACAATTTCCAGCTGCACTCATGCCATTGTTGCTTCTCCCTGCCTCTCCTACCCCCACAAACCTGTGGCATGGGAACAGCTTCCAGGCAATAGGGAGCTGTGCCAGGGCTCAGCTGCATTCAGCTGTGCCTGCACCACACCTGGGAGTGGGGAGAGAGGGCAGGAAGAAGCGGTGGCAAGATGAACACAGCTTCCAACTGCCTAGTGCCAGCACAGCTCCTTACTGGCTCAGAACTGCATCTGTACCCCAGGTGGTGGGGCTGGGAAGAGCAGTGGTGGTGTGCATGCAGCTCCCAGCTGTCTGGCCCCAGCACAGGTAAAGGAAAAGCCCCTGCTGCTGATGCACCACTAAAGCCACTTGACCTGAGTAACACTGGAACCAAGTAATTTCAGCCCCGCAGCTTGAAAATATCGCTGGTAACTGATCTAGACATCTTAGCAGAATACTGGCTGTTGTATAGGGTGGAATAGGATATATTTAGAGATCTAAAAGCTGCAAAAGTGGCGCATACCCTACTCTGCCTCTAAGGAATTCCTAGGCCATGGTATTTGAGCTCTGGGTCCAGTGAGAAATACACAGTCTTGTATTTGACACTGTGGAGTTTTCTGTCCATGGTCTTCAAGACTGAATAGTGTATAGGATCAGGAGTTTTAGAACGTTCTTTATGTTGTCCTAGGTATTCAAGATAGTTGGTTTAATAGGATTTTCTTGGATATATAGGACCAGAAACAAATCTCTTGTATGCGTGAAACAAGGTTCTGTTTAAGATTCTCTGGAGAAGAAAACTCTCACAAAAACATTTAGCTTACAAGAGCTGTACACAAACGGTGTCTGTAGATGTGCGACATGCCTGTTCTGACATGCTGTAACTACAGTGCGTCAGAGCAGACTTGATTAATACACAAGAAGCCTTAGTTTCTTGTGTATTCAGCATCCCTGGACTTCAAAATGTCAGCAAGGGTGCTTTAACTAAAGCTCATAAAACAAACTAATTAAATGACTCCCATCTCCATTTTGAAGTGTGGGACACTGAATACAGGAGACACTGCTGAAAGCTGCCCTAATTAAGGAGCCCCTCATTCCTCATCCCCAGAGCACATGTAAAGACATGCAAACGATCTTAAGTTAATTGTAATAACTTAGCAGGAATGGACAAAAGTGGGTATAGTTTCAGTTTTGCAAAACTGAGAGGGGAACAGTAAAAAGTTCTGCCCTATCCTTTGTGACAAAGACAATTTATCTCCATCTCTTTTGTGGCAGCCTTTCAGATATTTGAAAACTGTTATCACATCTCCTTCTGATCTACTTTTTTCCAAACTATACATATTTCTTTCCGTAAACCTATATCATTTTTCTTGCTCATCACCTAGATCCTCTCCGGTTCCTCTATATTTTTCTTAAAGTGTAGTGCCCAAACCTGGACCTAGTATTCCAGCTGAGGCCTAAACAGTACCAAGCAGAGTGGCACTACACCTTATGTGTCTTGCATATAATGCTTCTGTTAATGATACCCAAACTTGCATTTGCATATTAAAAAAAAAAAAGAAAAGCAACACATTGCTGGCTCATGATGAATTTGTGATCCATGATAATCTCTAGATCCTTCTCAGTTTGACCATGCTACTTTCAAGCCAGTTACCCTCTATATTCTGCATGTATGCACTTGGTTTTTCTTCCTATGTTTAACACCCTATATTTGTCTTTGCTGGATTTCATTTTGTGGTCAGTAATACAGTTACCTAATTTGGAAGGATTTGTTTGAATTTTAATCCCTCCAAAGTGTTTGCAGCCCTTCCCAGTTTTGTGTCCCCCATCAATTTGATCAGTTCTCTCTCCATCCCTGCATCCAAGTAATAAAAATGTTAAATAGCAGTGGACCCAGAACAGACTCCTGTAGACTCTCATTTGAGACCTGCTGCCAGTCTGACATCAATCAATAGTTATCCTTTGCTTGTGGCTATTCAACCAATTATGTATCAACTTAATTGCAATTATATATACCCCAGATTTCTCTAGCTACTTTTTCACAGCTTCATATTATATTCTCATAAATTTTACTAAAGTCCAGGTATATTATATCTATTTACTCACCAAATCTGTTTACCCCATCAAAAAAAGGAAATCATATCGGTTTAGTATGATTTATTGTGCTAGCGATCATCCCCTCAGATTAGCTCTTTTGTACCTTGCTCAAGTGATATCCTAGGTATTGAAGACAGGATGGTCAGTCTATAGTTTCCCAGGTGCTCTTTTTTATTCCTTTTAAAGATGGGCACTAGGTTAGCTTTGCTCCAGTCCTCTGAAGCCATACAGGTCATCCATGAGTTTGTAAATAGTACTGGCATTGTCTCCAGGACTCCTTCACTTAGTTCAGAAATGTCAAAGAAATGCCCCACAGTGGTCCCACATGCCTCAGACTGGCCCACATGCCACACAGGCCCAGGGCCCAGCACCATACACTCCATACAGTGTGCAGGGTGGGGGCCAATGCACACACTGCATGCCATGCACAGCACCAGCTTGTGGGGCCAGTCCTTGGACTGGCCTCACACTTCTCACTTGACTTTTGCAGTCTGATGAGTTTGATACCTCTGAACAAGCTCATCCAGTGCTCTGGAATGAATTCCATCAAGCCATACTTAAATTCATTCACATTTGTCAGAAGTTCTCTAATATGTTCTTTGCTTCCTGTAATCTACATCTCTTTCCTTTCATTGTTTATCTTAATGTTGCTAGTTTTCTGATTGCATATATTTTTATGAAGACAGAAGCAAAGTGAGCATTGAGCAGTTATACCTCATTTATGTCTTCCATTAATAACTCCCCCTCCACTGAGCAATCAACCCACAGTTTATTTGGTCTGTCTTTTCCATTTGCCTTATTTATAGAACCTTTCTTTATATTTAAATAGCTCTTTGTAGTTGTAATTTGATTTTGATTTTTGCTTTCCTTGTTTTATGCCTATGCATTTGTGGTATTCTTTATATTTCTTTACAGACCTACCTGCCATTGCCTCTTTTACTTTTTGAATAGTTGAGAAGATTGTGACATGTAGCCAAATTTGTCTTTTAACGGTTCTTCTTATGTTTCCTCTGCAACAGAATGGCTTGATGTTGCATCTCCAATAGGCCTATGCGAGTCGGCAGCGATCCGATCCGGCTTTGGATCCGTCCGCTTCGGATGGCCGCGATCTGATCCAGAGCTCCGGACGGGTTTCTGTCTCCATCCGGCCAAAGCAGCTCAGAATCTTCGGAGCCGCCTCAGAGATCCGGCTATAGGGTATAATGGGGAATCAATGAGATATCTATAACTTTGTTGGTTTTGGTCCTATTTAGGTGAAACTTGCAGGGATGGTACATTCTGCTGGGAGCATGAAACCTGCCAAGTTTCAAGAAGATTGGTGCAGGGGTTTGGGAGGAACTGCCCTGCAAACTGTTGACAAGCACAACTCCTGTCATGGGTGACACTGCATGGGTTAAGGTGCAGCGGGATGACAGCTATAGTGATGGTTGCCCCTACTGCGGCCACAACGACTGCCAGCTGTGGAGGAGATCGGTGCAGGGGGGTTCTGGGGCCCTGCACCCGTAGCTGCTGACGGGCAAAACTCATGCCAAGACTGTCTCTGTCTTGGGGCAGTTGATTGTCTGTATTGAATCTTTCCCCTCCTTAGCCTGGTTTTGTAGGTGCTAATTGATGTTCGTTAAGCCGTTATGTAGTATCTAGGTCCTGTGTATTGAGCTGGTCCCTGAGTCCCTGGTCCCTGAGTGAATCATGATTGATTGATTGGTAACTGGTAACACAGTAGATTAGCAGCCAGGCCTGCAGTAGTGTCTCCCCTCCCCGTCCCAAGCCAGACACAGTCAGTCCCACAGCACCCACGACACGAGTTTTGCTTGTCCACAGCTTGAGGGGTAGTTCCCCCCAAACCCCTGCACCGATCTTCTTGAAACTTGGTAGGCTTTGTGGCCTCAGTAGGAGCTACCACCCCTGCAGTTTTGACCCCCCTGTGTTGTAACACATGGAAGTGACAGTTTTGCTTTCAATAATTTGGGGTACAGTTGCCCCAAAACCCCTGCACTGAGCTTCTTGAAACTTGGCAGGCTTTGTGGCCTCAGTAAGAGCCAGCACGCTGCAGTTTTCACCTCACTATATTGTAACACCTAGATGTGACATGAGTTTTTCTTTCAAGAATTTGGGGTGCTGTTCCCCCCAAAACCCTGCACCAATCTTGGAAGGCTTCATCCTCTCTCCATAGTCTACCATCCCTAAAAATTTCATCCAAATCAGACAAAAACAACAAAGTTATAGATATTTTATTGTTTCCCCATTATACCCTATGGCCAGATCTCTGAGGCGGCTCCAAACTGCTTCGGGAAGCCAAATGAGGCCAGCACTTTGACCCGGATGTGCTGCTTCTGACCCTGAAGCGTCCGAAGCTTCTCCAGATCCGAAGCTCTGTCCAAAGCCTCACACAGCCCTAATCTCCAGCACTCCTCTTGCATTTCCTAGATAAGAAAAATATAGCTATAGCCATGTATAGGGACCTACCCAAATCAAGGTGGGAAGGAGGTAGGTGGCTAATTTCACAGGCAGATTATGGAGCCGTCCACCATTTTCATGGGCTTATTGTGGTGCCCGCACCCCCACATGCCTCTGAATGGCTGAGGGGCCCCAGTGACCCAACCCCTCACCACTGATAAACCGACAGGGCTACCTGTTATGCAGCCCCACCCCTTACCAATGATTGACAGGGGGTAGGATCACATGGCAGGCAGCCCTCTCAGACAATCACCAATGAGGAGCAAGGGTGGCCACCATTTCAGCTGCTCCCTTTCATGCCAGCAGCTCCGCTCCCCACCCAGTGGGCTTGCACTGCCAGACCACAACAGCCATGATGACCTCTGGCTGCCAGTGGGGAGTCAGCATTTTATTTAGTCTTTTTTTTTTTCACAGATTGCAAGGACAATGCCCATTTTCCATGAAATCCACAAAATTGTGAACTGAGTAGATCCCTATCCACACAGCACCAGGCAGTGTCATGCTGCATTCTTTCAGCAGGCAAAGCAGGTCTTTGCTAGAATCAGTCTTTCAAATCTGGGGCAAAAGTCCAATTTCAGGGAAGTTCCAGGGGCACAGCACAGCACTGACTGCAGTTCAGAGCAGTTGCTCAGTTCAGTAGTCCCTCGAGTGAGAAGAAGAACCCAGGACTCCCTTCCTCTGAGGGGAGTATCTTCATCACAGTGGGCATGTCTACACATGGTCATTTAATGTGAATTAGCACACTTTAAGCTGCATTAGGGGCATATGTCTACACGTGTTTAATGCAGATTAAATGTGGGTTTAATGCAGATGAATGCATGTGTAGAAGCATTACTCCACATTAACACAGGAAATTTAGTCCTGGGTCTGCCCCGCCCTGGGCTCCTGTTTGGGCATCTCTCCTCCCGCAGAGCTAGGCTGCTTTCTATATAGTTTGCCACTTGTATGTGGGTTTTTTATTGTTGGTGGGGGGAGGCTGCTAGAGGGGCACTGTTTATTGAGTGGGGAGGGATGGGGATAGGTGTTGTGAGGGTAATAAAGTCTTTTGTTTCAACCATGTGCATGTCTTGAGAGTGGTGCTGGGGGTGGGCAGGGGGCCCAGGGTGTGTGGGCAGCAGGGCAGGCAGGTTGGAGTGGGGAATGCAGGAGGAGGGTCAGTCAGGGCCTCCCACAGCCAGTGCCTTGGGCCCTGCTGGTGGGTGCATGGTTCTTTTGGGACCTGGATAGGAGGATGCCTGCTGGGGCCAGCAGAGCCAGCACTCTGGCCAGCAGGAATGTGGGGTGCTGGTTGATGCTGGCAGGCACTGGGCTGGAGCAGCAGGGTGCTGGGTATTGCTGGCAGGGATAGGGGTAGCACTGGCACAGGGAGGCAGGGTGGGCAAGGAGGAATCTGCTTTGTGCTGCTTCTGTGCTGGGCATCCAGTTCCTGGGGAGGGAAGGGGCTGGCCAGGAATCAGAGGGCAGGGGTATGTTTCTAAGATGCCTGCCAAATGCTGGCAGCTGACTGTGGCTTCAACATGGCTGCCAAGTGCTGTCAGCCATGTGTCTGGAGGCTTGAGCTCCCCCTGGTGGCAACAGGGACACATGGCAGGCTGAAACAACCTGGGACTAAAGTTAGTTCCAAGTCCCACCACGTGTAGACAGCTGTCAAAACTCACTTCATCTATGCGCATTAAATTTAACCCCTCTTAAATTCATGTGTAGATGCATGCAGTGTCAGGCTCCTGGCCTTCTAAATGTTGACCGCCTTCCAGTCTTACCTATAGCTTGGCAGTTAGGGTACTCTCCTGGAAAGTGGGAGATATAGATTTGAATTACCTGGCTGTGTGTACACAAGATGCTAACTGCGCAGTAGCTCATTACTAGTGCATAGTAGCATCACGTGGCAGGAAGCGTGACACAACACTACTACACAGTAGTAATGAGCTACTGTACAGTCAGCATCACAAAAAAGCCATTTGGTGACACTACTGTGTAGTCAGTGGCTGATGTAGATGTGGCCCCTGAAGCTCAAACTCATGTGTCTCTAAGTCTAAGCAAGTACTTTAACTGGTAGACTCTTGAAACATAGCTAATTACCCATAATCAAAGGGAGGACTTAGACATGTAAGTCTAGCCACAGGTTTCATTGACCTCACTAAGGCCTTTGATTCCATCAATCACGAAGCTTTATGGAAAGTATTAGCCAGATTTGGATGTCTGGAAAAGTACATCAGGGTCCTGAGGCTGCTCCATGACCAGATAACTGTGACTGTTCCATGTAACCAAAAGGAGATCCATTTGCCATCTGAAATGGAGCTAAGCAAGGATGTGTCATTGTCCAAGTTCTATTCTCCATTTTTTCCACAGTCATCTTGATTCTCATTAAGGACCACCTTCCTTGTGACATTGACAGTGAATACAGAACAGATGGAGGGAGGGCTCTTCAATCTGAGATGTTTTCACTCAAAGTCTAAAGTACTCAAACACCCTTCCTTTACCTTCAGTATGCTGATGATTGTGCCATCCTTGTACACACTGAGAAAAGCCTCCAGACTGTACTGTATTTTTTTGGAGAAGCCTACTGAATGTTGGGCCTCTCAATATTGAGAACATTGAAATGCTCTATCAGCCTGCCCTAAGCAACAAATGTGACTCCCCATCCCCAAATTACCATCAAGAGAAAGATCATGGAGATAGTCAAGAACTTCCTCTACCTTGGTAGCCACTTGTCTCAGAGTGAATGCTAATGAGGAAATCCAACACAGGGTCTGGTGCACAAATACCTCCTTTGGGAAATTGCTTTGGCTTGTCTTTATTCATTGCAGTCTCCAGAAAGATACTAAGAGCCAGGTCTAATGCAGTCATCATCCACACTCTTCTCTAAAGATGTGAAACACGGGTGACGTACCATCCTCATCTCAAGAGCTTGAAGAGGTATCATCAACAATGCCTCTGGAAAATCCTCCACTTCAAGTGAAAAGATAAGTCCACAAACACCAGCATCACTGCTGAAGCACATGCTACCAGCATTGAGTTGGTGATCCTCAAGCACCAACTTTACTGGGCTGGACATTATGTGAAGATGCCTAACTCTGGACTCCCAAAGCAAGTGCTCTACTGCCAACTTAGTAAGGGCCTGAAATCTCACAGTGGCCAGAGGAAATGCTACATGGACACAGTGAGGTTATACTTTAAAAAAACAACGGATGCTGACATCAAGACTTGGGAGCAGCTGGCTGTTAGTCACTTCCAATGGTGCTGCAACCTTAATCAAGCTGTTGCCCACTTCATGGTATAGCATCTTGCTCACAAAGCAGAGAAGAGAGAGTGGAGGAAGGAAAAGAAGAGAAAACCTGGCCTATGGCCTACCATGTTTGCAGAAAGACCTGCAACTGCTGCGGATGGGTCTGTGGCTCAAGGTTTGGATTCTTAAGTCACCTCAGGACCCAACAATGAGACATGGTAGAGACCATTCTTAATTCAAGGGATTCCCAACAATGACAGTAAAGCATTACATTGAAGATGACTTATGAATTGTGAATTGAGATTTGTAGCTTTTATGAATGCAATACCATGGAGAAAAATATATATTTGCATAGCTTTTTCTTTTAGCAGAAGAAATTACAAGGAAAGCCCCAAATTGTAATTTAGTTACCAGCCTTGTAATATGCCAAGCACCTGTCAAATGCTGACCAGTGATTTCACTGGGAGTTGGCATTTTGGGGAGGTGATCAATATATTTCTGGACAGAACCTTTTGTGAGTCTGATAACCTACAAGACTAGATATAATCAGTGGTGACTGTAAGGTCTGAAGATAAATACTGGATTCTTTGTGTAGAGTTCTTATCGCCCACAGTGGGTGTAATTTAAAAGCATACAATTTAATGCAATCAGATTAGAATACACACTGCATAGCTTGTGAACTAGGCTTATGAGACACATCACCAGACTTCGTTAAATTGCACTACTGTAGTCATGAAAGCTGCCAGAATGGAAAATGTCTGGTGATCATAGGAAAATCTTGTTCATGCTTAAGTTTTCTAAGGGAAATGCTTTATCAGAGGACATCCTTCCTCTTTATGGGAGCCCTTCTCTTACAATTATAAATTTGTCTTCCAATCAAAGTGTTGTCTTTAATTACAGAGCACAGATTAAAGGTGCACAAATAAAGTAAAATTGAAAATATTGTTTTCCCCAAATAGGAGTATTTTCTTTGTTTGTTTCTACTTATTCTGTATAACATTTATTGTTTAATCTAGAAACTTGCTATGTCATATTTCCCACAAAATGCTTCTTTAAAGATAAAAAAAACTTTGAAACTTGCTACTTCTACAATACTTCAGTCATTCTCTCCAATCTGTGTGAAGTACATGGATAATACATGTTCTATTTTATAATTGTTTTAAATTTAATTCAGTTTATATAACTCTTAAGATTTAAGAACTGTTGTTTTGGGTCTTTCTCTCTATATAGGATATATATATAATCTAGTGTGTGTATATTTTAAAAGGGCTCATCAGTGGCAGAAGCCACAGTTTGGGTCCAGCTCCGGAGAGAGATGCATGGGTGGAAGCCCATCATGCCTGTGAGCTCCAGGAATCCCAGTGGAACATGCAGTGGACCCTGACCCCCAGCACAGCTGGGAGGTAAGTGGGGCCCATGGTGGGTGGGAGCTAAACAGCTGTCAGGGGCAACTGAGAGGAGCTGAGGAGGGTCAAGCTGCCTGACTCGGCTCCTACTTGGCCTGGCCCCCCAGGGAGCCAGGTGACCAGTGCCACCTGGCGCATGAGACAGGGGAAGAAGGGGGCACTTACCTGCCCCTTCTCTGGTGGGGTAGGGATCCCCAGTCCCGAGAGTGGTGTGGCACAGGTGGTGGGCCCACTGCACACGCGCAGAATTTAAAAGGGCTCGCCAATGGCAGAAGCCACAGTATGGGTCCAGCTCCAGATAGAGATGCACAGGCAGAAGCCTGTCATGCCCTCATAAGCCCAGGACCCCCAGAACCTCCAGTGGGACATGTGGCAGGCCCCGACCCTCACCCCCAGTGCAGCTGGGAGGTAAGTGAGGCCCACAGTGGGTGGGAGCTAGACAGCTGTGGGAGGCAGCTCAGAGGAGCCGAGGAGGGTCATACCTCCACCCAGCTCCTACTTGGCCCAGCCCCCCAGGGAGCCATGTGACTGGAGCCACGTGAACTGAGTACGCAAACAGGCATGTGAGTTAGCAAGGGAGTTCATGCAGGAGGGCAAGCAGGAAGGGCATGAGTCTCTAGGTGGCAAGCCTGAAGAGAAAAGTCAGCACGGTAGTAGTCCACACTACTACCTGTACCATGGTGGGGACACGCCACATCCCAAAAATCCCCTCTGTAACCTCCCCCCTTCCCCAGTACCTTTGAGGCCTCCACCCAGACGGAACCCATGGTCCTGGCCTCCACTCAGACGGGGCCCGATTCTTGGCTGTGGGGGTTACCTGGCATGACTGCAGGCACCTGGGATCAGAAGCAATGACACCTTCCTTTGTGAGGTTTGCTCTGCATTGGAGTCTCTGCAGTACCGGATAGGGGAGCTCCAGACTGTGGTGCAGAGGCTGTGTGCCATCAGGGATGGCAAAGAAGAGATTAATTCTTACTACCAGGATCTTCACCAGAAGAAAGAAGGGGGAAGAACAAGGTTGGCTGGCAGAACAAGGGTGGACAAGAGGAGCTCCTATAATGTTCAGGCAGGGGTTGCTTGGACAAAGATTGTCTCTGGCCCCAAGGCATGCTGCACCAGGGACACCACCCCCCTGGATCTTCACAAGAGGTACAAACTCCTCGTAGCACCAGTACAGCTGGCACAGCCCCCAGTTCCTACACCTGAGGAAGAAAGGCAACCAGCAACCACCCTTAAGAAGAAACAAAGAGTGGTCATCGTGGGAGACTCCCTCTTAGGGGGACAGAGGGAGCAATCTCTTGCGAGGGCAACATTGGGCCCTTCCTAAACTAAATGGGGCAGCTGATAACCGACACCCAGGAAAATGCCAATCTCCTTAACGATTACTTTGTGTTGGTCTTACACCAGCCCAAGGGGACCACCCTGTCTGACAAGATGCAGGATTACCAGGGAAAGGGTAAACATATGTCCATCATTGGTGTAGATCTTGCGAGGGAACACCTTCATAGGCTGGACATCTACAAATCAGCTGGCCCACATGGAATGCACCCAAGAGTGTTAAAGGAACTGATTTACATCATAGCATGGCCAATGGCGAGGATATTCGAGAACTCATGGCACTCAGATGAGGTACCTGAAGATTGGAAGAGGGCCAATGTAGGGCCTATCTTCAAGAAAGGGAGGAAAGACGATCTGGGGAACTACAGGCCAATCCGCTTGACCTCAATCCCTGGAAAGATCTTGGAAAACATCATCAAAGAAACCATTAACAACAGGCTAACAGAAGGCAACATTCTGAGAGAGAGCCAACACGGCTTCACTGTGGGTAAGTCTTGCCTAACCAATCTCATTTCCTTCTATCATATCACCTGAGCATATCACTTGAACAAAGAAGAAGAGAGGTAGATATCATATATTTGGACTTTAAGAAAGCCTTTGACCTGGTGTCCCATGATGTCCTCATGGTAAAATTGAGGACTTGCGGCCTCAACAACCTTATGGTCTGATGGCTTGGGAACTGGCTCCATGGTCAGATTCAGAGAGTGATAGTCAATGGAACCGAATCAACATGGCGCATGGTAACCAATGATGTTCCCCAGGGCTCCAATCTCGGACCAGTACACTCCTTAATGTATTTATAAATGATCTGGAGTCTGGTGTCAGAAGTGAACTGGCTAAGTTTGCTGACAATACCAAACTATGGGGAAGTGTGATCACCCTAGAGGATAGGTTGGCGATTCAGGCTGACCTTGACAGACTCTCAAGTTGGGTGGATCAAAACCTGGTGGCATTCAACATGGAGAAATGCAAGATGCTGCACATTGGGAGAAAAAACCCTCATCCCACTTCTAGGCTCAGCAGTGCTACACTCACTAGCACCATGGCTGAAAGAGACTTGGGGGCCATGATTGACCACAAGATGAACATGAGCCATCAGTGCAATGCTGCAGCCAGCAAAGCAAACAAGACTCTTGCTTGCTTCTACTGATGCATCTCAAGCAGGACCCAGAAGTCATCCTCCTGCTTTACTCGGCCTTGGTGAGACCGCAACTGGAATACTGTATCCAATTCTGGGCTCCACAGTTCAGAAACAATGTGGAGAAACTTGAAAGAGTCCAGAGGAGAGCCACACGCATGATTGGAGGACAAGAGAGCAGGCCTTATAAGGAGAGGCTAAGAGCCATGGGACTCTTCAGCCTGGAAAAGCATAGGCTCAGGGGTGATTTGGTGGCAGCCTATAAGTACATAAGGGGGGTGCATCAGGAACTGGGAGAATGTCTGTTCACCAGGGCACACCAAGGGAAGACAAGGTCCAACGGTCACAAACTCCTGGAAGACTGTTTTAGGCTGGACATAAGGAAAAACTTCTTTACTGTCCAAGTCCCCTGGACCTGGAATAGACTCCCCCCAGAGGTGGTGCATGCACCTACTCTGGACACCTTCAAGAAACACGTGGATGCCTATCTTGCTGGGATCATTTGATCCTAGCTAACTTCCTGCACCTTGGGTGTGGACCTGATGATCTTGTGAGGTCCCTTCCAGCCCTAATGTCTATCTATCTATCTATCTATCTATCTATCTATCTATCTATCTATCTATCTATCTATCTATCTGTGTATGTGTGTGTATATCCTAGATACATTAATATATATCCTATGCATAGGATAGTATTTATTTTATATCCTATTCTATATGTTCTATATATTATAAAATATATTTGTGTGTGTGTTTATATATGTTCCTTGCTCCATAGCATAAAAGTTTCCTAAAAAAGTCTAAAATACCCTCTTAATGATTTTTTAAATAACAGAAGTATGTTCCCAAGGTAAAATCCCAAGGTAAAATCCTGGTGTCATATAATTCAGTGGTAGTTTTGCCATTGACTTCACTGAGACCAGAATGTTATCCCATGTGTTTATTACTTTGGGTACCTTAGGCCTTTTCTCAGTGCTAGAAATTCCAAAGATGCCAGTACTCATCTAAATAAGCAAGTCTGCAGTTTTCCTTAGAATAAATATTGATAAGGAGCATTATCTCTCATGTTTTTGTAAGTGAACCAAACTCTAATAGCTAGATCCATAAAGAGGAATTAGGCCCAGAGTTGTAACACCTAACTTTCAGCACTGAACTGCACTTGCAGCTCTGACTTTCGCATGTAATATCCCTCATACACTATATGGGGAGAGTTAGGATCCTAAGAAAGAATTCCATAGAAGCAGCCTGCAGACCAGTGAGCCTAAAGCAGTGGTGGGCAATTATTTTGGCCCGCAGGCAACATAGGGAGTTTTGATGAGCTGTAGCAGGCCGGGTCAGCACCCCTCCCCTCCCCCCTGCGCAATAACTCATCAAAACTCCCTATGTTGGATGGGGCCACAGGTGGGCGGTGAGTGGTGTTTGGGAGCTGGACAGATGGGCAAGGCTGGGATCATGGAACAGGGTTGTTGAATAGTGACAGTGCAGGGTGGAGGCCAGGGGGCTGAGGGGCTGGGGGCTGGGACTTGGGGTAGAACTCAATCCGCTGCCCATACAATGGGCATAGGTTTCGTGGGCAGGGACATGCAGGAAGTGGATTGTGGCTCTGCATCAGCTCCCAGCCCCACATGGTCACTGCCCCTAGATCCTGGCCCCAGCTGCAGCTCCCCACCCACCCAGCTGCAGGCCCTGCCTGTGCAGCTCCGGGGTACTGCTCAACTCCATGTACCTCTAACAGCTACTCCTTGTCATGCTCCTGCCCCTGCTGTGCTACTCCAAGCAGGGAAGAAGCTTTAGCTAGGCAGCTCATGCCCCAGCATACGGGGATCCAGCTCCAGCTCTTGGGCCACCTTCCACCTATTCAGCTGCCTGCAGGTGGCGGCTCGTCACACTGGGAGGACACAGAGGGTGGAAGGCAGCTGGGAGCTGGAGCTGCATCTTCCCACCTCACCATCCCCCAGCCTAGAGCAGCACAGCAGGGGTAGGAGCAGGAGGAGGAACTGCTGCTTGAGGCAAGAGGAGCTGAGCAACACCCTGCTGGCTGCAGTCACATCGGCAGCAGCTCTGCTGGAAGCTGTGTGCTCTGGCCAGGTCCAGGACTAGTAGGCCCAGGCAGGAATGCAGTGTTGACTGCCCCAGGCAGGGTTCGACCCCATGTGGAATACCACAAGTGTAGCTGCAGGCCGGATCAAATCAATTGGCAGGTGCACCCCCGCAAGCCAAATCCAATCATTTGGTGGGCTGGATCTGGCCCATGGGCCATATTTTGCCCTGGTTTAAAGTAACCCATGGAAAATGCTCTGTGGAACAGTCTGACCAGGCTTCATAGTCATGAGTCTTCTCCTGGCACCAAAAGGCATTGCCAGCAGAGGTGTAATAGAACAGCCGGGTGCCCAGGGTAGCAGGATGAACGGCGGCAGAAGCAACCCTTCCAGTTGCCACTATATCACCCACATGATGGCACAGCTGAAGCAGTAGCTGATATGTTTCTATCCCAACCCCCACAAATTGCAGCCCAGGGCAGCTCCCCAGTCATCCCACCCTGGTTATGCTACTGCCTGCCATTCCTTTACCACAAAACATGACTGGAGGAGGATGGGGTGGTGGTGCCCCTCTTTCTTCAAGCAGCTTAATAGTTAATATATATGCACAGGCTGTGGGAAACTTGAGTTCAGTTCCTCCCTCTGCCTTTGGGGATTTGAACTCTTACATTCCAGAAGCATGTCCTGACTGCTCTTTGAGGAACGGTGTTCCCATGCCTGCCTGTTGATGCCGTTCTAATTTGCATGTAAATAATTAAATAATTAAATATTCTCTAGCTAACAGTGAGTATGATTCTATAGCCTCATGGTTTCAGCTCTCACAATCATAGAATCAAAGGAAAGTTGGGTTGGAAGGGACCTCATAATGTCATCTAATCCTGCACCCTGCTCAAGTTAGGATCATCTCCAAATAAATCATCTCAGCCAAGTGCCTGTCTAATCTGATTTTCAAAGTTTACAAGGACAGAGATTCCACACATTATCTTGGTAGCCTGTTCCAGTGCCTGACCACCCTCACAATAAGCCCTGCCTTGCCCCCCCCTCCCACTAGCTTCCATAGACCTCACTCCTGGACTTCTCTGTGCCCTGCAACCTGGCTAGCTGGCATGTGCTCTGCAGGCTGTTTGCATGCGATTGCACCCCTTGGGTGTGGGAAGGTCACACCCCAGCAGTAGGAAGGGGTGCTGGAGGCTTGCAATGTGAGGAGCTCATCTATTGGAAGTGGCCACACATTAATGGAAGACATGCTGGGTAACATAGATCAGAGATAAACCTGCCCTGGAGTGGCATATTTAAGCTGCCTAAAGTGTGTTTAAAATTAGTTTAAGTGGACAGTCCAGGGGCTAAGAGCTCCAGGAGCCACCTAAAATTCATGCCTAACAAGGTCCTTAGAGTATAAGCTCTCATTTCAAGTGCCTGACTCTCTTTAAGAACAATGCTAAGGTTTCCATAACTTCTTACCCTTACTAAGATTTTTTTCAGGTCTCTAGGCTCTTAACTTACTTATGGACTTTTGTCTCCATCCCCCAGTGAACAATGAAGCAGGAGATCTGGGTTCTAATCCCTTCTGCAACTTTTACTCCAGTATTCTATATTAAATATAAACTGGAGTTGAGACTAAAACTCAGGCCCCTGACCCTGAGGTCAGCAGAGGATACAAAGCCATGCTCACAGAGCCATATTCTCTGTCTCATAGAATGAATATATCGTTATTTCATGGAAAGTAGAACGCGTTTACAAGGAGAAGATCCTTTCTGAGAAGATTCCTTCTGGTTTCCCCTTTTCCCCTCTGCTGAGTCCTCACCTGCTTCTGGGCAGATAGACAACGGATCACTATGATGAACCTTATTTGGTGGAGGACAGTGACAAGAGAACAGTAAAGGCAGGACATCTGTTACTATAAAATTTGCAATCTGTTTATACATACGTGTCAGGAATGATTTCATGATGCCATAGAACAGCCAGAACAGAAAAATGTTTAAATTCTCTAAGTCTAGCCACTGCCAGTGTCACACCACCATAATTGTTTCAGCCAAAGGAAGATGGTAACTACTTCTGTGTTCTAGATATAATCAAATATGGTTTCGTGCTGCCTCTTGTCTCTGTCATAAGACAGGTGCTACCATTTCTCTCTTCTAGAAAGACATTTTAAAATCATTTTTATTTGTTTTAATTCTACATTGCACTCTCAACATGTCTACCTATTGCCCAAATGTTTTTAGGGACAAATAAAAGGACACAGGTATGGTGGAATTCATCAATATTCAGAATTCAAGTGGATTTTCACAAAAATAGTCTTACAGTATTTAAACAGCTGCTTTGCTTTTGTATTTTATACACTATTTTCCTGCTGGTAGGTTAATATATATTATACTGTCTCTGGGGGAGACAGTGCAAAAATATACGTATCCAAACCACATTTTTCAATTTTTGGCACAGTTCTTCCAGGAAAATGAGCACAGATTTTGACTTAAGGGAGAAAGTTTAACTAGTGGGAGTGGTGGGTTTTGTAATCTTAAGGTTAACAAATAGAATCACCATTCATATAAAGACACATGAAGTTTATAAAACTCCTTTTTGAATGTTGTTTTGCTGGAGTGGCTTAAGTCCCACTGAGGCTTGGACCTTTTAAAATCTGGTTAATATAAAGCCTAGGTTTGGTAACAACCCAAAATTACTCAAGAGACAAGAGTTTTCGTTGGTAATTTTTTTTTTTTTTTGGACAGCTGCATGATACTGCATAGTTCTTCATGGACCATTCAGTTAGTCCAATAAAAGATATTGCCTGCAAACCCTCTTACCTCTCATATATCTTTTGGACCACAGTGGTTACAACATTTCTTTCACACTACCAAGTTACTCAGAAGTCTGGTTGATAACTTACATGAAAAAAGTCTGTGGCACAAGTTCAGCTTCCAAATAACAGAAGTTTGCATTACAAAACCTACCACAGATGACCCATTGCATTCCCGATATGCATGCCTTGCATTGAATTCTGGATCTTGCCCCAAGCCTTTTAAATACATGCAATAAGTAAGCAGACAGGGTTCTTTGGGTAGATGTGATATCTTTTATTAACCCAACTAAATAGCTGGAAAAAATTGCATGATGGAAAATACGTAGGAGAAACCAAACAACAACTGCATACCAGAATTAATACAAACCAAAGATCTATCAAAGACAAGAATACCCAGCTACGAACTTTACTTCATAAATCTACTTGATAGAAAAAATCATGGACTAAATATAGACATTGGATTTATGGCACATTATAACCTGGCTACCGTTAGACCTGTGCAAAGCAGCTAGTATTACCTTTAGATTCGGATTTGGCCGATTCAGGGGACAGTGATTTGATTTAGTGATTTGAATCACTGTCCTGAATTGATTCGGTTGAATCAGATTTGGAGATTTGGCTGCAGCTGAATTGGCTGAATCTCCAAATCAGCCCCATCCCCCACCCACTCAAAATGGCTGCCCCGCCCAGCCCCAGCTCCCAGCTCTTTGGAGAAAAAAAGCCCCCACTCACTGGCTCCTGCCCAGCGGGGGGCAATCCCTGCTGCCCCTCACTGTCCCACCCCACGTGGGGTGTACTGCCACGAGCCCCTGACCCCTGCCAGCTCTCCCAAGGCCCCAACCACCCCCGTCAGGGCTGCCCCGCCTGCCCCAGCTCCCAGCCCTTCAAAAAAAACACACCAAAAAACCCAGAACTCACCAGCTCCTGCCTGGTGGGGGGCAATTCCATGAGCTCCCAGAAGCCCCAAGGCCGCTGCAGCAAGTTGGGAGTCTGGGGGGGATTGTTGTTTTTTTTTTAAAGGACCAGGAGCTGGGGCAGGCAGGGCAGCCATGGGGAGACCAGGAGAATGGGAGCTGGGTCGGGAGACTCAACATGGGGCAGTGGAGGGCAGCAGGGATTGCCCCCCATGCCTGGCAGCACCCAGTGAGTAAGGGCTTTTATTTAAACAACAGGGAGCTGGGGTGGGCAGGGCAGCCTTGAGGGGGCTGGGAGAATGGGTGGGAGGTTTTGGCACTTTTATCTAATAGGTGAATGAGTCAGCTTTAGATAAAAGTGCCAGAAAGTCCCACTGAAGTGTCTGATCTATACAGATGCTGCGGAGTTGGGTCGAAGTAACATGCTGCTTCCTCCAGTAAAGCATTTTTTTCCCCATGTCTCTCAGCAGCCCTTATGCTTATCCTGCTGTGAGGGCCTGCAGAAGTTCCCTTCTATGGGTACATCCAGACAAGCGCAGACATGCCACCTTGTGCCACTACTACTTGTCCCTGGGGAACGCCTGTGCCACGTGTGCTCTGGTGTGCAGGAAGTTACCCCAGGTGGGGTAGAGGAGGCTGGGGTAGGAAACTATGCTGGCCTCAGAAGCCTCACATGGGGACCTGGGGGCCTCTGAGAGCTGCAGCTATGGTGCTCCTACAGCACATGCATCTCCATGCTTTTTTTTGGCATGGGGTTTTTTGACCCTGGGATTTCCTGGGGTCAAAAAACCCTCCCGCACTGTAAATTAGCAGTGTGGGTAATGCCTGCAAGTGTGGTGTGGCCCCAGCCCAGGTATCCACCTACGTTCCCATTCATCTGGACACACCTTATGGGTGTAAAATGATTAGGGGCTCTGGAGGTGCAGATAGAACAGAGGAGTTGTAGGTAACACATATCCTACTGTGCTTCTTGGTGGATTCTCTATTAGAAATTCACGAGAGAGAGCACTTCTTCAAAAACCATGTACTCACTTTGCAGCTCTTATCATAAAAGGAGAGCAGGCAGGGAAAAATGTGCAACTTGGAGATAAGCCCAACACTAACTAGGCTCTCCAGCATATCACACTGCCAAGAAGTGGAAGAGGTCTAAGAAACATCATTGCAAACTCAGCCTTATTGTGCTTTTAAGCATTTTCTCCTCATGAGGATAATACTCCAGGGAAGTGTCTTGCTTTATATTACAACTGTGGTGTTCACAGAGTCAAAGGGTGCATTCCCACACACAGGGGCCTGTGGTTGCTGCGGCAAAAATAGCATCAGCACAAATTGTACCCCTGCTTTTTAGCACTGCACATGCCCCTGCACATGGGGTTAGTGCAGGGCAAATTGTCCCAGGTGGGGTAGAGGAGGCTGCAGGCAACACCTGTGCTGGCCCCAGCAGCCTTACTTGGTGTCCTGGAGCCCTCCTGTGGCAGCGGTGGTGGTGATTCAGCAGCTTGGAGCCTGGTTGACAGCCAGAGCATGGCTGTGGCCAACCAGGTTCCATTTCTGGTGGTGCAGGCTGCTGCTGCATGCACCACTGCTTTTTTCAGCAGTGTTTTTTTTTACACTGGGATCTTTCCGTGGCAAAAAAAAAATGTTTTAAATGCTGCGCTGCAAATTAGCATGCTCAAAGAGTCTAACAGAGGTTTTTGCCTGGTAGCAGATCAGAGACATCAGATTCAGCTGGGCTTGATGACTGATTTCCAGACCTAAAAAAATATTCTACAACCACTATCACATCCCATTCATCTTTGCTGTCTTCCTACTTGCATAACAGAGTTTAAGATGCACTGGAACTCGTGGCCAAACAGCCAAGTCCTTGGTGCAAGGAAGTAATGACACTTTACCAAAGTGCATCTGCAGCCAATGAACCAGTGACACAAAGGAGCAGACAAGTCTAGTGAACAGGGGCATCAAACAGGGGAAGCAATTTGCAGGCAGTTTGGTGGGAGGAAGTGGAAGGGGAAGAGGAAGAAAGGCCAGGCACCAGATCCTGTCTTGGGAAGGAAAGTGATCCAGCACTGCCTCTGTGTGTGGCTTTCTGAAAGTATGTTTGACATACTGCGTGTGTTTTGGGCATGTGCTCTGAGAAGCTGGGAGTGTTGCTAGTTAAGTGATTGCTGGGTGATTGCTGCCTGTGCCTGACAAGAGCCCTAACAAGGGAGCAAAGCCAGTCCAGGCCCATCAGGGTATAAAAGGACTCTATGACCAAGGCAACAGGGGCAGCCAACTAGGGAAGTAGTTTGCAGGCAGGTTGCTGGTCAGTTCACAAGCCAGTTTGCCCCCTCCCCCTACCTCTTTGAGAGGGAGCCTTTAAGCTTGGAGAGAGGAAGCAAGAGAAAAGGAACCTTTCAGGACCAAGGAACAGAAAACAGGGAAGATTACAAGTGAGTTTGCTAGGGAAGATGTGTTTGGAAGAAGGGCAGTAAAACAAAGGAGGCAGGGAAACAGCTGGAGGACATTGCAACCCCAGAGCCACTGCCACTGCCTCTGCTTGCACTTGTGAGGTGTCTGTCCAGGCAGGACCACTCCCCATCAAGGCTTCCACTCAGGTCCAGGTTTGGCACTGTGGGGGCTGTGGCTTGTCCTTCTGGTGATGGCCATGTCTGGGAGTGTGCAATGTGAACAGTGCCTCTGGGTGGTGTCCCTCAGGGAGCAGGCAAGAGAACTGCAGGAGGAGGTGGTGAGGCTTCAAAGCATCTTCTGTCATGAGGAGTTTATTGATTTGATGCTGGAGAAGACTTCAAGGATTGTGGAGGAAGGACTGCCAAAGGCAGTGCTAGAGAAGGGAAAGGACATTGACTCTGTGGAAAGTGGAAGCTGGAAGCTTGTGATCTCTGGCAGCAAGCAGAAATCTTCAACTTCACCTACAGCAGTTTGACTGGAGAACAGATATAGAGCCCTAGGAAGAGAGGGAGGAGCACGTTTTATTGGTGGAGAAGGACAAGTCAGGACTCCCCAAGGTGAGACCACCGACACCAATAAGAACTGACAGATGGTGGTGGTTGGAGACTCCCTTCTGCACGGGAGAGAGGCATCCATCTACTGGCCTGGCCTGTTGTCTCTGGGGATAAGCTGCTTGCCTGGAGCCTGGATCTGAGATGTCATGAACAGATTACCAAGACTCATCCAACCCTCATGCTGCTCATTAATGTGGGCACCAGTGATACTGCCAGGGGAGACTCTGAGCAGATCAAATGTGACTACAGGGCTCTGGATGCAAGAGAGAAGGGGACTGGGGGGCTATGGTGGTATTCTCCTTGATCCTTCTGGTCAAGGGAGAAAGCCCAAGCAGAAGCGGGCACATCCTACAGATCAATGCCTGGCGATGCAGATGGTGATGCCAGCAGGACTTTCACTTCTTTCAACATGGGAAGATGTCCCAAGAAGAAGGATTGCTAGGAAGAGACAGGATCCATCTAACAAAGATGGAAGAGCATATTTGCAGACAGGCTTGCAACCTGTAACCTAGTTTTTTTTTCAGAAATTCATGTCCTTTAAACCAGCAGTCAGTTTGTAACCTAGTTTGGACAGCTTTAAACGAGGTTCACCAAGGGATGGAGACAAAAGCCCTGAGATAAGTGGAGAATCAGGAGATCTTGAGGAAGTGTAAGCAGGAGGGGGCAAAAGGGGAGGTGTTCTCATTCTTCCTGAGAAATCAGGGCAATCAACTAGTTACCTTAGGTGCCTGTACACAAATGCACGGAGCCTGGGAAACAAGTGGGAAGAATTGAAAGTCCTTGCGCAGTCATAGAACTATGATGTGATTGGAATAACGGAGACTTGGTGGGATAGCTTGCATGACTGGAGCACTGTCATGGATGGGTACATACTATTCAAGAAGGACAGGCAGGGGAGAAGAGGAGGAGTTGCACTGTATGTAAAAGAGCCATGTGATTGCTCAGAACTCCAGTATGAAACTGGAGATAGGCCTGTTGAAAGTCTCTGGGTTAGGGTCAGAGGGGAGAGCAACAAGGAGATGCTGTAGTGGGGGTTGGCTACAGACCACCAGACTAGAAGGATGTGATGGATGAGGCTTTCTTCAAGCAGCTAATGGAAGTTTCCCAATCTCAGGCCTTGGTTCTCATGGGAGAAATCAAACACCCTGGCAACTACAGGGAGGACAATACAGCAGTACACAGGCAATCCAGGAAGTTTTTGGAGAGTGTTGGGGCAACTTCCTTCTGCAAGTGCTGGAGCATCCAACTAGGGGCCATGTTTTTCTTGACCTGTTGCTCACAAACATAGAAGAATTGGTGGGGAATGTAGTAGTGGATGGCAACTTGGGCAGCAGCAACCATAAGATGATTAAGTTCAGGAACCTGAGGAAGCCAAGGAAAGAGAGCAGCAAAGTAAGGACCCTGGACTTCAGGAAAACAGACTAACTTGCTCAGGGAACTCATGGGCAGGATCCCCTGGAAAGCCAGTCTGAGGGGAAGAGGAGTCCAGGATATCTGGCTGTACTTTAAAGAAACCTTACTGAAAGTGCAGGAACAAACCATCTTGATATGCAGGAAGACTAGCAAGTATGGCAGAAGACTAGCTTGGCTTAGCAGGGAACTCTTCAGTAAACTAAATCACAAGAGGGAAGCTTATGAGTGGAAACTTGGACAAACAACTAGGGAAGAGTAAAAGAGTATTGCTCAGGCATGCAGGGATTAAGTCAAAAAGACCAAAGAGCAATTGGAGTTGTAGCTAGCAAGGTAACAAGAAGGGTTTCTACAGTGTCAGTAAGAAGAGGAAGGTCAGGGAAAGTGTGGGTCCCTTACTGAATGGGGGAGGCAACCTAGTGACAGAGGATGCAGAAAAAGCTAAAGCATCTAATGCCTTTTTCACCTCAGTCTTCACAGGCAAGGTCAGCCCCCAGACTACTGCACCTGGCAGCACAGTTTGGGGAGGTGATCAGCCAATTGTGATGAAAGAACAGGTTAGGGACTATTTAGAAAAGCAGGACATATGGAACTGGACAGGATGCACCCACAGGTGCTAAGTTGGCTGATGTGGTGGCACAGCCATTGGCCATCCATATTTGAAAACTCATGGTGATCAGAAGAGGTCCCAGATGATTGGTAAAAGGCAAATATAGTGCCCATATTTAAGAAATGGAAAAAGGAGGATCCTGGGAACTACAGATTGGTCAGCTTCACCGTAGTCCCTGGAAAAAAAATATGAAGCAGGTCCTCAAGGAATCCATTTGTAAACACTTGTCAGAGAAGAAGATGATTAGGAACAGTCAGCATGGATTCACCAAGGGCAAGTCATGCCTGACCAACCTGATTGCCTTCCATGATGAGATTACTGGTTCTGTGGATGTGGAGAGACCAGTGGTGTGGTATACCTTGACTTTAGCAAGGCTTTTGATATGGTTTCCCACAACATTCTTACAGGTAAGGTAAGTATGGGTTGGATGAATGGACTGTAGGGTGGATAGAAAACTGGTTGGATCATCAGACTCAGAGGGTAGTAGTCAATGGCTCAATGTCTAGTTGGCAGGGGCATAGAAGTGAGAGCCCAGATTTCTATGATTCTAAGTCCCAAATGTGTGTCAAGAATTAAAAAGTGTGTTCTTTTACTACTAAGTTTGCACCAAGTACATCAGGAAATAATTCACAAAAAGGAAGACCAGAATTAAAGCACCTCATGGGGGAAATAAGAGGGAGCATAGAAAGAACCAGCCAGCCACCACCAAAGACAACAAATCTGTAATAGCAAATCTGTTCTTGAAAAAAGGACCCCCTCCAAAATTTTCATTTTCCCATTCCTTCACCACTAGTAGCTAAAGGGGCAAATAAAGGTTTGTGTTTGTTATAGTCCAATTTCAGCTTATGCACTGGAACAGCAGTGACAGCTTCAAAATGTTTTCTCTGCTAATGAGCAGAGAAAGGCAGCTAGCCCTGTTAGTCTGAAGTCAGCAGAAGGCAGAGTGAAGTACTTTGACTTCTCTGCTAATGGCCAAATATGAAAAAGTAACACCAAAGATGCAGTAGTGTAGGATTTGATTAACATAGATACAGAAATCAGGCTCTCTCCATTGCATCCTTCCATTCATGGACAGATACACACTGTTTAATATTATAGCAGGTCAAATTCTCAATTACAAATAAGTTATCTGATAAATATAACCTTCCTTTCCTTCTCTTTGCATAGCATTTGTGAAGTGTCTGTTACCATGGTTACTAATATGGTATTGAGCAAATTTGTCCTTGTCCATATCAGAAGCTATCTTGTGCCCAGCACCCATTTACTGACTGTGTCAGCAATTAACACCTAGGCTTGGTTAAAGGGTTATAGGCTTCGCTAGGTGATGCTTATGAGTTGTCAGCAGTTTTCAAAAGGACATTCAGACAGAGCAGTCAAACACCAGAACAGGGTATAATTAGTTTGTCAGCCAGGCCACTCTGAAGGAGTGTGTTTCCAAAACAAACCTAATGTGTTTTTCAGCATTAGGGCATGGGTTTGCCTTAAACCATGCTTGGAGGGGCCAGCTCACCCTTAGGAATATATGAGTCAGAGTTGTTCACTGAACAAAGATAAACAACTCAGTCTACCTGCATGCAGGTCAGCTACATTCCTGCCCCATCTGGGTTATAAATTCCTGGGCTGGAAATTGCCATTGGAAAAGGGTGAACAGAGCAGCTCAGCTTTGCCTTGGCGGCTATTAGGCATTTTTTTTCCTGACACAGCAACACATAAAAAGATTCTATTTTGCTCTTTTTCTCCCAAAAATGAACTATGAAGAGTTGTCCTGGGACACAGCAGAGGTGATTTTATTCCTTGAGAAGGCTTTTGCAGCTTGGCCTTTGCACCCTGCCTGGGAGGTACTTATTAAGGCACTGGGTTTGCACTTAGCTGGCTGAGTGGGTTTAGCAACATTACTGTGCCTGAGGGCTCCACTTTCTCCGACTGTGAAATGGCCCAAGTGAAAGGAATTGTTTGGCCCTCTGCTTATCACATACCTACAGATCACAGAATCATGAAAAGTCAAGTTGAAAGGGACCTCAGGGGGGTATTTAATCCAACCCCCTGCTTGAGATAGTTTTATCTGAGCAGAATCCCATGTTACCTGTGGAACTTTCACAAAAAAAGATCATTCTGCTGATTACTTTCTGGAAGTTCCAGTTCTTTGGGTGCAGCACAGTGCCATGTACAGATATGCAAGCTGCCTCAGGAATCTGAAACAGTATAATCATCTTAGTGTAATACTCTGTTTAATTAACCTGGGAAGGGCATTGCACTAACTTGGTTATACTGATTCTGGAACTCAAGCTAGTGCCTTTGCACAACACTGTGCTGTGCTGTGTGGCTAAGTACAGACATTCAAAAAGACCAAGGCAGAATCGATCCAATCTATACCAGTTTCTCTAAGTTGCATAAATTGGATCAGGAGCAAACAGAACTCACTTTCACCCTTCAGTGGGGGGAGGCACACAAATGCCAGCAATGGCCGAGGCCAGAAGGTGGGGTGCAGTGCTCTCATATGCTTCCCAGCATGCCAGAGATTGCCAAGAGCAGCCAAGTGGGGGCCATCCCTGGTTGACTGCCAGGAACATGCCCTCAACCCTCACTGCCACTGCAGAACCACTCCCATACCCAGTTCCAGGCCCCCAAGGGGGAGCACCATGGCATGCCCACCTGCCACTGCCAGCCAGGCTGTCAGGTGTGCCACGGAGACCCCCTCCGTGGGCCCCCAGAAGCCCAGGTCTGGGTGCAGGGGAGGGCTTGCGGTGACAGGGGCCAGGGGGCATGCACCTGACAGTGCCAGCCCAGAAGACCCATGTTGGGCAGTAGGTTCAGGAATGTTCCATATAAGAAAGGATCAGGCCCTGCCACCTGGAGCATCCCACCAGTTCCTGCGGGTGCCAAGTTCCAGAAAGACGTGCTGGGCAGCCCGGGAGGCCTACGCTAGGCAGCTGGCCCAACCTTTCCCTCTAGTGCTCCCATCCCTGCCACCTGGTGCAAGCTCCCCAGGGTGCCCAATATGTTCTGCCAGAGCCCAACATCAGCAGCAGCCAGCAAGGTGTGCTGGGCAGCCCAGGAGACCCGCACTGGGCAGCAGGGACAGGAGCACCCCATTGGACAACAGCAGGGGGAAGATGCCCCTGTCACACAGTTCCCTACCACCCCCGCCACCTCACCAGCTGTCCTGGGAAGGGTCTACCTGCACCTGCTCAGCCATGCACAGCTCCAGTCCTGTGTGAGCTGGTATAGCTCCAGGGAGCAGGACCAAAGCCCTCCCCTTTTTCCTTCAGCAGCAGGCACCCACAGTCCTGTACCATGTGATGAGGAAAGGGGGCCCCAAAGAAGGAAGGACTAGGCCCCCAGAGCCCCAGCAAATGGCAGGCAGTGACAGTAGATGCCTGGCACAACTGCAGGTATCATGATTGCAGGAATTGCACTGGACACCTGTTGCTGCCACCCACAGCCCAATGGAGCCACGAGGGTGCTGTCCCTCCCCACCTCCCCCACGGAGCCTGCCCCCTGGGGATATTGTATAAAGACAGAAAATTCCTGAGCTACAGACGTGCCCTTTCCCCTCACCCCCTGCCTGTGGCTGGCAGCTCAGAGCAGCCGATCATAGCCAAGGCCAGTGAGCCACCTTACGAGGAGGAGTTAGCAGGGACCAGCACAGCAGCCTGAGATAACCTCGGGACTGCAACCTGACATGGGAGGGGATCTGATACTGAAGTTTGATAGACCGGTTTAACCTAAATCAATTAAGTCTGATACAACATCCATCTAGATCTACCTTAGACTGGGATCTGCCATTTTTAAACTAGTCTATGTGCTCTGAATTTCTATTCTATTACAGGTATAAACCAGTTTCTGACCACCAAAACTGGAAAAAGTATAATGTCTGCACCTGGTCTATATCTATATCAGCTAGTTTAGAGCTAGCATTGCAGCATGTAAGCATGCCCTTTGGGCATATCTACACAAGATGCTTTATGGTACAGTAGACTAATCAACAGCGCAGTAAAGTGTCTCCATCTACATGCGCACATCATTTATTGAGCAGTATATTAGTTTACTGCACAGTTAGCTACTACCTGTAAATACAGGTAGTAAACTAACTGTTCAGTAGATACTGTGAAATAGCACATGTGTAGATGCTGACCAGGATGAAATTTGCTTCTGGTCAGCCCCAGCACCAGGGGGCCATAGGGGACAGGGTCTTGATATTGCTCAGCTCCCCCCAGGGCCCAAGAGCCGAGCAGTGCCAGGATGGGGTAGCTCTCTGTTCAGCCTGTCCCAGCGCAGCACCAGGACTGGGGATCTCTGCTTCCCAACCCAGCTTGGGGGCTGGCTGGCTGGGAGCTGTTCCACTTCTTGGGCAGCTCCTAGCCAGCCTCTGGCTGGGCAGAAAAACCCGTGAGCAGCAGGAGCTGGCCAGGAGCTGTCCTGCTTCTGGGACAGCTCCCAGGGACAGAAGCCAGACAGCTACTGGGGACAGAAGTGGAAAAGCTCTCAGCCAGCCCCTGGCTTCCTGGGGATTTCCCTGCCTAGCCGGGGGGGGGCTGGCTGGAAGCTGCCTCAGAAGCGGGATGGCTCCTGGCCAGCTCCTAGTTGCCTAGGAAAGCCCTACTGAGCACAAAGCTTGTTCCCATGTGCACAGGGCTGGAAGAGCACAGCAACTGTCTCCCAGTCCTATGCATATCAGGAGCCCTCCCATTGTACAGGGCCAGGAGACACCTGACACTGCAGCTAGCAGAGCTCTTCTGGCCCCATGCACATCAGAACCAGCCCCCATGCTCTCTGTCAACCCCCAGGCTAACACCCTGGGGAGAACCTGGAGCTCTCCCTGGCTGCTGCAGGAGGCCAGAGCAGGGTAGGAGCAAGTCTGTACCAGGATGCTCCTGTTGGGAGCACATTTGCCCCCAATAGGGAGCATGTGTAGATGTGCTCCCAGGGAAGGCTTACTGCACAGTATTTTACTGTTCAGTAAGCCTTTATTGTAGCATTAATAACATGTATAGACACACCTTTGAGTACTACAGGTCTACTCCTGCATATTAAAAGTGAATGAGAATTACACTGGAGTAACAAAAGCAGGATCAGGCCCAGAGTTTATTCACAAGGCAGTGCTATGGGTTTTGAACATTGTTCAGCTAAAAATAATATAGTGCCTTCCATTTCCATGACTTGTTTGTTACTATACAGATTACAGTTCTAGCCCACAAGAAAACATGGTTTAATGGGTCATGACCTTGAGGGACTTTTTTTCAGAAAATAACCTTCATAAAAGCAAAGAATGACCTGGTAAAAAACTGATTATTCTCACTACTTTTTGCAATTAAAACACCAAAGAAGTGCATTTTCATTGATTGATGAGTTATTATTCTGTGAAGACGGTTTTGAACCCTGCATAAATTTAAATTTAAATTAGTTCCCAGCACAGGATTCTCTTATGGTTTCATATTTTCAGGCATTAGCTGCATGACTAAGATTAACTCTAACACTTCATGAGATAAAGTATTTCCTTTATGCAGTTGCTCTGCATTGCACCATCTAACATGGCAGTAGTGGCTTGAAAATGAGCATCTCAAAATGTTGACTTTGAATGAAATGGTAGTGAATTATATATGTTTACAATTAGCTTCATTGCAGGAAAATAAATAGGACTCTGATAATCAGAGTTCTCAAATATGAATATTGTCTGAGACAAAACAATATAATGGTCATATAACTAAGGATCTACTCAATTTGCAGCTCTGTGGATCTTGTGGAAACTGCAAAATTCAGGTTTATCCATTAAATCAACTTAAAAAAAACAATAAAAATAAAATGCTGGCTTCCCAGTAGGAGACAGTGATCTTCACTGTGGCCTAGAATTGCAGCCCAGCCTGGAGATGGGGGGGCACCAGCTGGTGGGGTGGCACAAAGGGCAACAGACAAGATAGAGGCTGCTCCCTCATTCCTTCTCTCCTTACCAGGGCCTCTCCAATGCCAAGGTGGGGGTGCTGCCAGAGCACATCCAGGAAATATCCATGGAATATGCTATTTATTCCACAACCAACCTGCAAAGATTGTTTAGTTTCTCTGCAATTTAAGTAGACTCATGCATATAACCTTGTGATTAAGGGACCATAGATATGGGACTTCTCTGCTGTCTTGATGAACTGGACCAGAGGTACTCCACTCCCAGCCCACAAGTCAGATCCAGCCCACAAAGCCACATAATCTGGTTCATGACACTTCCCCCTGGGCCCAAAAATTTGGCAACCAGGGTTTTAATTGCCATTCCCTTGCTGCTAAATTTCTGCAGGCTGGATAGTGTGGCCCTGCACTCTAGATCAGGAATGCAGGGTGGCGTGGAGCCAACCCAGGCACACAGGGCATCACAGGGCCTGATTCCAGCATGCGAAGCAAACCCAATTGGGGTGCACAGGGTAAAGTGAGGGTGGCATGGGCCTAATCAGGGAACACAGAGCGTGATCAGGGTGGGGTAACAGTGTCATAGGGAGTTTTCTTCTATTAAACTCAAATCAGGTTGGACATGGTGCAGGGCCCAATATGGGCACATAGAGTCTTATCCTACCCTTGGACTGGTCCCATGCCACTCATCCAGTCCATTGGCTACTACTGAACTAGGCATAGAAATTAAATGAGCAAATTATATTTGCCGGGACAATGCCCAACATTTCAATGTAAACATCATGGTTATTCTGGTTGTACTCATTTAAATTTTGAATATAAGATTAATTATCCTTATTCTATGACCAAAACATAATGGCACTGTATTTAATATGCCTTTCTTGAATGGTACACTATGACCAAACCTCAGTTGTGTATGTCTGAGTAGTGGGGCCTATGCAAGTGCAAGATAAAGGAGACTGGGTTTTTGGTTGTAGCCATGTTGGTCTAAGGACATAGGCAGGCAAAGTTCTTTGAGTAGATGTGATATCCTTCATTAGACCAACTAATTGGGAAAAAAATTTTGGCAAGCTTTCAGATGCAGTCATCCTTCTTCAGGCATGGGGAGTCTCTGCTGTTCTGAGACCCCAAGAAATGAAGAAGCTAATTCAAGATGGTAAAATTCAGACCAACATATATAAGAAACCTACGGACCATCATACATATCTACACAGAACCAGCAATCACCCCAAACACACCAAGAAAACTGTAATATACAGCCAAGTTCTCCAATACCACTGAATTTGCAGTGAATCAATGGAGAATACCCATGACCAGCACCACACTAATCTCAACTTCAGCCAACAAGAACACTTCTCCAGAGAGATAGATCACGTTTTTGAAAGAACCACCTGAATACCACATGAACATTTACTGCAGTATAAAAAGAAAATCCCCACAAATCGCACACCATTAGTTATGACATAACACCCTTCCCTGGAACCTACACAGAAAATATTCAAACAATGGCAACCCATACTTGAAGAAGACCCAATTCTTAACAAGATCTTTCCAGAACCACCCTTCCTAGCCTTCAAACAAGCACCAAACTTTGCTAACCTCATCACCAGAAGAAAACTCCCTATGACCCAAGCCACATGGACAAATGAATCCAGACCATGCCAGGACAAGAAATGCAAAACCTGCCAAAATATTTCCACCACCCTCACTATAACTACACACCACAACAGAACCATCACCATTTCTGGATCTTACAGCTGCACCTCCAGAAATGTTATATATTTCATCCAGTGCCCTGAGGGAAAATATGTTGGAGAAACCAAACAACAACTGCACACCAGAATGAATGCACACTGAAAACCTATCAAAGACAAGAATACCCAACCACCTGTGAGTGCACACTTCTCACAGGACAATCACTCCCTCTTGGATCTCTCAGTTCTAATCCTCAAAGGGAACTTACAAAACACCTTTTGTAGATGAGCCTACGAACGTCACATCATAAATCCACTGGATACAAAAAATCATGGACTCAATATAGACATTGGTTTTATGACATATTACAACCTGCCTGACACTAGATTCACCAGGTGCCTGCCTGACAGCCGCTTTTCTACCTTGTACTTTATCACTGCACTGCCTCCCTTCAGCCTTTTTTTCCCCACTGCTTTCTTCCCCCTCCCTCTCCCCTCTCTGCTTCATCTCTCTGCCTCACCTTGTGTCTTTCTAATTCTACCTATATACATTTTATCCTACATCCTGCCACACGTTTAGCTTCTTTCATTTCTTGGAGTCTCAGAACAGCAGAGACTCCCCATGCCTGAGGAACAGTGACTGCACCTGAAAACTTAGCAAAAAAATGTTCCAAACTAGTCAGTTGGTCTAATAAAAGATATCACACCTACTCAAAGAACTTTGCCTAGATAAAGGGGACAAAACTTTCTTTTTTCAGCATATTGCTGGCATCATGGGCTGTACTTGGGTGTCTTATGCGATATCAAACCATTTCTACAGTGTAACAATGAAGCCAAAATCCTGATTCTGGTATCTTGGTTCAAAGAGAGATGTCAAAGAAATATTTGACCATTTCATGCATCATCATGGGCACGTCTACATATGCTGTTACTGTGCATGAATAAACTGCGAATCTTATTGTTCCAGAGTTTATTGCTCCCAGGCACGCTGTTTGAACATGCACCTGGAAGCAATTAACTCCAGAGCAATAAGATCTTCAGTTTATTCATGCACAGCACATGGAACCGGGGCAGAGGGACTGGCTGGTGCATAAGGGAGCTTCAGTGCAGGACTAGCCAGCAGGCAGCCCCCACACTGAAGCATCCCCCTACCCCAGCCAGCCTCTCCAGCTTCTACATGTGTACTGCAGTGGAGTTTTTTTACAAGTGCTATTCTGCTGCGGAGTAAATTAATCTACTCTAGACTAATAGCAGCACACATGTAGATGCCAAGACATTTCCTGAGCCACTAACTAGTCAACTGTGCAGTAAACATCTCATGTGGATGCACCCCTTTCTTCCCCCCACCCCCCGGTCCCTCCCAGGGTAAGTAAAGCAAAGGTTTACTGTGCAAGATACTTTTGAAGTAGATGCTTTAATTCCTATTTATGTGTGGCTGATTCATTGTTATTGTATGCTCCCAAATTAATGCTCTTATACTCTTCCTTCTTCCCTTCAGAAATATTTTCTCTTTTTTATTCATTAATCGAGTGCTTGTGAATGGGGAAGTGCTCCTATTAAATACGTTCAGGAGAGGTTTTGGTTTTTCTTTGTTTCAGGGTGGAGTATGCAAGCCAGTTTTCTTTATCCATGGACTTTGAAACAAATCTATATTGTCCATGAATTTATAAAATGATTAAAACAGCTGGCAGAAGTGCTACATTTTTTAGTTGAGCAGTTTCACTGCAGCTAAGTAGGTCTGAGATACTCATGCAGTTGCCAAGCATCAAAAATTGTCCAAAACAGCAAAGGGATTACCCAGGGACCCAACAAAATACATTTTTTATTCCTCTGATTTTTCGCCACCTCATGTACAGGTGGGAAAGGGACAGATCAAAGCAGACAGAGCTAGGATGAGTATCCCTCTTGTTCCTGGTATAGCTGGTGTGCTATAAATACAGTTTGAACTGGTATTACTTGTTCTACTGTCTCCTACATGCTGCAAAAATCCATTTGAATTAGGGAGGCAAGCAGGATGGTTCAAATGAAACTAAATGCCAGAGGCACAGGCAGCCAATGCAGAGCAAACAGATTGCATACATAGTGGGGAAAAGTCAAAGTAGCTCTGTGTAGAGAAATATAACCAAGAGTTGTGACGAGTGCAGAAAGCATGAAACCACTTGAGAAGAAGTGGGGTAGTCTGGTTCTTCAGAATGGGTGGCAAGAAGGCCTTACTTTGCTTAGAGAGATATGAGAATGAGGCTAGGGAGTGTGGCAAAGCTTAAAGGGGCCCAGAAAGCAAGAAGCCTTCTCTTTTGAGTTGTAAGGGTTACTGTTACAGGATCTGTTTGCTTTTCAAACCTCATACTTGATAATGATATCAAGCAGTTCCGGAAAGGTACTGTGATATATGAAAGCTTACCTATGTCTAAACAAACGGTACAGTTGCTCCAATAAAAGATATCACCCACAAGAATTCTTGCTTCTAAAAAAGCTGGGCATTTCTGAAAAAATAATATTCAGTCAATGCCCAAGTGTTTTCTTTCCAAGCAAGAGACATAGCTCATATAATAATCTTGTTTTTCATAATGAGTAGCACCAAAGGGCTGATGGAGATTTAATCATTTTATCAAATGGTTTGTTCATGCATTAAAGTGACATTTGTTCGCTGTGCCTTTATTGAATTCTACAGTTTCATTAGCTCACAGAATTGACTTCCTATGCACTTCAGATAAGAGGAAGGTATCACATACATGAAAGAACCTTGTATTTTTGTGAATAAGCTAAGACTAAATTCACAAGAGACAGCACATACATAATTTTTGTCTTCTTACCCTGTCTCTTCATTCACACATATTTAGGCAGTAGCTTCCAAGAGCACTACTTACGCTCAGACCCTGCCAAGGAGCAAAAAAGGATACAGTGGATGCTTGTGTTCCCTCTAAATTGCACACCCAAGCACAAGTTACTTACAATCTGGTCCAAGGTACATTCTGAGAACTGATATACAATGCTGCAGCAGGGGTCCCAGAACTGAGAAGCATGAGCACAACCCTCCTCCTTCATACCATGTCGATCAGCACCTCCAGGCATGCTCTAAACCAGGGGTTTTCAACCTTTTTAAAGAAGCGTACCCCTTCTGGTGGCAATGGCTGGATGTGGAGTGGGGGGGGGGGAGGGGGAAGGGCCTTGCATGCAGCTGCTGCTGCCACCACCCACCACCCCATGCCACCACTGCCACGCCCTACATTCCCATAGCCAGTTGCACATGTGGCTCTGCAGGCTGCTGACAGACATTGCATCTGGCCAATCATGCACCGCCCATCAGCAGCCCGCGGAGCTGAACATGCAACTGGCTATGGGAATGTGGTGTGAGGTGGCGGCTGCCACGTGTGACCCTCCCCACCCCCACATTGGGCTGGGTGGCACCTGTACACATCTAAAAAGCCACTGCCCTCACCCCCCGCTCCAGACCTGCTCCTGGAAGGTGGCGGCGCAGGGTGGTGGGAGGCAGCACTCTGTCCCCACCCACCTATGCGTACCCTCTAGGACTTTTCCAAGTACCCCTAGGGGTACACATACCCCTGATTGACAACCCCTGCTCTAAACTGAGTTCACTAGCTCTGGGTTCTCACTTCTGTACCCCTTCTCATGTCTTTTTTTTCCTGTGTATTTAAGAGAAGGCACTAGGGACAAGCAAAGGCAGGCCTTGCTGGTATGTTTCCAGGTTTAGAGTGTGTCAGCATGTGCAGGTGGGCAGTGGTCATACTCTGGCCCCTTCATACCACCAACCTAATGTAGACAATCACTAAAAGACTTTGTCCAGCTCCTATTGAAGTCAATGGCAAAACTCCAATGATGTTCAATGGAAACATGATTAGGTAGCAACTGCTTCTGATGGAACTGTTCACCAGAAAAATATACTGTATTTTCTTGTATGTAACATGTCCCAGAATATAATATGCATCTGGTTTTGGGAGGTGGGGGGAGGGGTAGAATGAAGAAATAAAAAGATTTTTCCTGATTTATGGCTGCATAAAGCAGGGACAGAGCCTAATCTTCAGCTGATTCACCCTCCATCAGCTGCCTAAATAGTAATAACACAGCTGCTGCACTATGAAGCAGAAATCAAAGCAGGGTTTTTCTATCCTGGGCAGAAAATCAGCTTCCCTTCTTAATACACACATTTCAATTTTGGGGGGACTGGTTTTGTGGGGGAAAGGTGTGGATTATGTGACAAAATACCACATTCTGGAATTCATAAGAAACACATTAAAGTGCTGGGGACTGGTTTAATAAAACCTGTTTCCCAGTGAGTCACATTATATATTTACCAGAAAAAATATATTTATAGTTGGACGGCATGGATTAATCATGCACAAATTAATCATGCATGATGCTGAGCACCTTCAGCTCCCACTGAAGCCAACAGAAATGATGTGTTCTCCATCCTTTACAGTTTCAAGTCCTATTTTCTCACACCCACTGCATTTTACATTCACTCACAGCTGAACAGTTTTTTTATAGTGGCTGCTATATTTCAGTGATAAAGGTGAAGGCAAAACAGCTGCAATGAGAATCTGAATCATTATAAGCAAATCAAAACATGTATTTCTGTTGCTATAGCAGCACAACACGAACATAGGATGAAAAGTTCTCAGTCAGAGGGTGGCATGACATGTTCAAGTTCATTTACTAAGTGTGGTTAAATACAAGCAGATGTGCGTTCAAGCAGTTTAGCATATATTAAGTACTCTCATGATGCTGCAAAGTTGTTCCCCTTCAGGCAAGGGTTATATTCTAACAAGTACAGTTTTCCTTTGCTTTATGCTGTACACGTGTTCCTGGAAACTGGTGCATAACTCAAATTCACGTAAAGGGAACACACTTTACAATGTAACAAATAGAGATAAGTTCTAAGACCTCGACTGTCCTGACCCCCCAACCCATTTCTACTACTTTTACAAGGCAATTTTGGTATTCACCAACAGCGGACAGTGCACACAAGCACAGGGCACTATCATAATGGGAATGGCAACTACAGAAACACATGTGCAGACAATGAGCGAGAAGCACAGATCCACACAGGAGACTATATTTTCATGTGCATCACTCCCACAATATACCACACAAAGCAGCTGACTGCAGGCTTTCAACACACCGATTGCATAGGAGTGAATTTACTTCACATATAACTAATTTTTGGTATAAAAAGGGTCATCGCATAAAAGCAAATTCACACACACACAGCCGACATAAAAGGAAGGAAACCTGTACTAACTTTAATAGGTCACTCCATTCCAATGATTTGCAACTGTTGCGAGCGACTGTGCGATAAGGCCCAGAGTTATGTGGTTCTAGATATGACATACTGTGTTCCTAATTATCTAATGCAAATGCCTGTTAGAGTGTTTGTAAGCTGTAAAATTGTTTCTATCCTATTCCATAGTCTTTCCTAAAGTATGTGCAAATCTAAAAAGCAGGTACCTGTTCGTTTCTAATGTAACCAAGAGCCATCAGTAACTTTCTGAATAGTCTATCTGGTAAGTTAGCTTCTGTACTGTGCTCACATTTTGGACCTAGCCTTGTTTTCATTGAAGGCACCAGCAAAAATCCTACTGACTTAAGAGAAGCACAGTCAATCCCCCATCTCCATTTTTGGCTGAAACAGAACTAAAAAAACATGATCTGTCTTATGGGGAGCCATGCTGGAGGTCTCTTCAGTAGAAGCCCTGCAGAATTCCATCCTGTGTCCCCTGATGCTTGGCCTCCATCTTGAGTTGACCCACTTACCACACATGGCAGATACCAAACCAGCCCAGTACACAGGGACTATGATGTGAGTGGCACATAGCTCCTGCTCTGAGACCTACTCTGCATGCAGCACCCACAAAAGGCTGGGCTGGGGCCCCCTTCCTCCCCCCTGCCAGATCTAGTGCCCATAGTACCTGCTCTGGCTAATCTGGGAACCACACCTTCTGATTTGATAGTCTTGTGTACTCTGGTGTAAATGTCTGCACAAGATGAAGGACAACGATGAATCAAACTATTCCATTCAGTCTGGTAAAGATGTAACTCAGTTTGTCTGCATATTAACGCTCATTAACTCATGCTAAGTGCCCTCTGAGCATCTCAAAGTTACGTCAGTTCAGATAATGGTTAACTCTGCACCATGCTGCCTAGCTTGTGTTAGGGTAACTTCAATCTGCTCCATGGAGTTAAAACAAGCAATTCATTTTATCCAGCATCTCAGGGTGCACTGCTCCCAGCCTGTCCCCCCAAAGCAGGGATAAAGCTGAGGTGCCCTGGCTCCTAGCCATGCCTTTCTTTCCCAATCCTCTAGTGGCAAGCCGGAGCTGTTCAGGCAAGAATAGTATTAACCTTCAATATGTGACTGCTCACAGCACGTTCTAACTTTAACACTGCTTAACATTCCACAGATTTAGTATGGCTTAAGTATAACATGTAACTTCACCCTTACACTGACTATGCACTACTGTAAGGTGTGTTAATAAAATCTGAATTGTTAATAACATTTAATGAAAAAGCCAGATTTCTATATAAGCAGACAAGGTTATCTGGGTAAATGTGATATCTTTTATTAGGTCAACTGAGTAGTTGGAAAAACTGATCTTTACAAGCTTCTTGGGACAAGCAGCCTTCTTCAGATTCAAAATACGCAACATATGAACTTTTCCAGAAAGAGACAGACCAGAAAGTACAACCCAGGATCAGATTAGAGCATGGTCCTTAATTTAGATATATTTTTGTAAGTTATTAACATAAATGTCTCCTTAAATAAATATAGCTACAATGCTCAGGGGTTAGACTGAACCAGACCATGCCTGATTGATGATCTCAGAGGCCGTCATCATGTGCTCCACAAATTAGGCTTAATTTCTCTTAAAATAAACAAAAGGGCTCTGTTGCCTTGCACCTTGTATAGCCATTACCACGTGATTTAGAAGAGTAGCACTTTATACCTTATTGGGACAGGCTTAAATGTATACAGAAGGCTTTAAGGAGATGGAAAATCAGACCCTGTGCATTTCCATTTTGGCTGTGCACATAACTTTCAAACGTTGAACTGAATGGAAACCATAGCAGGGATGATTCTGGAGAGAAACTTCCTGAAACAAAAGCTCAGAGAGAAGTTTGGGAAGGGAGAGAAAGGGAATTACATGAATCTTCATAGCAGATAAGGGGTGAGGGAACAGATTAAATTTTGGGCTTAACCTCGATAGTGTCTCTTTGAAGCTATATTTAATTTATTGCATTCTAGAAGTATCTTTCTTTTCATTTAAAGAGATTGTTGCATTTATGATGAATAATTGCTTTCCATTGTTGCCTCAATTTTTATTAATTTCATTACTCTCTATGTAGGCAGATGTTATATTCCCTGTAGCTTTTATGAATCATATGCCATCTATTAAATCTATTTTACTTAAACCAACAAATTTTCCTTTCAAGTGCTGGAAGCTGTTTAGCACTGCATGAAGCATTTTGAGATATAAGTGAGCAGGAGGGCAATTACACTGTCTTTTTATTGAGCCTATAACTCTAATTTACCTTAATTGACATTATCCATGTACTAAATACTTGATGTTGCTGAAATGCTGAGCAAACCCTGGAGATAGCTAAGTGCTCTCAGTTCCCATGATAGTTAAGGGTGCTTATCGCCATCAGGAGCTATTCATCATCTTCAGGGGCAATCTCTAGGTAATGGAGAGTATTCCCTTAAAGCTTCTTTGGTTGTTCAACAATATTTGATGTATCAATCATACATTCTCTTCTATTATGAAAAATTCTCTAACATCCATTTATCTGCGCTTTCCATTCTCACCCTCAGCTACCCACACTGAAAAGGGAATTATGATCATTATCAGTGTTCTTTATACGGATAACAGTCTGGGTTGAAGCAATATTATTACTCCTTGTTTAGAAGCAGGTACATAGTTAGATGGTTGAGGATACTAAGAAAAATAGGTTAGAAATTTTCATACATTGAAAATGTATCTGGTCACTTTCAGCTGACTGACTAGAATGCAGAGATACCATTTCCATTTCCCTTGATGATAATTCCATTACTACTGTGATGGAAACTGCAGTTCCTCACTTTGTTTCAAAGTACAGGGTCTTCATAAAGTCCTTGTGCACTTTTAAACTTTAATAACTTAGGTTGTAGGTATGACAGAAACAATCTATAAACGACATTTAAAAGCAAATTTATTAAAATTTTAGGACAACTAGAGTACACAAGGCTAGACTTCATCGCGATACAGTGCTCAATCCAATCTTGCATCTCCTTGAAAACATTTCCCAGTTGCTCTTGAGTTGCTGCACTAATTGTATTGGTGATCCTAGCCCTAAGTTCCACCAAAGAACATAGTTTTGACAAGTAAACTACACTTTTAACACGTCCCCATAAAAAGAAGTCTTATAGCGACAGGTCAGGTGAACGAGGTGGTCAAGCAGTTGGTCCACCTCTGCCTATCCACTTCTCTGGGAAAACATCATCTAGGAACCACAGATGATGTCGTACATTCAGAGCATAGTGGCACAGAACTACATCTTATTTAAGAATAAATTTCTTATTACTTATGAAGTCTAGCATTGTGTACTCTAGTCCTAAAACTTTAATAAATTTGTTTTTAAATGCTGTTTACAGATTGTTTCTATCATAACTACAACCTAAGTTATTAAAGTGTAAAAGTGCACAAGGACTTTATGAAGACCCTGTATACTAGGTAATCAAGAAGTGAATGAGTCGGATTAAATTTAATAATTCACATTTTTATTTTTGTTGCATTTAGTACCAGGTATGCCTAATAAAGTACCATCTATGACTGGGGTGCCAAACATACAGCCCACAGCCTGGAGCTGGCCCACAAAGCCATTCCTCCCAGCCTGAAGGGCTCCTGGCAGGACATGGAATTGGGGTGGCGTTAGCAGCAACAGCCCTGCCATGGAATGTGAAGCTACAGGGGCCATCAGTGGCAAAAGCCCAAGTGATAGTTCTGCTGGCACAGCCCTCCATGGCCTGCTGTCACTTGCTCCACCCAGTGGCCCAGGTGCCAGTGCAACTGCCACCATCTCTTGTTCTGCCACTGGCTCCACCAACCTCTCCACCACCAGTCTGAATCCAGATCATGAAAACTCCTCCAATCCAGGCCCAGCCTGGACATAGAAAGTTTGACAATCCTGCTTTATGGAAAGCCTTTCCCACAAGTATGGATGGATTTGTAGTGTACTGTCAGGCTGTGGCCTTGAATATAGGGCGTCAGCCTGCCTAGCACAGCCTCCCATCATGGGATACCACCTCGCAGCAGAGGTTTAAGGTGGACACAGGTGCCCAGAGTCCTCCAGCTGAGCCTAGCCACATGCGTACTCCCTGCCACTGGAGTGGGCGGCCAGGGTCACCTGACCCCTCACCCCTTCTAATATAAACCCCTGACCCAGAAGGGAAAGTGTTGGGGGGCAGAGGGCAACGAGAAAGGGGCAATCTTGTACCTAAGCTGCTGTACCCTTGGCTTGTGCTGCTACTGGCTTCCTGACATTCTCTGGATACCTGACCCAGATTGCTCATGGACCCTGAGTTTAACCTGACCCTTTGGGTACCTAATGCAATTCTGGTTTGATTTTCTGGGTACCTGACCTGGCTATTCTCCTACCCCAGTGCTCTGCCTGACCCTCTAGATCTCTGTCTTGGTTCCCTGGATGGATCTTTTGACTTCTCTACACTGACTCAGAAAATTCCCTTTGGACCTTGTCTGCTTCTTCTGACCCTGAGGTACCTCCCAGACCTGGTTGCCCGTGACCTGGCATGACTTGTACAATGGGAACCTTAAGCCAAGATGTTCTAAAATAGCACCTGTTGAAAGGCAGCTGAACAATCATAGGTACAGCTAGGCCAAACTCCTTGTAAAGGCCACATGTGCCCTTTGACATGCTTCCCCATTAAAGCTATCCCCAGCTCTAGGACATGTTTAACAATCTACCTTTCACCAGGGTACCCAACAAAGGAGAGCCTCCGGACTGGTGTCACAGAGTATACTCCCCCTCCCCCAATCCCAAATACCCAGTGTGCTATGTCCAGCTGGACATGTTGTAACTGATGCAACTATGTGCCTGGCACACATGCGTGTCTTAGCTTTGTGGTAGCCCTCATGAAAGCCATTGAGACTGGGTTTAGAAGGATGGAAAAGGTGTATCCTGTCTCTTTGTCTTTAAGAATAGAATCCAGCTGGAGTCAGAGATCAGAATGAAGAAATGTATTTCTGCCAAGAAACACTGTCCTTCCCCACTGAATCCATTCTGTAGGATAGAATGAAATTGTATGCATTATTTTGAGATGCTGAAAGCCTGAGTCAGCCCTGTGGTGTCAAGGTTTTTAGGTTATACCAGATGCTAATACACTGAGCCACAGTCTTAATATTCTTATACCTAAAGATTAATTTAAAAGTGTAATTAAAAGCAGTATCATAAATAGGCAACTTGACCAAAATATAAAGCCAAGAGAAGAAAGAAGAGCTATTGAGGCTGGACTTAGTATTAAATTTTATAACAGAAAAATTATGTCCACAGCAGAAGTTCATGTTCCTTGTCTCATGAGTATTCATTGTTCAACCATTCACAGAGACATTCAGGGCCCCTCTTTAATCCATAGTGTTTTATGACAGGAGACAGTCTCCTATTGGGTGGGGGGGGGATTGAGCCTGCCTACACTGCCCCCCCCCACCAGCAGACAAGAATGCTCCAGCAACTTCCAAGGAGGCTGCCAAACTGCCCCTCTCCACAGCCCTCCTCCCCACCCCGAGCTCTGGGGCTCTCAGGAGGAAGGAAGGGGGCAGGGGGAAGCAGGTGGGCTTTGCCCAGACCGAGCTGGAGGGCAGGGGGTGGATCAGAGTCACCATGCTTTGCAGACCCCCACCCCTAGTACCCCAGCTGGGGAGTTGGGGGGTCCAGGTTGGGCCCTTGAGGTGAGGAGGGCTCTGATCCACCCCCGCTCTGCCTTCAGCTCAGCCCAGGCAAAGCAGAGAGGGGGAAATGAGCAGCATAAGTAGCCAGCTTGCCCAGCCTGAGCTGGGGGGTGGGGGTGGATTGAAGCCCCCACACCTCACAGGCCTGGCCTGGTTCCCACCCCCATCCCCTAGTCAGGGGGTCTGGGGAGAGGCTCTGAGATGGGAGGGCAGGGCCCTGATCCAGCCCCACCACCCTCCAGCTCAGGATGGGCAAAGCAAAGAGGGGGAAAGGAGCAGCACAAGCTGCCAGCTTGCCCATCCTAAACTGGAAGGTGGAGGCCCAGCGCCCCCTAGTACACCAGCTTGGTGCTGCTTGCTTCCCCCGCCCCCTTTCCTCCCTGCTGACAGCCCCAAAGGTCAGGCTGGGCTGCATCAGCCCAGCCCCCAACTCATGAAAAATTAACCCTAAGGAACTCAAGTTCCATAAGAAGCTGTAAAGCAGAGCGCCTTCACCTAATACCTCATCTGAGAAGAGTTCATTTTTCGTGTGAGTGGCCACTTTAAAAGTGCTCTGCAGCTACGCATGTGTGTCACAGCATACCTGTAGAGCACTTTCAGGAGCCTTATTGTGTGAAAAATGTAGCTTTTGTAAGCACCCATAATCCCTGCTCCTCAGGTAATTTCTAAAGCATGTCTCTCAATATTGCTTCAAAGGAAATTCCAAGTTTTAAAACCCTTCAAATGATGCAATATAGCACTGTGATGGTTTTATAAGAAAGAACTGCCAGCAGGGTATACACCTCTTTGGACTTACTTCTTTCATTGTCTTTTAAGGCATGCTGTTTCACAAACTTTTTCAGGATGTGCTGTTAATGATGATGGCTTTAAAACTTTAAAGAGGTTTAATTCCTAAGAACCCTTAATTTGCCCTGAGCCAGTCTATAAATGCTTGGTCTCTGTTTTAAGTATCTGATTTAAGACACATTTAAATCATCCTCTCTTGAGTCCCCCCAAAATTGTAATGCCTAATTTAACTTTGACCTTTTTATACATGAACCAAGCCTTTTTTGATTCACATCATTTAAACATCCAAAAACAAACTGTGTAATATGACTATACAAAGATATTTTTGCTGTTTGTCTCATGAGCTGAACCTTTGGTATTCAATGTGATATTGTGCTTGAATTTGAATATTGCTCAAAATCAATAGTTTTCTCCCTTAAGAAAAAAGACCTCCTCCCCCACCAAAAAAACTGTGTAGCCAGACATTACAATTACTTATATATAATGCTGACATGGTAAGCAAATTGCAGTATATATCAGAATGTGTTGTTTGGTTTGCCTGAAATGCACTTTTATCACTTTATCCACAGCAATTGTAACATGGGTATCCTTATTTTTAGATATATGGGAGATTGCTTTTCAGGTTTCCATCAGAAAAAAAGATAACTGCTGCCTTTCTAATGTTCAGTCCAATATCGTCTTATGAGAATAATACCAGATGAATGAGATAAGCCATGTCTTTATTTTCCACTTGTTTACAAGTTGGTGGGGCTTTTGTTGATACAGTACAGAATATAAAAAGGAGTACCATCAGTTTTCCCTGAACTACTGAGTAATGATTCTTAGAGAACATCCAGGGCAACATTCAATAATAAAACGAGGGTGATATTTTTCTTCGCTAGCAGCAAGTTCAATTTGAACATGGAATCTTTTCTTCTCCCATGACTTGATTGTACCTGCTACTCCCATATTTGTCAAGCCATTCATTTCAGTGGGCATTGGAGGTGCCCAAGCCTTCAATACCCATCTTATTGAAGTTTATTTAAATGTTTTTGTTCTCGTAAAACAGACAGAAATGTCATGTGTTCTGTGCAGAGTACAGAAAACCATTTTCCCATCCCACCCCAAACCATAGGTTTAGGGCCAACATGAAAACAGCCAGCCAGCCAGAGCCTACCTGCATTAAAATGTTCAAAGATCAGAGGGGAGATCTTGCTGTACTAAGTTTATGGAGTGAGGAGCAGAAGCTTTGATTTCCTAGAACTTAAGTGGTGTTCTGCCTCCACCTTTCACTCTGATGCATAGAAAATGTTACTGGTCTGTATTAGAAGTACAAACACATCATAAGGATAAAAAAAGTCTCCGTTCATAACAACATAGCGTCTTATTGTATGTACCTGAATCCAAGATACATGGGCTGAGGTGGTTTGTGTGGCAGGGGAGGGGGTATACTGTGCAGTCTGTGCCTCCTGCCAGCTGTCCCCTCCAGGGGGAGTAAATGAAAGGGAGGACAGGTTGCAGGGGGTAGATGAAAAGGGTTAGGGTACAGGCAAGGAGGGCAAGGGGTCTGGTCCCTTCTACCTCCTGCCACTGTTTTTCTCATCACAGCAGTTGGGCCAGAGAAATTTAAGATGACTGTCCAATAATTAGATTCTATACATGAAATATAACAAATTTTTTATTTTGCATGTACAGAATCTAATTATTGGGGATTTGTCTTAAATTTGCAGTCATCTTGGGTAAATATGGTAATTGCACCCTTGATTTTTTTAAGTATTCCTTAATAAGATTTTGACTCCTAAAACTACATGGTATATTAAAAAGAAACATTTAATACAATTAGACTCCTAATTGTATCAAAGCAGTAGGGAAAGATTTAGGGCTAGATTCTGTTCCACCTATTAAGTGCATAAGTGGAGTATACCTATATCTGAGTGTAATTCTATTCTACACTGTTCAAATCCTGACAATCCATTAATGAATCTCCTTTTTTAAAAATATACCTTTACCTTAAATCTGAGTCACAATAGAGCAGTGAGAAGGAAGTTGAGGATGACTCACCCCACCTTCTGCATTAACTGTTTTTCAGGGACTTGAGCAGGATGGAGTAGGATAACTGTTAGGCCATGTACAGACATTCAGTTTCTACCAAGAAAATGGTTTCTCTCCTGATAGAAATCACAAGTGTACAGATGTTCAATCTTTTTCTCCCAGAGCAAAAATGGCCATTCCAGGAAAAAAATAACCTGACAGCAAGGTAGAAATAGCTCCCTGGAGGCTGCACATCTGCATGCTTTCCCCTGGCTTACCTCCTGTTGGAGACCAGGAGGAGTTATGCCATGGGGAAAGGCTCTTGTGCCTTCCAAAGATTGGGGTTTTCCCAGACTTAAGAAGGCATGGAGGGCTTCCACCCCTCTCGTAAACTGGGAGAGGAGGAGCAGTCATGAGTTGCTCCCTGCCTGCTTTTCACTCTGGGGGCTCCTGAGAAACTAGCTGTGGACTTTGGTCCCTACTCCCTCCACTTGGCTTCTGGGCACCCTTTACCCCTTTCCTGATTCTTTCTCCAGAGTCCTTGTGAGCCAAATGGAGGCACTGGGGGCCAAATAGAGGCAGCAACACTGCAAGCCCCCTGCCCATTCCTGTCAATGAAATCCCCAGTTGGAACAGACAGGGACTTTGCTGTAGGGCTCAGTGCTCAATGTGAGAAGTGGGCAAGGGGGTTTACTTTGCTGCTACCTCCACTTGGCTCCCAGGAGGACTGGAGCAGCTCACACTTTCCCCAGACCATGTTCACTGCAGTCTTGGGAAAGTGAAAGGAATAGGGGAGAGGGGCAGTTGCAGGCTGAATGTCTGCTCACTTGCTCAGAATCATTTCTAGTGGTGGAAATTTTCTACCATTAGAAGTGAACATTTTTACATGACCGTAGGTGCCTAAGTCCACTTACGTGCCTAATAGGTATAACAGAATCTGGCCCTTTGACTATCTGATTATTCAGTTTATTAGTCAAATCAAGGCTGCAAAATAAAAGTTTGATTTGGATAATTTCATGTCAAATTAATTTATTTTTCTTTGCTAAAATGAGAAACCAAAATTTTAGTTTTGGGTCAAACAATACAAAATGTTTCATTTTTGAGACATTTGTAAAAGTTAAGAAACTGAAAAGTTAGATTTCTCATTGTACAGTGGTTCCTCTTTCACCAAGCAGTCTAGTGCAGGGGTTGGCAACTATATCAGCTGGAGGGCTACTTACCAAGTTCTGATGACTTGTTGAGGGCCATATCCATTTGTCTCTGTGTCCCTCCTTCCCTCCAGAACCCAGCCAGAGCTGTAGCTCACCAGGAGCCCTGACACTCAGAGGCTGTAGAAAGAGGTCCACAGCCTGCAACTGCCCCTCTCCCCTATTCTGTTCACCTTCCAAGACTGGGGTGATCGATGCCTTAGCTGTGGACTCAGACTTCTGCTATGGTGGGCAGCAGCAGCAGCAGCTGGAGGACACCCAGCAGGTTCTGGAACCCCAACGCAGAACCTGCCGGCAATGTCCAGGCAATGCTGCCGCCTGCCCTCTGTGGTGGGAGCCCTCACCCAGGTCCACAGCAGATGCCACTACATAAAGAGCTGATGCTGCTGGATGGAAGCAGTCCCAGCCACCTGCTTGGTGCAACACAAACTGCCCTTCCCACTAAGCACAATGAAGCAGCTGGAGCCGGAGCTGCCAATGAGTTGGTGGCTGCTTGTCTGTGCGTCAGATTGCATCTGTTGGCAGGCTGGATCCAGCCCATGAGCCATATTTTGCCCACCTCTCGTCTACTGGTTAAATAATCCACATAAGATGAAGGAGACTTAGATAACCTAAGTCTCCTATGATGAAGGATATTTAGATAATCCCTGCACTGACTGAAGGGATTTGAACATGTATCCCAGAAAAGTACCCTAACTACCATATTACAGGATATTCTGGGACAGATTGTTCTCAATATCTCCTATTGATGCTATTCTAAGATGAATAAATAATTAATTATTTACTGAGTAAAGTAGGCCAGAGAGAAACCCCTGCTCACACTCTCCCAATCCTTACCATTCCCCATGAACCAAGGAATGGTGACAAGCAGGGAACGATCAGCATGACCTGGGACGTACCCTTCATAGTTTAAAGACATGAGGGAAAATCCCCAGGTGCAACAAGCATGGGAAAGGCCTGAGAAGCAGCCCAGCAGGACACAGACTTACCTATGATGACTGCTGACTGACAGCTGGCAGACAAGCACACTGGCCACCTGTAGGACCTGCAGGAGAATAAAAAACCGGCTGTTACTTACCAGAAGGGAGGAGCAGAGATAGAGACTCCCAGCAACGGAGCACCTGAAAGGAGGGTGAGAGGAGCATGAGGCTCGTAGATTTTCTGTTATACAGGCTGTCCTCGACTTACAATGTTTCAAGTTACAATGTTTTGCACTTACAACATTTATACATTGACACCCCGTTTCAACTTTCTGACATCAGTTTCAACTTTACAATGCTTGATCTGACACGACACCATATCAGCGAACAAGTTCGCTGCATCACCCGTTTCCCTGGAGGACATCTGTCCAAACTTCCTTGGACACTTTAAGAAAGCAGACAAGACTCCAGAAAAACCTGCAGCCAAGACTTCTTAGAAGACTCCAGCCAAGAACCCTTCAAAAAGTCCAGAAAAGTCCTCTCAAAGAAGTCCTTCTAAATCCATATGATTGCTATTTACAATATAAATACATTAATGTAGCTATATTATTCATCTATAATTGATTGAGTACAAAATTCTGGGTTATTTTTGGTGAAAATAGGGTACGGGCCTTGGTTCAGGAACCAATCCCCATTTATAACATTGTTCCTATGGGAAAAATGGTTCTGAGTTACAACATTTTGACTTAAGATGCAGTTTTCAGGAACCAATTATGTTGCAAGTCCGAGGACTGCCTGTAATTTACTTTTATTGATGAACTCATAAACAGTAAACAGTTGTTGTGGTGGGAGTGCAGGGGAAGGTAGAGCTCCCATCTGGTGTTGCTCTACAAGACAAAAGCAGAGCTAACCGGCAATATAACTCCAACTGTCCCCTTAAAGGGGCTGGTACAAGGAACCAATGATGGAAAAGTAAATAAGTAATTCTATCAACTACAAAGCAGGTAAAGGTGAATTGCCTCCTTTTGTAATAATACCCTTAACAACAAGTCGTGGTGGGTGAGAAAGCAAGAGGTGGGGATCACCAATGGGCCAAAGATGGTCAGGGGAACAAATAACTTGTACCAACCTGTGCCCCAACCACACTGGGACTGGACTCTAGTGTTTTAGCTTCCGGGTATGTTTACCATGCTAGGGAATCACCTAAGAAGTTTTAAAGAGCAAGTTAGTCTGAAATTGTTTAGACAAAAATGATGCTGCCTCAAGCAATTGGATGGACTTAGTGACCTCCTGAGGCACTTTACAGCCTTACTTTTTTATGATTTTCTGGCCCAATTACTGTTTAAGTATTGAAGACAAAGTAGAACAACTCCAATAGACCTGTTCACATCAGATTCCCTTTTATCCTGGTTAGTAGGACTCTCACCTGAGAGGTAAATGGGGTTATAAATTATAGGGTAAAAAATGCCAGCCTGAGAAGTCCATAAAAATATGGAGTCCTTTATAAATGTCTAAGCAACACTGAGCTTGATGGATGGAAGCAGCACAGCAGCATCTCCTGGTGTCTGAGTGGGAGTGCAGCTCCGGGTTTTGTGTCTCACCCATATTCCCCTCCCACCTCCTTAACCACGTGCTACCACTGTTGCATCCTTTTGGCTGGCCCCTTCCTCTAGTGCAGTATGGTTAGGATGGGCAGTGAGTGAGATTCATGCCCGAACAGGGGGAGTGGGGCCACTATGGTTGGACTGGAGCGCAGGCAGCACAGTGCAAGGTGTGGTCAGGGGCATCAGGGTATGGGAATGAGTAGGACACTTAGGCAAGGTTGCCAAACCAAGACTTTTTTTTTTTTTTTTTTTTTTTTACACTAATAGCCGAACTGTTTTACTACGGTTGGCATTAAACCCTTAAATTTGAACCCTGCCCTTGCCATTGCTGTCCAGGCCCCAGCAGAAGGGTTGCATTTATATATGTAAAACATGGTCAGTCAAAAAGTTTGGTTGTCATATTTTCAGTAACATAGGTAGATTAATGGATGGCCCGGCTAGGCCCAGGTCCCAGGGCCACTACCAATCAGGGCCCCCATGATCCTCATTAACAGGGAAGTGAAAACCAGGGGTTTAAACTTGGCACTGTTTTTGGTGCCAAATTTAAAATTCTAGCTTTTGCATTGCTTCCTTGTAATCCAGGAGTGGGCCCCTCAATGGGGTGGGTGGTGGAGCAGGGCTGGGACCGAGCCAGGCCGGGAGCACAGTGCAGCTCCTGGAGAGGGGGCATCGGGGCCAGGCTGGGACCACTGCACTGTGCCTCTGTGGGTGGGTAGTGGTGCTGGGGCAGGCCTTGGGGTAAAATTCACCTTAGCCCCCACCATAGCCACCCCTCCCAGCACCACCACCTGCCCACAGAGGCACAGTGCTCCCAGCCAGGCCCAGCCCCACACATCTGCGCAGTAGCACATGATACAGCTGGACAGCAGCTCCCTTCAAGTAAGTGTAATAGGGACCGGGTGGGGACTTAGACTGAGTCGCAGGGGCTCGTGGCAGGAGGGAGAGGGGGAGGGGGTACTGCCTCAGAGTGATTAAGTGTGGGAGAGGCGGGAGGTCCTGTGAGGGGAGAGTGTGTGTCTGGGCGTATGCGTGTCTCTCTCTCTCACTCTGTGTGTGTGTGTGTGTGTGTGTGTGTATGCTTCTGTGTGTGTTCACCTGTGTATGTGCATGTGCACATCTGTGTGTGAGTGTGCATGTCTATGAGTGTGTGCACCTCTGTGTGTGTCAGTGCGCATGTTCATCTGTGCATCTATGCGTGTGCATCTGTGCATGTATGTGTCTGTGTGTCCCTGTCCAGAGAGTGAGTGAGAGTAGAGTGTGCGTACATCCGTGAGCACATCTGTGTGTGTGTATGCTTGGCCGTGGTAGGGGAGGACGGGTGGGGAACAGGGAGAGGAGGGGGGCATGTGCCCCCCACCCCAAGCCCAGCAGGGCCCACCCAGCCTTCCCTGCCAACACCAAGTGGGGAAGGGCCCTCCACCCCCACCCTGCAGCCCAGCTTGGGGGGAGGGGGCCTTTAATTTGGTGTTTGCCCAGGGCCCCAGTACACCTTAATCCACCTCTGGTCAGTAAACAAATTTTCTTGGGAGGTAGGTAACCTTGTTTCAATGCCCTGCTTTTAGTTGGGCAGGCACTGGATTTGAACATGGGTTTCTCACTTCAAAAGGTAAGCTTTCTGGGAAAAGGGGTAACAAAATAATGATTTCCCAATGGAACTGTGAGGGAAAAAGTGTTATTTTTGAAAGGATAGTTTGAAATATTTTCATTTTGATTTGACTTAAGGACAATTATTTTGGGCTTTTACTTGTTAAATAGGCACAAGCAATGATATTGTATTGACTGTTTTTCATTTTTCTTTGACTTAATTTCATTTTAGTTCAGATGTTTGATTTCAGAAAATCAAAAACATGGCAAAAAGGCTGCTTGGTATAATAAAATAAAGGTGTTTCATGGGAATGTGGATCATTAAATGAGGATGAAGGTGACAAAAATCTCCTGTGTGTATAATTTAATTATGGACACAGCAGAGCCAGGGGGGAGATTGGCCAGGCCAGGCAGGGAGAAAGGGCAGGGGCAAGGGTGAGAAGCAGAGGGAAGCACCATCCTCCTAGTGCAGGGATTACCAGGCTACCCAGGCAGGAGCCCCCTCCGGGGAAGAGCTGGAGCTTATAAGGGTGGATGGTATCATCCCTGGGCTGGCCTCTCAGGGCTGCTGGAGCTGGCAGGGCAGGTGCTGGCCTGGGCTACTGAAGCTGACCCAACAGGTTCTCCCCACTAACAGCTTGTTGTTGCTGCCAGACTGTGGTGGAGGCTCTGGCAGGCCACCCATACTGGAGAACATGATGCAGCTCTGCCCAGGGTCCCAGGGCACAAGAATGCAGTCCAGCTGCCATATAAAATGTATGATCCTGTGGGCAGACCCTGCCTGGCAGCTATGGTTAGTGACACTGAACAACTGTGCTTGCAGGGCCTTGACTTTTATGCGGCACTGGTGTGCCAACCGGTCATGCCCACATTCCCACATGTAGGCCACCAGGCCCTCATAGATGTGCACGTTGCAGTGCCCACCCCAGGAAAACTGGCTCTGGACCTCAGCCTCACCCCACAGTGCAATTAGGTCTGCAGTCTCCTCCCAGGACCAGTTATGCCCCCAGAAGGCAGTGTGTGGCATTGGGGACAAAGCCAGCATACCTCCCTCAATAGCCTTCAGGGGCTGTAAGCGAGAGTCCGGGCCTGGGCAGGTGCCTTCAGCACACAGCACAGGGGCAAAGCATGGAACAGGCTGGCAGATGGTGAAGCTGGGCCAGGGGCCAGCACTGGGATTTGAGCAGGGTGCTGCAGCTGGCCCAGGGCCTTTGCTCTGGGACCCAGTGGCCAGAGCCAGGCTGCAAGTGGCACAGGCCCCCAGGGTCACTGCAGAGCTTTAAAGGGAAGGCTAGGGAGGGAAAGAGCTGCCCCAGGCCTAGGGCTGGAGAAACTCCAAGCCCCATGGCCCTGGGGCTAACCCAAGAATGGCCCCCTGGTGGTGGGGCTGACAGGGAGTAAGTTTGCTCTTAGTTGGTGTCTACACATCTGCTACTGCACAGTTGCTATGGTGCGGTTAATTTGCTACCTGCATTTTCAAGCAGCAAATTAACTGCACAGTAGACTAATTGACTGTGCAGTAAGCACCTGCATGATGGTGATGCTTTACTGCACAGCTAGTCAACTGAGCAGTAAAGTGTCTCATGTAGACATGCCCAGTTTTTGAGTAATTATTATGCACTTCAGATAGTGGAGATTGATAAGGTATGATGTTGAAAACAGTGCCTGACAACCAGAGACATACAATTAGTCTCTGGAAATGTTCTGTCGAGAACTGTGTTCCTATTGTTGTTCAAATCAATTAAGGAACAGCAATAAAGAGCCCAGCCTGTAATTAATTCCTGTATACATACACAAGATGAGGGAGGGGGAAACTGTCAGGAGCCACCTACTTGTACGCTGATATAGGAGGTAGCGGTACTTGCTATACTTGTGCACACCTAAGCATAAGAATGACAGCACTTGCCTCCCTGAAAGGATGTAAAAGGATGTCTCTACCAGGAAAGTATAAAAGTGCCTTATTGAAGCACTATGGGCATCTATACATGTGTCCGATGCCTTTTCCTATATTCTAATAAGAGCAGACTTGATTAATCCTGTGGGCAGATCCTGACTGGCAGTTGTGGTCAGTAACACTGACCCACTGTGCCCACAGGGCCTTGACTTATGTGGCATTAGTGTGCTGACCAGTCATGCCCACACTCCCACATGTAGGCCACCAGGCCCTCACAGATGTGCACGTTGGAGTGCCCACCCCAGGAAAACTGGCTCTGAACCTCAGCCTTACCCCACATTGCAATGAGGTCTGTAGTCTCCTCCTAGGACCAGTTTTCCTCCTGGGAAGCAGTGTGTCACATTGGGGACGAAGCCAGTATACCTCCTTCAATGGCCCTCAGGGGCTGTAGGTGAGAATCCAGGCCTAGGCAGGTGCTTTTAGCGGAAAGCACAGGGGCAAAGCATGGGACAAGGCTGGCAGGTGGTGGGACTGGGCCAGGGGCCAGCACTGGGGTCTGAGCAGGGTGCTACAGCTAGCCCCCAGGGTCACTGCAGAGTTTTAAAGAGCAGGCTGGGGCAGGCAAAGAGCTGGGCAGGTAAAGAGCTGCCCTAGCTCCAGGGCTGGAGAAACTCTAAGCCCCATGGCTCTGGGGCTAACTCAAGGTTGGGGCTGGCAGGGCTGGTCGTGGGGCTGACAGGGAGCAAGTTTGTTTTTGGTCGGTATCTACACATCTGCTACTGCACAGATATTAGTGTGCGGTTAATTTGCTTCCCTCAAAGGGATTAATTGAGTGCTGGAGCGTGATAATTAGCATGCTCCAGCAGCCTCAGCATCACATGTATTCAGCATCCCCACACTTCAAAATGGTGGCAGAGGCACTTAAGGAAAGCTCGTTCTATGAGTTAAAATGCCCCTGCCACTATTTTAAAGTGTGGGACACTGAATACACAAGACCCTGTGGGTGTTTTAATTAGTGCAGCTCCCAAAATCTTCTCTAATTAAAGTACTCTACCCCACATCCCAGAGCACATGTAAGGATGCCTTATGTTTTCTAGAAGTCTTGGGAGGATGATGGGACTTCATATTGCCTTCAAGAAAAGCAAGTGCCTAAAAGTATAATTGGGCCCAATTACAATCAGGATATACAATTTATAGACTAATATTGAGTTAGTCTGTGAGGTGCATCTCTACCCTGCCTTCGGCCATATATCTGCTCTGTATTATTGCCATTCCTTGATAGTCATTCAAGCCATTCTGTTTCTAGCCCAGAATGCAAAAACAGTTTAATAGACAAACGTAATTACCATAAAAACAAAGTGAACATAAATATAATTATTTAGTTGTTTTTCATCTAACCTCATAGCACTAAGCATTATGCCAACAGTTGAGAAGATCATCCCTTTAATGGGGTTTTTCTGATCATTTCTGGTATAGCACTTACATTAAAAAATGACATAGTTATTGCTGCAAAAAAAGTGTTTAGAAATCAGGTTTGGATCCAATGCATACACTACTACAGTGAATTAATTATATATGTATATAACTAAACATTTGTTTTCTTGCTTGTTTTGTCATTTCGTTTTGCGGGGGTTTGTTTTGTGTTTGTTTTCATTTACAACAAATGTTGGCACTTTGAGTCAAATGCTCATGGCAAAGTGCGCCATTCAAATAAGGGTCCAACTCCACTAATTACAATAGTTAATGGGCCCACATGCTGTAATAGAGAATATAGCCCATAACAGTTAACTCTAAATTCTAAATGCTAATAGGATACTATAGCTTTATAAAATAAATATTTTGTCCCTTAATCATACCTAGTGAACTGTTTAATTTACAATATTAAACAAGCCTCACAACAACTCCAGGAGTTGCATTGAAAAGTCTTCATTCACCACATGGTGACATTTAGGATACCACAATAGCTACCTGCATTTAAAATAGAGAATGAAAGTGGAGTGCTTGTTGAGTAAATAATGTCTTTTTCATGCTGTGTACCGAAAATGAGACACAGAATCCTTGTCTGTACTAGGGGACTTGAACATTGCAATATTTTAGTACAAAAAGACCACAATTAAAAACAGTTTAGCTACAAGTGGAAAGAAAACTAAATTATATTAATGCCATTCCAGAAAAGCACCAAGCTGAACCACAACCTCCGAGTCAACCGCTGATTTGAATCCAGTCCAAAGCTCTGATGACTGAAAGATATAATCAAACCCTTTTTCTGAAATGAATCTTGTAAATTGAGTTTGGATTCATTCTAGTTCCCAAATGACTAGTATCTCCATCCCAAGCCTCATCACTGCAAACCTCAATAATTGGCATCTATGTTGTCAGATTCAGCAGAACAGCTGGAAGCACTGAGGAAGCATGGAGAATCAAGTCCTCTTCTCTATTTAAACAACCCCCCCCCCCCCCCCCCCATAAAACCCCACTCAGTTTAAGATTGATCCATGCTGACAGCAACTGAGGCCAAGAGCAGATCTAGGACTTTAAAAAGGGACACACAACAGAGAGTTCATTGGTATTGGGTGATGTGACTGGCCACCAAGACAAGAGCTCTCCATTAGGCCTGTGCAAAGCGGCAAGTATTCATTTTGGATTCAGATTTGGCCGATTTGGAGAGACAGTGATTCAAAACTCCAAATTGATTCAATTTAGAGTTTCGAATTGCTGTCCCGATTCGATACCACTGAATCGGATCAGAAGATTTGGCTTCGGAAATTCGGCCATAGACTAAACAGGCAACAGTCCTCAGCATGCTGGACACAGCTGACTGCCTCCTGCTGGTAAGCATGGCAGAGGGCGGAGGAAAAGGGGGGTGGGGGGTTACAGATCAATGCTCCCACAGAAAGGGAGGGATTGGAGCTGGAACAAGCTGCCCAGCTAGGGCGGCAGGGCATGGGAAGTGGGAGCGGCAGCGCTGGGAGCGGGGGATATGCCCTGCTGCTACTTGCCCAGGGAGGGGGTGTGCAATACAGGCATGGCTCACTCTGGGTGGAAGGGAGTAAACAGTAGCTGGACATAGCCCCCGCTCCCAGCATTGCCGCACCCGCATCTCGCACCCCTCTGCTGTGGCTTGGCAAGCAGCAGCAGGACGTAGCCCTCACTCCCAGCATTCCCGCACCTGCATTCCACATCCCACACCCTCCCGCCTCAGCTGGGCAAGTGGCAGCAGGGCATAGCCTGCCACTTGCATAGCTGGGCTGGGGGACACAGGATGTAGGTGCTGCTGCCGCGTGCCCAACTGGGGCAGGTGGGGGGGCCCAGGATGCTGGCTAGTGGCAGCAGCATCTACATCCTTCACCCTCCACCACCCTGGGCAAGCGGTGGCAGCGCCCTCATTCCACACCCCTGCCCTGGCTGGGCAGTGCCTGCATCCCAGGCTCTCCTGCCCCGGCTGGGCAAGCAGCGGCAGTGCCCACATCCTGCGCCCCCCGCCATAGCTGGGCAAGCAGCAGGATATGCCCTGCTGCCTCTTGCCGAGCCGGGGCAGGAGGGTGTGGGATGTGGGCACAGCAGCATTGGGAGCGGGGCCTATGCCCGGCTGTTGCTTGCCTCTTTCTGCCCAGCGCAAGCTGCACCTGCATCATGTCCTCTGCCCCAGCTGACCAAGTGGCAGCAGAGCATAGCCCCCGCTCCCAACATCGCTGCACCCACACCTTGCAACCCCCTGCCCCACTCCCCAAGTCCCTCAAACCTGCCCCCCCCCCCCCCCGCCCCAGCTGGGCACTTGTCCCAAGTCCAGCTCCAAATTTCTCCTTCACTGTGGGGGCATTGATCTGCACCCCCCAACACCCCTTCCCTTCCCCCTCTGCCCACCACAACAGACTTATCAGCTGGAGGCACCTGTGTCCAGAATCCTCGAGGACTGCTGCCTGTTTAGTCTATGGTCAATCTCCAAATCAGGCTGAACCTTTTCCGAATCGAATCAGATGCCTTTGAATCGATTCGGACCTTTTAATTGGTCTCCCAATTTGATTCAGATTCAGAGATTCGGTGGCCAAATCGGGCCGAATCTCCTCCGAGTCAAATCGGCTACTGAAGCTTCTCACAGCCCTACTGTGTGGTGAAGAGCTACTTCATTGAGTGTGTGCTGCACCCCCTGGATCTGCCCTTGGCTGGGACCAGTCCATTTGACAGTGACATGCATCCTCCAACACAGGGTCCATTCTCCAGTATTGCCACTTATATGCATATATAGCTCCCCCTGCCACAGTAGCTAAGCAAATCATAAATTCTGGGCATCTATAAATATGCTCTGGGATGGGGGTGTGGGGGAATTTTAAATAGAGCGACGCTGAGATCTGCTCTAATTAAAACACCTGCAGCATTATGAGTATTCAGTGTCCCACACCGCAAAATGGTGGTGGTGGCAATTTTAAAAACTCATTCGATGAGCTTTAAAGCACCCCTGCTTCCATTTTGAATAGCAGAGACACTGAATACACTTGATGCAGAGGCTGCTGGAGTGCGCCAATTAGCACACTCCAGCAGACTTGACTAATTGAGTCTGCTCCATGGCATGCTCATTAGCAAAGCAGAGGTCTGTCACGTGTAGAGGTGTTCTTTGTACCTACCATTACGACATCCATTACATCCATGAAGTACCATAGACAAGGACCTAGTTGAAAGTATTTAAATGACTTGTGTAAAGTCACTGACAGAAGGAATTTCAATTTTCTGGCCCAACTTTACCATCCTTTTATCCACAATAGCCTTGTAGCAAAACCCACAGTTTTTCTTTTTTTAATATTATATACACATACACATATACACATATATATGCATTCCCTTCCCCAATTATTTCTGGCTTTTCTTTCTCCCCCTTTCTATTCCCTATAGACAAGCATAAGTGAGCTCAGACTTAGGATAAGCTTTAACATTTTTATTTTGGTAGCAAGTTTTTGGTTTTGGATATCCACTGTTTTATATTGTATTATTATTAGGTTTCTATTGATTCTTACTGTTGTATATTGTATTATCATTTTCGTATTGATTTTTATTGTTTCATATGGATATTGTATGGTTTAGGCCTGTGTTTGTAAGTGAACCAAAGTAATGTCAAGGTTACATTTTGTGTGTCAAATCTCCATCTTGTGTCCTCTGCCCGGGCATCCCCTGTGTTGCAACTGTATGAGTCACGTACCCCTCCCATGTAAATTGGTTCCTGGATGAATGAGAGCGATTGGGAATGACTGAAATACAATGGTAGCAGGCCTCTACTGAATGGCCTGTAATGACTGGGCCATCACCTCACATTGATGCATCCAGGAACCACAGACCTCACCCAGGAACAGAGACAAGAACCCAGCATTTGAAAGACAAAAGACCCTGCAGAACCAGCAACTCTACCATTGTACCCAACCATTACAGACACCCAAAACTGCACATCCCTGCATGGAACACACATGCTCAGTATGCCAGGGCTGACCCTTACCTGGGCATGCCTCCTGTCACTAGGGTCACACAAGGTCTGCCCCTATAAAAAGAGGCAGCAAAGACAGACCCAGTGGGATGCCCTCTCCACCTGGACCAGCACCATGCCACACCACCTATCCACCCAGAGGCCCTGCTGGCAACCCCCCTCTGGACAACACCTACTGGACAAGGACCCTTTTCTAGCCTGGATAGGTAGCTATCACCCCTCACCCCCTCTTCAACCAAGGACTTGGACTCTGCTTCTCTTCCCTACCTGGACTCCAGCCCTTCCACTGAGTCTCTCTCTTGGTGTGTGTGTGTGTGTGTGTGTGTGTGTGTGTGTGTGTGTGTAACTTCATGGGGCTGTGTAGTGTGTTGTCTGTGTAATAAAACTGTTATTTGGACCCCTAAGTTGGGTTTTGCTTACTATGGTTTGGCCCTGCTCCAATCTCTGCTCCTCACCCCTTTAACTTCTGTCTCATTTCTCCCTCTCCTGCTTCTGGCTCACTGCCACCTCCAACACCTGTCCTGAGCTCCTCTCTGCCTCCAAACCCCGTTTCTTTGCTACTGTCTTATCCCCACTGTCTCTTCCTTTTCCCCTGAGCAATCAGGTTTCTGCCTCAGTTTCTTTCCTGGCTGTCTCCTCCTTGCCACCACTTATCTGCCTTCCCCCCCAAGTATCTCAGCTGTCTGCCTCAGTTTCCAGCCCCAGTCTACCTTAAGTAAGCCCAAGCCTCAGTTCCTCAGCCAGCTTCTGTAGTCCACTGGTTCTAATCCCGGTTCTAGCAACTTTCACTCCCTACACTTTAACTCTCTCTCTCACCTGAACCTTCCCCCAAGTATCCCAGGTACCACAAGCACACACATATACACTGTACCATCCAAGTTAGCAAACTTACCTGTGTATGTGTGTGTATATATGGTATTGTGTGCATGATATACAAATTAGTGATCTGTGTCTAACTTTTGGGGTGTATAGTGTATACGCTTGAATTGGTGATAGGTATGCATGTGCCTAGGCTGGTTTGGATGTGTATGTGCCTGAGCTGGTAGTGTGCGTGTGTATGCACCTAATTGATTTGTGTGTTTGTATATGTGCAATTGTGTCACACTCTCCTGTCTAACAGCGCAATATTGAGATCTTGAGAGTTGGCCTGACCCCACAGGCCTACAGCCTTAATAGTCAGGTACTTTGGAAAATATTTATGAAATTGCATTTCTGCCACAGCCATAAAACTGCAGGACTCAGTCTGCACCACACACCAGTATGCGTGCATGACTACCATACTAACTCTACTTACTTCTGGCTAGTTCTTGTAGGCAATAGACAGGGGTAGGGACTTACAGTTCTGAGTCTATATATATTCCGTAGCTTTGAGTCCTCACAAAAAGTTGTACCACTTGTTGACACTGGATTTTTAGGAACCCAACCCTTATACCTTTGTTCCAGGAATGCACAACTCTCAGACCAGCCACAACACCTGCCAGTTGATAACAGGCAAATGTATTGATACAGAGTGATAATAAAAAGCAACAAAACAAATGTAGCCTGGGTACACCCTGGGTGTGCCCTGTCTGCAAGTGGAAGGGATGGGGTGGTCAGGCAAGAGTGCTGTGAGAGGAGCCTGCCACCTGGTAGCAGTTCCCTCTCTTCTCTATAGAGCCAGGACAAGACAAAGTGCTTAACTATATACAAATGTATTGCTACACAAAAATAAATGTGAGTAAGAGACAGTAAATATTTACAGTAGAATTAGTATGTGACACCATATACAATAACCTACAATCAACACATTGTACCACTTTGAGGAACTGCAAAACATAAACCGGGTGATTCACAGCATAATCCCCCTTCACAGAATGACCATTAACACTCCCTTCACAGAATGACCATTAACACTCTGAAACAGGTAATTCAAGGCATCCACACAATAAATACATATAAACATCAACTTAGATAGATAAACTCAGGTAAGCTGAGGTAGCAATGTAATATTCCAAGAATAGGCAGTGAACATATATAGGTAAAGACGACAGGTAAACTCATATAAACCACCTAAAGGAGTCCCCCCCTTAACTATATTAACCTCTGCAGTATGAAGCAACATCAATCATAGAATATGGGATGCACTCATCACCCCATGGAGTGTTCCCTGGAGCCCTGCCCTTTTAGGGCCCCAGGATGTAGACACACCCTCTCCCACAATGGAGGAGGGTGGAGACTGCAGACTCTCCTTTCCCAAACTTGCCTCCCCTGTGGGACCCATTTCTCCAGCAACTCATGCTCCCACTTTGAAGCAACCAAGGCTCATCCCCTGGTAGCCAGTCCTGCAAGGACCTCTCTCCTGCAGTGCCTCTGGCTCTTCTCAATGGCCTGGTGCCCTGCGCTGAGCACCCATGGTGCTCCTACACGAGCCAAGCTCTTACTGGCTTCGGTTCCCTGGCCTCACACTAGGGGTCTTTTCCTTTCCCAGGCCCTACTCTGGGCACTGGGGCTCTTTTAGTTTCATGCACAGCCACACTGTGGGGCTCCGGTTACTCAGCCTAGAGCTGGGGCTAACTTGAGCAGCCTTGAGCTGCTCTCAGGGCCAGCTCTCTGTGTGCCGACCTGTGTGCTGTGTGGGGCCCAAGCAGCCTTGAGCTGCTCCCAGGGCTGGCTCTCCCATGCACCCCACTCTTCAACCTGCCTGCAGACAGAGAGGGGTAATTTCATTTCTACAACAGCTGCTAAATACCCTACACAAAGCCAATTCACTCAAATTTAATTTAGGAATAGATGAATTTCACCCTGAATAAATAAAAAGCTTTAGTTCTCATCTTTGTTAGGCTGGCACATTTCACCAGTATGAAATCCATGTGCATTTTTAAAGGAGAATCTTCCAAGCATAAATTATCACATAGGAACATTTATAATTCTACATATAAGGCACATCTACATGAGAAACTTTACTCGAGATTAGAGTAAATCACTGTCTATACATGCAGATACTTACTGCATTTGCTCTTACATGCAGATGCTTACTGTATATTTGCTCTAATCTCTAGTAAATTTGCTACCTATAAATACAAGTAGCAACTTTACTCGGGAATAATTCCTGCACACTATGGCATGGGTAGACAGCTGACCAAGAGCAAATTTGGTCCCAGTCAGCTGGGCTGGATGGAAGATTGTTCCCTGCCCCTGGGAGTTGCCTGCAGCCAATTGCAGGCAGGTGGGCTCTGCCACTACAGCCTGCATGGAGACATTGTCCCCCTGCCCCAGCAGCAGGAAGCTCCCAGGTTTTGCTCCACGATCGTGATCATGGAGCAGGGGCTAGGAAATTGTAATCTCCCCTCCCCAACTCCGTGATTGTGGAACAGGAGCTCAGAGATTATAGTTCCCAGCTCCACAATTGTAATTGCAGAGTGGGTCCTGGGAGCTTCTTGTTGCTGGGGCAGGGGGCATCATCTCCCAGCCCCATCTAACCAAAACCTATAAACAGAAGAGAATATTCAAAAATTCTTAAGCACTACAATCTGATATATTTAATACTTGCAAGCTGTGTTATGTGATTTCACTTCCTCCACTTCTGTGTGTTTAAGACTTCATTTAAGATGATTCCAGTCCTTATGCCAAAACTTCTTCAGTAGTTAGGCTCGAAATTCCCCCCTTAATTAGGAAGTTACCTTACTTCACCTCCAGCTAATCACAGCAGTGGGATCCTTTTCCTTTGCACAATAAAATCACAGGTTAGTAGCTAGATTTACATCTGATACTAGAGAAATACTTGCAGCCTTTTATGTTAAGCAAAATGAATGGATGTAGGGTCTGTAGCTGATTGACCTGCCTGATACTGAAATCTACACAAAGATAAAGCAAAGGGACAACAGCTGGGAGTTACATACCAGGCTAGAGGAAGAAGTTTTATATAAATGAGCTCCCAATTCTTGTCATACGTTGTGTCACTTCAATTTCTTACCATCTGTAGAGCTAGATTATAACTCTGATTACATAGCTGAATAGAGTAGTAAGATCCCATCTTACATACACCTTGGACTGCATTAACCTTGCATCTAGGAGTAAGTAAGACTATTCACCCAGGAAATTTTTGGAGTGTTAGGGACAACTTCCTGGTGCAAGTGCTGGAGCAGCCAACAAGGGGCCGTGCTCTTCATGAACTGCTGCTCACAAGCAAGGAATAATTGATGGGGAATGTAGTAGTGGATGGAAACTTGGGCAGCAGTGATCATGAGACAGGATCCCGAGGAAAGGAGGTATGGAGAGCAGCAAAGTAAGGACCCTGGACTTCAGAAAAGCAGACTTCAACTCACTCAGGGAACTCATGGGCAGGATTCCCTGGGAAGCCAGACTGAGGGAGAGAGGAGGCCAGGAGAGCTGGCTGTACTTCAAAGAAGCCTTACTGAGAGTGCAGGAACAAACCATCTCAATGCACAGGAAGACTAGCAAGTATGGCAGAAGACCAGCTTGGCTTAGCAGGGAACTCTTCTGTAAACTAAATCACAAGAAGGAAGCTTATAAGAAGTGGAAACTTGGACAAATAACTAGGGAAGAATAGAAGAGCATTGCTTGGGCATGCAGGGATGAAGTCAGGAAGGCCAAAGCACAATTGAAGTTGCAGCTAGCAAGGAATGTGAAGGGTAACAAGAAGGGTTTCTACAAGTATGTCAGTAGCAAGAGTAGGATCAGGGAAACTGTGGGTTCCTTACTGAATGGGGGGCCAACCTTATGACAGAGGATATAGAAAAGGGTGAAGTGCTCAATGCCTTTTTTGCCTCAGTATTTACAGGCAAGATCAGCTCCCAGATTAACGCACCTGGCAGCATAGTTTGGGGAGGAGGTGAGCAGCCCTTGCCAAAGAACAGGTTAGGTGAAAGTGGTGAAAGAACAGGTTAGGGACTACTTAGAAAAGCTAGACATATACAAAGTCCATGAGGCCAAATGGGATGCACCCAAGGGTGCTGAGAGAGTTGGCTGATGTGATTGCAGAGCCATTGGCCATCATCTTTGGAAACTCATGGTGATCGGAATAGGTCCCAGATGATTAGAAAAGGGCAAATATAGTGCCTATCTTTAAGAAGAGAAGTAGAAGGATACAGAGAACTACAGACCAGTCAGCCTCACCTCAGTCCCTGGAGAAATCATTGAGCAGATTCTCAAGGAATCCATTTCTAAGCACTTAGAGGAGAACAAGGTGATTAGGAACAGTCAGCATGGATTCACCAAGAGCAAGTGATGCCTGACCAACCTGAGTGCCTTCTATGACAAAGTGACTGGCTCTATGGATGTGAGGAGACCAGCAGATGTACCTTGATTTTAGCAAGGCTTTAGGTATGGTCTCCCACAGCATTCTTGCAGAGAAGCTCAGGAAGTATGGGCTGGATGAATGGACTGTAAGGTGGATAGAAAAAACTGGCTGGAGCAACAGGCTCAGGGAGTAGTAATCAATGGCTCGATGTCTAGTTGGCAGCTAGTATCAAGTGGAGTACCTCAGGGATTGGTCCTGGGGCCAGTTTTGTTCAATGTCTTCATCAATGACCTGGAAGATAGTAAAGAGTGCACTCTCAGCAAGTTTTCAGATGACACCAAGCTGGGGGGTGTAGTAGAAATGCTGGAGGGTCAGGCTAGGATTCCGAGTGATTTAGACAAATTAGAGGATTGGGCCAAAAGTAATCTCATGAGGTTCAACAAGGACAAGTGCAAAGTTCTGTACTTAGGACAGAACAATCCCATGCACCAGTACAGGCTGGGGGCTGACTGGCTGGGTAGCAGCTCTGAGGAAAAGGACCAGGGGGTTACACTGGACAATAAGCTGAATATGAGCCAGCAGTGTGCCCTGGTTGCCAAGAAGGCTAATGGCATACTGGGCTGCATTGACAGATGTGTTGTTAGCAGGTCAATGGAAATGATTATTCCCCTCTATTCAGCACTGGTGAGACCACATGTGGAGTACTGTGTTCAGTTTTGGGCCCCCACTACAGAAAGGATATAGACAAGTTGGAGAAAGTCCAGTGGAGGGTGATAAAAATGGTGAGAGGGCTGGGGGATATGACTCGTGAGGAAAGACTGGGGGAACTGGGCTTATTTAGTCTAGACAAGAGAAGACTGAGTGGGGATTTAATAACAGCCTTCAACTATCTGAAGAGAGGTCCAACAGAGGATGGAGCTAGACTGTTCTCAGTGGTGGCAGATTACAGAACAAGGAGAAATGGTCTCATGTTGCAGCAAAGGAAGTTTAGGTTAGATATCAGGACAAATTTTCTCACTAGGAGGATACTAAAACAGATTCTACCCAGAGAGGTGGTAGAATCTTCATCCTTGGAGGTTTTCAAGACCTGGCTAATCAAAGCTTTGGCTGGGATGATCTATTTGGGGATGGTCCTGCTCTGAGCAGGACATTGGACTAGATGACCTCCTGAAGTCCCTTCCAACCCTTGTTTTCTATGATTTCTATGATTTTTGCTGAACTAGTCAAAGTGAATGAGCAAAGGCAGGGGACAGTCACAGATTTGGTCCTGCTCTTCGTATTCACTGATCAAAGTAATTAAGTGTACTGGGAAGAGTACAGCAGTAAATTACTATCCCCCAGGAGCAACAAGAGAAGGAGTTGAGACTGCATAAATGTATACCACGGTGACTTCTCAGACGGAGTACAGCTTTATAGCTCCTCACTCTGAGGTCCGAGCCTTCTCAGAATTCAGCCCTCCCTCTGGGATTGTTAGTGACAGTCACAACTTAGGTGCCAAAGTGAAAGCCACAGACATTGGTACAGATATATAGAATGGATTCTGAAGTCATATTACCATATTCTGCTGCAGCTTTGCTGTTTCTGGTTTGTAGATAATTAGAGAACTTTGAGATTTGGGACTGTAAAGCCAATACCTTTCCTATATATTAGATTTGCTTTCAAAGTTTAAGCGTGAAATTAACGCCACAGTGTTTTGTAATTTTGTCTTTTTTTTTTTTTAATAAAGCCTGAGATTCCCAATACTATTATTTGAAACATCATATCAATCATCAGAAAACCAGACTGCAATCAGAAGAAAACTAACTCATGTGTATCAGCTTTTTCTGAAAAACTGCTAATCAATTGGGCAGATAATGTAATCTCTTCTGGTGATTTTGATCCTAAGAGGCAGACCACTACTTTGTACAAGAGACCCTTGTGAGCTGCTTAGCTATCAAGGCTATTGGCTTCCGACAACTATAATACATTTCTTATTGTTCTTATGAAAAAAGGAGTTACAGAATATTGGCACCACAACTTAAAGGTTAGGGACAAACATTCAAAAAGCCTGAGCCTGAATTGATTCAATCTTTGCAAGCTAGTCTAATCTGGCTAGGCTAAATCAGTTTTATAATCAGACAGACATCCCAGAAATGCAGGCACATGCCTGCAGTGGCTCAGGCTAGAAGTCGGGAGGTGCTAGAGCAGCCCTCCCTTCCTTCCACAGCATGGAGCTGAGAGGGGTATGGCAAGCTCTGATTAGCCCAGCAGGGAACTGATAACAGTGTTTATCACCCAATTAAGAAAACAACAGAGGAATATTACCAGCTACTTGTTGATCCTGCCTGTTTATTCTACTTGTTGATTCAGCAGGGACCGTAACCAGCATGTGGTCTGCTAGCTAATACACAGACACCACCTTAGCAAGGCAGAGGGGAGGAGGGAATTCCTGCTTAACAGGGAGGGTGGGTGAGCAACGTGCAGTCTTTGGACCGCCAGCCAAGGAGTAAAGGGGAGGGGCCAGCGCTGCTATGGAACAGAGAGCCCTGCCCAGCCCAGAGACCACATCAGGATGCTAGGGGTGTCTGGTTTATCTTAAACCAGGAAGGGGTCTGGGACAGACATTGCATAAACTGGTTTGAACCAAATCAGTAAAGACTGATACTACATTCAACCAGGTTTATCTCAAACTGGTTTCAGTGCACTGAACATCTGTCCTGTTATAGGTTTAAACCAGTTTCTGATCACTTAAACTGGTTTGTGTGTAATGTCTCTCCCTAGCCAGAGAGAGAATAATTTCCTACCCACTAAATCTACTTGTTGCACTAAAATGTATTGCACTCAGATCAAGTCCAACTTTCACACTTCTCGAGAACAAATGATAAAAGCCAAATTGTGTCAAGTTTTTACTCCTACTAATTCTATGTTTACAGTCCAATTGGTTTTCTCTTTTATGGTTTGGTATAACATCTGCTGGAGACAAGTGTTGCCCATGAATCATGACTTTTTTCAGATGAATCCCTCAAAATTTTTGTCTATTGGATTCCAAAAGTGCAGACAGCAAAGTAGGTATTTATTTTAAACATTTTGATGGCTCCTGCTGTAAAAGTATCACTGAAAAGAAAATTACACTGTAAACAGCAGGACAAAGTTAGTCCTGGTAAAAGTGATCTCAGTTGTATTGTGTTTGTCACCCCTGTTTATACCATGACTCAGTTAGGTCCATTGCGTTTTATAAACAATTTAACATTGAAAATATACAGTGGAACAGTGTGTCCTATCTAAACTTGAAAGTAACAGAATTTTTCATGTTGAAAGTTCCTTCTTAAAACATGCTTCCTCTGACACCTCTACAAACCCTACTCTTCCCTACAGAGAAGTGTTATTTCTTCAAATAAGGCTAAATCTGAACGAGCCAAAACCCCTAAAAAAGGCCTCCTTGTGACCGACACCTGAAATTCTACATTATTTCTGTTTACGCCTCTCCTCATCTTTCACTTGCATGTGTCAACTTTGTGCTCTTTCGGGCTGAGATATTCATCCTTGCCTGGAAGGTGCATATGAGCTGTTGTTGGTTGTAAAAATACTACATTAGAAATAAATATTAGGATTATATCTTCAGATGCAGTAACTACGTTAATGCTCCACTCTGCAAGAAATTGTTCTCTAATGTTAGTACTACTTTATAAACTGTTTTTAACCCAAACAACTTTGAGCACTTTACAAATTGCCAATAAAAAAATACATGTTCAAATCCTGCACTAACAGAGGAAATTAATTTTATGAGCTCATCCTGAAACTTAGTAAGGTTAGGTTTACATTTCACATGCACAAAGTCATCACAATTGACAGTTTCAGCTCAGAAGAAAATCAGAATTAGCATAGCTGAAATGCTGAATATCATGACTGAAAAGCAAATGCAGAGCTGTCTGGATATACTCGTATCTAATGTTTTCACATCTCAAGCCACTGCTATTACAATAGACTCTTGGGTAGATTTATAGAGGGTTTTGTAGAGTAATTTGATTTAAAATAATGAATAGTCCACTTATATTGTAATGACTGCTTCTTGAATGCTTATTTTGCTTGATGCAGGTATGAGAGAGAGAGTGGGGAGGGGTGTATTCTAATGTAATAAACGGCTTAGTACTTCCATCTGTGTGTCTGTCTATCCATAATGCAGGGGAGCCAACTGTGCATGTGCCCCGGACAAAACAGGCAGCAATTGGCTGCACAAGCCCTGCCCCCTCAGGCACGGAGCCGGAGACAGTGGGAGAACTTAGGCTTTAATACTGTATTGGCTTGCCCCTGGTTCCTGTCAAAGCCTCAGCAGGACTGACCAGCCCAGCCTGCCCCACCCCCAGCTATTGCACTCCCTGCCTGCTGGCACTGTTGGCACCACGTGGCCTGGCTGCATTACTGGAGCAGGGAGCATGGAGCCACCACGGTAAGGTGTGTGTACATGGCGTGTGGTGGGTTGGTGTGGTTGTGCAGCCAGGGGCAAAGTGGGTGTGTGCGTGCATGTGTGCAGCCAGGGGCAGAGTAGGTGGTGTGGGTATGGGCTTGCAGCTAGAGGCTGAGTGAGTAGGTGGGTGTGGCTGTGAGTTAGGGGCAGAGTGGTTGAGTGGGAGTGGGTGTGCAGCCAGGGGCTGGGTGGGTGGATGTGGTTGTGGAGCCAGGGGCAGGGTGTGTGTGTGTGTGTTCATAGGGTGAGTCCCACATGCACAACCCGCCACACATGCACCCACACTCCCCTCGCACTGCCATACACACTGACTGCCACAAACCCCATACCCACCCACACCCCACAGATCCACACACACACACACACACACACACACACACACACAGATGCTCCCTCACCCCACATACCCACGGTCCCCCACAAACCTATACCCACCCCCTACAATATACAAGAGTAAGATTTAATTTTAAGCTGTTGTGCAATCATCTCTATGTACACTACACAAACACATGTAAATCAGGACAAAAATAATTTTTGAAACCAAATTAATGAAAGCTGTAGATGCTTCCTTTTTAGAATATAATTTGGTATTTTTCTGGTTCCAGGATGGCAAAACCCCTTGCTGAAAGGAGTACTTCTGTGGGTAAGGGGAGGGATTTCTGCTGGCAAAGGTCAGGGGTTATGGGGTGGGACTTCCAGTTACAAGATGGCGACCATGGGGTGGGGCACCTGCCAAGGGGCAGAGCTACCCATGCAGCCCTTGACAGCTTGCCAAAATTTGGTAAGTGGCCCTGCACCCAAAATAATTGCCCACCTCTGGTTTACATGGCTGGCCCCAAAGGGTGAGTGGGCAGGGGGACATGTACGCTCTCCCTAAAACATTCTGTTGTTCATGACAGGCAATTGGCTAGTATATATACACACATGCATGTATGTATCTCTACATGATGACTGCAGTGTAGCCAAACTCTTGGGGAGGAAGCCACACCCCATGTAGCTGTGGAGTGTATGCACTATGAGCTCTCTCAGGTCATCACTACTATATGTAAAGAGAGAAGCTGCCACAGCTCTGTGTATGCCATGAACTCTCTGATCTCATCAGCCGATTATTAGCATGATCTCTAGCTGGCATGAAGGCCTCACGCCTTCCGAGGCTGGAGGGTCACAGCAACCGCCCGCAGCAGCAGTGTCGGTGGCATGGGAGCAGCGAGTGGCAACTGCCCATAGGTGGCCATGGTGATGTCGACACTGAGGGCAAGCCGAGCGGGGGCTGCCCACAGGCGGCCGCAGTAGTGTTAGCGGTGAGGAGGGGGGTGGCGAGTGCCAAATGGCAATTGGCAACTGCCCGCAGATGCCACCGGTAGCGTCAGCAGCTAGGGGGAGTGGGGGTGGCGAGTGGCAACCGCCCGGAGATGCCGCTGGCAGCAGCGCAAGTGGCCAATCTCAGGGGGTGCATGTGCACCCCCTACGTATTGCCAATGCTAGCTGGTACCAGTCCCTGTTCTTGTGTGGCTCTAGAGCCCAGGATGAGCACTGCCACTATTTGCTCACCCCTGCCCCTCTCTCTCCTCTTCTTTCCCTCCCACCCCGCAAGAAATAAGCAGCTCTGTCCAGAGCTTGCACTGATCACCTGGTGAACTCAGAGAACTCATGGGGTTTTCTGGCAAGAGCTGTGTTAACAGGCCAGTGAGCTCAGAGAGTTCAATGAGCATGAACCACACGACCAGAAATGGGTGCCACTGCATCACTGTACCTCCCCCCCAGGCGGGGGGGTGTGTGTGTGTGTGTGTGTAAAAAGGATAGACCTCTGTGTCTCAGGAAGCAAGACTGAGAGGAAGTTTTGGGGGTATGACAGGCTCTTGAATTTGAGAGAAGGCAAATTTATAATTAGGCAGCAGCAGGAAGAAAGAAAGATGGCACTGTACAAATAAAGAGCAGCATTAAGTGCCTTGGTTGGATCTCTTATATGAAATGCTTCTACAAGTAAAGCAGTTTCATCCCCCCCATCCCATCCATACTACATTATACTCACAGAAATGAACACAAGGTATGATTTTGCATAGGCTTTAAATACCTAGATGTGTGTCGAAGAGGTAAGAGAATAGCCATATTGCCTTCTAAGTCAAAAATGTTCCTGAGTGTTGAGAGTTTAAAGAATAAAATTGAATACTAGAACACATTACAGCAATTAATTATTAATGAATTAAGAACACAAAGATCCAGAATTTCTGGATGACATAAGTTATCTAGAGTTTTGAGTTTCGTTAAAACTGAGCCTATGAAATAAAAATGCAAAACCTTCCAATAATGTATTTGAGGTTTTACTCACAGAGAGCATGTCCTTTGAAGTTGGTGGAAGTTTTGCTACTGACATGGGAGCTAGCTAATGCCTCCAGTATTTTGGAATAATAAGCAAGACAAAAGATCACCTGTAAGGCAGGCAGCTGGATTGCCTTTGTGCGAGAATGCATATGTGCAGACAAAAACAGAACCGAGAAATGAGCCTGTGCCTTGGGATAGGTTTAGACTCCCAATTTCTTTAAACTTCTGGTGCCCAGGGTTGCTAAGCTATAAGAAAAAAAAAAAAAAATCCAGAATTTCTTAAGGAATAATTATTCCTCCATAAAATCATGATGCACATGAACATACATGAAATACACATTAATTGCTTTAAAGCAAATCCGTTTTTCTCAGGCTCAATCTTGCCAGCCACTCTTAGTCACTCACTTCAAATTTCTCTTCATGTGCATTAATATAGGATAAAATGTTGGCCAATTAAAGTCAATGGAAGTTTTGCCATCAACTTCAGAGGAGCCAGGATTTCCCCTGTAGTCTTAATATGTCAGCATTTTTTCAGCAACATAATAATAAACAATAATAAAGTTAGGCTGATTTAGGATGTGCATCATTGCAAAGGGGATTGGCCATCCAAAGCCTCATCTTTGCCAACACACACTTACCCTTATGTTAAGTCACACCCAGAGTGAAGGGTAATCCTTTGGTTTAGTTAACTTTCTGAAATGTCAGTAGCTCTCGGTCTTATTTCCAACGAAGCCAGTGAGAAAACCCCTATTACTGAATGAGTATAGGGTAGAACTCCTTGACTGAAATCCTGGTTTATCAAAGTCAATTTTCTTTTCTGGTCTAATAGTTCTCCACTATGGGCAATGGAGAAACCTTATATGCGTGCTTAAGGAAAATCCCCAGTTTTCATTTAGGTGTGAATATAAAAGTAGCAGCTGGCAATAAAAGAGAAAACCAATATACATTTGGGACTGTGTCTTTCAGGACTAAGATTGCAATATAGAAAGTTTGGGTTTCTGAAAACCAAAGCATACTAGCCTGTAGCAACGAGTTTGAATAGCAGAAAGTATCTCTACAAAGCACTGCACTGTGCCATGCAGACCTCTCCATAGTTGTTATTCATAGCCAAACAGAAAAAGGAGATCTCTGGGTTACAGTTTTACCAGTATGAGATCACTAGGTACCACCTGGTACAAGAGTAAACAGAAATTAGGAAAATACCCTAAGTGGAAAAAATGAGCAATCAAAAGCTCCGCAGGTGAGGTATTCTGGAAATAAATATGCAAGTTGACTAAAATATATTCAAACAGCATTTTACTCTGTAAGCAATAGGCAACAAGAAAGATATTCAGGCAGTTATTTTTGACAGTAACTGATTCTGAAGCACCAGTTTTCATTAAAGGAATAACTATGAAACTGTAATACAAAAAATGTGACCATATGTATGGTGTATTTTAGACATTGAACTGTAACAGGGTACTGTAACAATACAATGGCAGCATTAGAAGACTGCAATTTGATGTAGGCAACTGAGGTAGGAATAGCTTCAGGAAAATAAGCAGCCAGGGGAAGCCAAAAGGTTGGGACTGTAGGGTTGCAAGGGAGCTACAGGAGAGCTGCAAGACAATAGAGAAGAGTTCCAGATAAGGAGAAAGGCAAACCACAGCAAATGAGGGAAGGCTGCTCATTTAGCAGCCTGCAAATGGTCAGAGGACTATCTAAATGAAAAAGGAGTATAAATCTGGGTTCCTGAGCAGAGCAGGCAGTTCAGCCCAGTCTCTGTTTATGGAAGGAACTTCTGGCACAGAGCTGAGAGGCAGTGGGAACTGTGAGCAGACCCAGACTTGGGACAAGTCAGCCAAATAGCGTAGCAGCCTGAGGAAGAGCCTGGAGAGAGGCACTCAGCTGCCACAGATGATGTTTGTGTTTTTGATTATTGTAAGTTGTTAAACACTGGGGCTAGGGACAGATATTACACATAAACCAGTTTAAGTTATCAGAAACTGCTTAAACCTGTAACAGAACAGATGTTCAGTGCACATAAATCAGTTTCAAAATGGCTTAAACGGATGGGTGACTGGTACCTCCTAATACTGGGGAGGCAACTGTATGAGACCTACGCTGGCCCTGGCTGCCTCCCCACACCAGCCCCAGTCTGGCCCCAGCCCCACACTGTCCAGTGAGGGGCCCAGAGCTGGAGTGGGGCCAGCCTCAGCTGCAGCATCAGGCCAGAGAAGATGGAGCCTGTGGGACTCCCGCCCCATCTAAGTCATCCCTGGTAAGAGCCCAGCAGTACCTACAGTGTCGCAGCACTGGGGAGCTAAGAGGGGACACATGCCCCCCCACCCCATCTTTGCATGGGGCCCTGCCCCTACCCCGCTCCCTCCTGCACTGTCAGATTCTTGGTCTCTTCCCACCAGCCCAGAAACTAAAAGGAAGAAACCTTACCTACCTGCCTGCTGTGCTGGGCTGGCTAAGAGCCCAGCGTGACCCTCCCCCCTGCTGCAGCAGCCTGTGGCTGAGTTGCCCTGGCATTTGCAGGGGCTGAGCCCTGTTAGTCCCTGCTTCCACCACCCCCAGCAGCTGATCCCTGCTACCAGCAGAAGTGCCGCTGGTGATTCTGGCAGAGGAGGCACAGCCAATCTCAGGGGGTGCATGTGTACCCATGTGCACCCCCTACATGTCGCCAATGCTGAAACCGGTTTGCGATATCAGACTTAACTGATATGAGTCAATCTGGTTTATGCAAGGTCTGCCCTACAACCCTTGCTGGTTTAACATAAACCAGACACTCCTAACATCCCGACATGCTCTCTGGGCTGGGTGGGGCTCTCTGCTCAGCAGCAGAGCTGGCCCAACCCCTCTGTTCCCCGAGCAGAGCTCCAGCAGAGACTTGCAGGGACAAAGTGTCTGCCTGGCTTCTCCCTGCCAATCAGGGATTATCCCCCACTGCCCTCTGCCTTATGCAAACACCTCAGTATTAGCTAGCAGACCACATGCTAGCTATGGTCTGTACTGTGGCAGACAGGCTTTTTGGAGCATATCAACAGGTAGCTTAATGTCCTTCTTTGGACAAGCTGTTTAAGAAGAGCTCCATTAATTAATGGAGAGAGGCTTTGTTTTTTTAACTGGTTGACATTGAGTTAGGGGCGATAAACATTCCCTGCTGGGCTGCTTAGGTGGGGAAGGGGGAATAATCAGAGCATTCTGCTGGGGCCTGGCCATGCCCCCCTCAGCTCAGCCTTGTAGAAGCCAAGGGAGGGCTACTCTAGCTCCCCCGGCTTCTAGCCTGAGCCACTGCAGGCACATGGCTGCATTTCTGGGATGTCTGTCGAGTTACAAAACTGATTTAGTCTAGCCGGATTAGACTAACCTGCAAAGATTGAATCAATTCAGGCTCAGGCTTTTTGAATGTCTGTCTCTAGCCTGAAGGTTTTGGTTTGTAGCTACTAGGCTGGTGGAGGTCATGACTCCACACCATCAGGGACTAAGATAGAGCACAGCAAGGGTCTGGGACCTCATGAGCAGTGTAAGTCAAACTAAGTAGTTCTGAGGCACTGACTAAGCAGTCCTGAAAAGGGCCGGGGGGGGGGGGGGGGGCGCAGTACTAGGGAGGAGAGGGGCAAAGAGGCAGAGTAGGCTGAAGCCAAGAGAGAAGGGCTAGAGGTCCAAGTGCCTGGAAACTAAACACAGGTCCTGTGAAGGATGACTGAGTGAAAACTGAGTGGCCTGGGTGTGGCCACAGGGGTGGCTGGAGGCCATAATTAATGTCCCTCAGGTGATTTAGTGCCTAAAGACATGGATATGGCCAGTAGGGTTGTGAGGGGGCATGTAGGTTAGGGCAGGCACATAAGACTTCTGGTAGTAGACTAAGGGTCCTGAGAAAGAGAAATAGGACTAAGAATCTGACTAGGCCAGTCAGGTGTAACCTGGATTACTCCAGGATGGAGACAGCCTCCCAATTCATAGAATCATAGAAAATTAGGACTGGAAGGGACCTCAGGAGATCTGGCCCAAACCCCTGCTCAAAACAGGACCATCCAACTATGCCAACCAAGGCTTTGTCTAACTGGGTCTTAAAAACCTCTAAGGGTGGACATTCCACAGTCTCTGGGCAGCCTGTTCCAGTGCTTTACTATCCTCCTAATGAGAGTTTTTCATAGTGTTTAGGGTCAGAAGGGAACTAAACAGATCATCAGGTCCGACACCCTGCCCGAGTCAGGAACAAGTGCTGGGGTCATAACACCCCAGCCAAGTATCTAGCCAGCCTCCTCTTGAAATCCCCCTGGGTATGAGAGAACACTACCTCCCTTGGGAGTCCATTCCAGAGCCTGGTAGCCATAAATGTAAAGTAATGCCTCCTGATATATAGCCTGAACCTTCTCTCTAACAATTTGTGACTGTTGTTCCTAGTAACCCGCAGTGGTGCCCAAGGGAACAGAGCCTCCCACAATTTCCACTGGTCCCCCCTGGTGAGTTTGTAAATGGCCACCAGATCCCCTCTCAGCCTCCTCTTGTGGAGGGTGAATAGGTTCAGGCCCTTTAGCCTCTCTTTGTAGGGCCTGACCCACTGCCCCTTGACCATGCGAGTGGCCCTCCTCTGGATCCTCTCAATGCTAGCCACATCTCTATTGAAGTGCAGCACTCAGAACTGGATGTAATACTCCAACTGCAGCCTGATCAATGCTTCATTGAGGGGAAGAATCACCTCCCTGGACCTGCTCATGATGCATCCGTAGATGTATGACAAGGTGCGGTTAGCCTTACTGACAGCTTCCTCACATTGGTGGCTCATGTTCATCCTGGGGTCAACAATGACTCCAAGATCCCTTTCTGCCACTGTGCTGACTAGAAGAGCATTCCCCAGCCTATAGGTGTGTTTCTGGTTCCTTCTCCCTAGATGCAGTACCCTGCACTGCGTTGAATTCCATCCTATTCTCATCTGCCCACCTCTGTAGCTAGTTTAGATTTAGCTGGATTCCGTCCCTGCCCCCCAGCGTGCCCACCTCACCCCACATCTTGGTGTCATCAGTGAATTTGGACAGTGTGCTTTCCACACCCACATCCAGATCGCTGATAAAGATGTTGAACAGTACAGGCCCCAGGACCGAACCCTGGGGGACACCACTGCCCACATCCCTCCAGGTTGAAAATGACCTATCCACCACCACTCTTTGGATGTGACCACCTAGCCAGTTTGCCACCCATCTGACTGTGTAGGCATCAATGCTGCAGTCACCAAGTTTTTTAAGAGAATGCAGTAGGAAACCATATCAAAGGGTTTCTTAAAGTCCAGGAAGATGACATCCACCCCAACATCCTCTTCCAGTGACTTTGTGACCTGATCATAAAAAGAAACCAGGTTAGTCAGGCAGGACCTGCCCTCAATGAACCCATGTTGGTTGCCCCTGAGCATTACCTCTCCTGCAGATGTGTTCCTTGATAATTTTTTCAAAGGTCTCCCAAGGACCAAGGTAAGACTTACTGGCCTATAATTGCTGGGGTCCTCTTTCCTCCCCTTCTTGTAAATGGGGACCACATTAGCCCTTTTCCAATCCTCTAGTACCTGGCCAGAGCCTATGAGTGCTCATAAAGCCATGCCAGGGGCCCCACTATGACCACCACCAATTCCCTCAGCACCCTCAGGTGAAGAGCATCTGGACCTGTTGATTTAAACATATCCAGCCCCTCCAAAAGTTTCCTAACTAGGTTGTCCCTGACCCTAGGCATGGTGGTGCCTCCCCTGGGTCGATCCGTAATCCTAGTAGGGAAAATGTCCCGGTCCTTGTTCAGGAACATGGAGGCAAAGAATTCATTAAAGAGATCAGCTTTTGTTTGCTGCAGTCACCAGATTGCCAAGCCTGTCCTGTAGGGGCCCCACGTTTCCCTGTGCCTTCTTCTTACTCTCTATGCATTTGAAAAAGGACTTTTTGTTATCCCTAATTCTGGTCGCTATCCCTAGCTCCATCTCTGCCTTGGCCTTCCTAGCAGCCTCCCTGCAGTCGTGAGCAATGGAGGTGTAATCGTCTTTGGTGATAGCCCCTTGCTTCCACTGTTTCCATGCCCTCAAGCATTCCTGGATGCCTTTGCCAAGCCATAGGGGCTTTTTAGCACTCCTGCCCCCCACTTGGTATGCATTGGGAATGACTCCCTTTGAGCTCAGAGGATTGTCTCCTTAAGGAACAACCAACTGTCTTGGACTCCCATCTCATTGAGTCAGGAAGGGTGGCTGTACTTTAAGGAAATGATCCTTCAGGCACAGAGGGAGATGATCCTGATGCGAGGAAAAAGAGGGAAAGGGGCCAGGAGGCTTCCTTGGCTGACCAGAGAAATCTAGGGCAGCCTGCAGACTAAAAGGGGAGCATATAAAAAGTAGAAACGGGAAGAGATTACCAAAGAGGAGTATACCTCCTCTGCTCGCACATGTAGGGAGGCAGTTAGACAGGCCAAAGCTACCATGGAGCTGAGGATGGCATCTCAAGTAAAGGATAACAAAAAATTGTTTTTTTTAGATATATAGGGAGCAAAAGGAAGGCCCAGGGTGGAATAGGACCCCTACTAAATGGGCAAAAGCAATTGGTGACAGACAGGGGGGAAAAGGCTGAACTCCTCAATGAGTTCTTTGCCTCTGTGTTCCTAAGTGAGGGGCATGACAACGCTCTCACTGGGATTATAGAGAGGCAGCAGCAGGACGCCAGACTACCAAGCGTAGACCCCGAGATGGTGCAGGGTCACTTGGAGGAACTGGATGCCTTTAAGTCGGCAGGCCCGGATAAGCTCCATCCGAGGGTGCTGAAGGTACTGGCTGACGTCATTGCGCAACCACTGGCGGTAATATTTGAGCAGTCATGGCGCACGGGCCAGGTCCCGGAGGACTGGAAGAGGGCCAATGTGGTCCCCATTTTAAAGAAGGGGAGGAAGGAGGACCCAGGCAACTATAGACCAGTCAGTCAGTCTCACCTCCATCCTCGGCAAAGTCTTCGAAAAAATTATCAAGGCTCACATTTGCGAGAGCCCGGCAGAACAAATTATGCTGAGGGAAAACCAGCATGGGTTTAGTCAGGCATGATCTACCTGCTACAATCTAGTCTCTTTTTATGACCAGGTTACAAAACGCCTGGACGCAGGAGGAGGGGTAGATGTCGTATACTTAGACTTCAGGAAGGCCTTCGATACGGTATCCCACCCTATACTGGCGAGCAAGTTAAGAGGCTGTGACTCGGATGACTACACAGTCCGGTGGGTGGCGAATTGGCTAGAGGGTCACACCCAGAGAGTTGTAGTGGATGGGTCGGTATCGACCTGGAAGGGTGTGGGCAGTGGGGTCCCGCAGGGCTCAGTCCTTGGACTGATACTCTTCAATATCTTCGTCAGCAACTTGGACGAGGGAGTGAAGTGTACTATGTCCAAGTTTGCAGATGACACAAAACTGTGGGGAGATGTAGACAGGCTGGAGGGCAGGGAACAACTACAAGCAGGCCTGGACAGGTTGGACATTTGGGCAGAAAACAACAGAATGCAATTCAACAAGGAGAAATGCAAAGTGCTACACCTAGGGAGGAAAAATGTCCAGCATACCTAGTGCCTAGGAAAAGACCTGCTTGGCGGAACGGAAGCGGAAAGGGATCTTGGAGTCCACTAGGACTCCAAGATGAACATGAGTTGGCAGTGTGATGAAGCCATCAGAAAAGATAATGGCACTTATGAAAAGATAATGACGAACAGAACCAAGGAGGCGATACTTCCCCTGTATCGGGTGCTGGTCAGACCGCAGTTGGAATACCGCATGCAGTTTTGGAGGCCGCACTTCAAGAGAGATGTGGATAACCTGGAGAGGGTCCAGAGAAGGGCCACTCGTAGGGTTAAGGGCTTGCAGGCCAAGCCCTATGAGGAGAGACTGGGGCATGTGGACCTCTTCAGCCTCTGCAAGAGAAGGTTTATAGGCAGCCACAAGGTTGCCTCTCAGTTCATCATGGGGGCACAGAAGGGAATTGGTGAGGTTTTATTCACCAAGGCGCCCCTGGGGGTTACAAGAAATAATGGCCACAAGCTAGCAGAGAGCCGATTTAGACTGGACATTAGGAAGAACTTCTTCACAGTTCGAGTGGCCAAGGTCTGGAACGGGCTCCCAAGGGAGGTGGTGCTCTCCCGTACCCTGGGGGTCTTCAAGAGGAGGTTAGATAAGCATCTAGCTGGGGTTATCTGAACCCAGCACTCTTTCCTGCCTATGCAGGGGATCGGACTTGATGATCTATTGAGGTCGTTTCCGACCCTAGCATCTATGAATTGAAGCTCCGAGACCCCAGTGCCTCTCCTACTAATCTTCTTAGCTCATTGAGGTCGGCCCTCCTGAAGTCAAGGACTTTTGCCTTACTGCTTGCTTTCACCACCCTGCACTGAATAGTAAATTCCAGCTAGGGATGATCACTGTCGCCCAGGTGGTCGAGTACCCACAGACCCTCACCAGGTTGTTGCCTGTGGCAAGGACCAAGTTCAGCAAGGCATTTCCCCTGGTGGGACTATGCACCTGCTGGGTTAGGTGGAGGTCCTGTATCCCAGCTAGGAACCTACATGAGCAGATGGACCTGGCTGACCGCTCCTCCGAACAGATGTCTGGGTAGTTTAGGTCACCCATGACAACCACATCCCTCGACTTTACTGCCTCTGTGAGCTGACCCAAGAATTCCAGGTCCAGCTCGTCCCCCTGGTGAGGTGGTCTGTAGTAGACGACTGCTATCAAGTCCCTTTTCCCACAACCCCCTTGCACTCTTACCCAGAGTGCCTTCTAAAATCTAACCTGAACTTCCCTTGCTGCAACTTGAGACCATTGCTCCTCTTTCTGTTATCTGCCACCACTGAGCACAGACTTAATCTCTTTAATCTTAAACTAAGGCTGACATTTACCAGTTGCTTATGCTCATAGGTATTCCCACACATCATTCTATTATAGTTAGTAGTGCCCTGCGACAGAATAACTGTACCCAGATAAGCAGCTGTTGTTTTCTTCCCACCCACATTGTTCAAGAAAGCTAACAGTTTTTTGTTCAAATGATGAACAAAGTTGAAGCATTAAAATTCTCCCCGAGAAGGAAAGGAGCCCTTGCTGTAGGGACAACTAGTGACCTGAAGGTCCCGAGAGTTTGGGTTACCACTGAGATGTGAAATTGGGTACCACAGCTATCACTTCTTCTGAGCAGTCTAGGAGTCAGGATTAAGTTGGATACCACTATAACGCCACTGGCATAAGAACATTGCTTTGGAATATTCTGATGCTGATAAATAGCAAATTCCAATTTAAAAAAAGTCAACATTTTTCTGACTTTGATAGAACTGGATAAAAGCTGCACTATTGTGAGGAATATCGGGGGGGGGGGGGGAAAGGAAAGGGAGCCGTCTAGCCTGTGCTAATTGCCTAGTTGATCACCACTTCCTGGAGCTCCGATTGGCAGCCCCACCCAAGCTAATGATCCAGGTAGACTTCTGGGGAAAGCAGCTTCCCCATTTAGTTCCACCTGTGGCAGCTGGGTAGCCAGCAGTTCTTTGGATGGTTTGCTTTGGTAAGTCTCTCTGATCCTGCATACTCTGGGTTCTGAACCTGCTTGGCTCTGTTCCTGGACTGGCCATAGCCAAGGTATACCAGGAGTCAGAAACTGAGTTACCAAATCCAAGGGGATTTTCCAAAAAGTCACAAGTCCAGGAACAGAGCCAAGCAAGGTCAGAAACCAGAGAGCACAGAATCAGAAAGGCTTACCATGCTTTATGTTTCTAAGATTCCCTTTACTGCTAGATTGGCAGTTGCATGTAAAACTTGTCCTGTTTAATGCAAGACCCTAATGTAATGCAAAGGAGATGTGGAATCAACATAAGTTTCCTCAGAGCTAATTCACCTTTGGTAAGTCTCTTCCCCCCCCCCCCCCCCTTTTTTTCACCTTCTACATCACCTTAAAATAAAATATTTTCCTGATCATTTTTTTTTTTTTTGGAAGTTGGTACCTTCCATAAGAAATGGAATGAAAACAGACATTGGGTTTATCCTGTGTTTGATTGTCCCAGATTTTGACTTGCATAAAAACAGGCAAGAGAGTCATTTACACACAGCTTAAATGGCAATCAAGTCAAATGAATACTTTATTCCCAGTGTAGCCCAGGTGTATACAGGTTTGTACTCCCCTCTCCAGTTGAGGGAATTATTGGCAGGGCAGTGTGCTGCCAAGGAACATAACAGCTCAGCAGCCACCTCTGTCCCCTATAGAGTCAGGCCCAGTCAATCAGTTACTTAACTATATACAAATTTATTATTACAACAAAACCATTAAAGGGTAAGGACATATCTATCCATCGATATCTATCTCTATATGTACAAATTTAGAAAACAATAAACCCTATACCATATACAGATATATACACACACCCAATTATTATTCAAAAAAATAGGGATGAATAACAGAAGAACCCAGAACAAAGGATATTGATTGGGCAACCTTATAACTATTAATATACAAACTATTACTTCAACTTATTCACATAAATTATAAGGCAGTCTACAGATATAACTAGCAAACCTTAGACTACCTGGGTGCCCTCCAGGGCAGGGGCCCCACTCCCAAGGTACCATTACAAGAAAGGAGGTGGGGGGAAAAGAAAAGGAGAGGGAGACCCCAAAGACTCCTAAGCACCCCCACCCTCCGCTATCACCCAGGAGCAGCCCACGTGGTACCCTTTCACAACCCTGGGGGGTCCCTCCCGTGGGGACCCACTCTCCAGGGTACCTTACTGCTCCACAGTCCCAGAGGGTTGCCTCCCATTCTCCAGGTCAAGCTCCGTTTCCCGCTGGGCTTCCCCGTCGTCCGATTCCACTGCCACTGGTCTGGCTTAGGGCCGTATGCACCGCTGTATGTAGCGGGCGCTTCGTCTTATGCTAGGGGTTGGAGGCCCGGACAACCTTGTGCAGCATCAGGGCTCGGTCTGCTCCTACACCATCTGTGCAGTGTCATCTGCATTGAGCTGCTGCCCCATGCCAGTAGCTGTAGACCTGAGCCACCTCAAGCAGCTCCCAGGGTCTCTTACTCTCCGTGCACCAGCCTGTGTACCGTGTCTCTGGCTGCACTCCAAAGGTTGCAGATCTGAGCCACCTCACACAGCTTCCAAGGTCCAGATGCCATGTGTTGTGCTACATACTGAGAGCCTAAACACTGGAGCCATCCACAGCTCCAGGAAGATAGTCTTCAGGGGCTCTTCCTGGGCTACTGCTTTGCCCTGCTAAGTAGCTCTTCTCAGCTCTTTTAAGCCCCACTCTTCTCCCTTCTCCATCCCAGATGCATCTCCCTCATGCTGGGCACACAGCTCCTTTTATACTCTCCAGGGCTCCAACCCTGAAGTCTTCCAGACCTGAGAATGTTGCAGTCTTCAATCAGATCCAGGAGAGCTCCTCTCCCCCTCCCCTCAGGAAAGGGGTGTGACTTCATTTCTCTTCCTGACCCCTGATTGGTAGATGGGCTCCACCAATCAAAACAGCAGAATCTGAAGCCTGGGATTTACCTTTCAGAGCTTGGATTAAGCCTCCCTACCAGGATAATGACATTATAAACAGACATTATTAAATGAAGCAGATCAATTGTGCCATGATGTGTCTGGCTTCACTGGGGGAAAACACACAGCCCTTGTTGCCTTGCCTATGAATTCTGCAGGATAATGGATGACACGTTCTCTGCCTGTACCTGGAGATTCCTCAGAGTTTCTCTTTGGCCCCCTCTACATATGCAGGCAAAGGTGTAATTGGATTCAATGCATGATCCATACAATTTTACCTCCTGCCACACCACATGTGCATAGCAGGAGGTGCAGCTGTGTGATCATGGATTAGATCCAGTTGTAACTTATTGTCAGCAAGAAGTAGGCTCCCAGCCACAAAGGCCACGTGCAGCTGGGACCAAGAGTCCCATCAGGTTTGGGGACTCTGGGTCCTGGCTACTCATGCAGGCTCAGGGGTTTCAAACAACCCTGAGCTATGACGATCACAGGTTTTGGGCCCCAGGGTTTCACTCTGGGCATTGTGCACCCCAGAGGCTGGGAGCAACTGTGCAATTAACCACTTAATTAGTATGTAATACCTTCAATGTGTAAAAGGGGCCTATAAGAGGGGAAAGCTATGCAGGTGCTTTTGGGGCTTGAGGGACCTCACCAGGATTTCGCAGGGCATACAGGATCAGGGGACTCAAGCCCCAGGAGCATCTGCCTGGGGTGGTTGAAGAGTGCAGATGGCTCCGAAAGTATTCCTTCCTTTCGTCACAATTACAGATTTGGGCATTTGTGGCATAACAAATGGTATAAGTCTGTTTGCTCTCCTTTTGTACAACCATAAGGAAATATTATGGTGGCACAAAGGTAACAGTTATTTGCACCCACAGGTACTTAAACTGGAACAACAGGATTGTAGGTCTGTAGAATAAGAGGCTTTTTATGACATCTGCTTTTTAGCCACAGTGTGAAGAGAAAGAAACAGTCACTGAAGGCATGTCCTTACCCTGGAAAAAGGCTGGGAATATGCAGATGTTTTTTTACATCTCAGGAATGACAATTCCGTGCATCTCATGGGATACGAGTTGCTACATTTACTATCTCTTCTGCATTATTCTTGAATTTATATTTATGTTATATGTACTGGTAATTTTCATCACATACAAATCAGGACCTTCAAATCCATATCTTTTTACAAGAAAGGTTTGTTATAGGAATTTTGCAATGCTGCATCAATAACAGGCTTTATTTTGCCTAGTTCAGAAAGCTAGCCCTATAAACACAAAACAATTGATCAGCATATGAGGGATGTAAAAGATACTGAGTTGGCTGATGTACAGATACAAAATGCCCAGGCACCATGAAGGTGATTGCCACTAGGTTGTATCCATTCCGATTTGTTTCATTTATAAGAGTATAGTTAAATAGAATGGTTTCTTACACTGGGTGTACCACGTTATGAATACTGAATATTATAACACTTTTTTCCAAGGCATATTGGACTTATTTGAGTCAAGATAACCATTTTAATGAATTTGTGGCCAATATGGAATAATCTTTTCATATAAAAAAACTCGTTAAGCAAATATAGGGGACCCAACTTTCATAGCATCTTCTTGTTGCTTTTGTTTCATCTCTGGTACACTACAAAAGCTCCTCATATAGGTGAGCCTCTGATCACACTGGCCTCAGCAAGATTTTGGTTTTAGGACTTGGGTAGATCAGACTTTTTCCACAGTATTTTAGCTGCACAATAACCACACAGAGACTGTAACTGTGCAGCTGTAACATTTGGTAACAGCAGCAGGATCGTGCTGGATTTTTAATATCAGTAGGAAAAAAAACTACATGGAATGCTGGCCTAGGCACACTGAACAGTCCCCAGGTTCCAAACCAGTTGCCTTCTAGTAGGTCTCAGCCTTTCACAGCTCTGGGGAGGCAGGGATTAACTCCAGAAATCCTTAAGCATAATATTGGTACACTTTTGCCAATGTTGTCTTTTTGACCTAAACCATTAGCCAATATTCAGGTTCCTGCATATTTTGTCTGTCTACCTGATGGAGTCAGGTATTTCTTCAATATAATCCTGTTTATTTAAAAATAATGTATAAAGTACTGTTTCCTTGAACTGAGCAAGAATTAAAACAGAAGACATTTTGATTCTCAGTTCCCAGCCTCCTATACCTAAAAGCCCTCTCAGCTTTCTTCCACAGTCATGGTACCTATGCTTTTCTGGCTATCTTTGTCTGTCTAAAAGAAGCAAAAAACATAAAGAAGGCCATAAAGAAGCCACAATCAGCTCCACGCATGTCTGTCTCAATGCATATGAACAGCTCTCTAACAATATCAACTCTGTTTGCATTCACATCCCCAGTCAAACCTTGTGCCCACGCTGTTTGGAGCTCTAACAGACCTTATATGGGGCCTCAATACTGAGCAGTTCCCCTGTTGTTTCAGTTATCTATCCCATGACAGCGCTTACTAGGTCTTTAACCTAATTCTGAATAAGCTGCAGAAGTTATGCCCCTAGCTCCAATGAAGTTTCATCCAATTCCAAAATAACAGGACCAATCGTTTTAGCTGGACAGACACATACTCTAATAATAAAAGGGACGCTGTGGGTGTACAACAGAGAGAAGAATCAATCCTCCCTCCCCCACCGTCAATAATGCAATGTTCTGAGTCTCCCTTATTTATATAGAGAGTAATACCTCTAATCCAGGGGTCAACAATCCCTGGCATGCGTGCCGAGCATGGCACACAAGGCCATTTTGCTCAGCACACCACTGCCAGCACCGGCTCTAAGCAGCTGTTACCAGCCACAGAGCCCAGGCTTCTCCCAGCAGGCAGCTGGGAGGCTGCAAGTCCTGCTGCAAGCAAACTGGGCTCCGTGGGCCGGCTGCAGCTAGGAGACTGCAAACAGCTGCTCTGGGCATATTGGCACTCTGGCACCTTCCAAGGTAGACACTGGTTTTTTCAGCACTCGGGCCAAAAAAAAAAAAAAAAGTTGCCTACCTCTGCTCCAACCTAAGAGTCCAGATATCCCAACTCAACACTTTAGCCCCAGAATACAGGAACTCCTGCCCCTTGTGCCGATTGCTTTTGCAGTGTGAGCTCAAGGTTGGCGATTCCTGGATCTTGGTGCATCACTATTTTGTCTGTCCTTGTGGTCATTGTTTCCTCTGCTGATTGGAAGCTGTACCTCCAGGTTTTACTGCACTAGGTTCAGGTTGCATTTAGGCCTGCTTTATCCAAAAGCTCAAACACACTCAAATGCACAGCTTTCTCTGAAGATCAACTAGATGGCTGACAGCTTGGGCAGGGATGAATTCTCAGCTTGAAAGTCATTTTTCTCTTCTGCTGGCAGCAGGAATTCAGGAATAGGGTGTCTTCCCAGTTCTCTAGACAGCCAGAGTTTTGAGGGGCAAGATACCATCTCTGCTTCACTCATCATTTATTAATCGGGGCTTAGATAAATGTAGGCTGGTAACACATGCATGAGGAGTAGGGGATCCACAGCTGCAGATGAGCCACCTGGAAAATGCTGGCAGTCTCCCATGTCTCTAAAGCTCAAGTTAGTTTTATTTTAGTACGTCCTAGTAGCTCAAGAGACCAGTGCCCCAGTGTGAGGAAATGTCAACGTAGTAAGAGACATTCCCTAGCTCAAAAAAAAAAAAAATCCAAAAAAACCCACCCTTAATTTAGGTTGTCTTCTCTATGGAAACTTGTCACAGGATGGGGTCCCCAAGGATAGCCATGATACCCCTAGGGCTCCCTGACCATGCCAATCCTGCCCAACAGGCACCCTCTTTCTCACCCGCCACATCTTGCTGGTATTTTTAATATAGGGAGGCTGCCTTTGATCTTATTGTCTGGACACAGTCTTGCTGGACCCCACTGAATCCTGCGGGTTCTTAGACCCCTTGGCAACCCGCTTCAAAAGCGATGATTCATGGGACACCCTCAGCTTTATAGGCTAGATGCGTGGCTCCAGAACTACACCTTTACCATGCCCCAAGCCTCACAGATGGTATTGACATCGTCTCTCCTGGGCTTTGTTATAACTCAAGGCCTTGTCCTCACTGGGCCCTCCACAGCCCTGTCTCTGTGTCCCACACTGGCACTGCGCTCTACACAGCCCTGTCTCTGCACTGGGATCACCACACTGTCATGGCTCCTCCAATGAGGCCTCCTCCTTCCCCAATAGCCTCAGCCCAATCCACCAGTCAAACAGTAACTAAAATCTAAGCTCCTGGGCTATAACATAATATAAGCAGTTCAGGATGTGCTCTGTTCCTTTAAAACATCAAACTTCTCCTAGCACTAAGTGCCTTATAAGCCAGGGTCTCTGGTGAGCTCCTGGAGCCCCTTAATCCTACCTGGAGTAGAACATGTAACCAAGCCTCTCTGATGAGTTCTTTCTCCAAGACCTCCTTCCCCCTTGGCTGTTGACAGACAACTTCCCTTCTAGTCCCAGTCTTGGGGTTTATATGTGCCCAGGGCCCTGCCTCTTCTCGTCAGCTGACCGGGTGCAGGTGCAGGTGCAGGCTAATTTACTTGTTAGCCTGTTGCCTTAGTAACCTGCACCTGTGGGCTTCTGTCTGGCTCTTAGCGCCTTCTCCCTAGGCAGTTTCTGCCCTGCGACAAACCCTAACTATACTTCCAAAAATGTTTTCTGCATGAAAAAACAATTTCCTGGGAGTTCATTAAAGTCAGAGTTTTCCAGCCCATTTGCTCTAACACTGTAGATTTCTTCACAAAATGAGATTCTCTCACCCTAAGGACAAGAACGTAAATGTGACAACTGCTAAACAATGTTTATATGTTAGCAGGCAACAATTGTTGTTAACTTTGTATAGTGCTGAGGGAAGGAGGGTGGGTGGGTGAATAGTGTGTCCATCAGTTACTTTTGTTGTTTGAATCCTGGTGTGAATGTTTTATATATCTAATACTCTGGAATATCTCCCATGGAACTGCAGAAGTAGGAGGGAAAAACATGTCAAAATGGGTGAGTGATGAACAGAATAGTTATAATTAGCACAGGTTAACATTCAAATGTAGGTGTTAAAATCTTTT